>NC_138127.1:0-625055 GCF_964188305.1 Podarcis bocagei | reverse complement strand
AAAAGATGCCTGCTTCTTGGGAGAAAAGCAATGACAAACCTAGACAGCATCTTAAAAAGCAGAGACATCACCTTGCCAACAAAGGTCCGTATAGTTAAAGCTATGATTTTCCCAGTAGTGATGTATAGAAGTGAGAGCTGGACCATAAAAGAAGGCTGATCACCGAAGAATTGATGCTTTTGAATTATGGTGCTGGAGGAGACTCTTGAGAGTCCCGTGGACTGCAAGAAGATCAAACCTATCCATTCTGAAGGAAATCAGCCCTGAGTGCTCACTGGAAGGACAGATCCTGAAGCTGAGACTCCAATACTTTGGCCACCTCATGAGAAGAGAAGACTCCCTGGAAAAGACCCTGATGTTGGGAAAGAAAGCACAAGGAGAAGGGGACGACAGAGGACGTGATGGTTGGACAGTGTTCTCGAAGCTACCAGAATGAGTTTGACCAAACTGCGGGAGGCAGTGGAAAACAGGAGTGCTTGGCGTGCTCTGGTCCATGGGGTTTCGAAGAGTTGGACACGACTAAACGACCAAACAACATCAACAAAAGTCCAGGATACAAATTGGGCTAACTTTTAAAGTTTCTGGTTTTCTACATAGGATAACCTAACCAACTATGCTACCATCCCACTATTTACTAAAGATGCCACCTTCAGTAGATTTGCTTCAGTTCACAACAAGCAGGGTGTACCATATGGTCCCTAGAATATTGTTCTATTTTGATATTGAATAGATTCAATAAATACTAAAGCATATGACTCCAAAACTGTGTTCCATAGAGCAACTATCCCACTATTTCTGCTTGAAAAACTTTTAAGTGAATGGGGAATTAGCCTCCGTTCACTTCCTCCTCCTTCTTCTTCTTCTTCTTCTTCTTCTTCTTCTTCTTCTTCTTCTTGTTGTTGTTGTTGTTGTTGTTGTTGTTGTTGTTGTTGTTGTTGTTGTTTATTCAATTTGTATACCCCACTCTTCATCCATAGATCTCAGGGTGGTTCACAACATAAAAATACAATTTAAAAACCCAAAATAGATAATAAAAATAATAACAAAAACAAAACCCACAACAATAAGCCCCCCCCCATTTTAAGTCAATGTTTCCTCCAGTGAACTCCACACCCTCTGTAAGCGATCATGAACTAGCAAAGGCGATACCTAGATATTTACGGTAAACTGCTTAACTTGGGCAATCTGGTTCCCACTGATATTCTACCTACGTTGCCTGTCATTTATTCCAACCACTATGATATGTGTTTTACTATAACTGATAATTCAGATATGCAGTAGCTAGAAAAATCCTTTATAACCTTCCTCCAACCCATTTGCAAGGAGGACACAAGGGCTGTATTATCAGCAAACAGCAAGAGTAAAGCTCATCTGTCCCCCAAATATACTGGATGAACTAGTAGCAATGTTGTTTATATATAAATTTAATCAGGGAGGCAGCAAGCAACCTTGTCAAACTCCCTTAAGAGTTGGAATGCTACTGGACAATCCTCCAGAGGGTCCTCCTTGAACTTCTACCAGATTTTATTTGTTGAGCCTTATAACTAAATAAAGCAATCAGTCTTTTATACCAGTTAAGGCAATTTCTTCCCACATACATTCCCTACCAACCAAACCAAAAGCAGCCTTTAAATCTACAAATGAAAAATATAAGGAACATTTCTTTATCATGGTCATAATACATATAAACACTTATAAACCAGTTGAAAAATTACAAAGCAGGGTTCCGTTTTTGAATTCCATTCTCAGAGCCCAGCTTGCTCCTGTTTATGTCCTCAGCTCAACTCTTCGCTGTATTACTTTGCTTTATTAGGTGTATGCCTAGTATGCCATTTTCCTTGGTGCCTAAACAGATACCGTATTTTTCGCCCTATAGGACGCACCGTCCCATAAGACGCACCTAATTTTTTTGGGGTGAAATAAAGGGGGGAAAATTATTTCCCCCCCAGGCGTGGGGCTGGGGCAGCCTGAGCTTCCCCCGACCCCAGCCCCCAAACAGGCAGCTCTCTGCAAGCCGTGGGAGCCCAGCGGTGGCTCCCGCTGCTTGAGGAGAGGTCCGCGAAGCCTGGACGCGCTGAGATCAGCGCGCGCAGGCTTCGGGATGCCGGCAACTCTCCCCAAGCAGCGGGAACGTTCCCGCTGCTTGGGGAGAGATCCGCGAAGCCTGGACGTGCTGAGATCAGCGCGCGCAGGCTTCGGGATGCCGGCAACTCTCCCCAAGCAGCGGGAGCGTTCCCGCTGCTTGGGGAGAGATCCGCGAAGCCTGGACGCGCTGAGATCAGCGCGCGCAGGCTTCGGGATGCCGGCAACTCTCCCCAAGCAGCGGGAGCGTTCCCACTGCTTGGGGAGAGATCCGCGAAGCCTGGACGCGCTGAGATCAGCGCGCGCAGGCTTCGGGATGCCGGCAACTCTCCCCAAGCAGCGGGAGCGTTCCCACTGCTTGGGGAGAGATCCGCGAAGCCTGGACGTGCTGAGATCAGCGCGCGCAGGCTTCGGGATGCCGGCAACTCTCCCCAAGCAGCGGGAACGTTCCCGCTGCTTGGGGAGAGATCCGCGAAGCCTGGACGCGCTGAGATCAGCGCGCGCAGGCTTCGGGATGCCGGCAACTCTCCCCAAGCAGCGGGAGCGTTCCCGCTGCTTGAGGAGAGGTCCGCGAAGCCTGGAGAGCGAGAGGGGTCAGTGCGCACCTACCGCTCTCGCTCTCCAGGCTTCAGCGAAAGCCTGCATTCGCCCCATAGGACGCACCCACATTTCCCCTTCATTTTTGGAAGGGAAAAAGTGCGTCTTATAGGGCGAAAAATACGGTAACTCAGGGTAGCACTCAAAGAGTGTCATGGCAAGAATTATCCCTTGTTTGCCTTAACATACTATGATGGGGGTTTGTTTCCATGTTCAAATATAAGCTTTTGAAGTAATCAAACCCAGCAGCCACGGTGACATTTTTACAATCGATACCAGCAATGAATATGTAGGAGAATATATATAAAAAAATTAATATGCACTGTATTTTGAAACTGTTAAAGTGGGTGAAATTGTTAGGATGATATACCATCACCAGCCAGTGCTACCTGTGGCTAGGCAATGCAGTCTCACAAGGGCTTGGATTTAAATCTATTAGTTCATGTCTGTCCATCCATCTTGACAGCAATTTAATAGAATCTTCACTCCAATCAGATTTACATGCGATCATGCACTGTATTCGTGGCCAGCAGTGCAGCATTTAGCCTAAGCGTGTAATGCTCCAGCAAGTGTTCAGAGCAGGTGTTATTTCCATACCCCAGCAATTAAGATGATCTTCCTCCCCATTGCCTTTTGTTCTCCCGTTATTCACTTCATTTATACTCCAGTGTTACCTCAATTTGCATGTGTATAATTACACACACACTTTTCTATCACCTTTTTATGCAGCTGGAGTCAGTCTATAGAAAGCTGGAGTTAAAATAAGCTAGACTAAAATGCCAGACCCCTTTTTGTACTAAAGACTGCATCTGTAATTTATGCAGTATAGACCTAATTATTCTCCCTGAGTATCCAAACAATTATTGTGTAAACAGGTAGAACAAAAGAAACTGTTTTGCCCCAAAACTGTTCTTTTTTCATGAGCAGCTAAAAAAGCAGACCGTTTTTCTTAAGTGAAAGACTGGTGCACAAGTCTTCTCATTAAACCATACTTGCAGCAGCTAATGCAGGCATAGGCAAACTCAGCCCTCCAGATGTTTTGGGACTACAACTCACATCATCCCTGACTACTGGTCCTGTTAGCTAGGGGTGATGGGAGTTGTAGTCCCAAAACATCTGGAGGGCCGAGTTTGCCTATGCCTGAGCTAATGTATTAAAGCAATGGTTCTCAAAAAAAATTCTCTGGGCCACATTTTCAGAATAAAAATTTGCTCATTCCACACCAAATTTTTTATTGCTAAGAAATGCATTGGAAAACAAAAAGGAACAACTCTGCGCAGTGTTTGATTTATAACATAGAACACAACTACTTTATAATATGATCATGGGACATCCAAAAGGTATAGAACAATGTAGCTACATATTTTGCAAAAAAATAAAATATTATTTTTTGATACTATCCTGAAACGTTGAAATATTTCTTTGATTGTCCTTGAATCTTCCTGCCATACTTGTCATCCTCTCCTGCCACACCAGTGTGGCACATCACACCTTTTGAGAACCACTGCATTAAATCATCAAAAAGAATAGAAGGGCTTGAAGGTGGCTTCAAATGCCACAATGACCAGCTGGGTCACCTAGTATCTAGACTTCATATCACCTGGTGCTACCTCCCATAGCTACTGTACCCTCAGTTTCTGTACACCTCTGCTCCTTTCAAGTCTTCCAGCATGGCAGAACAGGGGCTTGGATTGCTCTGCCCGGTCAAATTATCACATTGTGCTTGTTGTATTAAAAGGTACTGCCTCAGTTTCGTAAGACCAATATTTCATTTAAGTTTGTTTCTAGGGATGCAAAATACCGTATTTTTCGCTCTATAACACGCACCCGACCATAACACGCATGTAGTTTTTAGAGGAGGAAAACAAGAAAAAAAATATTCTAAATGAAACAGTGGATGTATGATTTTTGTGGTTCATGCTGTGGCCACAGACATGTGATCTGACAGTGAGTTTGGAGTAGCCCAATGCAAAAATCCTGAGGATCCATGTGGATCCATGCTTTGTAACCACGTTTTTGCACCACTGCGGCCCCAGGCAACAGTGGGTGTGTGATTTATTTGGTGCAAGATGTAGCCATGGACATGCTATGTGATCTGATGGTGAATTTGGGGTGACCCAGTGCAAAAATCCTGAGGATCCATGTGGATCCGTGCTTTGTAACCACGTTTTTGCACCACTGCGGCCCCAGGCAACAGTGGGTGTGTGATTTATTTGGTGCAAGATGTAGCCATGGACATGCTATGTGATCTGATGGTGAATTTGGGGTGACCCAGTGCAAAAATCCTGAGGATCCATGTGGATCCGTGCTTTGTAACCACGTTTTAAGTGGGGAGGGAAGGAAAAGCACTCAAGGGACAAGGAATACGCGTGGGGTGGGTGGAGAAGGATGCTGCTAATAATGCAGAAGAGGGGTTTAAGGGGAGAAGGAACACGCCTGGGGTGGGTGGAGAAGGATGCTGCTAATAATGAAGAAGAGGAGTATAAGCGGAGAAGGCTCCTCTCCTCTCCCGCTTTGCTCCTTTAAAGCAAGCAGGCTCTGCTTTTCTCCCTCCTCCCCTCTCATCCCAGGCTTAGTGAGCTGAAAAACTTTGCTGCTATTTAGCGAGCTGAGTGGGGAGGAGACAGGGACAGAGAGCCTGCTTGCTTTAAAGGAACCAACCAGACAGGAGCCGCTTACACTCATGTAAGCGGCTCCTCTCCAGGCTCTCTGTCCCTCTCTCCTCCCCACTCAGCGGCTCTTCTCCCACTTTGCTGTTTCAAAGCGAGCCACGGAGGAGGGAAGGAAGGGGAACCATGGATCCTCTGCTCACGACTGCAGCAGACGACACCCCCCCCCCGCCATCCGTAGGCATTCGCTCCATAACACGCACAGACATTTCCCCTTACTTTCTAGGAGGAAAAAAGTGAGTGTTATGGTGCAAAAAATACGGTAATTGAATAAAGGAATTTTAAAGTTTCAACTCAAAGTGGCAGTACATCTTTGTCCTGGCATGGAACTCTAGTTTTGGAGTTCCAGGCAACAGTTGTGCAAAACCAGTCTTGGCTACTCATTCATCAACACTGCCTCTAGTTTTCTCTTTATTAGAGCTTTACCTACAGAGACCCTTATGTTTAACCAAAGTGGGAGGATTGGCATTTTAGGCCCATGGAATCATGTTGTCAGTGTTTATATATTAATGCATGTTTGATATTTTAAAATGTAACTTTTAATATATGTTTTTATTTTTCTGTTACAAAATTGTACACACATGAATCATAAAATATGACTGAGAAAAAATGGGTCATGGGGGTATGTAAAATACCAAACATATTATTTTACATAATAATGAGGTGATTACAGTAAATCATAGAACAAAAACCACTGGATCTGTCACTGGGCACCAGCCTACTTACTTTGAAAGGGACACTGATGGTTCAGATATTAACAGTAGACCAGCATTTAGTGTGATGAAAAAAGTAACTTGGGCTGGCTTCCCCCACTCAAATGCAGCTGTGAGTTCAGAAGCATTTGCTTCCATTTTAAATTGTTGAGAGGACACTGGAAGCTGGGGTTAAAAGTACTTTAATCTTTTAATAAGAAATCTGGCTCATATTGCTACATCAATGTGGTGGTTAGGAACTGCTTCAGTTATTCTATTTGAAATTTTAAAATCACATCAGAATAAAATGCATAACAGACACTAACTGAAACCCAACATTATGTGGCATCTTCACAAACTGTCCTGATGACACACTGTAATAAATGTGACAGCACCATGTAGAATCAAACATCAAGATCTCAAGAATCAAAGGAACACAACTGCCCTCCCCTTACACCAACTCTAGGAATAGAGCAGTCTCCAGTATTTGTGAAGCAGATTCAATTATATAGGTGACTAGATAAGGGAAGAAAAAAATAATTCCTTTGCATATAACTAAAATAGCTACATTCTGGCAAGTACTCATGAGTGACATCTGCTCTATAGTTCTTATTATTAACATGTCTGACTTGCAGTTAAATATGTAGACATTACTCACTAAAGTGACTTGCTGAAAGACATCAGAAGCAACCCTAAGAAAGCCATCTAATTCCATTATATACACCAGATACCCAGAAGCTACCGTTATATTTATTTGTAAAGGCACTTTGCAAACTGCTTTTTATCTTTTCTTGTGAGAGGTGATATATAAATACTCAAAATAAATATTCCACAATTAATACATAAAACTAAAGGCTATTTTCAGAAGTTGAATAGCTTTAAGTTGATTATACTTGTTCCTTGTATCTGCAATACACACAAGATGGACTACACCACTGACTTTAATTTGACTTCAGCTTGGAAGAGTACTGCTTGAAGATTTTAACATGCAATGATTCATTTAATTTTAACAATACCAAAATAGACTTCTACCTTTGCCTTGACCATTTCTAGTTTGGTCGTTTACTACATTTTATTCTCTTCTCATTACAGAAGAAGAGCTCTGTTCAGAAGTTGAAGGATACTTTCTAGTTATAACCCAATATTTTAAAAACTGTACAAGAAAGTCTGCAGTCAAGAGGCAGCTTCAGGTTTGTTTCTCTTGAATAATTCCTCCATGCATCATGGCAACACATATTTGAAAAATGAAGGGATTTTTAAAAATTGTTTGATACTGCACAGTGAGTATGCTGTCCCACTGTGTGCACCTAAAGTTGCTCTTTGGATCCAAGCCACTGAAGACAAGCAGTAGGAAGTACCAAAGAGGTAGGCATGTCCCTGGAAAGAAATACGGTACAGAAATCAACAGAAGTACAGCTTCGATTAACAAACTAGTAACTACAAAAGAATATGAGGTGCAAAAGTTTTTATGGCATAATTAATCTACAGTTGTCCTTTATGTAACTTGATATGTGAAAATCTGAATTTGTTTTAACTGTTTCCAAACTTTTATATGTTTCACCTCAAGTTATTCTTCAGAACGGTATCAAGGTTATTCTTCAGTGTCAAGGCAGTCTGAGTTCATGTTATCAAGCGAAAAAAGCTGGCTAAAAGGATGGAATGAACTCTGGGAATTGGTGGTGTTGTTTTTAGTTGTGTCCAACTCTTTGTGACCCCATGGAGCAGAGCACGCCAGAATTGGTACCAGTAGAATATATTTGTTTGCAAACATACGTCACATTTGCACAATGGGCTGGATCCAAACAAGTTTTATTTGTACATAGTTCCAATTTAAATAAATGGGACAACATTCAACTAATTTACACATGAGACTAAGCTCAACTAATTTACCCAGCCAGATATAAATAATTAATTTATTATTATTATATAAGGAATTCTAAACCTTAAAATGTAGTGAGTGAAGCACTCCTACAGGAATATGGCCAAAAACAGCACAATGCAGCAATCTGCAACATTGTTTAATGCAAATCCTCAGCCCTCAACCTCTACAACACAAGGAACCAAAACTACTCCAGCATGGAAAGCAAAATTATAGATGCCATGATTCATCTTCTAAAGCACAATTATTAGAAGCTAACCTACCATCACTTTGGGTCTTGCTTTTCATTTCTTCCATCCATGTTGGGATGTCTTTCAGAGGAACGTAATCTCGTATGTATTCTTTACGCCTCTCCTCTAGTGTCATCTTCAACAAACGCTCTGTTAAAAAAAAGTTAGTATACATTACTAGTATTAAAGTTAATCCGTTTCTATTGAAGCAAGGTTCATGAATTATCCTACAAGTACCCACTTTTTCTTCCTACAGATGGAATAACATTTATCTTGGGGGAATATATGAGATTTCAAGAGTATGTTTTTATCTAAGTTTTATTGCATCTTATACCAGTTTCAGAATATAGGCAAACTGCACAAAAAGCAGTGATAAAATAGTTCAATTACACTCAGAAAGCATAATCCATCAACACCTTTATTTCTCAACAACCAAGCTTCCAATGAGTTCTTAATGCTGTGGCTGAGTTTCATTTCAGGCTTCCTTTCTAGTGTTTCTGGGCTGTATCCAACTAAGCTATACTTCTTCACGGAAATCAACAAACTTGTTAGTCATGTCTATTTATTTCAATTGGTTTGCTTCAAGTATGAATTAGTTGAATACAACCTACAATAATAAAAAAACAGACAAAACAAATGTGTGCCATTTCTTATGCAACTTGAAGCAGCGCTTAAGAACTTCCTTTGGTTTTCATGGCTGCTTATTACTTAAAACTGAAGTGATCAAGGACTTCTATTAGGACTTATCACTTAATTTAAAATGCTATTGAAATATTAGTTTGACAGGCAATACATATGTACTAATAAACCCATACCATCAAAGACATTCAGTTCACACATAACACTTAAGATATTTACTCAAGGCAAGAGCTAATTTAAGGCATTTGCACCATGCCTCCAATCTACCTCATAAACATCAACAGCATCTAGTATTGTTATAAATACAGTGGTGCCTCGCAAGACGAAAAGAATCCGTTCTGTGATTCTCTTCGTCTAGCGGTTTTTTCGTCTTGCGAAGCAAGCCCATTGACGGATTAGCGGATTAGCGCTATTAGCGGCTTTTAGCGGCTTATCGGATCAGCTGATAAGCGGCTTAGAGGCTTAGAAAAAAAGGGGGGAGGAAAAAAAACCAGCAGGAACTCGCAAGACACTGTCGTCTTGCGAAGCAAGCCCATAGGAAATTCGTTTTGCGAAGCACCTCCAAAACGGAAAACTCTTTTGTCTAGCGAGTTTTCCGTCTTGCGAGTTTTCCGTCTTGCGGGGCACCACTGTACATTGGTACCTTGGGTTAAGTACTTAATTTGTTCCAGAGGTCCGTTCTTAACCTGAAGCCCCACTTTAGCTAATGGGGTCTCCTGCTGCCGCTGCGCCGCCAGAGAACGATTTCTGTTCTCATCCTGAAGCAAAGTTCTTAACCTAAGGTACTATTTCTAGGTTAGCGGAGTCTGTAACCTGAAGCGTATGTAATCCAAGGTACCACAGTACACTCCTATTTCCTCATATATTATAATTTCTGAAGTAGGTCAAAGAAGCTTGCTCTACTAAAATTTAGCATTGCTTCAAAACTACAGAATAAACCCACACCACACTCTAGTCAATCTGTAAGGAAAATATAACTGATGTAGACTGGAAAAAAGTGATCTACTCTTCTTGAAGTTTTTATTTGCATTAGCTAAAACATCAACCTTAAAATAAAAATGTTAAGGACTTTAAGTTATAACTTTTAGGTATAAATGTTTCTACCAATAGAAATAAGAATAAAGATTTCCACGATTATAAAAACAACCCTTTAGTGTTAGGCAGTTCATGTTGGAAAATTAACAAAATCCTCTTGAACACAATGAGATTTCACACAGCTGCTCTTGAGAACGTGATGTGCTAAAGCAAACCTAAAAAGGAAGAAATATAGCAATCCACCATGCAGCTGGAGGCTCACAACTTTAGTAGAGTGAATCTAGTCTGATGTACAGTAGCTGTGGCAGATCTAGCAAGTGAATCAACAGAACAACAGGAGCTCTCAATGCTGTGGAGTCCATCCAACAGTGATGAGAAGGAAGACAAATATTCTAAATTTGCTCTGTCTTTAACTATTACAGTGCACCCAGTCTTTCCTGATGCCCAAGAAGCTTGAGACACAATTACTGCCCCCTCAGTGGTGAGGATAATTACTTTTTTCACTATTGAAAAGTATATAGACCTGGAGAGGGAAGTTAAAGGAGTGCTGTGCTTTCCTACTTCCTCTTCCAGTTCCATGTGCTTTTCAGGGATCAGATTAATTCTATTAATGCAACTTCCACCCAGATCTTTTGGAAAAGTGAAGTCTGTGCATGAACACTTTCTCTTTCCATCTGCCTGGCGAAGGCTGGGATAGGAGGGAGAGTAGCGATCAGAGGGAATTATGCCCACAACACTCAGTTTAAAACTCAAATGTGGCCATGGGCCTAAAAAGCTTGGCAACACCTATTTTTATAATAGCAAATGACTTCTGATTTGCTTTTCTTTCATCTGACTATGAGAAAAGTCACATCTACTACCGGTAGTACTCCTACTAAATCTTATTTAATAACATATCTGCAAGAAATTCACAGCTCAGGACTGGACTGGCTACTGTAAATGCAAAATGAAGCTTCCATTGTTAAATCTAGGAAGAATTTTAACATGCACAGCCCTGTCCAATAGGTACAACTTTGTTTTAATTAGCATTAATACAATGAGTTTAAATATTATTTTAAGTTTTTTATATTATATTTAAGCCATTCATAAACAATGATCACAAAAATGTAGTGACATTTTCCACTGAACAGCTAATGTATTTGCTGATGAGAGAACTTTTATAAGTCTGTTAGTTAAAACACACACCATTAGAGAATAGCCCTTACACATACTAGCGATCATTTTCTCTCCTTTTGAATAGTTACATTTTAGTCAGCATAAATGCACAGGTCAACATAAGCCTTCCCCTGTTTTATTTATTTATTTTACTTATGTATTACATTTGTATACCACCCTTCATCCAATGATCTGATAGTGGTTCACAGCATAAAAATGCAAAATAAAAACAAAATAAAATAAAAACAAGAACAAAACAATTGTGTCCATCTCTGTAGCTTCTAAATTACAGGCCCACTCTTTAATAACCACTGTTTTTAAGACTGGGGTACTGCAATCAGCCCATCAGAGAAAAGAGAGCACGTTTTGTGTTGTACTCTGACCAATGGAAGCTTGCTTGTCTAAGTTCAAAGATACTTTGTTTTTGTTTACAGAAGCAGTTTTGGTCCAACAGAGATTAGCTTACAAACTTTCATTCCGTTAGTTTCAACAACCGACAAGTTATTTGAAATGAAACTTGTATATTTCTAAGTATTTCCTGCGCTAGAAGAGCCAGCTTTGGCTGTGCTGTCACTGCGTCTGCAGTATCCTGACAATGGTTTTTAACACAGAATAGGGAGAGATCGAAACACTTTGGAAACAGGAGCAGTTGTCATTAACTTTGCAGAGCACAGAAACTAAAGTTGTAAGGAGGCAGCAAAGAGGCACTCTACACTTTCATTTCCTGACACAAGTATGAGAGGGTTGGTGCATGAGGGAGGGGTCTATTTCAAAATTCACGTCCCAAAGGTTAGGTGCTTTGCACCGACGGCAATACACGCCACCATGCCTTGCATTTCTTTGCAGTGACACGTGAATGACAGAAGGCAGCAATCAATTTTTACCGTGCTTTTTCTTGCTCTGTGTTGCAGACATCGGAGTGAGACACAGGCGACCCAGCAGAAAGCAAGAACAGAGCAGAGGAGCGACCCAAACACAGAACCATGACAAGCTATAAACAGAACCACCCAGCGAAAGAAAGTAACACAGGCATCCCGATGAAGAGGACAGATGCTTTTTTCTTTAAAAAATGGGGATTTTCTTAAATGGATGCTGTTTGCAATCAATAGTTTTGTTGTTGTTGCTCTACCTTTGGAGAAGAAGGGCAAAGTCCAAAAAATAAAATGCAACTCCAGAACAGAGAACAAAGTCAAGAGTATAAGAGAGAGAGAGAGGAAAGCGTAGCTATTATGATTTTTCCCTCCCCAGCAAAAAACCAGGCCATGCACAGGATGCAGCCTAACTAATACAGAGCCCCTGACAAGGTCGTAGCACTTGGAAGGGACAAGATAAACCCCAAGGCGACCGTCTCCTCGTCACCTGCTCTGGCTCTCTCTCTTTCCCACCCCCCACCAACCGCCCCCAACGTTCCCAACGGAAAAGCCAGCGCCTCTTTCATGCCCTCTCTTCCTCGGCTGTCCCTGGGAAAGAAACGCGTGACCCAATAAGAGAGGAAAAGTGAACTAAGGGTGGCAAGGGGGGGGGAGCGGAGAGAGAGAAGCAGCAAAAACCACAACATTCAAAGGGAAGGCTGAGGGAATGAGCGAGAGGAGGAGGAGCCCCGCTGCCTCGCCAAGGTAAGCCTGAGGTAACAGGAAGGAGACCTTGTCCAGGAAAGAGGCGGCGCGGGGGGGGGCTCTGGATCGCGCGCATCCTGGAGAAGGGGGGCAAAGCGAACTCCCCCCCCTTTTAACCGTTTGCCTGAGGAGAGCGAAGAGGGGCGCGCTTTGATGGGCGCGGATGGAGGAATGAGAGGGGGGTGTCAGTACCTTTCTCTTCCCTCCAGACCTTTTTCCGCTTGTTCCCGGGATACATGGTGCTGTGGCTGGCGGAGGCTTTGAGCTGCAGGTTCCCCAGGCTCACGGGCGACGGGGGAAGCGCGCCGACCCGGCTGCGGGGCTCGAGCGAGAGGGCACAGCTTGCTCCGCTGTGGCGGCGGCGGCGGCGTCTTCGGCGGTGATGCTCGTCGCCCTGCTGCTGCTGCTGGGCACCTCCTCCTCCTCCGCTCGCCTCCTCCCTCCTCTTATCTCTCCTTCTCTCTCTCTCTCTCTCTCACACACACACACACTCCCCTCACAGCGCTCGCCGACTGGGTCACGCCTCGCTCTAACCCGACAGACACCCCCGCAGCGCCCGCCTCCGCCGCCCGTTGGCCCCGGCAGACGCCGCTCAAGCGACGCGCCCCGCCCCCCTGCGCCGCCGCCGCAGCAGCAGCAACGACTGTTTAAAGGGGCAGGGAGGCATAATGGAGGGAGCGGGAGGAGGGGCGGCAGGCAGGGCACCCTGACAGGCAGGGGGAGCGAGGGAGGGAGGGGCAAGAGGGAACAAAAGGGGAGGAGCTAGAGCTCCATTGGGGTCTGCCACCTCTGTGCATCCTGCCGCCCGAGGCACCCAAACCTTGCCTCATAGGTGGGCCGGCCCCAGGAAGAGTGGGCTTCTCTGTGCTAACTGTGGGAGAGAAGTGACAAGGGTGTAGCTGAAGTGGAGCTTGCTCTAAGGCACATCCTGGTGCCCAGAAGAAGAAGAAAATGGGTTTAAGGCTTGGGTTTTGGAGCTGCAGAATACCTTCTGGGCATATATCCGTAGAGCAGCTCACTGCTGGGCTGCAGCTCAGTACCTTAACTGTAAGACTTATTGAACTTAAGTAGGGACGTTACTTGCAAGCGGAGCAAGTAGCTAGGTATTAAAAATATTGTTACGTTCCCGCCAAGCACTGAGAAATTTGAGGTCTGTTCAAGTTGCCCGAGTTTGGTTCCCTTTGGAAGTAGGTCACCGTTAAAAGGTCGCAGGAGTTTTATTGACATTTTGTAATATCTGCACTTATTTACACATACAGAGTGAGCAGAGATGTGGACATACTTCATAACACGGCTAACCAAAGTCCACTGCTCTGGCGTCAGATCTCAAGGGGACATCCAAAACTTTTAAGATGCTTAACAAAAGTCAGTTCTCTGTGCTATTTCATGTGTGTGTGATTCTCGTCACACAGAGACATCTGCATTACCTCATCGTTAGCTAGGGGTCTTCTGCTACCTTTTCTGATTTTTATATTCACAACATTCCCAAAGTGATTCTGAAGTAAAAATTGTCTAACCATTTAGTTCCCATGGCAACCCAACAACAGAATTTACTAGAGGTGCCACATAATACTGTTCAGCATCGGTAAGAACTCACTCATTTAGTGTGGCAGAGCACGCTACCTATTGAATTCAAGCAGGTGCCTTCACTGTACTCTTTTGTGTGCCTGCTAAATTTTAATCTGTTTCAGTATTTTAGTATTTAACTTTTGTATGTTTAAAAGTATATTTTAAAACATGGTTGTGTTTTTTTCTTCATTTACTTTTTTGTCTTTTGTAAACCACTTTGAGGTTTTTCTACTCAAGTGGCGTATAAATTTCATTCATTTAATAAATAATAAATAAAAGGTTGTGCCTGGCCACATCTGGCCAGCCAGTTCGGGCAACATTCTGCCCAATCTTCTAACACCATGCATTCTGCCCTCCTACAGTCTGCAGTGGTCTGTTTTACTCGCTCCTCATTCTACCACTTCATTCTTCCTCATGGAGCTGTGCAGATTTAAAAGTGTATTAAAAGGTTCTCTGAACATGGCCATACTCCCACACAGCCTTTGGTAAGCCCATACACTAAAATTCTGTGGAATCATAGAGCAGACACCACCAGAACTACTTACCGTATTTATTTAGAGCATTTATAATCAGCTCTTTAGCCCAAAACATACCAGAGTACCTTACAGAATAATAATAATAATATAATAATAATAATTAATAAATAGTCCCAACCCTCAGGTTTACATTCTAGCACACCATGGCACAAAAATGAAAAGGGAGGACGCTGCAAACCCAAGGAGCACTTTAAATTAGAGTTACAGTTTTTATAAAGACCAGCTGCAGAGCTGGGGGGAGCCAGGATTTTTGCCCTTGGTGAAGCCTCCAGAGCAGTGCCATTGAGGCTCCCAGCCTGTGTATATGTGCATGGGTGTAGCCAGGATTTTTGTGGGGGGGGCAGGCCCTCAATTAGCTATGTCTTTTTATTGATTTTTACTGATATTGGGGGGCAGCTGCCCCTCCCTTGGCTACGCCCGTGTGTGTGTATACAAATATGCATGGGTGTGTGGGTGTGCCAAACTGGGTCTTTGACCCGGGTGAAATGAATCCTAGTTTTGTCCCTGCCAGCTGGAATGGAAACAGTCCAGGTAGCCTGATGATAGGTGACAAGGAAGAAGAGTCAAAGGGCGGATGATCTCTCAACAGAGCTTATTGAATAGTCCTTATTTTCCGCTCTCCGCGTTCTGCACTCTTCCTGGTTTGGTTTGGTTCAGGTGTTACGGGGACTACAATACCCATCAGCCACAACCGGCCGGCCCAACGGTTAGGGAATATGGGGGACTTGTAGTCCAGCAACTCCAGGTGCCCCCCCCACCCAGATTTGCAAGCATCAAGAGTGCTGGTGTGCATTCAGCTTGCTGCCTTAAAACGCCTGCCCAGCCCCTGGATTGGGGGCGAAAAACAACACCCCCTTGCTGCTTCTGTTGCTGCCCAAGCAGCGGCTGCTGCCGACACCAAAGCACAACCGCCCTGCTCCTCCCCGCCGCTGGTTTCAAAGCGATCTGAATTTCGCCTTCCTCCCCAACGCAGCACGCGGGAACACCAGAGGCTGCAGCCGTCTTTTTCCGGGTCAGCAGGAGCAGCGGGGCCGTGATTGGCTGGCAGGAAAGAAGGCGGTTGCTAGGTAACCGCGTCAGGGCAGAACCTTGGAGAAAACGAGGCGGAGCCGGCGAGGCGGCGGCGATGCTGGTGGCAGGCGAGGGAGGCGCCTCCTCCCGATTGGATGAAGGCGCCAGTTGACTTGGGAGGGCGCATAGTGTGGCAGGCTGTCCTCTTCTGCTCCTTGTAAACAGTCTGAGCAGCTCCTTTTGCAGAGCAGCGGCAAGGATGCGTGGCCCAGCCTAGCCCCTGGTCCTGCCTCTCTTGGGGGAATCCCAAAAGCAAAGGAAGTATTGGAGATGAAGGCTCCTCTTGTAGCACTGGTTTTGATGCCCTTCTGGGTCACAGTGCATAGTAGGTATCTGGTATTATCCTTCTTTTTACTGTTTTATTTAAACACAAAAAACCCCTTAATTCACACGCTCTTTAAAAAGAACTTATTTAAAAGGCAGTTGCTGATCACTAAGCATCTTATCTGGAGGGAGAAGAAGGGGTATCAACTTGACTAAAATATTGGGGGGCAGGTAAGCCCTACCCCACATAATCACATAATGTGGCACACACACATGATTTGAATAGCAATGTCCATTAACTTGGGTGGTCCCCTCAAATATTTTATTAGGGGAGCTGAAGGGACCCCTAGGAGTTGGCTCCTATAGGAAGAAGAATGGAGGTATTTCTAATTGAGCACTGATTCAGATGGTACACATGTTCATGCCCACATTTTATTTTATTGTGTAGATCCCCCACTTTTCCTCCAAAGAGCTCAACGTTGTGTGCAGTGCTCCCTCCCTCCCTGTTTTATTCTCACAACAACTCTGTGAGGTAGGTTAAACTGAGAGACTGTGACTGGCACATGGTCACCCAAGTGAGTTTCATGGTTGGAGTAAGGATTTGAACCCTGGTCGCCCAGGTCTTCATCCAACACTCTAACCCAATGGTAGGCAACCTAAGGCCCATGGGCTGGATGCCGCCCAATTACCTTCTCAATCCGACCCGCGGATGGTCTGGGAATCAGCGTGTTTTTACATGGGTAGAATGTGTCCTTTTATTTAAAATGCATCTCTGGGTTATTTGTGGGGCCTGCCTGGTGTTCTTACATGAGTAGAATGTGTGCTTTTGTTTAAAATGCATCTCTGGGTTATTTATGGAGCATAGGAATTCGTTCATATTTTTTTCAAAATATAGTCCGGCCCACCACATGCTCTGAGGGACGGTGGACCGGCCCACGGCTGAAAAAGGTTGCTGACCCCTGCTTTAACCACTACACCATGCTGGGGAAAAGCCATGGAATTACCACATGTAATAATCACACATGCAGCTTTAATACTGTAATACAGTGGTGCCTCGCAAGACGAAATTAATTCGTTCCGCGAATTTTTTCGTCTAGCGAATTTTTCGTCTTGCGAAGCACGGTTTCCCATAGGAATGCATTGAAAATCAATTAATGCATTCCTATGGTCAAAAAAAGTCCAAACAAAGCCAAATTTGGTACAACAAGAGTTTATTAAGTGCTCTTTAAAGTCACACATACTGTAAAGAGCATTTCAAAATTCAAACCCAGATTTTTTTAAAAAAAACAGCAGAGTGGCCCAATGGTCACAGAAAATCATAAAAATGCAGAAAAAACCCCACAAGCTTCCAGATTCTTGCAAACCCCTCCCCAACTGTTCCCCCTGCCACCCAGCACACAGAAATTCAAATCCAGAATTTTTTTTTTAAAAAAAACAGCAGAGTGGCCCAATGGTCACAGAAAATCATAAAAATGCAGAAAAAAAACCACAAGCTTCCAGATTCTTGCAAACCCCTCCCCAACTGTTCCCCCAGCCACCCAGCACACAGAAATTCAAACCCAGAATTTTTTTTTAAAAACAGCAGAGTGGCCCAATGGTCACAGAAAATCATAAAAATGCAGAAAAAAAACACAAGCTTCCAGATTCTTGCAAACCCCTTCCCAACACCAAGTCCTTGAATTCCAAACACCCCAACCCAAAATCCAAAACCCCCCAAAAAAGTTTTAAAAGCTTAACTTACCAAATGGCTGCAAAAAAAGTTTTGGAAAAGCTTCAAAAATCACCAAAGTCTTTAAAAACCTCAAAAAAGGCTACTATGTACACTGCGTTCTATGAGTTGCTCCTCGAAGTCAAGTCGCAACTGTATTAACGGTGTTAAGAAAAAGGAAACAAACTTGCAAGACGTTTTTGTCTTGCGAAGCAAGCCCATAGGGAAATTCGTCTTGCGAAGCAGCTCAAAAACGGAAAACCCTTTCATCTAGCGAGTTTTCCGTCTTGCGAGGCATTCGTCTTGCGGCGCACCACTGTACAGTGGTACCTCGGGTTACAAGCGCTTCAGGGTACAGACTCAGCTAACCCAGAAATAGTACCTCAGGTTGAGAACTTTGCTTCAGGATGAGAACAGAAATCGCGCAGCGGCTGTGCGGGAGGCCCCATTAGCTAAAGTGGTACCTCAGGTTAAGAACAGTTTCAGGTTAAGAACAAACCTCCAGAACGAATTAAGTTCTTAACCCGAGGTACCACTCTAGTAGAAACAGATTTAGAAGTAACATCACTGTCTTTTGTTTCCTAAAAGCATGGGAGTGAGTTTGATTGCATAACACAACAGCTTTTCAAATACTTGGAGGCAGTACTATAGCAGGGTTTGCCAGCCTTTTGGGGCCAGTGCATTGGCATATTTGCAAACCTGAAAAACTGGCATAGTCACAAAACACACACTACAGGCATGCACACTCACTCCACGCTGCCATCAGCGATTAGGCTTGAATTAGGGGGGAGGCCGCAAGCAGGAAGGGAAAGGTATTCCCCCTTCCTCAGTCACCCTTTCCTCAGTTAGGCTGGCGGGGAGCCTTTTATTGGCTGCAGTAGAAGGGATCTTTGAAATCTAATTGTGATGGGAGGGTGTTTGTGGTGGTGGTGGTGGTAGAATCACCGCTAGGGAAAGCTACCACTTCCCTCTCCAGCTAAACTGCTCCCCCAAAGTCACAATTCAGTTTGAAAAAGCCCTCTATTGGCTACAATGAAAGACTTCTTTCAAGCTTAACTCTAGCAGGGGTAGGAACAGGAGAGTAGGACCTTGCAGGCACAAGAGAAAGGCTATGCAGGGGTGCCCACAGGTGCTATGTTGGCACTGCATTACATAGAGCCATCGTTTCCAGTAGTCAGCACTTTCACTTTTTGTGCTCTCTGATCAAACAAGTTGTGTCATTTAAGCACTACAGACCTGCATTCAGTGTTGTTTTGAAGCCCTATTACATGCACAGTCAAACCGATGTTCACACATTTAATGACTGCAGCTAGTCATTCTTTCAACCTCATGTTTGAAAGTTGAATTCATCCCAGTCTAATTGTGCAAATTATGATTCCCCATTTCAAGATGTACCTTAGAATTTCTCAAACCAGCCTTCAGAAATATGGCCAACACTGCTGCAGTAAAGGTTTAAGTGGCATGTGTTTTCACTAGAGACAAAGGCGTTACCTTGTGCTCTTGGCAAGGAGCTCTATTGGTGCCCCCTGTCCCTTGCACCCTTGGTGTCCTGCTGGGGAGCTGCCCCAGGAGCACATTGGTGGGTGGGTTGGTGGGCTCCTAGCTACTCCAAGCCAGAGTGGAGAGGCATGATGTTTGTGGCCCCCTGAGTCTGTGCCATTGGTGGGGGTAAACCAGGTCGCCCCTAGATATGCCCCTGATTGGAGAGTGACCTAACATTTTACAGTTAAACTAGCTTCATAATTAGATTCCCATAGGAGCAGCCACCTGAGAAGAGAATTGAAAAGATAAAGTGCCACTCTTGAAAAGGTCCTACTCCTTGCCCTACCACCTCTGATAAAGAGGAGTTGATGTTGGCCCTCATCTGCAGATCCCAATATATTGCAGTTAGAAGAAACTATTGGCTCCCGCCTCCCTGAATTATTTATTTTACTTTCAAAATCAGTAGTAATATAGAAGTAGACTGGTGGGGAAAGGAATGCTGTATTTTATTGAGCACTCCAGTGGCACATACTCCTAAATTAATTTTTTTAAATGTAGAGTTTTGTCTTCCTTCCAGCTATATTTCTGCCATTCAAGCATATTGATTCAATGTTTGAAGTGAAATTGAATTTTATCAGAAGCAGTTTTGCAATCCGCTATCCTGATGTTTACCAGTTCTTTTTGTACGTGCAATGAGGAATTTCTAGAATGGAGCGAACAGCCTCTTTCCTTTTCACCCTTTCATCCCTTGTTCATTAGATTTGTACAGGTATCAAGCTACTGATGCCAGATTAGGCTTAGTGCCACAGCAGTGCTAATCAGAAAGTTGCTTCTGCCCAACAGAAATGATAAACAATTAGAATGTACGGTGCTTTAGTGCAACACTTCAGCCTTGCAGATAAGTGCCAATTATTTACTAGCCCCCTAGATAAATGCTGCCTATCTGAACAGAGGAAAAGGAATTAAAAATAAGGAACAGTCTCTCTCTCACACATACACATGCATTTCTCTCAGCACCCTTAACAAACTTCGGTTCCTCAGATTCTTTGGGGGAAGACAAGACTGTTTAAAGTGGTATGATGCTACTTTAAATGTATAGTGCAGACCTAGCCAGCATGAAAAATGGTCAAGAATGATAGGAGTCTAGTAACCACATTGGCACCTTGTTAACTGGAGGGTTTTTTAAAAAATTCCTGTATCTGAAACAATTACGGTATTTCCTTGTAGTCAGTCACCTGCTGACATGGTGGTCTACACTGTCAAATTCTGCTTGTTATCAGACCATTAAAGCCTCTCTTTTCCAGTGTTTGAAATTAGTAGGCATCTGTTTTTAACATTTTAAACATTTCAGTTAAAGGAGAGCCAGTATCAGCATAGTAAGAGCTCTTAGGTTTTTTACTTGCTTGTTCATTTTTGCTTACCAAACAATGTTATTATCTTCTGTAATAAGAGATCTGCTAGGATAAATGTGCAACACTTTGCTTGGACTAAATATTGCCTCAGGTTTACTAATGTATGACAGTGGTTCACTCTAACAAATGTTAACTAACTGGTTCACTTTAACTAATGTTAATCTTGTTCATTCATAAACCTTTGCGTATTTGCCACCCTTAGGTAATTTCAAGTTCATTTTGTCTGCTTGGATAACTGCAATAATCTGGAGAAATGGTTATATGGTCCCTAGAGCTTTATTATTCTAATTAAACTTGTCAGAGAAATTATTTTAGGTCCACCAGATAACATAAAAATTAAGCTTCCAGACAAAAGAGAGTATTAATTTATAGCTGGTATGTTTGTTCATGTGAATGTCATTTTGTATTATACTGTATATGAAAGAAGTCTCTGCTGCTCAGTTTTCTTTCTAGTACAGCTGCACTTCACAGGGAAGTTAGAAACAAACACAGAAGCTAAGAGAATTCAGTAAACTAGAAAAGCTATTTATCCCAGCAAAGTTGAATATGTCAGGGGTTCCCAGATTGTGGTCCATGGACCACCGGTGGACAACTGTATCATTCAGGTAAACTGTGGTGTGTCTCTGGATTTGTGGTTGAAGACAGGAGATGGTATAGCCATCCATTAAATACTCCTATTGAATTTTAGTGTTTTTTATTTCTCCCTTTATTTCTTATATCATGCTTTATCTTATTGCAACCTGAGCCTATATGGAGAGAATGCAGAGCATTCTCAACCCAAGAGGGTCCTGCTCCTTCCATTGCTACAGGCTTGGATTCATAGACCTTAAGCACCGTGTCTGACGCTCTCTGCAGCACAAAATGACAGCACACCTTGAGCTCTGCCCTCCCACTCCAGCTTGCAAAACTGACACTTTTTACCGTTCGCTTACATCACTGTCCACTGCAAATCTGGAACTTCCCCACTTGCACTCTGGCGGAATAGTCTCTCTCTCTCTCTCTCTCTCTCTCTCTCTCTCTCTCTCTCTTACTGATCTGTTCTCTCTGTGTGTCTTTTCTTAAGTCAATGACTAGGTCATTCCAGTGATTACCTCTTGATGGCTTCTCTGCCAGGCAGTTTCCTGGACAGGGAAAGCCAACGATTTGAAGTATAACTTTCACCAACTCATACCAATGCTATAATATGGTGCATTTCCTTTCTTTTTTAGGCAATGTACGTGCCGATCCTGTTTGGTAGTTTTGGATGTGTTTTGCAATAAACACATCTTGATAGGCCAATCCATTATATTAAACTACTGTATTTTTCACTCTATTAGACGCACCAGACCATAAGACGCACCTAGTGTTTAGGGGAGGAAAACAAGAAATAAAGCAACGCAAAGCATCCTGAGCTAAGAGGGAGCGCTCCTCCATCTTCGCTCAGGAGGCTTTGCGGGGCTATCCCTTAAGCCAGGAGGGCAAGAGGGATTGGTGCGATGAAGGCTCTCCTTGCCTGGGAGAGGCTGCTCGCGGCTAAGGCTCCCCCAAGAGCCGCGCTTCCTTTAAAGAGCGCGCGGAGTGTGTGTGTGGCTCTTGGGGGCTTTTCCACAAGGAGGAAGAAGGGTAGCCCTTCTCTCTCCTCGGGGAAGAGCCCCACACACGCTCCACGCGGCTCTTTAAAGGGAGCGCTGAGCAGAGCCTCCCGCCTGCATTCGCTCCATAAGACGTACACACATTTCCCCTTACTTTCTAGGAGGGGAAAAGTGTGTCTTATAGAGCGAAAAATACGGTATTTTAAAGGGTTAGATCCTGACCTACTGTTCTGCAAATGGAAGGGCTCCTTTTGTTGGTGAGCATTATTGAGATCCAGTGGAGGCTCCACAATGGAAGAAGCGAAAGGGAAATAATTTCCAACTATTTCCCCTTCTCCCTGTAACCCCCACTACCACCTTCAATGTTGATCCAGAGGGTCTCACAACCCTCCAAAGCAGATTTTCAGGCAGCATTGGGGATTGCGGGAGGAAGCCTGAAAGAATGTACAGTTCTTAGCCACTGTGAGCAACCCTGCTCCAATTCATTTTAATGCTCATTTTGGCACATACAATGCTCTACATTTTTGAAAGAGATCCTGAGGTTGAAACTGAATCCTTAATGACTCTTTCAGGTTATAAACTCGTCTACCGTCAATTTACATTGATTACTTTTTAGTAATATCTTATCCTTCAATAGCCTTGAGTTAAGGAATACCAGACAATCTCCTGGGCCTTTACTAGTTCTCATTCTATTATTTTTTATTCTTTCCTCTCTTTTTTAATCTGAAGGAGGTTCAAGAAGGACCAATCAGAATGTAACAAAATAATTTCCTTGTAAAAGTCCTGTCTCACTGTGGGTTTTGTTTTTTTGTTTTTGTGTGTGTGTGGACCAATATGGCTTCCTTTGTTTTACTGTAAAATGTTCTTGTTTCTCTGTAACACCTTTTTGTTAAAAGTTGTACTCTATTTGATGTCTTTATTGTTTTCAGAATCAGAAGAAATTCTTCAGAATAAGAGAGGAGTTAACATTTCAAAAGAGGTAAAACATTACCGCCTTTTCAAAAACTGCTTTGTTTTTACTGTATATGAATTGCGTTTTTATTGTGCTTCTTAAAGTATATTAAAATAAACAACAAATAACAGATTTTAGCACATGGCTCTTTTCTGTATGAGACCAGTATAAATAGCATGAAGATTCATTCTACTACTGGGTAAATCACTAGATAAGGAAAGAGAAAGTAAATAATTGAAAAGAAAAGAGATATGTACTTGGAAATAACAACATGCTGAGTAAGACAGTTGTTGAAGTCAAGGTTATTGCCCCAAACTAGTAATAGATTGAATCATACGAAAATGTGTTTTGTACGGTGCACATGATGAACTATCCATCCAGACAATGTTAAAATGCATTCGGTTGGATCCAGATTAGGAATGTAATCCTAATCCCCTTCCCCTTGATGGTTGAGTGGCTGAGTAAGGATGACACATAGTTGCCTCTCCACCAGCCTCCACTAGCAGAGAGGAATACTGTTGGAAGTCTCTGCCATGGTGGAGGCCCCCGTTTTGCCTTAGCAGGTAGAAAGCTACGACTGGCCATTCTCCCACCTGCAGTAGCAAGCAGAAAGCCACAAAATAAGGTGTTTTGTGGCACAACCCACAGTGGCTAGAATCTGCTGGATCCTAAGCTTTGTGGATCCCCCAAAGGATCCTTTAAAATATCCACAGAAATGCGAAAGTAATTTTCTAAGAAACTCCATTGAGAAGTAAGACTTTCAGCTTCCAACAGGCTCTGAAACGCAATTCAAAATGTGTGGGGTCCTCACCTCTATGAACTTTAAATTACAGTACAGACAGGTGTATTTAGGGGAGCACAGCCAGTTCAGTCGCACTGGGCGTGGAGTTTCAGGGATGCTGCAGGGTGTACTGCAATGGAATGCAGGAGATAGAGGGGCGCCACTGAAATTTGAGACCCCAAGATCTGCAACTGTTACAGAGCAAGTCCTCCTTGGGAACAATGGGAATTCATGGTCTGTTGCTCTCAGAGGGAAATTGTTAAGTTGTGGGCGAACATATCAGACGACACAGCGATTCTTCAAACAGCTCTTGTTTATTCAAAGGCCAGAACTGAACTGAACTGAGGAGCTCAGTCAGCCTGCTTATACAGAGCTCCAGAACAACGTAACTGTAGCAACTTTCTAAAACTATCCAATCACTGAACGTCACTTTCGATCCTTCATTTGCATAACTATCTACAGTATCCCCCTGCTGGCCCAGGGTGAGAACTTCAGTACATAACAGAAATGTGCAGCAAAAACATGCATGCCTCCAGTGCCCTCAGACCACCCGGTGCAGGCAGCCAGAATCCACGGACTGGAGATTCTAAAGTGGACTTCATTATCTGATCCATATTATGATCTTCCCAGATTAGATCACTTGGGTATCCGACCTAAGGATTCCATCCCTACCTCCTAGCGATTCCAAAAGTTCTGAGTATTTACCTTGTGTCCACCAGTGTTGTGGCCCTTTTAATGTGGAATTTATCACCTTATGAAATAAGGCATGTTCCAAGCATCTACTCTTTCAGATAACATGCTCCAGACCTTTATTTACCCAAGCCTTTTCTGACTTAAATATTTAATTGCTGTCCGCTGGTCATCTTCTGGTGTTATACTGTGTTATCTTAGCTGTATTGTTTCTGGTGTGTGTTTTAGATGTATTTTTGGTTTTCTATACACTATTCTAATGCTTTATAATGTGAGTGGTTTATAAACCTTTTAAAATAACAATAGTTGTTTATATTATGTGGAAGAATGATGCCCATCCTTGTTTGTTTTTGCTGTTTTTATGTTGCTGTGCTAAACATACAGGTGAGCTCAGAGATTATTAGCTATGTTTCTCCATGCTATGAGATTTTTGTGTTTCCTTGTTAAGTTCTTGCTTCATTCCAAACGATCACAGTAACTTCTTTCTGCTGAGTGCTTTCTGCCTACTGCCTTCAGCAAAGTTGATTTTGACTTACACAGCCTAAGTGATAGATGATATAGCTGATGAATAGTTGTTTCTTATTCTCAATGCAAAATCCCTTCTAGGGAAAATAAAAGAAGCTGCTGCAAAATGAATCATTTCATGCAAATAAAAAACCTTAACTGGGGATAAAAGTTGCCTCTGATGATTATGCTCAGGTTGATCAAATCAAATAACTGAAATACAATTTTGAGTGTGAATAGCTAGAGCTCATTTTAGAGCTGGAAATGAAGCAAAGCATGATTAAAAAACAATTGAATTTTGTTAAAAGTGAAAGAAGAGGCACTCAAGATGAGCACATTTTGCATATTATCCCTCAAGTGACATTTCATAACATGCTCCACAGCAATGTGGAATGTATGCAATGTCATCTGGGCAAAATTAAAAACCACTTAATTCTACTTAGTTATTTGTAAAGAAAGCGTAGTTCTGCAACAGCCATTTAAAAAATTGTTTAAATCCTTACTGTGAAACTGCTCGGACCCAGGCCTATAAAGCATGGAACAAGTGGGAAATTACTCAGACCCATGCTTTCTCGACATGGGAAAAGCGGAAGTGTAGACAAGCCCTGTATGAGCAACTAAGCAGATTCTAGGACCTGACCAGACAACGATTTCTTTCAATTTTGAAGATAGATTACATATATAGATTCAATTGTTTTGCAGGAGACCCTGAACAAGAGTAAAAGATTAAAAGTTCAAGATTCATTTTCATCAGAAGGTAATCAAAGCTTAATTGTCTCTTACTCCCTCAGATCTTTTGTATATTCTCTTGGAGTGTTAGGCAAAATTTGAGCTGTAAAAGCTTTCTGAATCAGTACAGTGGTACCTCGGTTTACGAACTTAATTCGTTCCAGAAGTCCGTTCTTAAACCAAAGTGTACTTAAACCAAGGCACACTTTCCCTACTGAGGCCTCCCAACACCAGTACCCTTCCACCATTCAGCTTCAGTTTGGCTTCCGAGGCAAAGTTCGCTAACCAGAACACCTACTTCTGGTTTTGCAGAGTTCATTCACTGAATAGTTTGTTAACAGGGCTCTTCGTAGATCAAGGTACCACTGTAATTTTTTAAAAAATGTTTTCAATAGAAAAAAATAATAAAATCTTCCTACCCAGTTTTCTCACGACTCTGCTGTAAAATCTCACTTAATTCAGAATTGGCAAAATGATAGTATAATGAGACCATGTTCTATCAGGGGTGCCAATAGGAATTTTTGTGTGCCCAATACCCTTTATGTGCATCGTGCCCTCTAAGCCACTTGCAAAAAGAGAGCACAGATTTGCATAAAACGTGCACGTGCTTTGCATCACATGCAAATTTGTGTTCTCTTTCTTAGGTGGAGAGGACTCAAAAATAAATCAGTAGACACACATGTAATAAAATGTCTGACAGAATCTGAACAGGAGAAGGTTTTCCTATATTTGTATTTATATACAATGGTACCTCAGGTTACATATGCTTCATGTTACATACGCTTCAGGTTACAGACTCTGCTAACCTAGAAATAGTACCTCGGGTTAAGAACTTTGCTTCAGGATGAGAAAAGAAATCATGCTCCGGCGACGCGGCAGCAGCAGGAGGCCCCATTAGCTAAAGTGGTGCTTCAGGTTAAGAACAGTTTCAGGTTAAGAACAGACCTCCGGAACGAATTAAGTACTTAACCCAAGGTACCACTGTACTAGAAATGTTTACCATGTTGAATGTATGCCACAGAGCTATTGAAGGCACAGGAGCACAACTTTCCCCCAGTGCCAGTCTTAAATGAATACATGCATCTTTTTCAAGGCCAGCCAAGAGCTAACAGCAGAGAGGGAATCTAATATAAAATACTGTTACATCACAATTGCATATCTACTTGAAAGTGAACCTCACTGAGTTCAGTGGAACTTACTCCCAGGTCAGCCTGCAATCCTATACACACGTATCTGGGAGTAAGTCCCAATGAATTCAGCAGGACTTACATCTGAGCAGACACATCTAGGACTGCACTGTTAGAATGTTAGCTGATAATCAACATCATAATCTCAATGCGAGTTTTCTTACTCTTAATTAAAATAAGGAATAGTATATTTCATGTAAGTTAGATAATAACGTGGCGTGCTCTGGTCCATGGGGTCACGAAGACTCGGACACGGCTAAACGACTAAACAACAACAAGATAATAACCACCACAAAAAAACACATCTTTGGAAGCCCGTGCTTTTTTAAAAAAATGTCAATATTGATTTTCCACTGAAAAATAGGAATCCATGAAGATGTGCTTGTCAACTTGACTGCATGTTTTAAAAGAATGCAAAATGTGGCATGACTGGCTATTTTTGCTCATATCAGAAGAGCAAAAACATTTGGGAGCAAGAAGCGCTGACAGAACTGGGGAAACTAGGTCGGACAATGAAGTGGTCAGCAATTTGTGAATTAATGCAAACTTTATCCAGAACTTTCTTTGACACTTTATAAATATCTAGTTATGAATCGCAGAACCCCATTCAGCTCACCTTATAGAAGACGTCCATGTGAAACTTCATAAGCACTAGAGTTTTGATTCCACATTCCTAAGAGTTTAATTATACATGGCCATGGGTGCAACGGGGGTGGGGGGCAAGGAGGGGCAGCTGCCCCCCCAAACCAATAAAAACCAATAAAAATACATAGCAAACTGAGGTTCTGCCCCCCCCAACAGAAGGCCTGCCCCCCAACTCCTGACAATGCCCATGCACATGACACTAGTTGTGTCCCTCCCAATCATGTCATGGTTTAAATCAGTGTTTCCCAACCGGTGTTCCGCGGCACACTAGTGTGCCGTGAGAAGTTGGCTGGTGTGCCGTGGGAGGGAGGCGGGCGAGTCGGGCGGTGAGAGGCGGCGGCGGCGAGGATCCGCGTCGAGCCGGGGGCGGCTCCGCGGTGGTGGTGCCGAGGTTTCTCTCTCCATTCTCCCCTCACACACACACAGGATCAGCTGACAGGACCCAGCCAATGGGGCGGCGGCGGGGCAGCGCGTGCAAAAGGGAGGAGCGCGAGACAGCGGACGAGGAGGAGGCCGGCATGTCCGGGCAGCAGCAGCAACAACAGCAGCAGCAACTCCCGGCGACGGCTCCTCAAGCCCCGGGCAACCCTACTCCCTCACCGGCCTCGGCCGCCCTCCTGCTCCACCCGCCGCCGCCTCCCCCGCCGCCGCCGGCCACCTCGGCCCCGCCGCCGCCCCCTCCTCCGCCCGCTATCGCCGCCACCACCACAACAGCCGCCGCCGCCTCAGCTGCCGCCGTCCCTCAGTCCCTCGCTTTGCTGCCTCCTCCCCCCCCCACCCCCAAAGCTTGGAGGTTCCCCGGCAAGGGGGAGGGAAAAAAATTGAAAACTTTCACTTTCGTGTGTCCCTCCCGGCGTGACGCTGCGCGCTGACGTCACGGGGCTGTAATGGTGGTGTGCCGCGAGATTTTTTTCCTCAAACAAGTGTGCCTTTGCCCAAAAAAGGTTGGGAAACACTGGTTTAAATAAAATAAATTACAGGTGTGTGAGTGATCCCCCCCCCCCCTGAACACAGCATGCAGGGAAAGTAGGTTTACGCTTTGCCTACACAATTACAACAAATCCTCCCCTGTGCTGTAGACAGAGAGAGAAAGAAAGAAAGAAAGAAAGAAAGAAAGAAAGAAAGAAAGAAAGAAAGAAAGAAAGAAAGAAAGAAAGAAAGGCTTTTTCTGCTCAGAACACTGCCCAACCTATTTCCTAGCCTAAATGCAGCCAAGCACCAGTAGCATTATAGCCATCACCAAGCTCACTATGTCAGCATGATCCCATGTGCCTTATAGTTGGTATTAAACACTTACAACATATTTGTTGCTAGTGGACACTCTCTCTCAGAATGGCATGCTCTACTTGTCAAGCACAAGATGGTGCATTAGTTAGGGTCAGAAGCCAGTTTGTGTACCATTCTAGCTGTGCATAACTATGAGGTGTTTGTTTTAACTAAGTGTGATAAATAAATTCGAATTTGCCCAGTGCCTGACAATTGCGGAGGATAAAATTATGCCAGCCTTTCTTCTTATTCTTCAATGAATGTAACTCAGTAGTAGAGTACACACTTTGCCTGCAAAAAGGCCTCTGGTTCAATCCTTGGTATCTTCAGGTGGGACTCAGAAAGACCTTTTTCTAAGACAGTAGACAGCTGCTGCCAGTGTGTGTGGACCAGAGCTTTCCAAACTGTCACGACACATTGGTGTGTCGGCTGCAGTGTGTAGATGTGTTGCTCGAACGCTCCCCACGCTCCTCCCGGGGCTGGAAAGGGGTTAGTTTAACCTCCAGTTTGCTAGTAAAACTGAATTACAGTGTCGCGAAATGAGGCATGGCTAAAAGGGGTGTCACCAACATGACAAGATTGAAAAGCTCTGGTGTAGTCAATGGCCTGACTCCATATAAGGCAGTTTCCTATGAATATACAGTTATGGGCAGCGATGGCTAAAGCCCATTGAGTCTGGTGGGGCAGAAGGCAGAAGCTAGGTAAAGGTAAAGGGACCCCTGACTATTAGGTCCAGTCGAACCAGAGCAGCGCACGGAAACGCCATTTACCTTCCCGCCAGAGCGGTACCTATTTATCTACTTGCACTTTGACGTGCTTTTGAACTGCTAGGTGGGCAGGAGCTGGGACCGAGCAACGGGAGCTCACCCCGTCACGGGGATTCGAACCACCGACCTTCTGATTGGCAAGTCCTAGGCTCTGTGGTTTAACCCACAGCGCCACCCGTGCCCCTATAAGCTAGGTAAAGCTGGAGCAAATGAAGGACAAAGCCAGCAAATGCTAGTTTTGGCTCTGTCCTGCTCCTCCTCCTTCTAAGGACAACACTCAGACTAAGGAAGACAAAGCTGACAGTCAGTGCCTGCTCCTTGGACGGGATGTAAATAAGAAGGCAGGAAGTGGAGGCTGAGGGCAGATTGAGGTTGGTGGAATGTTTAATTGCCCTCCTCAATTTAGGTGCGGATAGTTGAGTGGGCCTTTCCCAAGCAAGCATAATCTGAAGGGAAGAAATTGTGTGGTTAGCCCTGACCACATGATTTGGGGCCTTTAAATGTTGCAGCAGTGTCTAGGAATGACACCTCAGAAAAGTGACTCCCCCACTGTCACTCCAATGAAGAAACAGCATCTTAAAACCAAAGTAGGCACAGTGTGAGATATCTGCGATCAAAACTGATTCATTTTATTATTACTTTGAAGTCTATCTGAAGTTCAGTCCAACATTTCACTCCTCTCTCTAGCTGATATTTGTCCTACTGATGAAAAAAAAATACTGGCGAAGTTAAGTGTATATTTCCCTCAGTGGAGTTAATAACAACAGCTTTGAGGAAAGGGGATTTAGACTAGGGAAACTGTAGGGGGTAAGGGCTGAACACTTTCTCTCCTGGTGCCATGTTCTAATCAAAAAATTCAGAGCCTCTGCATGGCTGTTTTAGAATGGAAATGAAAAATGATGGGAGATCTGGCCACAAAATCCCTATGACTCATTTGATTTTGCTCCTAGAGTGATGGAGGAAGAGATGAGATTTCAGAGAGAATGATGAGAGCCTTGGGGCCAAAAAGAAAGGCTACTGCTTGTTGGGGAAAGAAGCCAACATGTATGCTTTTGTGAAATATTGTGTATGTCCAAGAGAAAGGGCCAATGAACTTTGAAAGCAGACAGTAGATGGGATGAGAGCCATGGAAACAATTAGAAATCATCAAGGTTTGAGGATATAAATGCCACTCATTGCTATGGCACAATGCACTCCTATTTAAACTTGTAATGGGTAGGTGGGTTAAAGCCCTAACTCTAGTGCTTTCGATGAAGGGGATTCATAAATGCTTAATGGGGCTTGGCAGTATAAGCTATCCTTAGTAACCACATACTGTATTACATCAAATGCAGTGTGCTTTAAGGGTGGCTCAATTCATGCGCAAATCTTATTTGAAACCTTATATTTAAATTCCACTCTAGCATTCACCGGAATTCGAAAACAGAAATGTTGCTTATACATGCACCCTATCAAAAGAGCGCATGATTTAAATCTCTGGCGATACATCGTGGAGTTGCATCACAATGTTTTTTCTGGTCACATTTCTAGTGGAAGAGGAGGACAAAGGTCATCAGTTTTATCAGAGAAGCCTCAAAATACTGAAGCATTCCAAAAACAAAGAAGATACAGAAAAGTAAGTGTAGGCTTAGCTGTTTTGCTAACGCAGTCCCAGAGAAGGCATAAATCGGTTTATGTGCAGGTTTGGCACATGGCTGGCACAGTCTCTCTTGGAGACTTTGTTGTTGTTTAGTCGTTTAGTCGTGTCCGACTCTTCGTGACCCCATGGACCAGAGTACGCCAGGCACTCCTGTCTTCTTGGAGACTTTAGAAGGATGGAATAGGTACATGTGGCCATGTTTCTCCCTTTCCTATTAATTTGTATGGTTCCATTGCCAATGCAAGAGTGAATTTTTCTTGTAGAGATTTGCAGTGATAGGCTTATGAAGCACACCTATGGAGGGGTCCTTTTATAATCAGCCATGTGCCAACCCACATCTGGAGCGCCGCATAACGTTGGAGCACCTGGAGCGCCGCATAACCTTGTGGGCACTGCACGATGCATCCTGTTGCGTGCACCGAGCTGTGGGTTCCTTTGAAGAAGAAGAAGATATTCCACTTTATCACTACCCGAAGGAGTCTCAAAGCGGCTCACATTCTCCTTTCCCTTCCTCCCCCACAACAAACACTCTGTGAGGTGAGTGGGGCTGAGAGACTTCAAAGAAGTGTGACTGGCCCAAGGTCATCCAGCAGCTGCATGTGGAGGAGCGGAGACGCGAACCCGGTTCCCCAGATTACGAGACTACTGCTCTTAACCACTACACCACACTGGCTTTTCTGCTGTTGGCTCATGTTCCCAGCGCCACCCAACATGGGGTGCCAGCACAGAACGATGGGGAAGGCAAGCAGCAGCGGAGGAAACATCTCCAGATGGGATCTACTGCACGCCGACAGTGCCGATGGCAGCAACAAAACCCGACAAATAGGAGCACATGGATCCCATCCGGAGATCTTTCCTCTGCTGCCACTTGCCTTCCCCATTGTTCTGCCCTGGCACCCCATGTTGGGTGGCACTGGGAGCATGTTCCAATAGCGGAAAAGCCAGCAAAGGAACCCACAGCTTGGTGTATGCAATAGGATGCGTTGCGCAGTGCCCACAACGTTACACAGTGCTCCAAGCGCTGCACGTGCAGCCAAAACAGTTAGCCGCCATGCAGCAGGGGGGAGGCAGCGGGCAGACAGCGCAGCGACTGTGCTGCCCAACATTTTGCCCCCCCCAGCATGGAACCCGCACCCACCTATGTACACTCCTGTGCATGGAGCGCTGGCACGCCTGTTGGTTGGTGCTCTGAGTCCCTGCGTCTAAAGGTAAACAACTATTTCAACAACTTTGCCCCCCCCCCTAAAAAAAGGTTGACAACTCTGGGCAACCTAGGGGTGCCAGGCAGATCTTTGCACCCCAGTTCTGCATATGCTTAAGACGGCCCAGTCTATGGTGATGAACCATATGATGAAGGTGATGAACTTCTAATGCAAAGTTACAGCAGAATAAATTCCTGTTTTATGTATAGATGAGAAATTTCCATATCCGACGGACTAAATCTGAACTTTGTGTTTCTGAATCAGAGCTCACCGGCTCCTTGTCAAAGCAGCAAAAATGGGAAACCAGAAAGCTATGGAGCAACTGGCATCTGACATGTTGTTTGGAAATAATGTTCCTCAAAATGTAGAAGCAGCTGTATCATTGTATGAGATTTTAGCTGAAGAAGGATCTCATAAAGGCCAGACGGTACGTGCTCTTTAATTAGCTAAAGCTTTAAACAGGCACTAGTCTACTTTAGAGTTCATAAATATTTGAAAAGAGGTAAGATGGTGTTTATGCTCAGCCAAGAAATGTCAACAAGGTAGGGATATAAAGTTAATTATTTATTAAATTGTCTGATTTCAAGAGGCTATCTGGTGTGTTCAGCAAACATCTTCTAAAATCCTTTTTCAATAAAATTCCAGGTCAAGGCTTCAGTCCTTATTCCACTGAAGACACTCCGAAGGTTGACAATGGTTTCCATGAAACAAAAATCAAATGTTTACGGTTGTTAGAATTGAATATATAAGAACTAATTATATTTTTGCACCTAGCTAGTGTGTCTAACATGTTCTGATTTAAGGCAAATTATCAGATTTAATTGAAAAGGATTTATGGATGACACAAAATAATAGCAAAAAATAAACTATGCGTAAGAGATCGGCTGCAAATTCAGTTGCTCAGACTAGTCTCTTGTCTAATGAATCACAAATGGATCTCCTCCTGCATTCCTTTCGCATGACTCTGTTGCAGAACATGAAGAGGCATCTCACAAGTTGTGCTGATTGTTGAATTGTTTGTCTAGGTTTTCATAGCATTTTGCATATGTGTCTGTTTCCTGTGTGCACATACATGGATAAAAGGAATACATGAATTGTGGATGGGTCATTAAAGAACAGATAGACCAAATGTGCCAAAACACATTGGCTTTCCAAAAGCTTTCCAGCCATCATTTCAATAATGCAGGACTCTCCTGCCAGGATTTCTTACCTTCCAACTGAGTTCTGATGAGTGAAAGCTTTGTTGAAAGAAAAACGAAAGAGTCTTGTGGCATCTTAGACAGGAAGGATGATATCCAACTAAGTCATATACTGAGTCCATTGATTTCATTGTGTCTATTCTCAGTATGACTGTGGCGATCACACACAGGGCCCCCGGACGTTTGACGGTCAATTGACCCTGTGCCGCCACTGCGATTGCTTTTTCCGCTGCCACCACCCCGTATCTCACGGGGACACACGGAGTCCAGTCAGTTGTTAACATAAACAAATAAGCAAGTTTATTTTTAAATGCAGGAACAAGCTGTCAGGGAACTGCCATCGGAAGGAAGGGAGGTGGAAGGGCTCACACAGGTTGGGAGAGACTCAGCAGCGGAAGAGGGAACCAGTAGGGGGAGAGGAGCTGAGCTGAGGGAAAGTGAGCAGGAGGGATGGCTGCGAGACACTTCCAGCGAGGGCAGTGGGTGTTGGAACCTCCCGTTTCAGGTTTCAGGACCTCCCGTAGGGACACCCACGCCTCGCCGGAAACTGTCACGCAGAGAGTCCAGAAGACGTGTTTCCGTTAAGGAGCTTTTATGTTGGAAGCGATTCCGAAAGCAACCACTGTCGGAATCTGCCAGCGACTGAGGGAGCCATGTTTAAGGGGCTCTGTTACAGACAGAGGTTTGCAAACTTGATCAAACTCTGAGGGACTTGGATTTTACGCACAAGCAGCTCATCGTCCCATCACACAAGCTTATGGTTTCAGTTAGTTTTTCTCTTGTCAGTTTCTTATTCTTAGTTCCTAACAACTCCAAACTGATTATTCCAACTATCTATCTGACTCCACCTAACAATTCCTCTCACTCTCTCACAATACAACTCGACCAACCCACTGCCTAAACCTCCCTCTTCCTTCTTCAACTCCCAAACCTCAACTCTCAACTCAACTCCCAAACCTCAACTCTCAACTCAACTCCCAAACCTCAACTCTCAACTCAACTCCCAAACCTCAACTCCAACTGACTTTCAAAACCTCCCACTCTAACTTTTATTCGCTCCTTGCATTCTCACTGGCCAATCACATCACACCTGTTTTAACCCTTTCCTTATGACCCATCCTAGGAGGCAAATGCCACAATGATCAACCTTGGATATTGCTATAACATATTTATTGTGCTGCAAGCTTTCATGGATTAGTGTCCACGGGCATCACATGATGCAGGTTCATTGTTTTATGGTAACCAGGCAATGGCTTTTCCACCTGCCTTGATCCACGCTCCAGCCCTGGGAGCTTTTCCCAGACAGCAGAAGCAGCTGGAAAGAGAGAAGTCATGGGATATTATTTAAGAATAGTTTTATGTTGTGTGTCCTTGTTTTTCAATTCGATCCTTTTACATGATTTTGTAAGCTTTGTGGTATTTTATGCATTGTGATTTGCCGTTATTTTTCTTGATTATAGATTAGTAATTCTTTATCATGGTTAGGCAAACTAAGGCCTGTGGGCTGGATCAGATCCAACGGCCTTCTGGATCTGGCCCACAGACGGTCTGGGAATTGCCGCGTGGATCGCCAGTGTGCATGTTATTTCCCTCTCCCTCACACAGCGGCGGCACCGCCGCCTCCTCCCTCCCTCCTCCTGGCTTTTCCCCACCCTGCCTAGAGGAGGAAGAGGGCTGGGCTTTGTTGGTGCCAGCAGCAGCAGCAGCACTTGAGCGGTCACCATTTTAAGCAGCCTCTCTCCGGAGCCCTTTTGCGTGCAGCTCACCATCCCTCCGCCGCCATTCTCCCCCCCCCAAAAAAAAATAGTCCGGCCCCCCACAAGGTCTGAGGGACAGTGGACCGGCCCCCTGCTGAAAAAGTTTGCTGACCCCTGTTCTTTATTGTAAATTATTATTTGCTGATCTTTAATTTTACTGTTTACTATTAGACTCTGATGGATTGTTGAATGCTGTTTTGTTTCTTTATTTTAAAGTTATTGTGACTTTTTATATTGGATCAGATTGTTACTATTAATGTTTGATGTTTTATTGTGTTTTTATTTGTGTTAGAATCTGCCAAGAGTGGCTAGGGCAACCCAGCCAGATGGGCGGGGTATAAATAAAAAAATATTATATATTATAGGTTCTAGGCCATGAAATGTGATCCCACAACAAGGTTTTCTGTCTCCAAGGTGTCGCATTAGTGTTCCTCTGGAATGTGCAGAACTACAAATTATAATAAATGTTAAAGTATCTTCAGGAGTATTATTAAGAAACATTTCAGAGGAAAGGGGAAATGTTTTCACGTTGTTTAATGTTGCATCACTTTAAAATAATAATAATGATAATAATTTATTTATACTCCACCCATCTGGCTCGGCCTCCCCAGCCACTCTGGGTGGCTTCCAACAAAGTTTAAAAATACATTAAAATGTCACGCATTAAAAACTTCCCTGAACAGGGCTGCCTGCAGATGTCTTCTAAATGTCAGGTAGTTGTTTATCTCTTTGACATCTGATGGGAGGGCATTCCACAGGGTCAGCACCACTACCGAAAAGGCCCTCTGCCTGGTTCCCTGTAGCTTTGCTTCTCGCAGTGAGGGAACCACCAGAAGGCCCTCGGCGCTGGACCTCAGTCCAGCAGAACACTACACCCAAGCACATAAGTTTCCTCATTTCCTTGTGAAACAGCTAAATAGCACAGCTTTATTGTGGCGCTGTGGGTAAAACCTCAGCGCCTAGGGCTTGCCGATCGCATGGTTGCAGGGGCGCCGACTTATAAAAAATATGGGGGGGCCCATACCGGGGTCCATACTGGTGGCAGGATGGCAGTGGTGCTTTTGCATGCAAGAACCGGCCTGCCCTCCCCAGGCTTCGCGCCGGGAGGCGGCCACCCCCTCCTACCAACGTCACCTTATCCGAACCCAGAAAAAAAGCCCCGCTCCAGCGGCGGGAACTCCCGTCCCCTCCATTCTCCCCTCACCCCGGTCCCTCGCCGGCGACGAATACGCCGTTCCTCGGCCCCGCGGCTCCATTCCTTTCTAAAGTCCCGCCACTGGGGGTCTTCCTCTGACTGACCGACCTGCCCGCCCCTTCTCAGGAGCTCCCGGTCACTTTGGGAGGCGCGCGCCGGAGTCCCCTGCACGGTTTTTGGCAAGGTGCCTAATAATTTTCTTAAATTATTGGGGGGCAGAGCCCCCCCAACGAATTTTTGAGGGGGCTCGGGCCCCCTCAGGCCCCATGGAGTCGGCGCCTATGCATGGTTGGCGGTTCAAATCCCTGCGACGGGGTGAGCTCCCGTCTTTCGGTCCCAGCTTCTGCCCACCTAGCAGTTCGAAAGCACCCCTAAGTGCAAGTAGATAAATAGGTACCGCTTTATAGCGGGAAGGTAAACGGTGTTTCCGTGTGCTGTGCTGGTGCCGGCTCGCCAGAGCAGTTTCGTCACGCTGGCCACGTGACCCGGAAGTGTCTCCGGACAGCGCTGGCCCCCGGCCTCTTAAGTGAGATGGGCACACAACCCTAGAGTCGGACACGACTGGCCTGTACGGGCAGGGGTACCTTTACCTTTACTATTGTGGATCCTGACCATAGGAGGAGGTCAGTTTACATTGTAAATACATTTCCATCCTCTGGACCATGGTCTGGAAAATGGAATGTCCGACGATACAAAGGTTGGACATCCCTGAATTGAATTTTAGCTCAGTGTCCTATTTTAAACTGCTTTATAACTATTTGTGAGGAACAAAGTTATGATATAGAAATTTAGTTTTTCTTTATTCAGAAGCACCATTATTTTTTCCATGTTACATCTTTTCTGTGACACAATGTTCCACCAATTAATCTTGTCCATGTCTATAACCTTGAACCAAGACTGGCCGGAATAAATCTAGAATTCATTTTGTACAAAGATCGAAGCACACGCCTATGCCTTAAGGAGTCTATATACAGTCACATCACAGCCTGTCTGCCACTTTAACTTTGTTTTCAGTATGATGTTTATATAGCTACGCACAGAAAATTTGCAAAGGGGAATATATGAAAACACACGTATGTGTGTGTCCACATAGTATTCTCATATATTGCCTTAATGTAACCTGAAAATGTCTGTATCCTATATTTATGTGTCATTGTTCAAAGACATGAGCAATGTGACGGCTTCATGAAAATTTCTTATTTAAGCATACTCTGCCTTGACTTTCTCGCTTTCGTTTGTTTGCCCCCATATATTTTTGTCATCTGCTTATACCTCCCAATTGTGATGGCCATTTTCAGAAAGTCCATTTCACATTTTGAGAGCTTCATTTTCAGATATCGGTTCTCAAATATTCCAACGCCTAGCCTTCTTAGGTCCTCTTCAAGTTTAGGGTTACAACACTTTCGGAGGGAAAAGAAATAAAAAATTTGCATACGTTTTTAGATTATGGGTTGTATCTAGTGGTGTTGTTGAGCTGACAGTAAGATTTCCATCAGCAGAACAAGAAGGGAAGCAATTTTCAATTATTCCTTCTCCTACAGTCTTCACCACCTGAATCTGTTTTGGAGGGCCTCCAACCTTTCTGGAGGTCTCCAAGGCTTAGGAGGTGTGGGTAGCTGCAAGAGGGATGGTGATTCACTAAGAGTTGCCTGAGTAATGCCATTGGATGCAACCCTTAATGTAGACACATTTGTGTGCATCTCAATGTGATTTTATTATATTTTATATTTTATATTTTATATTTTATATTTTATATTTTATATTTTATATTTTATATTTTATATTTTATATTTTATATTTTATATTTTATATTTTATATTATTTTTCTTTGCACTTCTTGCCCAAAATGCCAAGCCTACATTTGCCTTACTTTCCCTGGCTGCAATTCACATGCTACCTCTGAGGATGTTGTCCCTGGATAAGGAAAGCAGAGAATTTAGAGGTCCTCTCAGTGGCTGAAGGAAGCATTCAGCCATGTAAGCAGTCTGAAATGGTAGAGCCCAGATAAACATTTACTACTTCGGAAAATTTCATTCTCCTACATTTCATGGAGGGCTACAGTAAATATACCTGCTGACTCTCTGCACAAGTGCATTAATGCTAAGCCCTGATTACATGAAACTGACATGGTAAAATAACTTAAAGATAATTTTACCGCATGAGAATTGGGCCTAAGACAACTGTTAACAATATAAGCAACTGAAAAGCAAAAGGATTGACTGAACTTTTTACTTTATTTCCCCCCATAGGCATTAGGTTTCTTGTCTTCATATGGAATAGGAGTGGAATACAGTCAATCAAAGGTAATAAAATTCTGTGCTGACTTTACCCTATTGTCATTGAAGTCTTTCATCTATATTTTGTGTTTTTCGAAGAAGAAAAACCTGGCATGATTTTATGATTTTATTTCCCCCCCCCCCCCCTCTTTAGGCACTTGTTTACTACACATTCGCAAGTAATGGGGGAAATCTGATATCCCAGATGATCTTGGTTTGTAAATCACATATTTTCACTATTTCCAATTCTAGAGGCTTGAGTGATAATTAAAATAATTGTGAATTTTTCCCCAACAGGGCTATCGTTACTGGTTAGGAATCAATGTTCCAAGGAGCTGTGAAGCAGCACTTATTTATTACAAGAAAGTTGCAGATTACAGTAGGTGGCCTTCATCTATTGTATCTTGCCTTGTTTGAAAGTGCTACTTTTGTTTTTGTTTGCTCTTTCAAGAGTCCTGTGGCACCTTAAAGACTAAGAAATACCAGACCCTCATGGGGGGCAGAGGACATGATTCTCACTCAAATTATTAACATATGAAAAGAACAAATTTTCCAAGATCCCAGGCAGGCATGGCCCAATACTTTTTGGCACCTGAGGAGAACCTGAGAATGGCACCCTCCACCCCCACCAGGGAAGAAGGGATTAGTGATGATGTGCATCAGGAACAAGGGGGGAATAAAGGTCTACCTTGAGAACGAAGGTTGAGGGGGACCAACAGCACCCCCTTTTCACCAAGAGGCCACTGCAGAGGCAGCACTGGGGGAGGCAGCCAAGGACACAGGAGATCTGGCCTCCAAGGAGCAAGCTGCAGCTGATGCTGCCACTATGGCACTGGCAGTAGCAGCAGACGATGCCTTCCTTGGACGTCAAATCTGCTGCCCCTGTGGATCCTGCTGCCTGAGGCAGTCACATCACCTTGCCTCACGGGTGGGCCGACCCTAATCCCAGGAATCCAGTTACATGTCTAACAAAAGAGCCAGTGTGGTGTAGTGGTTAAGAGCGGTAGACTCGTAATCTGGGGAACCGGGTTCGCGTCTCCGCTCCTCCACATGCAGCTGCTGGGTGACCTTGGGCTAGTCACACTTCTGTGAAGTCTCTCAGCCCCTCTCACCTCACAGAGTGTTTGTTGTGGGGGAGGAAGGAAAAGGAGATTGTTAGCCGCTTTGAGACTCCTTAGGGTAGTGATAAAGCAGGATATCAAATCCAAACTCTTCTTGTCATGTTTATTTGTACTAAAATACAGTCCCAAGTGACAAAGCAAGTTAACCGAAGCCATATGCAGGCATTACGATTAGGGAACTGTAAATACATGTGTGAGGGTGGTGGGGCAAGTAGACTGGACCTGCCTCCTCCATCACTGTGTTTAAGGTGACCTAGCATGACCAATGTCAAGAGTGATGGAAGTTGTTGTTCAGAACATCTGGAGGGTACTACATTGACTATTTTGCTATGGCTGTATGCTAATGCAATTAAATTAAATGAATGACTACATCATGGAAAGGAAAAATGAAATCTTCTCAGATTGTAGGAAGCGGTTGTTCTGATTTGTGTTACTTGGAATTTATTATTGTTATTATTAGTTGCAAGCAAATTAGAAGAAAATGAAGATAAGCCAGTTGAAAAAGTGAAGCTGATGGAAAGATCAGAAAATCTGGGTTTTGATACAGAAATCTTGGACTGGGATGTACATCAGTACTACAAGTTTTTGGCTGAAAGAGGAGACACACAGATACAGGTAAGAGACATTCCTTTCTATTTGCCTATTTATTATTATTATTATTTATTAATTTGTTAATACTGCTTACCTGACTTCAAAGTGGTTTACAAGTATAAAATCAATTAGAATCCACACATCATCAAAATACACAATAAAATAATTCAATCGAAACACTTTTTTAAAATCCATAAATATGCTATAACACAAAAACAATAAAAACAGCAATTATAATGACATAAGAAGAGCCTGCTTGATCAGGTCCAAGGCCCATCTAGTTAGCATCCTATACCATAGGCGCCGACTCCATGGGGCTTGAGGGGGCCCGAGCCCCCTCAAAAATTCGTTTGGGGGGGCTCTGCCCCCCCAATAATCTCCGGCGCCCCTCCAGCAGAGCGCCATCGCCGCCCCTCCCCCAGCCCAAAATGCACAGGGTCAGGCTGCATGCCTCCTGCCCTCCCTCCCGAGCAAAAGCTCCACCCAATTTCCTTCGGAGCTGATTAATAGGCGCAGCACGCTCTCCCCTATTTGCTCACGAGGAGGCGGCGCCACTTTATTTGCATATTCATGAGCTTATTTATTATTCATGAGCTTTCCCGGGCCCCCCCAATATTTTTTATAAGTCCGCGTCCCTGTCCTATACTCATAGTGACCAGCCAGCTGCCCATGCGAAGCCCAAAAGCAGAACCTGAGCACAACAGCCCTTTTCCCATCTGCAATTCCACACAACTGGTATTTAGAGACCTACTGCCTCCAGTGGTGGAGGTAGTACATACCTTAGTCATTGTGCTTTGTATCCATTGATAGCCTTAACATCCATCAATTTGTCTAATCCTCTATTAAAGCATCTAAACTGAATGTAGCCACTTTGTGTTTTTGTTCTATGCGATGCAAGGCTTTGCCCGCATAGATCTAATGGTAAAGGTAAAGGTAAAGGGACCCCTGATCATTAGGTCCAGTCGTGGCCGACTCTGGGGTTGCGGCGCTCGTCTCGCTTTATTGGCTGAGGGAGCCGGCGTACAGCTTCCGGGACATGTGGCCAGCATGACTAAGCCGCTTCTGGCGAACCAGAGCAGCGCACAGAAGCGCCGTTTACCTTCCCGACGGAGCAGTACCTACAGTGGTGCCCCACAAGACGAATGCCTCGCAAGACGGAAAACTTGCTAGATGAAAGAGTTTTCCGTTTTGGAGGTGCTTCGCAAAACGAATTTCCTATGGGCTTGCTTCGCAAGACGACAATGTCTTGCGAGTTCCTGCTGGTTTCCCCCCCTTTTTCTAAGCCGCTAAGCCGCTTATCAGCTGATCCAATCAGCAGATAAGCCGCTAAAAGCCGCTAATAGCGCTAATAGCGCTAATCTGCTAATCCGTCAATGGGCTTGCTTCGCAAGACGAAAAAACCGCTAGACGAAGAGAATCACAGAACGGATTCTTTTCGTCTTGCAAGGCACCACTGTATTTATCTACTTGCACTTTGACATGCTTTCGAACTGCCAAGTGGGCAGGAGCAGGGACCGGGCAACGGGAGCTCACCCTGTCGCAGGGATTTGAACCGCTGACCTTTTGATCGGCATGTCCTAGGCTCTGTGGTTTAACCCACAGCGCCACCTGCATCCTCAGATCTAAATGTAGTGTTCAGGAATTCAAACAATATTCCCGACGTCCTGATTTACTGGAATCCCTATCTTTACTAAGAATATTATAATTGACCCTCAGCCTACAAATATTGCAGATTAGTGTGGCATTAAGTGATAAATGCATGGAAACTGCTGTCACCAATCCTCTTTCTCCCCTCTCCCCACCCCATTGTGGTCCTAATTCGCCCTCACCTTCAGGATCTGCTTGATAGATCTGCTTCCCAGGGAATCTAACAATGATGAAGTCATATGTCTTCTGGAAGCTTAAAAATAAATAAATGGTTGAATTGTTTGGTCTTCTATGTTAAAAAATGCTGTTAGCCACCTTTTTAACTGTGATGTGGGACATAATTATCAATCAATCAACCAACCAACCAAAAATGTTGTGTGTTTGTTGTTATTTTATCCCTTTCTATTAAAAAAGTAAGTTAATGTTAAATAAGATCCCAGGAAGGGCAGCTGAATCCTTCAGACTAGTATTCCCCCACAGACCCTTTGCCATAAATTCTGTGCCCAAGTCTTATTCTCTGACACCATTTGCACGAATGGGACTTCCCCTTCCTCTCTTCTCTCCTGCAGTTTTCTGTGCACCCGCAAAATACAAAATCTGCTCTGGAGGCTTGGAAAAAACAGGTGGAAGGGGAAAATTTTGTTGTGTTTGCTGGTGTGACATTGGGCCATTCTTGCTCATTGACTTTTGGCTCCAAAAGATACAAGACATTCATTTTTAAAATAATTATTTCTAGGTATATCTAGGACAGCTGCATCTCTTCGGAAGGAAAGGACTCGAGAGAGATCATGCTGTAAGTGCAGGTAGATTAGAAGGATGAAAGCCGTGCTCTTACAGTTTTAAATTTTAGAAGTATATTTGGTTGATTTGAATGGGATGGTTCCAATGAGCGTGTTTAAGATCACAAAGTAATACCCCTGTTCAAACAGGCATCCTTTTGAGAATCTAGCACGGTCTTTCATTTCCTCCGAGTTCAAGCACCAATTTAGGAAGCTGGTGCTTAGGTTTTTATAAACAGAAATGCCAGCTGTGTGAGTTTGTGTGTTCTTTTAAACATTTATGCAACAAATGTGTAGAGTGCTTTTTTAGTTTGGGAGTTTTGGCAGCAGAAAATTAGGGTTTCTTTAAAGCAGTTTCAGAAAAGCATTATTTAAGGAGGAAAAGGTAGGCATATGTGAGTGCCCTTCTGGACCGCAACCTAAGATTTATGTATTTGCAGCAAAATGGGACTAAAAAAGCAAACAAACACAGGGAGCAGTCTTATACCAGGTCAAGCCGTTGGCTCTTCGGAGCTCTAGGGATGTGGAAAAATTTCAGTTCAGCTAGCATGTAAAGCTGAATTAATCAGATTCACACTTTCTGATACAATTAAAAACAAAACAAAAAAACCCCGCACACAGCCAGCCTTTGAAATTCACACACATCTGAGTTGTAATGCAGCTCACCAATCAAGCAGTGCTTTAAAAAATGCATATATTAGGGTGAAATGTGCATTAAAATAACATACAAAAACATATCACATTAAGGAAAATTGCTTGCAAAAATGCACATATAGTCAAAACTTCATAAAAACGTCACACTAAAATGCAGAAGAATTTTCATGGGGATTTGAAAACAAACTGCAAATTGCTGCTCATATGACAAAAAATTATTTTAAGATGGAAAAGCTAATAAGCAACTAAGAGATCCAAATGGGCAGATTCTTCCATCCCTAGTGGATGGTGTCTCTCCAGGGGTTTCAGATTTGACATTTGCAGCCCTGCCTGGAGACATTATGGATTGAACCCCAATACCATTTGGGGCATATGATCTAAGTTTGTACAGACTACTAGAACATAAAGATGCCAGGTTGAATTATTGTTATCCAATATGGCCTGTCTAACTATGAACAGTTGTCAAGGCAGGAGAATGCATACCTTGATTTGGAAACTTTGTTATATCAGTCATCACTTTATTCTGCTCTTTTTCTTTAGAAAGCCTTCTACTATTTCCTAAAGGCAGCGAATGCAGGGAATACACATGGTATGGCATTCCTGGGAAAGGTACCTATGTTTGCTTCTTCGGATTAATTTGCTAGCTTGAGACCCCATCTATGATCCTTTGTAGTTTCCTCACATTCAAGCAGAGTCCAGCTGCAGTGGATTGGGGCCATTCTCACATACAAGCTACTTGCGATGTGGTCAAAGCAGAGTGGAGGAGACTGGAGGAGGGAAGAGGCAATCTTCAGTTGTACATTTAAGACCACATTAAACTACAGTTCTCACCTATCTTGTATGACAGAGCTTTCCAAACTTTTCATGTTGGAGACGCGCTTTTTAGACATGCATCATTTCGCAACACAGTTAATTCAGTTTAGCTAGCAAACCGGAGGTTAAACTAACCCCTTTCCAGTCCCAGGAGGAATGCAGGGAGCATTTGTGTGATACACCTACACACTGCAGCTGACACACTAACGTCTCATGACGCACAGTTTGGAAAGCTCTGCTGTATGATCATGGCCAAAGGGATCTGACTGTCTTGTATCTCTGCATGCAAAATCAAAGGCATATCATGATTGACTTTGAAGTGTTGTGCTTCAAAGTAGAATGGCAAACTTAAGGAGGACTTTCAAGAGGCATGAACACTTTTGAGGGGAGAGCTTGACATTTCTTTTCTCCTTCCATTTCTTGACATTTCCTGGTCAGCTTAAGAACAAGACACACAAAAAAGTGCTTCTCTTCTAATCAGTGGTGTGGACTCCAAATTTCCATAAGATGCTGCTGGCAGAATGGGGGGGGGGGGCAATTTTGGCTTATTTCTCCTTTGCAGCACCCTGAAAATCTGTTCTGGAGGGCTTAAGAGACCAACTGGAACAGTTCAAGATTTGACACAGAGGACTGGAGGGGAAAGGGGGATCAGAAAAAACACTCTGTTCATTCTGCCAATGGGGGCCTACACTGGATTGAAAGGCCTTCCATGCATAGAAGGAGTCTTTCAATTTGCAAATGGAAAATTCATGCCATTGCTGGTTGTAAGTTGTGGAGCTCCCTCCCCGGAGAGCTGTGCCTGATACCTTCATTCCACAGCTTCTGGCGATTCCTCAAGACGCACCTCTTTGTCCTTGCTTTTGACACTTGAGATGTATATTTTTAGCACCCACTTTTTTTCTCTACTTGTAAGTCGTTTTAAAGTGTGTTTTATATTGTGTTGTAATGTGTGTTGTAATGTTGTAATCTGCCCTGGAACCTTAAGGTGAAGGGCAGGTAATAAATTTAATATTAATTATTATTAAGTGGGTATTGGTATTTTTTAAAAAAGAGAATTGTTATGTTACTGTAAGCTGTGGGTATTCCTTTTGGAAACAAATACACAATGTGTTCAGCTGCTTGTGTTATAGTTGTATATTTAAAGCAGGAGTACAGAGCCTTCAAGGGACCTGGGTGGCACTGTGGGTTAAACCACAGAGCCTAGGACTTGACGATCAGAAGGTCAGCGGTTCGAATCCCCGTGACGGGGTGAGCGCCCGTTGCTCAGTCCCTGCTTCTGCCAACCTAGCAGTTCGAAAGCACACCCGTGCAAGTAGATAAATAGGTACCACTCCGGCAGGAAGGTAAACAGCGTTTCTGTGCGCTGCTCTGGTTCTCCAGAAGTGGCTTAGTCATGCTGGCCACATGACCCGGAAGCTGTATGCCAGCTCCCTTGGCCAATAAAGCGAGATGAGCGCCGCAACCCCAGAGTCGGTCACAACTGGACCTAATGGTCAGGGGTCCCTTAACCTAGAGAGCCTTCAGCTCTCTAGATGTTGCTGATAGATAACTCTCATCAGCCCTGTCAAACATGGCTAATAGATATTGTGAGTTAATGTTCAGTAACATTGGAGGGCTAAAGATTCCTCAAATCTTCCTTAAAATGACTCATGAAAGCCCAGCACTATACATAACATAGAGTCAAACAGAAAACATCCGTTTGTTTTGCAAATTTTTAATGGCAAGAGGAGGCATTTCCATGGATGGTCACCATCATCTGAAGAAATATCCCCTCTTAATCCTGTCTAGATGTATTTAGAAGGAAGTGCTACAGTGCCTCAGAGTAACATTGCAGCTTTGAAGTATTTCAAAATGGCGGCAGAGAAGGTATTGTATTTTCTTTCTTTTTCTAAAAAAAGTAGCAGCTTTAATTAATTATAATTAATACATTGTTCTTAGGAATACGCTCGTCACGCTGGCCACGTGACCCAGAAGTGTCTTCAGACAGCGCTGGCTCCCGGCCTCTTGAGCGAGATGAGCGCGCAACCCTAGAGTCGGACACGACTGGCCCGTACGGGCAGGGGTACCTTTCTTAGGAATACAGTTAAATCTGACAATTAAAGATCACAACAATAACTGCTTCAAATCAACTTTTAACTTTATATATTCCAAGCACTAAATCAAACCACACCATGATTAACCTTCTGTACTTGCTCTTTAAAATGTCCTTAACCTATTATACTAGGTTTGTCAACCTTCTGCCTGTGGAAGCTCCCAGTGGTGCCCATGACTGGTGCTCTAAACTCTGAACTTTCATTTAAAAAATCTCTTGCATATTTTTCCTGGTACTGAGGAATGCCCCCTGTTGTTATTTAGACATCAACAGGATCAGTCAATGGAATATTTTGCACAGCTTTATGTAAACTGCTTAGAGGTGGGTTGCCTTTTTAAAATGAAAAATCAAGCAGCTAATATATAAAACAAACAAAATATTTCAGTGCTAAAAGTGCAAAACATTACGAATTGTTATAACTAATGAAGTAAATTTCAGATCTAACAACTCAAGGTTATATTTGAAAGAGAGAATGACCCCACAAGTGTTATAGGAAAGTGTTGCTTCATGGTGATTTCATCACATCAATATTGAATTGGGAATCAAGTTGTAGATATATTGAGGGTGTCATGTGTCAAAGTACATTGTCCCTTCATTCCTCTCCTACTGTTCATTTTGCCTGTATTTTTAGACTGCTGGCATCTCACATCTGCCTCTTTAATTTAATCTTTTAAAACACCAGATGCATTGGTGCTATGTAAGAGGTGACTAACTTGTTCAACACTAAGGACTGTAATAGATAAGTAGGAGCAACTGAAAAGGCCGTATAGAAAAATGGTTACGTGATGAACAACATTGGGGGAGAGGGGAACTTTTCCATAAAACTTCCATTAAACTTGTAGGCTTCAAATTACACTTGCTCAGACTGCATTTGTCCTACAAAATGAATATTCTCTTTGTCTATACTGTATTGTACTTGGGTCTGGTGAAGTCTTTGACACCAACCTGGGTTGATATAATGACACTGATGTTTATGAACATTTCAACTACCTCCAGAGCAAACCTATCAGAACTTCTTTTGGGGAGGGAGGCAGGATTTTACTCTTAATTAAACTCATTGAACTCAATTGAAATAGTTCCAATTGAATTAAATGAGTAGAGTTGCATAAGATTGCATTAATAATCACAACTGTGTAACAAAATGCTTCATTTAGGTCGTCCGAGCTCCTGTTGCCCGGTCCCTGCTTCTGCCAACCTAGCAGTTTGAAAGCACATCAAAGTGCAAGTAGATAAATAGGTACCGCTCTGGCAGGAAGGTAAATGGTATTTCCATGTGCTACTCTGGTTCGCCAGAAGCAGCTTAGTCATGCTAGCCACATGACCCAGAAGCTGTACGCCGGCTCCCTCAGCCAATAAAGTGAGATGAGTGCCGCAACCCCAGAGTCATCCGCTACTGGACCTAATGGTCAGGGTTCCCTTTACCTTTAAATCATTTATTGCTCATACCAGGGTTATGTGAATAACTTGGTGTGACACAATGTCCAGAGGAGATATGGCGAAGGAGACATTTGTCTCTTGGTTAACAAGCAAGAAATATAATCAGTAAATAATTATAATTGACACTAAGGCACACAATTACAGTGATTCTTTATAGGTTCTTTTCATAGAGTGGGCAACTTATTCTTATGTCTAAATGAAACATTCTCAATATGTTATTTAGGGCAATTCCATTGGACTATGGGGGCTTGGACTTATTTATTTACGTGGTAAAGGTCTTCCACGGGTAAGTCTTCAGTGTATCAGAGCTTTTTCATAATAAAAAAGCCAATAAAACCATAGGACGCTTGGCCTAATGTGGTTTTAACACCCCAAAATTAAAACATAGGTTTTATGTTTTCCATGCAAGGGGTCCTAGGATACCACCACACAGTAGTCAAGGTGGGGAGGGGTTTCTACCTTCAAGCACCTCTGAGCCAATGAGGAGGCGCATTGCACAGACCAATAAATGGCTTACCACAGGGGCTGTTCCGCCAGGGTCTTTGTGTACCTTGTGCTCTGTTGTCATAGTGGGACTTAGTGCTACGTCTCATGACCCCTCAGCCGACAGATCTCAAGTACAGGATTGTGCCGCAAGTTATCAGTACCGCTTCTCATAATGCAGCTGCAACTTCTTCTGAGCTGCGGTCCACGATCAGTGTTCCACAAAACCAGAAACTAATTTCTTGACCTCTCAATAAGTTTGTTTCCCTTTCAGAATCACAGTGAAGCTTTTAAATACTTTCATAAAGCAGCAGAGAAGGGATATGCCCAGGCCCAATTTCAGCTGGGCCTTATGTATCACAGTAAGTCCCTGGGCACAGTTCTTCCTTTTGTCAAGGCTCCCATGGTTCAGTTACCTAATTTTCGATGAAAATCCAAATCATATTTCATTGCAGATGGCTCTGGAGTCAAGAGAGATTACAAACTTGCCTTCCAATATTTTTACTTGGCATCTCAAAACGGGCAACCCCTTGCTGTTTATCACTTGGCTGAAATGTACGCTACGGGAATGGGAGCTTTCAGGTCATGCCAAAATGCTGTTAAAGTAAGTAATGCCCTGTTTGAGAGTCTGCCCTTTGAGATATTAATGTTGATGGTTGTTCTCATCCAATATCAACAGCTGTCCAAAGACAACAACCACCCAGTAGCAATAGATACAGAGTCAAACTACACTTTATGTCAAATGAATAGCTCAAAAACATTCCAGGAGTTTTCTTTCTTGAAATTCAGACATGGGGGCCAAAATTGCATCAGGACTACAGTGTGTGGGGAGGAAAAGTTTATGTTTTTTTCTGCCCAACCACAACCATGGCAAACATGTTCTCTTACGCTTGTTGTTTAGTCGTGTCCGACTCTTTGGGACCCCATGGACCAGAGCATGCCAGGCACTCCTGTCTTCCACTGCCTCCCGCAGTTTGGTCAAACTCATGTTGGTAGCTTTGAGAACACTGTCCAACCATCCCATCCTCTGTCGTCCCCTTCTCCTTGTGCCCTCAATCTTTCCCAACATCAGGGTCTTTTCCAGCGAGTCTTCTCTTCTCATGAGACTCTTTGCGCTTAGACTTAGCAAAAAAATCTTCCACTGGCATCTATTACCCCCACCTTCCAAAGTTAGGTTTCTATCAAAGAGGCTACAAAATATTAAGATTTTGGGTAGTTGCTAGTCTGTAGATGAATTAATTCTACTTTTTTTTTTTTTTTTGCATCTCCTCATGGCATTTGTGTCCTTAGCGTGAAGAAATGTTTTGCAAACATTACACACATGAGACACAATCCAGCCAAAGCTATGCACATTGCATTGATTTCAAAGGAGATTTAAGCACAACACATGCTGAACTTGTTTTATAGTGCAAACCTATGGATTTTTTTCCTCAGAAACTCAGAAGTCCCATTGTTTTCAGGGGGCTTACTCCCAGGTAAGTATGCCTAGGACTGCCACCTGAAGCGTTGTGCCCACATTGGTGGCATCCGTTTAAAACCACTGCCCTGTCTACTGTCTCCATTTAATCTTCTTTTCTTCCATTAAGCCTGCTGTTAAGGCAAAGTTAATTACAAACTTCTGGTGTTCTTTGTATGTGTTTAATGTCTGTCCTTTTTTTGCTATTTAGCTTTACAGAACCGTATGTGAATTGGGGAGATGGTCAGACAAATTCCTGACAGCACACTTTGCTTACCAGACTGGCAATGTTGATTCATCTCTTGTTCAATATGCACTTCTAGCAGAAATGGGCTATGAAGTAGCTCAGTGCAATTCAGCTCACATTATGGAATCTGGTAAGGGAAACTTTATCTTATGCTGCCTACTTGCATTCTTTAACACGGTGATTGTGTTAAGACAAATGATGCTAATATTTTGTTACAGAAAACGTTAAACTTCTCCACCGAGAGCAGATATATCCATTGGCTCTTCTTTTATGGAAGCGGGCTGCAAATCAAGGTATGAACAGAGTTAAAAATAACCTGTGCCTAGCTGTCCACTCTTATTAGTATGATATTTCCCCCCATTTTGGCTCTTGCAGTTAAATAGGAAGAAAATATTACATTCATGCAACAATACCGACTGTTGCAACAAAAATCACTGTTACAAAATATTTAAATATTATTTTCCTTCCCCTCCACTTAATTCATTGAGATGGCAATCCCACAGGCATTTCTTATAAAGTACTGAATAACAAAATGTAAAAAAATGAATGATGTGCATATTAATTGTTACCTTGTTCCTTTTACATGGCCTTGCTACATCAATCTCTATAGTGGGGTTATTGCTTTGTTTTTGCTTTTATTATGTATTTTGTGTTCTCATTTTGTATTTTTATGTTGTGAACCTCCCTGTGATTTTTGGATGAAGGGTGGTATACAAATTTAATAATTAATAATAACAAATATAATTCCTATGACGATAGAACGTTAAGTGATCTTCAAGAATAGGCATCCCCCCACCAACCTAGCTATCTTTATTCCCAACCAATCTCACTTTTTTTTATTACCCTCTACTTAATTTTGTTACATATAAAGAAGCAATGAATGGTTTAAACAATTTCGCTTCATTGCTATTTCATATGAGCCATACATTCTGTCAGAGAAAAGGAAGGATAATTTGAAAAATGCAACCTCATGCTCGTTCAAGCTAATTATTTTTTCAGTTCTTTGACATGCCTATCAAAGTCTCTACGTGATGTTTGGGGCACAGAAGTAAACTCACTGAGCAGTAAAGACTTAGCTACCATGAACCTTTAATTTCTGCTCAAGCAAATCAACTAGCTATGCCTTGTCCTCCATGCCCTGAAGGTGACTGAATTTTCTAAGATGTCAGAATGAAGAGTGCTCTCAGCTTGCCTCACTTCCTTGGACATAATTCATCCCAGCCTGTCCATTTCTTGAGACTCACAATGGGGAACTTAGATTTCAGCATTTCTTTGATCTCGGTTTTTCTTTAGAGTACTTCCTTAACCAGGACGGGTAGGTTTAATGATAGAATAATGCTTTAGCCTTGACAATTCTATTAAAGACTAGCCAGCAAATCTGAACAAGGGCATCCTCGTTCCAGGTCCTAGAACCATGTCACCAAATGACATACCTGAATTACCATCAAATATTTTAATAGAAGGGCAAAGTATTCCCAAAGCCAATTGCCATTTTCATTTGACTAAAATTTGTAACCTACTCGATCCCTGCGGTTTGGGGATTCAAAGTGTGCAAACAATCCTGTTAAAACAAAAGAGGAACATTTTCAGAACAAATGCAGTTTACTGTCACACTGCCAGCATCATTCTGATTCCGCAATCCTAAAGACCACTAGATCTTTGCATTGACCAGAGTCTCCACTGCACTATAGAAAAGCAGCAGTCTGTCCTCCACTAGTCCTTAAGCAGACCTAGGAATGACCACAGACCCTTTCCCATGTCCTCCTCCTCTGCCTAAAGATAAGCAGGTGGTGACTGAGTGACTGCCTAGAGTGTCTTATGCCATTTACAGGGAGATTCATCTGGCGTCAATTCTTGGCAATATAGTTTTTACTCATTTTCCTCTTTAAACTGTTAGTTTGCATTGGGATATATCTTTGGGAGCGGGTGGCACTGTGGTCTAAACCACCGAGCCTCTTGGGCTTGCTGATTGGAAGGTCGGCAGTTCGAATCCGCACAGCGGGGTGAGCTCACGTTGCTCTGTCCCAGTTTCTGCCAACTTAGCAGTTTGAAAACACACCCGTGCAAATCAATAAATAGGTACCGCTGTGGCGGGAAGGTCAACGGCATTTCTGTGCGCTCTGGTTTGTGGCACAGCCAGAAGCAGTTTAGTCATGCTGGTCACATGATCCGGAAATCTTCTGTGGACAAACACCGGCTCCCTTGGCCTGAAGCGAGATGAGCGCCACAACCCTGTAGTCGCCTTTGACTGGACTTAACTGTCCAGGGATCCTTTACCTTTACCTATCTTTATTAGAGCATTTGACATGCAACAATTACATAACAATAAATGTGTTTCTCAAGCTGGACTCTGACCGTAATAAATTTCATGTTCATAACAATAAATACTGAGATAAAAGTTTCAGAATATATTAACAAAGTTGTGTCAAATGATGTGTAATAACATGTATTGCTTAAATTGGTGACCATAAGGAAAAGGTATTTTGTATCAATAATAATTACAATTTATAAGATTTTATAGGAAGCAGGAGAGGGAAAAGAATTAAAATATGTACTTCATTCACACTTCAGTGCTGTAAAGTCTTGAGTACTGTTGTTCTGCCAAACCTGGGCAGTGTGTGTGGAGGTCCTGTGCTGTCCAAATGACAAGACTCCTCTCTTGGCCTCACTGATGTGATCCAAAGGAAAGGAAAGCAATACATCTGGCACTAGCTTGGCTCCAGGAGCTGCCAGAAGGAAACATACAAGATGCCATTCTACTCTGGATTTGTTTAGGGTATACCGTATTTTTCGCTCTATATTTTCGCACCCGAACATAGGACGCACCTTGTTTTAGAATCATAGAATCATAGAATCATAGAGTTGGAATAGACCACAAGGGCCATCGAGTCCAACCCCCTGCCAAGCAGGAAACACCATCAGAGCACTCCTGACATATGGTTGTCAAGCCTCTGCTTAAAGACCTCCAAAGTAGGAGACTCCACCACACTCCTTGGCAGCAAATTCCACTGTCGAACAGCTCTTACTGTCAGGAAGTTCTTCCTAATGTTTAGGTGGAATCTTCTTTCTTGTAGTTTGGATCCATTGCTCCGTGTCCGCTTCTCTGGAGCAGCAGAAAACAACCTTTCTCCCTCCTCTATGTGACATCCTTTTATATATTTGAACATGGCTATCATATCACCCCTTAACCTCCTCTTCTCCAGGCTAAACATGCCCAGCTCCCTTAGCCGTTCCTCATAAGGCATCGTTTCCAGGCCTTTGACCATTTTGGTTGCCCTCCTCTGGACACGTTCCAGTTTGTCAGTGTCCTTCTTGAACTGTGGTGCCCAGAACTGGACACAGTACTCCAGGTGAGGTCTGACCAGAGCAGAATACAGTGGCACTATTACTTCCCTTGATCTAGATGCTATACTCCTATTGATGCAGCCCAGAATTGCATTGGCTTTTTTAGCTGCCGCGTCACACTGTTGGCTCATGTCAAGTTTGTGGTCAACCAAGACTCCTAGATCCTTTTCACATGTACTACTCTCAAGCCAGGTGTCACCCATCTTGTATTTGTGCCTCTCATTTTTTTTTGCCCAAGTGCAATACTTTACATTTCTCCCTGTTAAAATTCATCTTGTTTGTTTTGGCCCAGTTCTCTAATCTGTCAAGGTCGTTTTGAAGTGTGATCCTGTCCTCTGGGGTGTTAGCCACCCCTCCCAGTTTGGTGTCATCTGCAAATTTGATCAGGATGCCCTTGAGTCCATCATCCAAGTCGTTGATAAAGATGTTGAATAAGACCGGGCCAACAGTTTTAGAGAGGGAGAAAAGGAGGGGAAAAAATCTCCCCCTCTCTGCTCAGCGCCCCTACAGCAAAGCGGCAGGAGAAACGGAGCTCCTTCCATTTCTCCTCCTGCTTCGCTGAAGGGGCGCTGCGCAGCTCTCCCTCTCTGCTGAAGCCAGGAGAGTCTTGCTCTCCCGGCTTCAGCAAAAGGAACCCAAAGCCTTCGGAGTGCAGCGCGACTTCCCGCTGCACTCCAAAGGCTTCAGGCAGCTATCCCTGAAGCCTGGAGAGCGAGAGGGGTCGGTGTGCACTGACCCCTCTCGCTCTCCAGGCTTCAGCGAAAGCAACACGCAGCCACCAGAGCGCGGTGGGAGCGCTCCCTCTGCGCTTCGGAGGCTTCGCGTTGCTATCACTGAAGCCAAGGAACCTGCATTCGCTCCATAGGACGCACACACACTTCCCCTTAATTTTTGGAGGGGGTATAGTGTGTCCTATAGAGCGAAAAAATGGTACTTTTTGGACTTCTCCCAAAGAAGTCTCATAAAGCAGTGGATATGGATTGTTCCTTGAGGTTTACTCCTGAAGTCTTTCTCATAGACAAGTACACCTGCAAGACAATGGAGGTTTGGTTCAGAGTTTTCCTTCTCCGAGATGGGCTACCTCCCCAGGTGGATGAGCCCCGCCTGCGCCTCTACAGCTCGTGCAGAAACTGCTTTCTTGACTGTTGGACCCACTAATGGTCACATCCGATCAATCTGCCAGAGCCTGTCTTTGCATGCAGGGGAAGTCCCTAGAAGAGCTTCCTTTATGAGGCCTCTTCTTCAGAACTACCCCAGTTACAAAGAGGTGAGAATATAGCACCATTTGTATTTATTGCAACATGGGCTCTGAGAGCTAGTAATCTGGCACCGATTCTCAAATAATTGCAGTTCCAGACTTTTATTTTTTGTCTCAAGGTGAGTGTAGGCTTGTTATAACTGTTCTGTTATGGTTAGTTTTCAAGTGCTGTTTTATCTATGTATCACAGTCTCTCTGTCTTATCTAATTGGATTACTGCATTGTAAGCTGGCTCACAAGTTTTATTGGCAGGTAGCCTAAGAAACATTTCTAATAAATGCTTGTGATCATAATAGCTGGGATCCAGCCAAGAGCCTGAAAACAGAGTAAGTCAACACTAGTGATGGAGAAGCAGGTATCATATGTGGTCCAGTGTCTTTGTACACATGCACAGAAACCTCTTTCGGAGGGAGGCCACTTTGTTTGAATTGCGCTTTTCAGAACCACCTTCAGAACTGGTGGCACAAATGACAATGACCAATAATTCTTCCTCTACCACCTTGGATTGATAGGTGCGGGATATTATAAATAACAGTCACAAAAGCAATCATAATCATAACATTTTTTCACCTATTTGTCTTGCAGGCAATATATTTGCCAGAGTTAAAACGGGAGATTATCACTTCTATGGTTTCGGAATAAAGAGAGATTACTTGACAGCTGCGGTTCATTACAACCTTGCTGCTAATCAACAGAGTGCTCAAGCCATGTTCAATCTGGCATATATGTATGAATATGGTTTAGGCATTCCTAAGGTAACATAATCTATGTCTGGTGCTGCATCAAACATTAGCTCTGCAAGTAAACTTTGGTTATTGTGAATATTCTAGTTAAAGAACCAAGGTGGGACACAGAATTTTCATTTGGGCAGGGTACTTGACCTGTCCAAAAATGTGGTCAGTTGATGCAAGTATTGACTAAATATTGACCAACACATCAGTATATTAGGAACAATGAAGACACTGAATATGTTCTTCTACTGCGACAGCAGGATAACCAGCACAGCTCAGAAAAGCTAAATAATTGAGAAGTCAGTAGATTATGAGAATTTCCACCATTATTAATGGACTATAACACTACAATTGGTGGAATATGTTAGTCTTATTTAACAAGTGGAACTACAAATGACCCAGTGGCTTAGCTCCACATTATTCATGCCATGCACAAGTGTAAAGTGGTTCTGCACCCTGAATGCAAAAATATTTCCCCCCAGAAGACAGTGTTTGGTTTTGCTCAGAGATGCTGTTGGAAGGGGTTGCTGACAAACATCTATGCAAAAAGGGGTCACTACCTGCAGTTCTTTGGATCTTGAGATATGCTTTTAAACTACCTTTGAGGAAATAGTGATTCTTTTCCTCGCTAGTTTTCTAGGCTGACTGCTGCTTACAATATAGTAAATCACCCCAAGGCTTTATGCTAAAGCATGCAATCTATGCATACAAGCAAGAATTCTGATTCAGTCAATAGAATTTGACAATCTTGATTGGCCCTTACCATGATAATCAAAATGATTTTGAGAGCGCCACAATGACATTGCTACTGGAAGGTGCCTTAACCATGGATATTTCATAAAGCCCTTGCAAATTTTAGAAATGACTTTCTATCTTTAGGATATACACTTAGCTAGAAGGTGGTATGACCTGGCAGCTGAGACAAGCACAGATGCTTTCATACCAGTGTTCCTAGCATATATAAGACTAGAAGTGATGCACTTGTTCACAGATCTTCAGCTTCTCCAGGTAAGTGTGATTTACACAAACTTAACCTCTTGTAATTTGATTAGGGTCTGCTATTCCAAGATACCCTCTTTGTGAAATTGCACTTCACTCTTATTTGTAGTCATTGTAGTTGTCAAACCTAGAATGCTCTTAGACCAGTTTTTAAGATTCAGGGCACCTAACGTGCTCCCAACATGCAAATGTTGTTGCTAATTGAAATTTCACACTGGAGCGACTTCCTCAGATGCAGAATCCATACGAAACTGAAATCCTCCTGTATAATTCACAGAAGTGTGATTTTAAGTATCAAATCTTGAAAGTGGGGCTAGATGTGCAAATCTAAATGTATTTCTACTAAGCCTAATGGCAATCTTTGCCATTCCTTGAGTGGGACTCTAACTTTTCATACTTTCTTCCCAAACCCTAAACCCCAGCCCTGAAGCCCTAAATCTAATGCTCAAAACCTGAACCCCAAACCCCTAAACCAAACCCCTGAACCCCTAAACCAAATTCCTAAACTAGGGTTAGGATTGGCTTAGGCTTATTGTTAGGTTTAGGATTGGGTAGGGTTAGGTTTAGGGTGAGGGTTGGGGTTACAGTTGGGTTGGGGTAGGGTTAGAGGGTTGGATTAGTGTGTTGGGGTTACAGTTACAGTTAGGTTTAGGGTTTGGTTAGGGGTAAGGGTTAGCATTAGGATTAGTGGTTAGGGTTAGGGGTACAGGTTAGGTCATTAGGGCTGTGGGTTAGGATTAGGGTTGTGTTTAGGGGTTCAAGTTTGGGGTTTGGGTTAGGGGGTTAGGATTAAGAAGTTTTAGGGTAAGGGTTAGGTTTAAGTTTAGAGGTTGGTTAGGGTGAGGATTAGGGCTGGTGTTGGGGTTAGTGTGTTAGGGTTTAGGGGGTTAAGATCAGCAGTTAGGGTGAGGCTGAGGGTTAGTGGTTAGTGTTAGGGGTTATGGTTAGGTAGCAGTTCTTTTAACTTCCACCATTTTGGAGGAGGAGGTGTTACTTGAAGAAACTTTCAGCTGTCATGAGAGGAACTTCTCCCAGAAAAACTGGAGCCTTCCACCTATCTATTGGTGTACAGATTCCCCCCCGCACCCAAATCTGGAGGAAGAGGACAAAAATGGAAGGCGGTGTATACTGTACGAATGCCAGGGACTCCCTCCCACATAGCAAAATAGTTTGGCATTTAAACAGTCCTCCATGTCCACCCCCATGAACAGAAGCCTTTTCTTCTTCTTTTTTTGTGGATGCACACTTGTTCAGGTTATTCCCGGGTACCAAAACAAACTGGTGGGCAGAATCGTATCTCAGCATTTTTTGCAGTGTATATTGAAACCATGATGTCGTGAAAATGCTCTGTGTTGATAGAACTCTAGAACCTGACTACAAATGGCATAGGGTCCTTTATTTGGTAAGGCGTGTATGCCTCTTTTATTCTTAAACTGTCCTTCACTTGAAGAAAGGACGCAGTCTAAAATTAAGATCATTCGGTGAATGCCGTTGTAGCTCAACTCTTTTCTCTGCTCTTTGGGGTAAGAACCCAAATCCTGAGCCACATGAGGATTTGTCCATGTTGTAGGTCAGGCATAGGCAAACTCGGCCCTCCAGATGTTTTGAGACTACAATTCCCATCATCCCTGACCACTGGTCCTGTTAGCTAGGGATGATGGGAGTTGTAGTCCCAAAAACATATGGAGGGCCGAGTTTGCCTATGCCTGTTGTAGGTCCTTCTGTCAAAGTCACCCTTATGGAGCTGAGCAAAGCTGATGAGGGGAGGACCTGCAACATAGGATCAGGATGTTATAGTTACATTATAGTTACAGCACCAGGAATGAAGCATACATGCCACGAACCTGAGACCAAGCAGTAACCCGGGAGGAAAGTGGATAATACAGAAAGGTGTTGCTCATACCTATTGTGCAAGTCGTATTTGCAAAGCAAAGCTTTTCACCTTGAAAATACTTTCTTCTTCTTCTCTTCTATAGCAAACGGGAAACTGGAAACTGCCGGACTTGGACCACATGCTAAAACTACATTGGGATCTGATTGTGATGATAGTCATTGTTTTGTTGCTTATACTGTTGATAAGCAGTAGGCAAAATTAAACAGGAGGGGTATGAAAGTTCTATGAAAGTCCTGCTCATTTTTTTCTTATGGTTTTAACATAGTTTTCAGCACAAATATTACTTTAGTCTCTATTCAGCATTAAAAAGCAACAAGTCAAAACCGAATAAAATACATTAGTAGTGCCACCTCCCCATACCACCATTCGGGTTGAAGTGTAAACAAAACACTTTTAACTGAAACCAAAAGCCACCTGACTCATAACCTTGCAAGCTGTGCCTTAAAAAACATGTATAAATAGCATATTTGTACCAATCTTGCCTGGAAATAGTATTTTCTAATGTCACTCAGCGCTCATCCAGATTTCCTTTCATGCCTCGTTTCTAGGCACAGGTCTGGGCTTTAAAGCTCAGTGTTGTTTTTCCCCCAAATGCTTTCCCCAGGAAAATCTGCATTTTACCACTGAATCAGAGCATATGGCAACTGGGTTTTCTACAATTTACCATTTGCTCCGATTCAGTGGTAACATGCGGGTTTTCCAGGGGAAGTGCCAGGTGGAAAAAACCTCAAACCCACTTGGACACAGATCTTTAAAGCATGGACCTGGAGCTGCAGAACGTGGTGCAAAAAGAAGTCTGGATGAGCTCAAGTATATTTAGCTTATTTTCTTCCGGTCATCAAATATTTGTCTTATTTTCCTGGGCTGTTTCTTTGAGGTTGTTTCTCTGCATGAACCCAACCTTTGAAAGCTTCAGTTAAGGTGGAGGTCCCCTCAGCTTCTTAAGTTAAATTTCTTATGGCCATAGTGTACTGAAATCATTTCCTCTTGAAGGCAGCCTGTCACTACACTCCCCTGCAAGCTTCGAAAGAAACTTGCAAAACTTACAGTGGAATCCTATGCATGTCTGTTGAGAAGTTTGTTCTCGTTGAGTTCCGTGGAGCTTATTCCCAGGAAAGTGTAAGCCTGCAGCTTTAAAGATGGGTGAAGGTGTGGAATTCAAGTTAATGAGACTGTACTGTTGAGATGGCTATTGGTTAGTATTGGTGAAGCCTGCCTTCTGCAGAGATCAGCTGTGTCATCCAGTTCCCCGTGGGGAACTTGGGTCACACAGCCCATCAAGCTGTTTCTACATGCCCCATACCTGACATGGGGTGGTGGTTGGGGGGAAATTGCTTCATGGGCCAAACTGGGTCTCAAGGTGAGCCAAATTGCCAAGGGTTCCCCATCCCTGTTGTAAATAGCATTTATCACCTTTCAGCATTTATGGCTGGGTAGAACGTATCTTTAAGATTATTACTCAGGATTCAGAAGCGCTGAGTTCAAATCTAACCTCAACTCCACTCATCCAGACTTCCTTTTGCGCTGCATATCTAGGCATAGGTCTGGGCTTTAATGTTCCGTGTCTGAGCTTCTTTAGTAGTATTAGTGAGGGTGGGTGGTTTGGTTAAAGTAATGCGTGTTAAATAAGGGATGTGTAGTCTTCATTTTGCTTTCTCCGTGCATAGGTGAAGAAACCTGGTATTAACTGTAATAAATGTGTGGGAGCAACTTATGTTGGCATGACTTCTGAGCAAGCTTGCAAAAGGTCACACAGTGTTCCATACATGTGCTCTTGGGATTTCCTGGGTCCTCTTCCAGAGTACTGTTTCATACAATGTGGAGGTGCCACTAGCACTGGGCTTGTGTGTGAAACTGAGAATTGAATTAATAATTTGATTCTAAGCAAATGCCAATATGTCCTCCATGACTAGCAGAGACAAAATTATGTAAATTCGTTCAGTGTGAATATATGGGTCAAAATCCTACGTTTCTTGCCCCAGAATTTTAATTTTAGTCTGTGATATACTGTACACAGTTCTCAGATTACTTTAAATGGCTATAAGAACTGAGGCTGGGATTAATTGTGCCTTTGCTTGACTTATTTGCTAAGGTGACAAAATGCTAATTTCTTTCTCTACACGAACTATTGTTTATCAGTACCCATAAGCAAAGTTGGAAGAAGGCAGTGTTAGTGTAGCAGACTGGTCTGAATCGAGACCAATAACATGGTTGAGTGGAGATTCAAATCTGAGTTAGCACAGTGGGTAAATTTGGGCCAGTCAGTTGAACAAAAGGACAGAGGAAGAAAGCAAATGTTATTCTGAGCTCTGTGGAAGCAGGATAGGATAATTTTTATGCATTTAACTGATCAAGCTTAATGTTTTATCACATTTCCAGTCTCTTAATAGAGGCCAATGTCTTCCCTAGGTAAATGCCCATGATTTACATACAGCTACATTTCTTTCTTGCTCAGCTTTTCCCATGATTTCCAGCTCACAGACTGCTCAATGGACTGGAAGCATATCCAAGAGGTAGGGAGAAACATAGCTCTGCGTGAATCACAGAATAGAGAAGGAAAGGGGTAGCAAGACCGATCAAGGAGTCAAGTGGTGATTTGAAGGCTGACAGCTTTGAAAGTTGAAATAAAGCCCTACTTAGTATCTATCTAGTGACCAGACCCACATTTGCTCGGCTTCAGCAAAGTGGACGTCTCATATGGATTTAGACTAGGGGTGCCTAAACTTGGTGGTTGTTTTTTGGACCAAGGGCTACTGTTCCCTTCCACTCAATCTAATGAGTGAAGAGGGGGCAAGCTGCAGCCTCAGCAGGTGCTGAGCACTGCCAAACTTAATGGGGCCTTGGGGGTCCAAAGAAAGTTGCTGGGGGCCTGATCCTTAACCACCCCCTGCTTTAGACCTTACCCTAGTCCTAATATATATGGAACTTTTCTGTTACATTCTCTCATGTTTTGTCAGTTGAATTCTATATACAGAAACATGAAATACCATGATTTTATTTGGCATTATACAATAAAAATCCATACACCTATGCTGTTTCTATTTACATACATAAATAATGTCAGTGGCACGTCAGTTTTAAAAAGCACATGGCAGTGTGAATATCCACAGTGGAAAAGTCCGCTAACACCACCACATCTCAAAGCTTTTTCCCTCCTGGAATTAGCTCATTAATTTTTCTCAGATCGCCAAATGACGCCGTTGCAGAACCTCTCTGTGCTGGTCTTGCCTGAAAAGAAGACAGAAGGAATCATGTTATGTATGAAGAGCATGGAATTTAATAAAATTAAATAAAAGCTGGTAAAGGAATTCCACTGAAAAAGCTTAACACAATATATGTAAATATATGCTTATTTAGACACTCTAGTTGTAATCAAAGGGATGCACGTTACCTGGGTTTCATGGAATTTCCAACCTATCATGTAATATATCTGAAATGTTGCAGGTACGGTCCCATCATCATTTCCATACATTTCTATGGAAGAAACATGTATTATACATAATGCCAGAGAAATACTGCAGAATAGGACACAGACCTAATTGCCTAAGCAGGTAGTCATAATTTTATTTGCATAATATATAAATATTTATTTTTATATTATTTTTAGATACTGAGGAGCTACTTAAGTCATTGGATGCGCAACTCAGGCATGAAATGAGCCACTTGACTAAGATGAGCAGTGCTAGTCAGGAATCCAGGCAGCCAACTATCCACCCACTTTCTGTACCAGAAGCCTTTCTGGCCAGCTTCTGCCCTTTAAATTCTTTAAGGACTAGGGAAAAGAACAGTCATCCAACTGTTATGCTAGTGCGCGGCTTTTCTTTTGCTATGGTGACTGCATGAACCTCCACTTCTGCTGGTCCTTTTGGCAGAAGAGAGCAAAGAACGACAACTTTCATATCATGGTTCTTTGCCCAGCTAAATGAAGCAGCTGTGAGCTCCCACTCTTTCTTGGCATTAAGGGAACCAAAATATGTTCCAGCATTGGAAAGCTGTGTGCATTCTGGTGGGGAGGAGGAAGATGTGAGAAAACAGAAAAGGATGGGCAACCAGCCTTGAAAACACTTGTTTGCAGGGAAGGCTGGTGAAATGATATGGCACAAACCTATTCAGAGACAGCTATGGCTCAACTTTTCACCATATAGTAAAATTTAATCTATTTAAGCCAATACAGGTCTATCAAAGGTACCCATCCCATCAAGTTAAGACATTCCAGTTCAAACACCAAACTCACCTCTGTACACAGCTGCCGCCGCCAACATGGTTGCCCTGTGTAGCATAGGTTTTCTGCTCCAAGAGCAATTGCTTTCTCCCATACCTAAAAATAGTTTTCAGGCTTTAAAAGAAGATACAGCACACACGATGAGTTTCACACTCTGCATTTCAGATCAATAATATGACAATATGGGACGAGATATGCAATTCAAAAATCCTATCTGCCAACTGATCATATACATATTTACTTAGAGGTGTTCAGTGTTCAAACAAACTTCCACTCAGAGACGTGTGCATAGGACTGCAGTCATGGTAACAAATCCTAGAGCAGTGTTTCCCAAACGTTTTTGGGCAACGGCACACCTGTGTACTAAAAAAAAATCTCGCGGCACACCACCATTAAAGCCCCGCCCCGTGACGTCAGCGCGCAGCGTCACGCCGGGAGGGACGCACAAAAGTGAACGTTTTTTCCCTCGGCAGCTCCTCTCAGCTGCGCTCAATCCGCCTCGGAGCGCAGGAGCGATGCCTCTCTCTGGCTCTCCCTCCGCGCAGGCTGAGGGAGGGAGGGAGGGGCGCGTGTGACCCGTCTCTGCTGGGAGACCAAACCCAGCGAGACAGAGTCGCGCGGAGGCGCCCAGGCAGCGCTGCCGGCTGCGAGGAGGAGCGCCAGGCAGCAGCAGGAGGCGCGGCCTCTCCTCGCCGCCCCCGCCCCGCCTCTCGCCGCCCGACTCGCCCGCCTCCCTCCAGGCATCTCGCGGCACACCAGCCGGTGTCTCACGGCACACTCGTGTGCCGGGGAACACCGGTTGGGAAACACTGTCCTAGAGACACCTTACAAAGCAGTATATAGTAATGCAGACTATTACAGATAGGTGGTTTAACCACTTTAGATGGAAACATCTTCTAAACAGCATGAGGAAAACTTTCTAGAAGTATTGTTTTCTAAAACACAATATTATGTTTACTCAGAAGCAAGCACCATCGAATACAATAGGATTTACTTCCAGGTAAGTGTGTGTAGGACTGTAGCTCCATTTTTTTGGGTAAAATTTAGTCAAGGATGATTTAAAACAAGTATTTTGCCCTTTGACAGCAATATCTACCTGCCCCAATTGTACAAGTGGTTCCTTTATTTATTTTTTGCATTAAGGCAAGAATAGAAATGGCTATTCAGCTTGATCTAAAATTAGACTGGAGATTCACAACTGATCAGAGGTGGCATGCTACCTACTCAAGATGCACGCTACTAGTAACATACCGTATTTTTCGCCCTATAGGACGCACTTTTTCCCCTCCAAAAATGAAGGGAAAATCTGGGTGCGTCCTATGGGGCGAATGCAGGCTTTTGCTGAAGCTTGGAGAGCGAGAGGGGTCGGTGCGCACCGACCCCATCTCGCTCTCCAGGCTTCAGGAAGACATCTGCAGCCTAGGCAGCCCTGTGGGAGGTCCCGTAGGGATGTCTAGGCTGCGGATAGCAGCCTGCTTCCCGGAGCGTCGGGCGCCCTGAAAGCAGAGCGCCCCCCGCGCCGGGCAGACATCTGCAGCCTGTTGGAGCCCTGCAGGAGTTCCCCGCAGGGCTCCCCATGTTGCGGATAGCAGCCTGCCGCCTGGTGCGAGAAGCTCCCTGAAGCAGAGCGCCCCTCGTGCTGGGCAGACATCCGCAGCGTGGGGAGCCCTGGAGGAGTTCCCTGCAAGGCTCCCCACGCTGCGGATAGCAGCCTGCTGCCCAGCGCGAGGGGCGCCCTGAAGCAGAGCACCCCCCGCGCCAGGCAGAAATCCGCAGCGTGGGGAGCCTTGCAGGAGTTCTCCGCAGGGCTCCCCACGCTGCGGATAGCCTTGCGCCGGGCAGACATTGGCTAGCCCCACAAGCTCGGGGGACAGCAGGGAGGCACAGCACCGCCATCCCGCTGTTCCTCGACCTGGTTCTGTTTCCCCGACCTGCTTTTGGGGGGGGGGGGGAAATAAAGGGAAAAAAATTTCCTTTATTTCCCCCCAAAAAAACCAGGTTCGTCCTATGGGACGAAAAATACAGTACATTAGTGCTCCCCCTTACCTTCAAAGGCTAGCAGACAATGTTTTCTTGTTCAAACATCAGCCTCAATTGTAGAAAAAAACAACAACAACAACAAAAACCAACCCTACTCTGTTTAACCAATCTGTAGGACTGGGATAGGGATCCTGGGCTCCCATCATCAGCTATCATCAGCGCCAGCCAGCATGGCCAATAGTCAGTGATGATGGAAGCTGTAGCTCAACATCTGGGGGACCACACAGGATCCCCGTGCCACCCGTAGAATATACGTATAGGGTACATAGGTGTCATGGATTAGCCACCTGGAATGCCCCTCTACAAAGCCTAGGGCATTTAACCATGATATACAGAATAGTATGCTATACTGCTAATTTGCTAATGAGAAAAAGTAGACTTGCCTTGCAGATCATCCATAATCTCAAACATCCCTGGATAATTAACTTGGATTTCATCAGTATCCTAAAAATAGGAAGGTTTAGGTTTTTAAACATATTCAAAATAATGCACTTCAAAAAGGCCCAATAGTGGGACACAAGCAAGACTAAACACAGCTCTTTTGTTTAAATTAAACTTGATTCCATACACAATAGAAGAGGAGGAGTTTGGTAAGATAAAGCACGTTACACCAAGCCAGCAACAGGAAAGCTTTGTGCCACTTACAGCAAATAGAGAAATGGGAAAACAGAGTAGGTGATAATTAGAAACCTAATTAGTAAGATGACCAAGAGGCAGAGCCTCTGAAGGAAAAAGGAAGAGAACAGGGCCAGCCAACAGAATGGGAAGCTTCTTAAGAAAGACTGGCCAAGAAGAATTGAGGTATGAATATAGAGAAACAAAAGCACACAACTTTATTCAGACATTTTCAATAAGCAACTGTTTTCAGGGCTTCCTTTCTTGTAACTGATAATTACCACAGTCAATGTGTTGAAGCCAGCTCCTCCCAGTAGATGTCCTAAATCACTGACAGCAGTAAATGGAGATACGTGTGGGGAAAATCCACCTTCCCTTTCCAGTTCGGCCAGCTGTAAAGAGCAACGAAGCTCATAGAGCGTGTCTCCCCCAAACATGGCACCAATAAATACTCCATCTGGTTTAAGGATTCGATGTATCTGAAACAAGTCACTGCAATTAAGTAATGCATGAACAAAAGTTGTTTTGTGGTGATATGTATAGTTCAAACTCCGCTCCCAAAACAAGCCAAACCAACTATGGTTTATTAAAGCTTGTTAGGGAGAAACAAACCACAATCCCTGGTTTGGACAGCACAGCCCGGTTTTCACTGTGGCTTCCTTGTTTGCTTCCCCCACTTGCGTCAGGTGAGGAGGGAAGCATGAGTGATCAGGTAGCATGCACAAGAACACTTCCCATTGCAGTAAACCACAATATACTACCCCACCCCCCAGCCATACCATTCCCTCCCCTGTGTTCCTCCTCCCAAGTCAGCATTCTTTGCTCACTAGGAGTGCTCAGTCCTCATTGGTCTATTTTCAGGGTCCCTGATCATCCTCATCCCAGTATTTTTATACTACTCTGTGCATGCCAATGCCTCCTACTTTTACAAGGTACATAATTAATGGCACAAGGATAAATGATTTAGAATATAGGTTGACTGGAGAACATAAACAAAGCATCTGATTAAGATATATATTCACATTTCCAGTACCTGAATGTTTTAACAGTGGGTTTTTTTGGGGAGGGGTAGCAATTAAAAAGACACCCCCTCAATGTGTGTGTGTGTGTATAGAGACGGGGGGAGAGAGATAGTTCCCAGTTTCCAACTGGAAAATGTAAAGACATGGCCAGCACAATATTGGAAAAACTCTATGATTAAATATTACTCTCACCAGTAGTTATACTCAGCCAAATTCCTATCTATCAACTTTACAGGAACCATAATACTTGTACTTACCTCGTGCAATGTTTTGGGAAGATCATTTACCCAATGCAAGCTAAAAAAAACAATTAAATGAAAAATTGATTAATAAAAGGTATAGAGCTCTCTCAGCAATGCAAGTTTCAGGCAGCACAGGTTGTGGATTACTGGCACAAAGGTAACTGTATTGGATATAAAATATGACAGAGTAAGAAAAGGCTAAGACAAGAGCTATGAGCCACACTTGCTGTGCAATCCTATGCATAGTTACTCAGAAATAGGTCCCAGTGAGTTCAGTGGGGCTTACTTCTTGGTAAGCATGCATAGGACTGCAGCCTTGGAATCTTATTTTCTACACGACTCCAAATATCCAGTTCAGTTGTTTAGAGCGTGGTGCTGATAATGCCAAGGTTGCAGGTTTAATTCCTGTATGGGACAGCTATATAGTCCAACATTGCAGGGGGTTGGACTAGATGATCCTCAGGGTCCATTCCAACTCTACAGGTCTAGGATTGAAACTGGCTGAGGTTTTCAAATACACTGGGAATCTTGCCACGTTAAAGCAGGCTGCTGTTGTATTTGCTGCTAAACAATCCAGATGCATCCAAATGCAGCCATGCATATGTGCAACACAGAACTACGGCTTAGTACAGCCTTCCTCAACCTGGTGCCCTATAGGCCTTTTGGACTACAACACTACTCATCCCTGACTGTTGGTCATGCTGTTGGGAGTTGAAGTCCAACATCTGGAGGGAACCAAGTTAAGCCATGGATTCTTTTGTTCCACACACCACCACCCACCACCTCATTTCGTGTGTTTGGATGATCAGCAGTATTAAACTCAGCTTGTCATTCTGCTTGAGCTATGGCAGTGTAAACAAGCCAGCTTCATAAGCCATGGTTTGATGTTGGCTTGCTTTTGAAACTAGTTGTAGTTAGTGGTAACAACCACTCCCAGTTTGGATGAAATAATTTCTGAAACCAGCCAGAAAGCCTTAATGGTAAAAGCACCACATACTGGTTTTGGAGACCAACTTTGTACTACCATACATATCTACTTAGAAGTAGGCCCCATTGAGTTCAATAGGACTTATTTCCAGGTGAGTGTGTAATGGCTTGGTATCCAACAGAAGTGTTAGCTTCCACGTGTTTTTAAGATAGAGAGGCCAGGATCCAAAGGAACATATGCAGTGTTCTATTTGTGCTTTAGAGCTTTTCAGACCCCTTCCCCTTCACATAACAATAATTTGTAGATCTTGGTAGCTCAGAAGCCCCACCGCCAAAGAAGCAACTGTTACAGTGCTAGGGACTGAATTTTGAAGATAGCTCTTCCTCAACCTCACCCCATGCATGGAAATGCTTTAATTCACACCCACAAGCCTTTTCAGAGCCAAGCCGCAATCACTAGAAACTATTTTGTTTACCTTTAGTTCACTTATTAATTACCTCAATCCACTGACAACAAGATCAAATGTATTCTCCTTGAAAGGAAGGAACTCTTCATCAGCTATAACACTGACTCTGGGTATTTCAGATTCTATTGCGTTTTTCTAAATTAGATTAGAATAGAAATGGCTTAGGACTGTAGTTAAGGTGCTTTACTTTTCAATATCATGGATTAAACAGCTAGCAAGTACAAGACAGCTACCTACCAAAGCGTTTTCTGCAATATCTGCTTGAAAAAGCTGTTCAATGACATCCTGAAACAAAAATGACCATAAATTGTCTCCAACCGTTTACCCGATTTTATCTAGGGGCGAGTGAGATGGGAGAGTTAGTTTGGGTGAAGACAGACAAAAAGAAGAATATCCTGGTCCGTATCTAAAAGCTTTATTCTGCAGGGCAACAATATTGTGTAATGTACACCATAAAGTGCAATCCTATCCACATGGGTGTAAATCCTATCAGAGGCCAATGTGATTTACATCCAAGTTATCAATCACAGGGTTAAGCTATTAATATGGCATTGTCTGTGACAGCACTCAGAATTTTGCTGACAACAGGCTCAAAACAGATTTGACATTGGCAAGTCTGGATCCAACCCACTGTGGCTAGATCGATTTTTATTATGCATAAGAGAAAAGCCCAAGGTAGATCTACTGTTCAGTTCTCTCTGTGTAATTCAAATCTAAGCCAAAGATCCAGAGGAAATCATACCTTATTTAAATGCTGAGCTATGTAGCTTCGTCCACAGCCAAGATCCAATGCAAGGGGGAAAGTCCTTTAGGAAAAATAAATGCAAATTATTTGCAAAGATGCAGCTCAGTAAGACTCCTAATATATAATGCTTTGGTGCAATTCTTACTCTCTAAGTTAGACACAGGCTGCAATGTTGTGTACACTTACTTGAGAGTAAGTCCCTCTGAACTAAGTGGCATTTAGAGAGAATATCTGGCTTGATGTATAGGCCTGATCTGATCAAGTCTCTTCCTCTGAAGTCTCATTCCTCTGAAGGGCTGTGCCCTTTCATTTTACCTGAAGTACAATTCTTTGCATGTTTACTCATAAATTTACTCATAAGTTAGTCCCTTCGTGTTCAATGCCGTTAACGTAACAGCTTCAGCCAGGAGAGCAAATGCCTTAATAGTAATTGCAAAGGCTTTCTTTATTATACCCATGAGTTCATGTCTTCAAAGATGTCACCTCAAAATTTTGTAAGTTAAAACATGCAAAATGTATGCAACCTCCACTTGCAATTGGTTGATGGGAAGGTTTCTCTGACAAGTTTCATTATGATGTCAGATCTGTGGAAAGAATACTGCAACCCTATGTACCTCACTTAAAGTTTCACTAAAAACCACTATTTCTAAACGTGATTACATTTAGGCACATGTTCAATTTTTGCTATTATGTCTGCTGCTATTTCTCATTAATCATATTTTACAAGGTGTTGCTTAGTTACACAAGTTGCTGTTACAGCAGCACACAACACTGTACTCCCAAAGTCATTTTATTTTATTTCATATACAAATGTATAAGCGCATGGACATTTGGTTCATTCAGCTTATGCACAAATCTAGATTCAGTGTCATTTATGGCTGCCAATTTTGGTCTCTTGTTCTTAACTATACCTTTAAACAGGCAGGTGAATAACTATCAGTCTTCCTTCTGTTACCTCAAAATATCTCAATTTACGTTTTCTTCTTTATCACTGACCCACAGCCAGGTAACGTATGCTCTCAAATCTTGGTTACTAGATTGCTCTCTTTTAATAGATGTTATTAAATTATACCAGTGCAAACTTCTTAAACTTCTCATATGTGACATGCTGTATTTTCTATGCAATACATTTCTGTTTGTTATCGTTATAATTCATATTGGGGAAATATAATTTTTAAACGTTTTTAAAGCAAAAACAAAGAATGAAACTTTCAAGAAACAAAACAGTACAATATTTGTTTTGATCCAAATCCAACTCCCAATTACACACCTTCCACTGAATGGAAACATTACCGTTTTACTGTCTAATAAAAAAATTAAAAAATTGTCCAGTAACACCTTAGATAAAAGGACCCCTGACCATTAGGTCCAGTCGTGGCCGACTCTGGGGTTGCGGCGCTCATCTCGCTTTATTGGCCGAGGGAGCCAGCATGATTAAGCCGCTTCTGGTGAATCAGAGCAGTGCACAGAAACACCGTTTACCTTCCCGCCGGAGCGGTACCTATTTATCTGCTTGTACTTTGACGTGCTTTCGAACTGCTAGGTTGGCAGGAGCAGGGATCGAGCAACGGGAGTTCACTCCGTCGTGGGGATTTGAACCGCCGACCTTCTGATCGGCAAGTCCTAGGCTCTGTGGTTTAACCCTGCGTCAGACTAACACGGCTACCTACCTGAATTTACTGTCAATGATACCAGGAAGCTTTTATAATTCCCCATACCCAACTTTCTTTAAACTTTACAGTATAGTTGAAATAGCATGGATTTTGTGAAAACAGCTAGACATACAAATTGGATAGGCTAATATCTTACCTAGTTATGTCAAACACACGGTCAGCTATCCTACCACCAACCTGTGAAACAGAAGAAGGAACAGTTGGTTCTCACTATATGGGTTCAGCACTTCCAGAGAATAAATTAACCACCACTACAGATTAACTAGTATCACTACCAATTTTGATTTTAGGAAAAACTTAACTTTTTCCACATTTAACTGAAAAGTGATGCTCAATCAGTGGCTTAATTCAGACAGAATGTCAAACCATTATTTGGTGATCATGAAAGCTCCTGCAGGCTATTACTCTCCCTCCCTTCCTGGAACTGTTGTAAGACATTTGCTGGTGCAGAACAGCAATTTTTCTCCCCTGCCTCCCCAAATCAAGGCACAATGTACAGTAAGGCTGGTTAAGTTATGGATTGCAACCAGCTAACCTTTACTCAACAGAGCCATTGAAACGACTGGAGCAGTTACTCATGGTCATTAATTTCAAAAGATCACCTCTGTATAAAACTCAGTTGAATATTTTCGTACCAGACACAAAACTCACTTTGACCTGATACAGTGGTGCCCCGCAAGACGAATGCTTCGCAAGACAAAAAACTCGGTAGACGAAAGAGTTTTCCGTTTTTTTAGTCGTTCCGCGAGACGAATTTCCCTGTGGGCTTGCTTCGCAAGACGAAACGTCTTGCGAGTTCATTTCCTTTTTCTTAAAGCCGCTAAGCCGTTAATAGCCGCTAAGCCATTAATAGCCGTGCTTTGCAAGATGAAAAAACCGCAAGACAAAGAGACTCGCGGAACGGATTAATTTCGTCTTGCGAGGCACCACTGTAGTCCGAAACATATTTGTAAAGTTTGCAGGGTTTGCACTAGCCATAGTCTCAATGTCAAAGGCACAGAGGGAAGAGTGCAGGATCCTGCCAAGGTGTGCCCAACAGCCAAACCATGGTTCACGCTAGGTGTTGTCTTAATCCAGGCAGCAAAAAAGAGAACAGGAACGACAAAGTAAATCTGGGACTATATATTTTTATACTGACGTTTTCCCATTTGCTAGCGATCAGCCACATGCACTTAGACTCATATTGCTGGAAGGCTGGCAGTGTGGTTAGCAGCAGATAAATAAGGCATTATTTATTATTATTATTTTCCTGGAGGCAGGATTATTTATTTACTTGGTTTGAAGAGTTATGCCCCGCCCCTCCAACCACCTTTGGTGGGTCGAATGATCCTCAGCTACTCTATCCGAATGACATTGAGACCTTCGTGGATCCCAGTGCGCAACCTTCGTGGATCCCAGTGCGCAAAACCGGACGCTAAAGCTGCTGGCCCGAACACTGTACACGAAAAGGGTCCCTTCTACGTTCTCGGCATTGGGTGGCGGGGGCCGAGGGGGCCGCATCCAGGAACCCGGCCCGGGGGCTCTCCGCCCTCGCCTCCCCAGCGGCGCTCACCTCTTCCCTCAGGTACTCGCAGCGCTGCATCTCCGGCCGCGCCGCCGCCCACTCCTTCTGCTTCCTCTTCAGCTGCCGGTCGAAGGGGCTGAGGGCGCCGGGGCCCGCGGCGGAGCGGCGCCCCGAACTGCCGCCCAGGAGGAAGAGGAGGCGGCGGCGCGGCCCCCTCAGCAGCGCCCTCGCGCCCATCGCCGAGAAAGCGATGCGCATGCGCTCCTGCCTCGAACCCGCGCGCCACACTCTCCACGGATTGCTTCTGTTTCAGTTTATATTCGCATTCGCTGGGAAGCTTAACCGTCGTCCCGCTCAGCTGACCGCGCCTTCCAATTGGAAGTCGCCGGAGGCCGGCCTTACCAGGAAGCGCTCGCTGCGCATGCGCAGTGGCGCGCAGTCTTTCGGAAGTGACGAGAGGTTGTGTGCTTTTCCCCCCCCTCCTCCCGCCGAGACCGGAAGTTCCTCGCGCCTGAGTATCCTGAGGAGAAGCTGCGGTGAGTATGGGAAGCACGCGGGTGTCGTGGGCCCCGTGGAGCGGTTGCGCCTCTTATGAGGGAGGCAGCGGCACCTTCTTCGTAAATGTTCGTAGGAGGCGCTTTTCTCGGCTTTATTTCACTGCTGCTGTTCTTTCCCCCTGTGCGTATACCACGCTTTTCTGCTCCGTGTTAGCTAGCCAGGGTTAACAACTGTTTCCTCCTCAGGAGAGGGTTTATTATTGTTGTATATTATTATTATTATTATTATTATTATTATTATTATTATTATTATTATTATATTTGTATACCTCCCTTCATAGAATCGTAGAGTTGGAAAGGGGACTCCGAGGGTCAAGGAATCTCAGCTAGCTCATACATGGCAGATGCTTAAAAACCTCCAGAAAAGCAGAGTTCACCACTTTCCGAGGAAGCCTGTTTTACTGTCAGACAGAAATCTTAATGTCAGAAGGTTCTTCCTGATGTTGAGTCGGAATCTCCTTTCTTGCAACTTGAAGCCATTGGTTTCTGCACTTTTCAGTCGGGGAAATACAGTGGTACCTTGGTTTATGAACTTCATCCGTTCTGGAAGTCTGTTCTTAAACTGAAACTGTTCTTAAACCGAGGCACACTTTCCCAAACGAGGCCTTCTGCCACCGGTGCCCTTCCACCGTTCAGATTCTGTTCTTAGACCGAGGCAAAGTTCTCAAACCAAGACAATATTTCCGGTTTTATGAAGTTTGTAAACCAAATCGTTCTTAAACTGGACTGTTCTTAAACCGAGGTACCACTGTATTTCATTTCAAAGCATACATGTATGTTTTGTACTCTGTTGTACCCAGTGTGCAGTCGCTACAACTGCAGCTAAAATTGAGCAGTTTTTAAGTAAAGATCATAAGGTATAAAATAGAATATAAAACATAACATTTAAATGAAATCAAGAGCAAAAGAAATCCAGTGGCAGAATATGGAAACACTGCAAATGATCTAAAACATACTTTTTTTAATAAAAAGCAAGAAAGATGGAAGCTTTTCAAAAATAAAAAAGGTAATCATCTGGTGCTGGAAAGATTTCAGTGTTGGCACCAGACAAGTCATTCTGGCAAGAGCATTCTACTCCTGGGATGCCACCACTGTAAAGATCCTCCCTCTGGTAGCCATCTGTCCAGCCTTATTTGCTAGGGGCTCCTAGACTAAAGTATCTGAAGAAGATCTTAGGGTCTTTTTCCTCAAGTCTGACCTGGATTTACATGTTGTGTTGATATGCCCATGGCACCTGCTTGTCCTGCTTATCTTGAGATGTTAATGGGATCCCTGGAACTGTGAAGTTGTCCACTGCTACTACCTGCCTTCTAAATCCTTGCATGCTATGGTTGATTAATATAGTCAGAGAGGAGTGACTCGTGAATGGAGCAGATTATAATGAGTTCTCCTTTCAAATAATGGCAATATGCCAGCTGCCCTGGAAAAAGCTGTTGTAAGAAACCCTCCTTAGTCACTGCTATTCAGTATAATTGTATGTATCAAACATTTCTAGGCAGAGTTCATGTATGTGCTGTTTTCTCATATCCAGTAATTCCTGGATGATGCTGATTATCTTGATTCTTCCCAGTTTGGCTTCTCACCTGGTTTTGGGATTGATTTTCCTCATTGATAACCTGTGTTGGGAACTGGGGTGGGGTGCATTTCTGTTGGTTCTGCTGAACCTCACAGTGCCTTGCCTATACAGTGGTGCCTCGCAAGACGAAATTAATTCGTTCCGCGAGTTTTTTCGTCTAGCGAATTTTTCATCTTGCGAAGCACAGTGTCGGAAAAGTTTTGGAAAAGCTTCAAAAATCGCCAAAACCCTCAAAAAAGGCTACCACACCGCGTTCTATGAGTTGCTCCTCGAAGTCAAGTCGCAACTGTATTAACGGTGTTAAGAAAAAGGAAACAAACTTGCAAAAAACGCAAGACGTTTTCGTCTTGCGAAGCAAGCCCATAGGGAAATTCGTCTTGCGAAGCAGCTCAAAAAACAAAAAAAACCTTTCGTCTAGCGAGTTTTTTGTCTTGTGAGGCATTCGTCTTGCGGGGCACCACTGTACTTCTTGACATTCTGAGAAAACATTTTGCACTGGTTCCAGTTGAACCTGGAGGGCAAATATCAGAAGATAGTGTCCGGGAATGACTGTTATGCTCCGTCATTGGCTTGTTTCCTATGTTGTTTCACCTCTACATGAAACCTGTGGGTAAGGTACTCGAAATCTCCAGAAAAGAGTATCAACAGTATGCTGATAATATTGCACTCAGCTGTCTTTTGCATCAGATTCCAGGAAGGCAGTGGAAGTCCTGAACTGGTGCCTGAAAACAGTGATGAACAGGTTGTGTACAAACAGACTGTCACTAGATCCAGACAAGGGAGAAGTACTTTGAGCCACTAAAAAAAGCTGATGAGGTTAGAGGTACATGCCTCCTGTTTTGGATGGGATTCCACCAGCTATAGCTGGTGCTCCAGTTGCACCTTTTTCTGGGGAAGATAGAGCAGGCCACTAGATTCACAAAAGCCGTAATCCTATCCAGATCAGGCTACATTTAATGGAACTTGAAAAGTGAGGAAGAAGGTTGCATAGGTCTCACTGTTTGTCCAGATTGTGCCATATGCTTCTTTTGGTGTATAACTTTCTTCCTTTGCTTAGGGGTAGCCAACACCATGTCATGCAGATGCTGTTGGACTCCCATGAACTGCAACCAGCAAGACCACTAGCTGGGAATGATGGGAGTTGGAGTTCAACAACGTCTGGAAGGCACTATGTTTGCTACTCCTACTTTACTAATCTGTAAGTCTTGTGAAACTACTGTAATGCTTGGTGCTGTCTTGCTCCTTAATAAAAACTGTCAGTAATTTCAGAGTGATGCATTGTGATAGAATTGCTTTATGGATGTAACCTTTCTTTCTTTCTTTTTTAGTAGTTCAAGTTTGGCTTTTTTAAAAGTGTGAAAATGGAGTCTAAAAAGGAGCTCATTAGTGACCAGCGGTTTTCCCGCATTACAAAAGACCCAAGATTTTGGGAAATGCCAGAAAAAGATCGCAAAATCAAAATTGATAAAAGATTTCAGGCCATGTTTCATGATAAAAAATTCAAGTTGAAGTACACTGTGGATAAGCGAGGGCGGCCTGTTCAACACAGCTCTACAGAGGACCTGAGACGCTTTTATGACCTTTCTGATTCAGATTCGGATCTTTCAGAGTCTGACCAAAAATTAACTAAGAAGAAGTCTCAGGGAGAGAAGGCCAAGACTAAAGAAAAGAGAGTATCTGAGAAGTCTCCTGTTGAGAGTAACTCTGGGAAAGAAAGCAAAGGGACAGATAAAAGTTCCCCATTGTCAAAACTGGGTATTTTAAAAAATGAAGGCCAGAAAAGCAAATCGTTAAAGTCCAAAAAGACTGTAAAAGACACACAAGTGATTGAATTGCAACAAGTAAAGGAACTTACACCAAAAAAGCAGAACAAGCAAGGCAGAAAGTATCCTGAGAACCTGAAGACTGTAAAAGAAAAAGCAGTGAAGAATAGCAGCATAGACAGTTATGTAAACCATAAGAAAAATGAATTAGGTTGGTTGAATGTAATTAATTGAAATTTGTCACCTGTCTCTCAATCTTACTCAGCTTTTCTTGGATGTAATATTTTATTAGCCAGTTTGGATAATCCTACCTCAGTTTATCAAACTGAGATAATCATGAGTCTTTTGCTTATGCACACAAGCCCCCTTGATTTACCCTTTGTGGGGTGCAGCAGTGAAACTAGGAAGTAGCTAATGAACCCCTTTCCATTTCATTTGAACTGGTAAGTTATGGTCATCAGCTTTGAAACAAGCCATTGTCCTAAACCATGGTTTGAAATGTACTTTAAGACCCTGGCTTGTGTTGAAACTGGTACCTGCAGTTTCCCAATTTACATAAAATGCCTTGCCATGAAGGGAGGAGCAAAAAAAAAGGCTCGTGTTTCCTGGTTTAATATACTGAGATTTGCCCATCCAAACCCCTATGTGGGTTTCAATGGAACTTCCAAGTAAGTGCATAGAAGCATAGCCTAAATGAATAATAATTCTCTATGCCTCTTTTTTCTGCATGCAACACTTCTTTTATTGGAGACTGCTTACTTTTGCCAAAACTAGCACAATAATGGCTTTTGTGGTGTCGCAGAAGATCAGTAAGTTTTCCAAACATGATTTGGAAAGAAGTGCACTTAGTGGTAAACTCTGTGGAGGTAAAATAGGTTAAACTTGAGGAGGAAAACTGTCCTAGAGCTGTACTTTAAATTGGTTGGGATGGGGAATCTGTCATCTTCTCGATGTTGCTAGACTACAGCTTGCAGTATTCCTGATGATTGGCCATGCTGGCTGGGACTAATAGTAATTATAGGGCCTCAGATTCTCAACTCCTGAAATAGATGGCGGAATCTAGTTGGGGATTAGGGCTGTACAATGCACCAAGTGTCAGTGGAACTGGTTGTAGTGCAGTCTTTTGCAAAGAGTTAGAATCTCTCCACCACCAGAGTACCACAGCATCATGGTTAGCCTATCCCTATAAACAGGATCCTATGCCATCATACTTATACCTCATTTTATGCCATCCAGGAGCCTGCATGTCCCCCAGACTTTTGGCTCCCAGTACAAGGACAAAAGGCTGGCTTTGGGAGCCCTAAAGTGAGTTGCAGAGAACCCTTCATTATGAGTGGCTGCCATCCCAGTGGGGAGGTACTATGCCAGGGGTTTCATATTAGTGGCTGCCACCTTTTCTGTCTCTCCTGCCACTGCCATTTCTCTCTTTCTGCTACCCAGTTTCCCCCCTCATCACCCACAAGAATTTAGGTCAAGGGCTGAGGACAGCATGTCGTGGTTTCTTACCTGTGACTTAGAGCAGTGGCACTTAGCCTTCTTGGGTGACAGACCCCTTTGAAAATCTGATGAAAGCTATGAACCCCCTCCAGGGAAAAATGCACATAAACACACAAGCTCTCTGCTTAGAATTTATTTTATTGTGTTGGGTTTGTGTGCGTGCGCACACACGTCTGTGTGTGCACTTGCCTAATTTCCCGGCCTAAGCCCATCCATGGACCCGCCCCCCCAAGAATCTCTCTTTTAAATAGAAACCGTGAAAACACAGTGTTATGAAAACTATTTTCACCAAAGTGAGTAGTTTATTTTCCTCCCTAAATGTGCTATCAAAAACATTTACATTTTAAAAAACAGTTTCTTACTGAATTTGTCCACTTTCATGTGTGATAGAAAATTATTTTTGCCACTTGACAGGTAGTCTTGGACATTTGGTTTCCCAGATAGTTAGCTGCATGCTATTGTAAGCTACAATTTGGTCAATGAACATCTCAATCACCACTGAAAATCTTAACAATATACCATTCTCCTTCACACTCTGCATGTCTGAGGTGCCATCTTTTTTTGAGGGATAACTGGACGTAATTCAGATTTGGAAAATACTATATTGTACATATGTATGTTTAAATGTATTGCTTTTCCTTCATTTAGGAAAGGAAGATAATTCTTTCAGCAAGCACATTAATGAACATTGCTTGCAAAAGGAAACTTGTGAAAATGTGGAGCACTTTGATCTTGATGAATTGGAAGGTAGTGAAAAGACTGAAGAGGAAAGTGAGTCAGAGGATAGCGGGGATCTGGAAGAGGAAAGCGCCTTGGGAGAGGAGGGAGAAATGAGAGAAGAAAGTGGTTCAGAAGATGAAGAAGAAACAGGAAATGAAAGTGAGATTGATGAAAGCGACAGTGGGCCAGATTTGGCAAGGGGGAAAGGCAATATAGAAACCAGCTCTGATGAAGATGAAGAGGAGGAGGATTTGGCTGAGATATATCCAAAGGAGCCTGAAGTTGAACATGGATGGGGAGAATTGGCTAAAGATGCCCCTCGTGCAGATGCGGTAAGGCTCAAGGAATCTTGAAAGACCTAACTACATAATTATCTTTTAAGTAGCTCTTTCTATAGAGTGTTTTTCGTTTCTTGCCTTCCTTCAAGGCCAGTCCTCATAAAAAGCAAGTCCATAAGTAAGTGATTTATAGGATTGCAGCCTCCCACACTCCCAGCAAGTTTACAGATCACTTTTTCATTAGGGGTGGAGGGAAGGCCTAACATATATGGAACAAGAGTTTTTCTAGTATTTCTATATAACACATTTAAAATTTCAGTGCTTCTAGCAGCAGTTTTTGCAACTGTCAACCAGGTTAAAACTAAAGCAGGAGCCACTCAAAATAGTTGAAATTCTGGTTCTGTATCTTCTGCCCTTAGTTTTGTCTTTGTGGATTTAGCAGTTTATCCTTGCTGTCCTGGGTTCTTATCCTTCCTTGGATTAAGCAAGAATGGTTAACTGTCTGTCTGGCCTGATGTGTATATGTATGTATATGAAGAAGAAACAGCCAGCCAAAGGTATATGATCTTTACTGGAGGAGGAAAGTCAGTATGTAATTTGTTGATCACATTTTCTGGTTCTTCTCCAAGGCAGAAAGCTCTGTAGCTGTGCTCATACTCTACTGTGAGTCCTCTTGTGCACAAATCTAATTTCATAACTGCATTTTTGTTTACTTAGGGTGATATATGCAGTCTGTTGTGTTACCTTAAAGGTCTAGGTAGCTGTTGTGAAATTATTTTCTTACACACAGATCACACGTAGATTGGCAGTTTGCAACATGGACTGGGATCGACTGAAAGCTAAGGACCTACTGGCTTTACTTAATTCATTTACACCTAAAGGTGGTTTTATCTTTTCTGTAAAGGTAAGCACTTGTTTTCAATAGCAGCCTGCAAATAATGCATATTTGGGGAAGTGCGAAGGAATCCACCTATCTTTTTGCAAATAGTTGCAACTGTGAGACTAGCATGGGTTGTGCTGGAGAAATTGTAAATTGTGGTGTTTCAGTTTAAATACTTGGTTAGACTTGCGCTGAAGGTGTGGGAAGAGGTGTCAAAACTGTGGCCCTCCGTATGTTATTAGACTACAACTCCTATTATCTCTCACTACTGCCCATGTTGGCTGAGGCTGATGGGACTTTGAATTCCAACCACACCAGGAGGTCTATAAGTTTGCCACTCCTATATTAGAGTAAGATTACAATTCTGCAGCACAGTTAGGTTCACTGAATGCTCTTTTAACTGGACAGTAAATGCAATCCCCCCCCCCTCTGGAATCCATAAGGAATCCTTTAGTATAGAACTCTGTGGAAAATGTATACTGGTGAGGCATGAAAACAGAACACCAAAAGTTAAGACATTTCTGCTGTTAAAGCAGTCTACCATGAACTTCTGTCCGTGTCAGCTGAGCCTCATGCATAAAGACCTATTCATAGTGCAATGTGAGTAGTGGATTTCATTGTATAAATCATAGTTAAGGCAGAAGGGAAAGATGGGGAAATTTATTATTTAAAATCTAAGCCCAAGCTGTTCTCAAGCCACTTAATACTATGTCACGCACCCTTTTTATTGTTTCTAGATCTATCCTTCAGAGTTTGGGAAAGAGAGAATGAAAGAGGAGGAAGTGAATGGTCCAACTGAGCTATTAAGCCTTCCTGAAGATGTCACAGAGAATGACAGGTGTTTAACCCTGACATACAATAATTCCCATATATATAAAATTTTGCTATTGAAATCCAATAAATTGGGAAGGGTTATTGTTTTTGTATTATGTACTGTGTTTTTATATTTTAAACCGCCCTGTGATCCTCAAATGAAGGGCAGTATATACTTTTAATAAATATACTAAATAATAAATAAACCCCTTTGAAATCCTAGGAAGCATTAAAGTTAGTAATCAATATCATAATGATTCTAGTTTAACATACTTTTTTTCTATTGGTATCTCATTCCAAAAACTTTGTCTTCACACCAAAGCATTTGGGATGTAGTGGACCTAACATTAGTTTGGTTCGCATGTAACAGTAAGCAATGGTTGGGTATAAACCATGGTTCACTGTGCATACTGCCCAGTTGCTCCTACTCTGCTACATCTTGCTTACATCTGGGAGAAACAAGCCAAGAGGCTGAGCTTGGTGCTACATGTGAATCAGCACTCAAAGTTTGTTTTGCTCCTTGGCTTCCACTCATGGTTTGTATAGAGAAACAAACACAAGTTCTGGTTTGCAGGTAACACTAAGCCTCATTGTTTGCTTCTTGTGGAGGCAGGCAAGGCTGACCAGCTGAGCAATTTGAACATTACAGCTGCATGTTGGATTTGTGATGGTGGAGGATGAGCAGAATGACCCTCGGGTATCAAAGTGACAAGTATTGACATGATACTGCACAATGGATTTCCACCACTAGATGGAACCTTTCTCCCTCTGGGTGAACACTGCCAGTTTTCTTCTATAAACATGCCATCAGTTCTAAAAGTCTGAAAAGGAAAAAATTGCTAGTTTAATTGTTACCATAATGCAGCTTTACCTTTGTTTAGCATTTTCAACACATTTGGTGCTTCAGAGAACACAAACAGCATGGCCACTTTTGTTCATTCATTGCCTTCTGTTCTCAGAGCATAGGGCCCTTGGAACAAGTGCCATGTAGATAGATATACGGTGATATTATAATAATGCTGATAAGTAATTGGGGAAAGTTAGGGGATGTAAATGCACATGTTTCTTATAGCAGAGATATATCTGGCTTTCTCTATAAACAATGGCCGGTAGAATTGTATGGGGAGACCTAAACTATTGCATGTTCATTTTTCTTTTTCTTTTTTTCAGTTCTTTTAGTCCAGAAGGCTTCAGTCTTGGTTCCTCAGATGTTGCTGGACTTAACAACTTCCATCATTCCCATCCAGCCTAGCCATCAGGGATTAATGAGAGTTGTAGTTCAACAATATCCAGGGATCCAAGGCTGAAGAAGGCTGTATTAGCGCTAAGTTCCTGACCAGCCGATGAATTTAAGATCATGCTCACTTCTGCATAGGGCCACTCATGCATTGATTTCTTACCATGGTTTGGGTAACTATTCATTAGGAGGGATTGGCAAACGGGGGACGGGATTCAAAGTTTTTCACCAATAGTTGGCTGTGTTCAGAGTACCTTTGAACTTCTTTGTCTCAAACGAAAGCTCCTGATGCCACAAAGCAAGATGCTTTTGCAAATCAAGGGAGTTTCAAGAGATATAGCATGAAAGCTGCTGTTCAAAGGAAAAAATGTAACAACAACCATTTATGTGCGAATGCAATCCCTTGGGTACAGCAAAAGTAACTCTCTTTATATCCTGGCATGACTCTAGAGCAGGCTTCCTCAAACTCGGCCCTCCAGATGTTTTTGGCCTGCAACTCCCATGATCCCTAGCTAGCAGGACCAGTGGTCAGGGATGATGGAATTGTAGTCTCAAAACATCTGGAGGGCCGAGTTCGAGGAAGCCTCTCGAGTAACCTTGCCCAACCTGGTGCCCTCCAGATGCTGGTGGATTCCAACTCCCATCATCCCTGACCATTTCCCATGCTGGCTGGGACTGGTGGGAGTCCAACAATATCAGGAGGCACCAGGCTAGTGAAGGCTGCTCTGGAGTATCCATAGTTGTGAAGGAACTCGGATTCTAAAGTACATCAGAACATATTCCTAGGGTCCTCACTGAGTCCGGCATTGTGGCACTAGTGTCTGATATTTGGTCATAATCATGAAGAGTTTCATATGTTGTTGTATACTCTTATGCCACACAGCTGTGAGAACTGGATTGCAGTATAATTGCTTCATTGTTCCTTCATTTTTTTAGCCTTACTTGATTTCTCTCTCTCTCTCCTTTAAAGCATTTATAAGGAAAAACTGAGAGACTATCAGTTCAAGCGACTGAAGTATTTCTATGCGGTTGTAGAGTGTGACACTCCTGAAACAGCCAACAAAATTTATGAAGAATGTGATGGATTGGAATTTGAAAGCAGTTGTTCTTTCGTGGACCTGAGGTATTGTGGAGGGTTTTCTTTTCCTCCTGCGACAGCTTCGTGAAGATGGTTAATTGTTGTTATTCTTTTTGAGAGAGGGTTCCTGAAACAGAAGTTGTTAACTTTTCCCTAGCATCCCAGTAGTTTACGGCCAAGCTGAATCTGAACTCAAATTTCTCAATTCCAGCTGAAACATTCAAATGCCTGATATACTCTGTCTCCCTTATATCTTGTTTTAAAGCACTGAAGCTACCTTTCCCACAGCAGACTGTGGCTTGCATCTTTTGAATATTAGGGTGCTTTTTAACACAGTTAAAATTGTGTTTTAATGTTGCATACAAAATTGAATTTACTTTTTTAGAGTGTCATGCTCCTTCACTGTCAGTGTCAGTGCTATAAGCAGAGAGCCATGAAGTATGTCCCTCCTAAGTTTCTCACACTCATCACTGGAGTTGGTGATGTTTTACTGGATATCGGGGAGAGTAATTGCTTTGAAAGCGACTGAAATGCTGAACAGTTTGACCAGAGGATGGTTAATTCACAACTCTCAGTGCTGATGATGATAACTGGTCCTTTCTGTGACAACTGCAGAGAGGTGGAGCTATGGTTTTGTTTGTTATTTTAGGTATTTTTGTAGTTTTTATACTGTAAACTACCCTGTGATCCTTTTTTAAATACAAATTTTAATTGGTTTTTAAACAAATAGAATAATCATTAAACATTTAACCAGCAATACAGCTACCACCCTGTGATCCTTGGATGAAGGGTGATATATAAAGTTAACTAATAAATAAAATAAACTGAACTTCACCTTAAACATACTTAGCTACCTTTTAAAAAGAGTCACACCAATGGTCTGTTGTAACTCAGTACAGTGGTGCCTCGCAAGACGAAATTAATCCGTTCCGCGAGTCTCTTCGTCTAGCGTTTTTTTCGTCTTGCGAAGCAACCCTATTAGCGGATTAGCGGATTAGCGCTATTAGCGGTTTAGCGGCTATTAAAGGCTTAGTGGCTATTAAAGGATTAGTGGCTAAAAGGCTATTAGCGGCTTAGAAAAAGGGGGGGAGCGGGGGAAAAATCGGAACACTTGCAAGACGTTTTCATCTTGCAAAGCAAGCCCATAGGGAAAATCGTCTTGCGAAGCAGCTCAAAAATGGAAAACCCTTTCGTCTAGCGGGTTTTCCGTCTTGCGAGGCATTCGTCTTGCGGGGCACCACTGTATAGTCTGCTATTCTGTCTGGCCGTGTGCCTCCAGGGTCTCATTGACAGGTCTTTTCCAGCTCTGCTTCCCAAGAGTCTGGAGGTCCCGGGGATTGAATTTGGGATTTTTCACATCCAACATCTGTGCTCGTCCACTAAGCTATTGCCTCTTTGCTGGCTTCCTACCCTTCGAGGCCTTGTGAGTTACAGGTTCCTCCCCTTCAGCAACAGTAATTGGGGTGTCACCATTTTTTCAGTGGGGTTAAACTGGAGCTGACCAGACATTCCCTGTGCTGAGTGAAATGTAACACTTTTGTCTGACCTCTTCACCCAAACCATGGACTGAACAACAACTGTTTTCTAATATATCTAATAACAGCTAATACTAATTAAGAGAGAGGCTGGGCCTATCAACATTTGTTCCTTTGAAGCCTCCTTGTATCTGTTTTAATAACAATTCCTTTTCTTTTCGGCTTTTAAGATTCATTCCAGATGATGTGACATTTGATGACGAGCCAAAGGATGTGGCCTCAGAAGTGGACTCTTATAAACCAAAGTACTTCACATCTGCTGCTGTGTCGACTTCAAAGGTACCTTAACAGTGTTTTTGTAGCCCTTTGGAACTTGTTTAGTTTTCCGAGTTCTTAATTTGTAAAGATTGTAAATACAGCAGTGATCACACTGTAGATAGAAAGACAGGAATGATCCATATTGTGTTGATGTAGTTCTCAAACGCGGAGTTCTCATGTATTATCTTCCTGGGGACTTGTGCACTGGATTTCTGTGGGTTCATGACCTTGCTCGGTGTGTGTGTGTGCTTTTGGCAGTGTTGATTGGGAGTTTTCTTTTTAAAAAAGCTTAAAATACATTCTGTATAGCCTTTTTTTTTCTCTTGTGCTAGCTGTTTTGAATGTGTCTGTTGAATTTGTATTACTCCAAACATGTTAGTCACATCTTTTAAACATCTGATTAACATGTTCTTCCACTTCAGGAAAAAAATGGATACAGACATTTTTTTTCAAAGAATTTGTGTAAATTTGTTTACAGAGTCATTTTTTCTAAGCACTCTGTTTTTCTCTCTTTGTAACCAATCATTTGTTGCACACATCAGGCTCCACATATATATATTTAAAATTGTGTGTGTAGTACAAGTGGAAAAAAATACCTTTCATTGCTGGAAAGTTTGCATTTGAAATTTTGTAAATCCTGGAACAAAGGTGACACATAGCTGATGCTTGTTGCAAAGCATGTTCTGAATACAATTGCATTTGTATGTTAGGAGCTCAGGGTTAGGAACTCAGAATCTTAAGTCCAGTGCTCTAACCCTGTTGCCACATTGGCTGTTGCTAAAATCACAGAGCCTTATGGATTCTGTGTTGACTTAAAAGTGATCTGTTTTGTTTCACAATCAACCAGAACATTCTAGGAGAGAAATCTCACTTCTAAACTTCATTTTACATATACCAAATAGCATGAGAATACATCTTTTGCTTCACCTCTGATATACCCATTTCATGTTTTATGACCCCGTTTTCACCCCGTCACCTGTGGTTTATGGTATTTGCTGTGTATTTCCATAAACCACTGCATTCCAGTATAATTGAACAAAAACATAAGTAACTCTTAACTCTGAACAGGGAACATGTCAAACAAAAAATACCAATATATCAACATAATAAGTTCTGGTACTGGCATAAAGGACTTCAAATGCAATACATGAAAAGAATAGCATAGACGGTCTCTGAATTTAAACAGGACTGTGTCAGGAATTTAGACACTCTAGCAGGAACCATGTGAATAAATGCAAAAGTAGTAAACTGAGCCCTACTCTACACCCTGCTAAAACCGTAGGACAGGATGATGGTGATAATGATAGTGTCCACCACTACTGCCAATCAGGACAATATCCAAGAATAAAATATATTTTTAGAATTCAAATTACTTCTTCTTTCTTTCAAAGGAAGTTTCTTTGGCAAGGCAGTAAACACTTAATCCATGCACAGAGTGCTGACCAGGTCATAAAACAACACTTAGAAACCACTAGCTCTTCAGTTTTTAATATTTCATTTGCAGTTGGAACTAAATTTCTGGGGGTTTCTCTCCAGCCCTTGCTCATTTGTCTTTACATATTTTCTTTTTTCCCCAGTCTCGTCACTGCCGCTTTTCACTTGTGTAAAATCATGGACATACTGGGGAATGGGGCTGTTCTGAAATCCCTTCAGAGTGCAGCAAGAAATGCTGACAGCCATAAATTTTAATTCTGAATATGAAGGTTGAGTCTTTGTTGTGGTCTAGCGTGAGGATTGAGTTTGTTTTAAGCCAGTCTTTATATGTATATGCATACACGTGTGTGACTTGAAGGTAAAGCACAATATTTTTTCCCGTCTTAAGGTAGACATCACGTGGGATGAGACAGATCATGAGAGAGTGACTTCCCTCAGCCGAACATTTAAAAAAGATGAACTTCTGGACATGGACTTCCAAGCATACTTGGCTTCATCAAGTGAGGAAGAGGAGGAAGAACAGCAAGGTACTTGCATTTGTGAAGGTTCAGTGTCAATAATAATAATAATAATAATAATAATAATAATAATAATAATAATTTATTACTTATACCCAGCCACTCTGGGCAGCTTCCAACAGGAGATTAAAAATACATTAAAACATCAGTCGTTAAAAAACGTCCCTAAACAGGGCTGCCTTCAGATGTATTCTAAACATCACATAGTTGTTTATTCCTTTGACATCTGATCGGAGGGCTTTCCACAGGGCGGGAGCCACTACCGAGAAGCCTGGTTCCCTGTAACTTTGCTTCTCGCAGTGAGGGGGAACCACCAGAAGGCCCTCGGAGCTGGACCTCAGTGTCTGGGCTGAACGATGGGGGTGGAGACACGCCAAGGCTGTTTAGGGCTTTAAAGGTCAGCACCAACACTTTGAATTGTGCTCAGAAACATACTGGGAACCAAGCAAGTTAAGCATGGATAGGGAACCAGATCCTTATTTCCCCACCCCTGGAGGGGCAAATTTGACAGGTAGCTGAGACCGAACAATTTGTATTAACCATCATTCTGTAAACAAGGTTTTGGAGTTTTGTGTGTGGTTGGAATATGTTTTCTTTGATCCTTGGGAACAATTGAATTGCTGCAGCTCTGGCTAGTGTTACCGTTCATGGAAATGTTTCTGTTTCTTGGAATTGGGTTCCTGAAATCGTGCAGTTGTAGAGAAACTTAATATTCTGTGGGTTGTGAAGACTGAGCCTTGCCAGCTCATGTGTGCATTTGTGGATAACATTTGGTATGCATCTTACAGGCTTGAGCCCTTTACTGGTGCATTAGTGATCCATCTTTCTCTACTTCCTCAGGGATGATAGAGAAAGTGTGGTGAGAACTTTAAATCTTCTGCCATTTTTACAAAGTGTGTGTCTGGACCCGCATGTGTATCCAGCACTCACATGTACTCTTGTGCACACTCCCAATAGATTTAGGGACTTTTGCGGCAGTTAAAACATGCATCCATTATGAATATGCATTTCTAACCTTAACCAAATGCCTAGAAGAAGTTCATGCAGTAGGAAATAAATAAGGATAGATTTATTACTTGGAATAAAAGTGACAAGCGTGCATGGATGCTGCTTTCAAACAGCGAAGTTACAGATAAAAGTGGGCAGCAAATCACACAACACTCTTTCAAAGAGTAACAGGATCCCTATCAGCAGCCTAGAGATAGTGAGTGTGACAATTTGCCACAGTGCCCACATGAAAAGTAAAAGCGGGGAAGGGTATACCTGCCCTGGAGAGGGTGGAACCCAAGTCATGGAATCAGAGGGCTGTGACAGTTCTGCTTTCCCCATCAATATCCTGTACCAGGAAGGCTCCAATGTCTCTCTCACCGATTCCTTGGTCTGGGGACCCATGAAGGATAGGGCTTATATTTGAGAGTGTGGAGTGAAAAGAGGGTCCCTGTTGAGCTTTTGAGCTACCCGGCCATTGAAAAGCTGGCGTTTTTACGTACTAAGCTAATATATACTTATGGGGAAGAGATGATTTTAACATCTTCATTCCTGTGTGCCACTGTTTATTTCCTACAAGTTCCTGTCTGTTTGCTGTTTGTTTACCTTGCCTAGTTTGCGGTTCAAAAGGCATGGCCCTAGGGATAAATGACTAAATTGGTTATCTTGCATGCTTCCTGAACCCTAAGTTTACCTTCAAAGGAAGATTCTGTTGTCTATGTAGAAACCCTTCTTTCCTACAGGAGGTGATAATTAATCTTTGCTGGTAACAAAGAACTAGTGTTCCGATCTTTACATTAAGTGTTAGGAGAGCAGAATATTTACTTAGAACTTCCAGGTCACATTAGGATAAGGACTAGTACCCCATAATGGGGTTCTCTTTTTATATCCAGTTATGTCATCTATACTGATGCCACGATCTGTGGAAGTCAGGCATGTAAAAATTTCACAGTGGCACACACCATTACACCAAAGGGCTGTCACTTTGATTTTTAATACAGAGAAATCCAAAATATAGTTGAAAGGTACTTAGTTTGATTGCCCATATAACTTTTTTAAGCATTGTAATGGGACTTTGATATTCCCATATATTTCCCCCCCAGTTGTTTCAGTGAGTTTTTGATGTACTGATCTATATGGTATACAGAGGGAACTAATTGTATTATGTGGAGTGTGTGCACGCATGAAATAAACAAGCAAATGGGATATCACTTGGAAATTGATAGAGTAACATCCCAGTTACTCAGTGAACATATAAGCCAGCAATACTTCCGTTTTCTATTTATTCCGTACAATTTATCACAGCTGCATCACAATGCAGAAAGAATACTTTTAATCTACTATTGTTGATTATTGCTCCAGAAAATGTCTTATTTTTATTGCATTATGTATTCATTGTGATCTCCAGGCTACATGAAAGTACACTGTAGTTAAAAAAGGTGGTTTAAGCTGTGTCACCAGACCAAAGACTTTTTGGTGTATTTCCAGTTTGGAAAGTTCTTGAATTTAATTATGTTTTCAGAAAGAAGCTTTTAATAGAAAAATACACAGCCATTTCCTTAACATGATCCTGATGTTTTATTCATTGATTTACTGGGTACATGACAGAATTCTAGCCAGTGTGTTTATTGTGGCATTAAGCACAAACGGGGGGAAATGAATTTCAGCTGTTAGAATAGAAATGTAAAAACTGTGATCAGATGAGAAGAATATTCTGTGCTTCTTACTCTCTTCTATATATTTATTAAGATGTTTATGCAGTCATTCCATTTCATCTTGGTTTGCTGTGCTTTATAAATATTTTTTTTCCAAAGGATAAACTGAATTTTGATTAAATTTAAGAATGCAATTATTGAGGAAAATCTGTGTTAGCTTTCCACAAGGTGGAGCTGGTGAAAAGTGTTTCTGACTACTATTCATTTCCAAATACAATACCTATTTAAATTCAGGATAATTGACAGTAGCTCAGTGATATGGTATGCTCTGCGTGCAAAAAGTCCCAGTATAAAATCCGGAAGAGCCATTCTGTCAGTACAGACTATGGCTGGGGAACCTGTGGCTCTCCAGATGTTGACGAACTACATCATCTATCATCCCTGACCATTCTGGCTGGGGTTGATGGAAATTGGAGTCCAACAACATCTGGAAGGCCTCAGATTCCACATCCCTGGTGTATTATGCTTAAGATGAGCTGTCTCTCCTTTTTAGACTTCTATACCTATTTATTGGAAGTTCCTCTTTTTCTCTTTTCTTTTAAAGATTTTGGTGTAAAGCACACAACAGACAGCGATAAACATAAGCAACACTCCAAAGATGATGAAGAGCAAATAGCAAAGTACAGAGAACTACTTAAGAGTATCCAGGAAAAAGAAAAGAAACATCAAGAAACTGATATGGAAATGGAAATCAAATGGGTTCCAGGTAGATGGCTTATACTATTTGCAGTGTTCTTTAATCCCCTTTCTCTTTTTTAATACTGACCAGCTTAAATTCAGCAATAGAAATATGTAAGTTCCAAGTTACTCTTTCAAAAGGTACTGAAATATTTTTTCAAAGCTCACATTTCTTTCACTCTTTTTCTCTGTCTTTTGGGGCTTATTTTTGGCTGAGCTTCGAACCACTGTTTAGGGGAAATAATATTAGGGGTTGGTGAGCTGCTGAAAAATACTCCTTGACTATTATATTTGTGGCCTTGAGGTTTTCCCCACCCCACAAGAAAGACGGAGTTGCCAGCTATGACCCAAAGTGGGGCTTTGTGCCTTTAATATGCAAATGGGAGAGAGTTGCCATGGAGGCACGATGGTGTTTCATTTTTCAAAATGGCAGCTGCCAAATGTCTCCACATACAAATGCAGCCCTTTGCTTCCTCTACCTCCTTAGTATTCGTCACTCCACCCCTGTTGAAGGTAGGAGTTGAGTCCTGAGTGTAGCATGCACACCCAATGTTAATCCATGTCTTCTGATTGAAAACCATGCACAGGTCACTTTCAGCTGCTCTCTTTTGACTGTTGCTTCTAAAAAGTACGGTGTTCTTACACTGCATATTGAAATGAAGAAAGGTCCCTCTGCAAACCTCCAGGCAGAAAGTTTGCAACAGGGTGAATAAAATCTCCTTGTTCTCCCCGCCCGCCCTGCTCCCCCCGCCCCCCCCGATCTGTCCTCTCCAGTCTCCAAATCCTATGGGATGCTAATGCAATAAATGTCTTGCATTATGAAGCAGCCACTCCTCTGTGGCATCTGTCGAAACCGGTTTTTAGACAAGGGCAGTTTCCATGTGAGTTGGGAACATCTTAACACAAGGACTTTCACAGCCAGTCTCATATGGAGAAAAAGAAGGAAGGGGAATGAACAGTGCCTGTTAGTTCTCCACACTCCATGTCTGGGTTCTGTTCTTGTTTACTTATTAAGAGATTTATATCTTACCCTTCATCAAAGGTATTTCTGTCTTTGCAGTGGTTCACAAACCATGAAAACATGGTCCACAGTGTGCTTCTCTGCAGTGGTGGTTTGCCGTGGGGAGGCTCTGCAGTTCATTATCTTCAACAGTTCCACTGAATTTTCAGTATTAAGTGTTAAATAAGAAAGTTTTGTGACTGTATGTGTACATTTTTAAATTGATGAACGTAGGGATATATTGTGCCTCCTTCAGCCTCTAAGTATATGTTCTGTTTGCTCTAAACAGCTCATTTTATTGCTTACGCTTTGTATATTGTCACCCCTTAGACAATCACATTTGTTCTTGGAAAGTTATTTGGCTGGCTGTTTCTAAGACAATCTAATCTGTGGAGGAAGTTCAATCCCTTTCTGGTTTCATGAAAAGGCAGTTCCTTCCACTCCAACTTTACCAGATGGAGCAATTGATTTCATTTTCTAGGCAGTTGATTAAGAAATCTGGAAAACTCATTCAGTTTATTTATTTTCATTTGAAGTATTTATATCTGTCCGTCAATCAAGCGATCTCATTCTGGGTAGTAGTCACTCAATAAAACAACCACAGCAAGGTGATAAAGATCACAATAGTACATTTTTAAAAAACCACTATTTGCATATATCTCACATGAACAAACATATCAGACTGTTTCCAAAATTATTAACAGCTATCTTTCCCCTGGCCTTTGACATCTCGGATATCTTCTTATGGGAGCCACTTCATTCTCTTGGCTGTAATTTCTTTTAGCTGATTTTGATATTGCATTTAAAAAATTGTTGTAACCTTCTGTAGGACCATATGATGAAGGGTGGGAAATATTAGTACTACTAATAACATTAGTACTGCTAATAATAATAACAACAATAATATTTTAGTATATTTGCAGTTACCAGAATATGTCTTATATAGGGATAGTACATGATCTCAACGGAGCTCTTTCTCCCATCATGTCCATTCAGTAAAAAATATAATTAAAGGGACATGATAGTTTTGGTCTTAGGTGAAAAGGCAGTGTGTCCTCCTGGATGACAGAATTATTATTTTTCCCTGTGCTGGAAAAAGCATTACACTGCTAGCACATCACAACACGCCGCGTTTAAGGTTCTGTTTAGAAAAACAGGAATTGTAGCTGTAGCAGTTAAACCTGGAAAAGAAAGTTTTGGCTGTGCATGCAGTTCCATCATTTATGGGTAAATGATCTCTTCGAACCTCTTTTAAGATTTTAAAAAAATTACTTGTTTCTAAGCTAAACCTTAGAAATGGAGATCTGGCCCTCTGTTTAATGGCCATTATAAAGAACTGTGTGTGTTGGTTCATATGTAACACCAAACCTTGCTGGTTTGAAGTCTTGGTTTGCAGGGTCATTGCAAACCATAGTTTGTCAGTTCAGGTGTAACAGCAAACTGGTTTGCACTAAACTATGTTTAGTATCAAACCATGGTTTGGCATTATGTCCAAACAGAATGTGCATGTGTGTAAATGTAAAATAGTGCACTCTTGGATTGAAAGTTGCTACACACTACCAGCTTCAGCTCTCCATTTTGGAGGCGCTCAGCCTTCGGGAGCAGATTCTCAGGGGTACAAGGGGCTTGCAGGAAGCTGGACAAGAAAGCCCAAGAGTGTCTGTAGAAGAGAATACATTTAATGATAGGTAACTTGAATTTTAGAAGAAATTGATTTATGCTCTTTTCTAGTCTCTTGTAACTCAAGTAGTATGCTTTCCCATGGGATGTGGGTTTTTTGTTTTTTTGGCCTTATGAAGTCGTCATTGGATGGGGCTGGGGGAAGAGGATGTTTCTTTCAATCAAACATTTCAATATGATATGCAACTTTTTCTAGCTGTTGACAGGTCTGGGAATGCTACCCTTAAAGATTTCTTCTTGTGCACAAAGATGACGAAAGGGAACTAGAGAGATGACAATCTTAAGTTAGTGGGCTGATGATTTCAGCTCCCTCTGGGAGTATACACTGGTAGACGATAGCAACATCATCTTCTTTTGATCTTTCTGTTCTTGCAGCTGCTAATGAAAATTAATATACGAAGAACTTGATAAATTCTGTCTGCCTATCTATTCTGACTAATTTGCACTTGATTTTAGTAATAGCCACTTTGTTTAAATTTCTCTGATTTTTCTAAACTAATTCTTAAATAACTGAATTAGTGCTTTGAATCTTGGATTTCCTGTTATACCAGAAGCCTTCTGTCTCTCATTTATCTATTGTCCAGTCTAGCCCAAGTAACTGTAAAAGTATAATAAACAAATAGACCTAACCTTCAAAGTGTGATAAATGCATACTAATGCACCATCAAGCAAATGGATAAATTAAAAACAACAAAGCAGATTAAATAATTTTAGCAGCCTGCATATAGATCTGTTGTTAATTGTCAAGAGCAGCTCTTTAATTTGTGCCTGGATGACAAGGGGTAGGTGTCCATCAGTGCAGTCTCCAGAGCCATGGTTTCTCAAACTTTTTGGGTGGCAGAGCATTTTTCAAGAAAAAAATTAGTATGGAGCACTATAATCACCCTTATGCCACCCTTATGAAGGGTGCCATCCACCCTTATGTGGATTTTTTGCTGTTTTCACCTAACTGTATTTTTCAAGTTGTTAGTCTCTTATCTAGAGCACTTGCATTTTTGCCAAGCCAATCAGAAGTGGGCTTCCACCGTTTCTGAGCACAGCCCCAAGTAGAGCCAACCAGCTGGCCTTGAAATGAAATATAATGTGAATTACAATTTCTAGATCTCGAACAAGCAAAAAGGATTGCAGTTCTTCCCAGCTGGAGTAGAGGAAGGCCAATCTTGGCTACAGTTGCAGTTGGAGCTTCCAGATTCAACTGCACATCCAGGAGCACTTCAAGACTATTGATGGAGGACAAGAAAAGCTCCATCTCAGTTGTTAGGGATGCCCCTGTCCTTGCCATATTCATTGTCCATTTTTCTACAGTACAAAAACTGCTAGAACTGGGGGAGGCAGAAAGTGTGCACACTAGGTGTTAACTCCATATTAGAGACTCCAGCCTTTCATAATGGCACCACACACACATATATATATATCTAGACAGAAAGCTAGATAGAATAGATAAGGTGCTGAGATGGCATTTTGCAGAATTCCACAAAGGAACGTCCTGGAGAGACGGAGAAATGTTTCTTGTCACTACCCACTGAGACATTGCCGCTAAGTAAGAATGAAGCCCCTTCTCTCTAATCCCTCAGTTGGTTCACCAGTAGTATTTTCTGATTTGCTATTCAGACAGTAGCTTCATGCGGGTGTGATGTTTATCTGCCTCCAGATTTTCAGATACAGGTATTGAGCTAACTTGGCTACATGTATTTTTCTGGTTGACCTCAGGACTTAAAGAAAGCGCTGAAGAAATGGTAAGAAACAAGTTGGAAGGGAAGGATGCGCTGACACCATGGGAACAGTTTTTGGATAAGAAGAAAGAGAAAAGGAAACTGAAGAAAAAACAGAAGGTAGTAAAAACTTTAATCAAGTGCCTGACAAATTTATTTTCTTTAGGGGAATCCTTTTCCAGGGTAACTCATCTGTCAAGGAATGCCTGCAGATATAGCTTGGAAAGCCAGCACACCCTTGGGGCTGCTCAATGCAAGAGGAGATTAGTAACAGTGGACGCGATCTTGTCTTCCGAGAAACTTGATATTAATTAATTTATAATTTTTCTACCATAGCCTTCAAAAAATGATTTCCAGAGCAGCTGCAGACATTTTACAGCAAAAAACTAATGTTATAAAATAACAAAAGTAAAAGCAGCAGCTTAAAAAGCAAACTTATATGCCAGTTCAACTCAGTGTGAGCCTCTCAGAGAGGGCATTTCACAAGCAAGTTGGCATCGCTGAAAAGGCTCGGCTCCATTGCCATTCACTACATCTCAGCTAGCGGAGGCAGGCATGTTGAGGAGAGCGTCTGGTGCTGTCTTGCTGTACTGGCAGGTTCATGTGGAATCTTTCCCACTGTTGCTGAGGAACCCCTGATAAAAGCCTCAAAGGAACCATGAGTTCCCTGGAACACAGCTTTACAACTTGTGTTCTATTCCTCTTAGATACATTATTTTCAAAGTGCTTTAACAGAAAGCTTGAGAGTAGGCAAGTGATTGATCAAGGTAGCACTAAGTCATAACAGGCCTGAGCGCTTTTCATTGCCTTTGGCAGCCATGGGATTTTTATTTTTTTTTTAAGTTGTGATTAAAGGAAAATAAGTGTATTAGCCTATCCAGAAAATCCTCCTTTGATCCTGTGTCCTTGATAAGTTCTGCATTGCTAAAGGGAATGGTCATTCTTGCTGAAATGTCATGTTGGAGCTGCCAAGCCTTGGATGAGAATTGTAGCTTTGTCCAAAGTCTTAAGTGGTGAGCAAATTTTGCCTGCAGAATTTTAAAAGCGTATCTCTAATGCTGGGAAAGTCTTCAAAGAAATATACATTTTGGGTTTCTTTTGGAAAACTAATGGCAGTGTCCCCATGATGATAGAATTTTCTTCATTGTTCCTCTAAAGTCAACAAGAGGGGTGCCAGACATTGCTTAATTTTGAGGCTGGCCTTTTATTACTCTGAGAGTGTTGACTCCATATGGATGTCCATTATTTCTGAATATGTCAGCCAAGGAATTCTGTTGAACAGACAACTGTGCTTCGGAGTACATTTATTCTGGAGATGATGATCTCACAATTCTAATAGGTTATTTTTTGGTAAGATGTTTCTGTGTTGGATCAGCGATTGTTGAAAATGTAGCATTTGCCCAAGACATTGCTCACATGGTTATGACCTTGGGTTCAATGTCTTGATTCATTGATTGGTTCATTGATTCTTTTTCTTGTTTGCCTCATTGAATCCTAATTATTTGCTTTATCGCATTAATAACCTGCACTTCCTGCAAGGAAGAACAAGGCATTATAGAGAGATTGCATCATATTATCCTCATAACTTATCTTGGAAGAGAGGTTAGGCTAAGAGATTGTGATTTCCTTTAAGATCAAGTGTGAAATTGCACCCGAATTTCTCATATCTACACTTGATAACACACCCACTGCACTGTATTGCTTTACTCTTCCATATATTCTTTTCGTAATTATCCTAAACGTAAGTCAAATGATGTATGTCTCTAAAGAGTGGTCTGGGAATCTTTGGCCTTCCAGATGTTGCTGAACTATTAGCCATGCTTGCTGGGCTGTTTGGAGTTGTAGTTCAGCAACATCTGGAGGGCAAAGAAGACTTCTGCTACAAATGCTTTCTGCAGGGAAATATTGCTGAAGGTCCCGGCTTTGGTAATACTTACCTTCCAGCTCTATCCAGCTAGCAGTGGCTTCTATACAGAAAGGTACAGCGGGTGCTATTTGTTTAGGAACAATTGTTGATCACTAGGAGAAGGTTAGTAACAAATGGTACCTCTTGTATGAGACAGCTGAAAGATAGATGTGTTCTTGCAAACACATTACAGTGGTACCTCGGGTTACATATGCTTCAGGTTACATCCGCTTCAGGTTACAGACTCTGCTAACCCAGAAATAGTACCTCAGGTTAAGAACTTTGCTTCAGGATGAGAACAGAAATTGCGCGGCAGCAGCGGGAGGCCCCATTAGCTAAAGTGGTCTTCAGGTTAAGAACAGTTTCAGGTTAAGAACGGACCTCCGGAACGAATTAAGTACGTAACCAGAGGTACCACTGTAGTTGCTTGTCTACTGCACGGCAGCTGCTCACTGTTGAAGGGTTCTGAGGAAGGGAGAAAGAGCTATTCTCCATGAAACCAATCACTCAAAAGTCAATAAAGCATTGAAATTTGTGTATGTGTTCATGTAATCGTTAATGAAGCCCATATTGATGCCTACAGTCCTATAGTGGCTTTGATTTCGGTGAAAGCAGCCATCTTAAATCACTTTCCTCCTGTGTTGCAAATATCCACCCTGAGGTTACTCCTTGAAACTTTTATTTGGAAACTTTGTGTTTGTATATTATATTTACTTGTATTACTAATGCACTGCTGGTGTTTAGTAACTGAAATGCAATGTGTTTTGTTTCAGGCGGCTGCTGACGAAACACTAACGGAAGATGAATGCCCATCTGATGTTGATTTGAACGACCCATACTTTGCTGAGGAACTTGGGAAAGCAGGTTAGATGTCATTTATTGTGAAAGGTGGTCAAGTAGATATCACGTACTAAGATTTTCATAGAAATGTTGACAAATTCCCTTTCCAAAGGCTCCTAAAGATCCTTCAGTCATAAGATGTGATGATGAACCCTTAGGAATCTAACCATGCTTGCTGATGAGGCTCTAAATGGATTGCAGCTATGCAGCAGAATACTTTTGGTTCATTTTAGAATGTCAGATCAGCATGTCATGGGGAAAAAGTGGCAAATGCATTTTCCAGTACTGTGGTACCTCGGGTTACAGATGCTTCAGGTTACAGACGCGTCAGGTTACAGACTCCACTAACTCAGAAATAGTACCTCGGGTTAAGAACTTTGCTTCAGGATGAGAACAGAAATCGCATGCCGGCGGCGCAGCAGCAGTGGGAGGCCCTATTAGCTAAAGTAGTACCTCAGGTTAAGAACAGTTTCAGGTTAAGAACGGACCTCCAGAACGAATTAAGTTCTTAACCAGACGTACCACTATATATAATAAGTTTTTGCCACACTTTTGGTGTCAGAAAGAATATTGAAAACAGAAAAAGTTATAGGAAAGAGCAACTAAAACGATCAGTGGATGGGTTGTATTTTTGCTTAGGTGGTGGTTAAGAAATCAAGGCATTTATAGGAAATTCTAAACTGAGAAGAGCTAGAGAAATTAGGCAGAGGAAATCCTTGAGAGTCAGGCAGCATTAGTAGGACAGGTACAAACAAAAATAATACTTAGAAGCTACTTCCTTTGTAATGTGTCCTGCTAGAGTGGCTGCCCAGTGAAGCATGAGAGAAGGAATACCACCAGGATGGGAGGAGCAGGAACACGGAGTAGTTGTCATTTGCCAATAGTGGGAGAATTTTAGTTCTTTTGAAGGGGAGATGTTAGGGAAGAATGTAGCCTCCAGGTCATCTGGCAAACTGATAAAATACTATTTTTAGGAAGCTAAAACATCACACAAGGAGGGCCCCGATATTTCTCCCACCCTAGCATCAAAATTCAGTATAATTTTCCTTAGTGAGTGAAATGGCTTCTCTCCCCCACGCCCACGGCTAAATTGTGTTGCTTGAGTTTCCTTTATGATTTGATCAGCTCCCACCTGTTAGCCTACTTATGTGTCTTCTGTCAAGCGAGCTGGGTTATGGGATTTTGACTTCTGCTTTGTAAAAATAGCGCATGATATAATGGCAATATGGGAAATACCTCCTAGTCCACCTCTCTTCTAAAGACCCCACCCCTGAATTCTAGACCACCGTCTAGGGAAATAAAACAGGAGGAGAATTCACAGCTAAGTAAATTCTTATGTTCCTTCAACGTTGAGAAAAATAAACTATATATACCCTTCTGCAGTTGATAGGTGGTTGTACTATGTTACATTAAAGTAACCATTGTAGAACTGATCCTTACTGAAATAGTTCCTGACAATGAAAGCCACCATATTTCAAATAGCTATTTCTGGAGTCCCTAGCAAGATTTATAAATTCCTTTTGAAAAGCATTCCTCCATGCTGCTTCCATAAGCTTCTTTGGAAAATGCCTCCAAGGTTCTAAAGCAGTTTTCCCAGGGGGTGGCTTACAATTTAAAACAAGTCGAATCCCTATTAAACAGCCAAGTTAACTCAGACAGCTCTCCAGATTGTCGCTGAAAGTTTTGGGGCAACCACAGATCTTTTCCTTAGTAGGTTCTTAAATGCCCTAACCCACACCCATTGAGTTTTATAAAACTAAGTGTTGTAGCTGGAATTTGAGCACATATATTCAGCTAATAATTCAAGTAATGCATTTTGTGTTTCTCTCTAACAATGTTTTAAAGGTTTCATTTAATGTTCAAATGTGTTTTAAGGTTTGAAAAAGCAATCTGCTGGCTGTGGAACATCAAGTAAAATAGCAAATTGCTACAACTGAGCCTGGCTCCAAGGCATTGCTGTAAAATACTTTCATGACTGTTCCAACCTGATTATTAACTTTTCAGTAGTGAATTTATTTTTTCAGCAAAAGACAAAATGCATATTTCCTACTGGCCGATGATGGAAAACAAATTGAGAGCAATTGGGCCTGATTGGCCTATAAAACAAAGTTCAAACTGCAGGGGATTGTTACTGTTACGAACACATAATATATTCTGTGTTTTATCATACCTGAACAGTTTTTTATAAGATGATTGATTTGATTGTTGTTCTCTTTTGATTCCTGGAAACCAAGTCTGGAGACACATGCAGCATTGTGGTTTGCTTGTTTCAAAATGTCTCATGCCACAGGCAATTTTGCACTTCAACAGAAAAACATATTTCTTTGGGGAATTGGTTAGAATGAGTTCTGTACATGGGGCAGAAAAAGAGCAGCTTTTACGTAATGTATACTGCACATAATTTTAGAGGGGTGCCCCTTTCATATGCTGCCTGGAGCATGATTTGGGTTCTTCTTCATCGTATGATGTGTGTTCACCTGTAACAATTAGTCAGACTTCCTTGTGCTCACTGCCCAGTCACTCTCACTTTACCTGGCATGAGTAACATAAAGAAACCAGGAATCCTTTGATTCCTGTTCTGTCTGATCAAAGGATGATGGATGTGTTGTTACTCCCTAACAAAGCATGATCACTAGCCAACCTGAAACCATACTTCGTTGTGGACTTGGTAATCATGACTTGCTAGGGAACAGTAAACCCCATTGCTTGGTTCAGAGATAACAGGGAGCCAGGGTTTCTTAAAACTTGTAGCTTTATTGTTTATCCTGCTCGCACTAGGGGAGGAGAGAAACTGGAACAATCAGGCAGCATGCACGCTGCTTGTTTCAGATAAACTACATTAAGCCAGAAAGTTTCACTTATTGCTGTGTGAATGCAGCTTGTATGTGGCACACACTTAACTTCATATTTTAAAAGCTTGATTCTTTCAGAAGGAAACTCTTTCCTTTCCCCTAACAAGCACCTATTGGGAACCTGTAAAACAATACATCCTTTTGAAGATGGATTTTGAATTTAGATTCTAGAAATAAATCAATGCAGATTTTTGGACTTGTTAACACATTTTCAGTTTTGAGAAAATGCTGGAGGTCCTGGTCCTGATATGGCTGCTGTGAGGCATGGCATAACACAAAATGGCTGTCATGAGGAGGGTGGCAGAACACAAAATAAGAGAGAGAACCACCCTTGGGAATGTCCTGCTGTCCCTGACTATGAAGATCACACACACTGATGCTGTTGCTGCCTACTAACAACAGGGAACATTCCTCAATACCAAGAAAAATATAAAAGGTAGCTACACCACTCTCGTTGCAAAGAAATCCTTTTGAAGGTACCTGCACATTTCTCCCTATAACTTTCTTTCTAAGAGGGCTAGAGACTTACTTCTTTAAAAAATGAAAGCTCGGATCTGGAGCACCTGCACAGGGGCACCTCTGAAAACCTTCACGGGCCCCATGGTGCCTGTAGGCACCAGGTTGGCAACCCCTGCTCTAACAACTCCCTCTACTTGCTCATAGCTGGAAAAGGCTCTGGCCATTTTCTGTGGGCATCTTCGTGTTGATTTCCAGCTGACGTTCCTCAAAGAAATGTAACTGTCTTCTGCAGCGTGCATTCAGGAGAGTGAGCATACATTCTTGCAGTGTCGCCAATCTGGTTACGCTTGGATATTTAAAAACTTGCTGTTTATTTGTGTTGTGCTTATAATTAGGTTCAAATAAGAAGTCCAAGAAAGAAGAAAATGCCCAAGAAAATGAAGATGACATGGAAAAGCAGAAGGTAGTAGATTACATGCTGAAGTAGTATTAAGATTAGACATCGGTTAACAGCTGTAATTGCTTTCTTGCTCATACAAAAAAAAGATGAATATAAAAGAAAAGGGTTAGGGTTTATTTGATAATTACACCAGTAGCACACATTTTAAAATGTTTTCAGTACATTTAAAAATATTTATTTCCGTGGAATCATTAACATTTTGTATGTGTAAATCGAAGGTGTTTGTCACATTGAAATCATCAGATCTTCATTTCTGGGCTAAGACTGGACTGCAAAATTATGAAGAGAAATAAACCCTAACCCTTCAAAAAGAAAAAGAAAAAAAGATTAGACATCGGAATGAGGTCCTGGGGTTAGGAGTGTTAACATTACCGCAAAGTTGCATTGGGTGACGGAATGATTTGTTGCATTTACCTTAAAAATGGAAACTACATGGTAATAAATCTGCAAAAAGTAATGAGTTGCAAAAACAAACCATGAGATGGATGATCTAGTTTTGAAGTTTTTCTTTTATTGTTCACATTTATTAATGATGCTTATATATTGGTATTCCGTTAGAAAGATCAGAGTATCTTGCTGGTAGGCTGTCATTCAGGCACCGATGAGGCAATTATAACTCTTGCTATTATGCATTAGCAACCCAAACCTTTAGATGAGGCACAGAAACATCTGCAGCCCATATCCGGTGAAATGTTGTGCAAACAGATCCTATCTGTTTTGATTGTAACAGGCTGAAATGGCTCTGCTGGTGATGGATGATGAGGAAGATGAAAGGAGACACTTCAATTATGACAAGATAGTGGAGCAGCAGAACCTGAGCAAAAAGAAAAAGAAACTATTGGTGAAAAAGAAGGAACTGCTGACAGATGACTTCCAGGTAACACTACGGGCTTCCCCCTATTGAAGTCTAATAACAGTGCTAGTCATTTTGTGTTAAAGTAGATCAATAACTATATTACGATTTATGCAAAAACACATTTTATATCATTCTATCCAAAGGGACAGTTAAAGGATTGAGTTGCAGATCTTGAGCTTGGTGTCAGAAATCAAAAAAGTTTTACATCCTTTTTTGTGTTTATGGCGGGGGGGGGGCGGATATGCTATCTAGAAGAAAAATTCCTAGGACTTTCCTGAGGCCCAAATAATGCCGCCTTCCTGGAATGAAATAAACCTATTTTTGTATGGGTCAAAATTAATATTTAAAACAGGCTGTTGCATTTTCACATTTCCTTAAGATCTAGATTCTTGATTAACAACTATCCTGCAGGGCACATTTTTCTCCTACTTTTTTTTAGCTATTGCAGTTAAAGCATCCTCTCTTGCTCTTCGCAGGTTAATGTTGCTGATGCCAGATTCCAAGCCATGTATACCTCTCATTTGTTTAATTTGGATCCTTCGGATCCAAACTTTAAGAAAACAAAAGCAGTGGAAAAGATTTTGGAGGAGAAAGCTCGTCGAAGAGAGCAAGGTTTTGCTGAGGCAGCTGGGGGAGGGAACAATATGGCAGAGCCTGCAGCCAAGAAATCCATAGATCCTGCATTGTCAAGGCTAATCAAGTCCGTCAAGAATAAAACAGAACAGTTTCAAGCAAGGAAGAAACAGAAAGTGAAATAAGCAGAGCTCAAACATTGAAGATGGAAACTGGACTTCTGAAGAAATCAGAGTTGATGTTAATTTACAGGTGAAGACCAAACTTTTCTGCTAATTCAAGTTTAAATTCTAGCAAAAATATCTGCCAAATGATTTTCGGACAAGGTAACCTTAAAATATACATGTAACATAGCCAAATATAGTTCAGACAATTCAGTTTCATAAAAAAAAACCAGACCTTTAATTCTGTCCATAGATGCAAGGGAGAGCAAGGTTTTAAGTCACTCTCCAACTTGCCATCAGAAGACAGCGACATGGTGGGAGGGCTTGGCAGTGTACTCCTGCTCTCTTTCATGTGATTGTTTGCCGTGCATTCAGACAGAATTCTCCCGATAGGACTCAAGTCTTTGCCAATTTTATAATATGCAGCTGGTAACTGGTGTTTGAGAGGTGGTATAAGCCCAGTATGGGGAGCCTTTGGCCCTACTTATGTTGCTGAACTGCAAGTCCCACCACTCCTGGCCATTGGCCATGCTTGCATGGGCTGATGGGAGTTGGATTTAGTTCAGCAACCAAATGGTTCCTCGTCCTTGTTAGACAAGGGTTCGCTCCCCCCCCCCCAATAATGGTGTACTGAATATTTTGCAGTTGCAAACTTGTTAGCAAAATGGATTAACTGAAAACATGGTATGACTGCCTTGAATGTATGATTTGTACAACTGTAAATAAAAACACGATTATTAGTTCATTTTAATAACGCTTGTGCTCGTCTGTTCTTAAAGATTTACGATAGTTGCAAAATTTATAGTGCTATGTCATTTTTGATGTTTGTAAACATGAAACTTAGGCTAAAATTGGGGAAATACGTGCTTTGACACATTTTGATTCAGGTTTTTTTTTAAAAGCAATTTAAAGACCTTTAATGCCATGGTAGTGCCAGATAACTGTATGAGAATAGAAGGATTTGGCATTCAGGGAAGGCCATCTCCTTTCAATATACAGATCTGCAGGGCAGGTGCTGCCGTGCAATTCTACAGGGGTACATGACTGTGTCATGACACAGAATGAAATAAAAAGAAGACGCCTTCTGCGCTTAGACCATTATATGTTCCCTTTGCTTGAAATAACCAGGTGCTCATCTCCACTGAAGAGACTTCATTTTCTTACTGCATGTAATTGAGCAATGAATCCATTGGTGAAATTGGAACATCTAATTGATTCCCCCTAACCCCCTTAGCAGGCTTGGCAGCCAGCCCAAAGATGGAGGCCCTACTACTCTCCTGACTATTCTGCTTGCTACTTTCACCTCTTCAAATAAATGGCAGCTGCCATTCTTGGGTCATGACAGGTCTCCATTGCTGCAATGTTCTCTCACCCGAATCATGCCACGGTCATCATAGGAAAGTGCTTTTGTAATGGAGCTACACAACGATTTAGTTAATAAGGCTGAATCCCCCCCCCCCCCATTTGTTTTTTCCCCTGGATCTTCTCCAAAACAACACGTAAGGGTTCAGTTCAGTACAGTGCTTAGGACCATGCTAGATTATTTATTTATTTAAGATGATACCCAGGAAGGAACCTGTTAGCAGATTTTCAGGAGTTCATTCTTGGTGCTCATCCCGAGCAGATTTTGGAGAGCACAAGTTCCTCCCAACTTTTTCCTTTACTGGAATGGCAATGCTTGTTCTTATCCTCAGGCTACAAGTGTCAAAGGGAAAGTGAAGGTGTGTAGCAGAGAATGCTTCAAAGCAATTTGTGGTTAGGAATAATTTGCATTTAGAAAGAATGAAAGGGGCAGAGCCTCATTCTCCTGCCCTTAGTGATGCTACCAGGTAGAAAAGAGCCATTATCCTTGCTTTCCTACAGAGGCCCAGCTCACACTTCCAAGACTACTGCTCGTGTATGTACAGGTAAGCTGCTGTGCTGCATTATTATTAATGAAAAATGGCAGAGTTACTAGCACTCATGTTTTCTTCATTACCTAACTTGTACTAACATTGCCCAGTTGGACATCCCAACTGGAGCTGAATCTTCTGTCCATGGTACAGTATATCTCTTTTGGCATGTTCGGAATGGTGGGGGGGGGGGTGTAGGCAGGGCAAATAGCCATATATGACATGATTTGGTTTCAAGTGTGCTCTGAAATCACACCTTTTACAGCTCACAGTGGAGTGCTTGGAAGATTTCATTTTAAAAAGCATTGGCTTATGGAAACTCCTGGGCAAGGTTTAATCATTTGTATCTGAAATACGAGCATGTTGGAGCAGCCACAGATATTTGGACTTGGCTAACTTAGAATTTATTTGGAACATTTTCATGGCAAAGCTATCGGAAGAAACTTTATTCTGAGGAAATGCATAAAACACACTTGATTTACATTCCATGCACCGTAAAAAGTCCTTGTCCTCATGGGAATTTGAAGAGCTCAGGCTGCCTTTCACTATTGGTTTTTGCCACTTCTCTCTTCTTTTTTCTGCATTACACATATAGTTGAGGTGGTTTTAAAAGAATAAAGCAATCAACAATAGAATAAGAGTTCAAATGATCTGTAACAATTTACTACACAGCAGGAGTTAAGAAAAGCAATATTATTGAAAGACCTGCTAAAATAAAGCCATCTTTGCTTTACTAGTGAACAGTGATTGGGCCAGGCTTAGGTGTTCTATATTTTGGATAAAACAGCCCCAAATGCTTAATCTTTAGTACTCATCCACCAAATAGCAGTCATGAATGCTCCCTTCATAGTAACCATTTTGTTATAGCACCCACAGTGCACTCTGAAGATTTCAAAAAGTTTGACAACTGATATTTCTGATGGCAGGTATAGTTATCAGGTGGATTTCAGAAGCCTATACACTCTGAGGAAACTTTGCAATAATACCAGGAAGCAGCAGGAGTCAGGAAAATGTCATTTGCGAACAACCAATCAAGAACTTTGCATAGCAGCTAGGATTTGCTAACATAGGTAATGCTAAGGTTTCAACTAGTTCCTACTGAGCTATAGAAGGAGCCACACCCAGAGAGGGGAGTTTTTATTGCAGGCATAACATGTCTCTCAGACACAGGCCCCCACCCCACACACTACAGCTGGATGCTAGAAAAGAGTCTCCGAGGTGGGAGTGAAATTCTTTGGCATCCTCAGCTAGGCGAAGTGGTTATTGAAATATTCTGCTCCCAGGCCATTTGGGGCTTTGGAGGTCAAAACCGGCAACTTTCTCATCTTTCAAAATGTTAGCTGGGTGGTTGTCCTCGTTTTGTGTTTAGCCTCTATTAACATGGGGTCATGAAGAGTCGGACACAACTAAACGACTAAACAACAACAAACTTTAAAGGAGATCAGGAGAAATTAGTAAAAGTTTATAACCTGGTGTCAAATCACTGCAAGAGGCAGTCTACAGCAGTTTTGCTCATCTCTAGAGCTGGAGGACTTGTGAGCAGCTTATTTTGGACTGGTTATTGTTTTTGTGTGTATTTGGGGATTTGATTCCTTCAAATTGAAGGCAGGTATGTTGGGTTTGGGGGACATGGGTGGCGCTGTGGTCTAAACCACTGAGCCTAGGGCTTGCTGATCAGAAGGTCGGCGGTTTAAATCCCCACGATGGGGTGAGCTTCTGTTGCTCAGTCCCAGCTCCTGCCAACCTAGCAGTTCAAAAGCATGAAGTGCAAGTAGATAAATAGGTACCACTCCGGCGGGAAGGTAAACGGTGTTCCCGTGTGCTGCTCTGGTTTCGCCAGAAGCAGCTTAGTCATGCTGGCCACATGACCCGGAAAAACTGGGGACAAGCGTTGGCTCCCTCGGCCAGTAAAGCGAGATGAGCGCCGCAACTCCAGAGTCGTTCGCGACTGAACTTAACTGTCAGGGGTCCTTTGCCTTTACTATGTTGGGTTTGGGGTTCACTTCACTGAGGTTAAGGATCCTCGTATCAACATTATTGGGGGGGGCTGTTCAAATTTGGTTCACCCACTTTAAAGAGCATCTTCATCCCTGTAGTAAATAAATTAGATAGATTTGGAAGAGAACTGTCTACCACAAAGAAGCAGCAAATTGGTTTTAAAATTGCCCTGTTATTGTTAGTGTGGTATGCATATGCTTAGTCCAACAGAAAATCAAAAGTTGCCAGTTGTGGTTTGAACTGTCACAGGGGAAATAAAGTTTGGGAGAAGGATGACGTGCTACCTCTCTCTCTACTTCTGTTTCTCTGTGTACTGGGCCTGTTAATTAATTCCCCTAGGTATGTGGATGTGGGGGTTTTTTGGTATTATTTTAAATTATTCCAAAATTCAGCCAACTTTCATTCTCTGTGCGTGCTTATTCTATCCTCACTTTATATGGACAGCTTGTATTTGTTTATAAGTTCTGTGTTTGCTCACATGTAGCCAACTGAATAGATTCTTGGGTTGTATCTACATGACAGTCTCTTCCTCCCCTCTCCCCAGAGGCCCAAAGCAAGGGATCTTGTTGGGTTTAATGCTCTCTAAAGATATCTCAGCATATCACATGTGTCTTACATCACAATGATTTAATGTCAGTTTGCAGTATGAATACATCCATTGTGATGTAAGTTTGCAGTATGGATACACCCATTGTGATGTAACACATCAAACAGCATCCAAGGAGGTCTGATTAAGTGCAAGGAGACCAAGTAGCAGGTGAGAAGGAAAGTGGTTCTTAGGCCATTTGGGCTCGGGAACTGTTGTCTTCCATAGATGGGAGATCTGCTGTTCTTCAGATTCCTTGTTATTCTTCAGGAGCTATGTTTACAGCCTCAAAGTCCTATCAACCCTGACTTAGAATCATAGAGTTGGAAGAGACCACAAGGGCCATCGAGTCCAACCCCCTGCCAAGCAGGAAACACCATCAGAGCACTCCTGACATATGGTTGTCAAGCCTCTGCTTAAAGACCTCCAAAGAAGGAGACTCCACCACACTCCTTGGCAGCAAATTCCACTGTCGAACAGCTCTTACTGTCAGGAAGTTCTTCCTAATGTTTAGGTGGAATCTTCTTTCTTGTAGTTTGGATCCATTGCTCCGTGTCCGCTTCTCTGGAGCAGCAGAAAACAACCTTTCTCCCTCCTCTATGTGACATCCTTTTATATATTTGAACATGGCTATCATATCACCCCTTAACCTCCTCTTCTCCAGGCTAAACATGCCCAGCTCCCTTAGCCGTTCCTCATAAGGCATCGTTTCCAGGCCTTTGACCATTTTGGTTGCCCTCCTCTGGACACGTTCCAGTTTGTCAGTGTCCTTCTTGAACTGTGGTGCCCAGAACTGGACACGGTACTCCAGGTGAGGTCTGACCAAAGCAGAATACAGTGGCACTATTACTTCCCTTGATATAGATGCTATACTCCTATTGATGCAGCCTAGAATTGCATTGGCTTTTTTAGCTGCCGCGTCACACTGTTGGCTCATGTCAAGTTTGTGGTCAACCAAGACTCCTAGATCCTTTTCACATGTACTGCTCTCAAGCCAGGTGTCACCCATCTTGTATTTGTGCCTCTCATTTTTTTTGCCCAAGTGCAATACTTTACATTTCTCCCTGTTAAAATTCATCTTGTTTGTTTTTGCCCAGTTCTCTAATCTGTCAAGGTCGTTTTGAAGTGTGATCCTGTCCTCTGGGGTGTTAGCCACCCCTCCCAGTTTGGTGTCATCTGCAAATTTGATCAGGATGCCCTTGAGTCCATCATCCAAGTCGTTGATAAAGATGTTGAATAAGACCGGGCCCAAGACAGAACCCTGTGGCACCCCACTAGTCACTCTTCTCCAGGATGAAGAGGAACCATTGATGAGCACCCTTTGGGTTCGGTCAGTCAGCCAGTTACAAATCCACTGAGTGGTAGCATAGTCAAGACCGCATTTTACCAGCTTCTTTACAAGAATATCATGGGGCACCTTGTCGAATGCCTTGCTGAAATCAAGGTAGGCTACATCCACTGCGTTCCCTTCATCTACCAGGCTTGTAATTCTGGCAAAAAAACGAGATCAGGTAAGTCTGACATGACTTATTTTTCAGAAATCCATGCTGACTATTGGTGATCACAGCATTCCTTTCTAGGTGCTCACAGACTGTTTGCTTAATGATCTGCTCCAGAATCTTCCCTGGTATTGATGTCAGACTGACTGGGCGGTAATTATTTGGGTCCTCTCTTTCCCCCTTTTTGAATAGGGACAACATTTGCCCTCCTCCAGTCTGCCGGGACTTCGCCTGTTCTCCAGGAATTCTCAAAGATGACTGCCAGTGGTTCTGAGATCACATCTGCCAGTTCTTTTAATACTCTTGGATGCAGTTCATCTGGCCCTGGAGACTTGAATACATCTAAACTAGCCAAGTATACTTGTACTGTCTCCTTAGTTATTCTGGGCTGTGTTTCCTCTGCTGAATCATTTGCTCCAAATTCTTCAAGTCGGGCATTGTTTTCTTTATCGGAGAAGACTGAGGCAAAGAAGGCATTGAGGAGTTCAGCCCTTTCTGTGTCCCCTGTTTGCATTTCACCATCTTCTCCTCTGAGTGACCCCACTGTTTCTTTGTTCTTCCTTTTGCTACAGACATACCCATAAAAGCCTTTTTTGTTGCTTTTAACCTCTCTAGCAAGCCTGAGTTCATTCTGTGCTTTAGCTTTTCTGACTTTGTGTCTACATGTGCTGGCTATTTGTTTGAATTCCTCTTTGGTGGTTTCCCCCCTTTTCCATTTTTTGTACACATCCTTTTTTAATCTTAACTCAGTTAAAAGTTCTTTAGATAGCCACCCTGGCTTCTTTAGGCACCTTCCATGTTTCCGTCTCATTGGTATTGCCTGAAGTTGTGCTTTTACTATCTCCCTCTTAACAAACTCCCAGCCATCATGAACTCCCTTTCCTTTTAGTATTACTGTCCATGGGATCTCACCCAGCACTTCCCTAAGTTTTATGAAGTCGGCTTTCTTAAAGTCAAGAAATTGAGTCCTAGTATGCTTGGCTGCTCCTTTCCGCTGTATAGTAAACTTCAGAAGAGCATGATCACTCACGCCTAATGATCCTTCCACTTCTACCCCACTAACCAGGTCATCAACATTGGTTAGGACCAGATCTAAAATGGCTGTTCCTCTTGTTGCTTCTCCCACTTTCTGGACAATGAAGTTGTCTGCAAGGCCAGTGAGGAATCTGTTTGACCTTATGCTCTTGGCTGAGTTTGACATCCAACAAATATCCGGGTAATTGAAGTCCCCCATTACTACTATCTCCCTTCCTTTTGCATGCTTGGCCATCTGTTCCAGGAAGGCATCATCTATGTCCTCCATTTGGCTTGGGGATCTATAGTAAACTCCCACAATGAGGTCACTGTTATTCTTCTCTCCCTTAATTTTGACCCAAATGCTCTCACTTTGGCTTTGAGGTTCTAAATCTTGGATCTCTTCACAGGTATACACATCCCTGACATACAACGCCACTCCTCCTCCTTTCTTGTCTGGTCTGTTTCTCTGAAATAGATTGTATCCCTCCATTATTACATTCCAATCGTGGGACTTATCCCACCAGGTTTCAGTGATGCCTATTATGTCATATTTAGTTTGCTGTACCAAGAGCTCAAGCTCACCTTGTTTATTTCCCATGCTTTGCGCATTAGTGTACAGACATTGAAGTCCATTAATCATTCCCCCGTGTCTCTTATTTAAGGATTTTTTCCTCCCACCACTAGGTCTGCGTGCTGTTTGCTCCATTTGGTCTATGATATTTGGATGATCATCTTCATCAATTGATAGACTCCTACCTTCAGGAGCACTGTCTCCCTCCCCCACATTAGTCAGTTTAAAGCCCTCCTGATGAGGTTTCTGAGATTTTTGGCAAAAACATTTCTCCCAACCGTTGTGAGGTGCAGCCCATCGCTTGCCAGAAGTCCATCTTCAAGAAACTGCAGTCCGTGATCTAAGAATCCAAACCGTTCCTGTTTACACCATTTGTGAAGCCAGCTGCTCACTTCCACAATTTTTCCCTCTCTCCCTGGGCCACGTCGTTCAACTGGGGGGACAGATGAGATGACAATTTGTGCATTTAATTGCTTCAATTTCCTGCCCAGAGCCTCGTAGTCCCTTTTGATCTTCTGGAGGCTATTGCTTGCAGTGTCATTGGTTCCCACATGAACCAAGAGGAGGGGGTATTTGTCAGTGGGTTTTATGATTCCTTGCAGTCGTTCAGTTACATCTTGGATCTTAGTCCCAGGGAGACAGCACACTTCCCGAGACATCTTGTCAGGCCCACAGATCACTGCTTCTGTTCCCCTCAGTAGGGAATCCCCTATCACCACTACACGCCTCCTTTTAGGTTTGGTCGGGGTTCTTCCGTGAGCTGTCCGTTCCAAGGTCGCCTACACATTCCCTGAGGACTGACTTTGCTGCTCGTCTTCACATACCTGATCGACTGTAATGAGGGAGAGATCCTCAAATGGAGTCTGCTCTTCGTCTTCCATGCTAGGGGAGAGGACCTCAAAGCGATTGTGTATTTCTAAACAATCAGAGCGAACCCTGGGCCTCCTACTTCTTTGAGTCACGTTTCTCCATATATCTGGCTCCTGTGTTGGTGAACTAGCCTCCTTCTCAGGGGAGTCCCCTGTCTCCTCCTTGGTGGAGACTGTGTGCTCTGTTGCTTCCAAGAAGAGCTCTAGCTCTCTAATTCTTTGGAGTGTAGCTACACGTTCCTCCAGTTGCTGGACTTTGTTTTTTAAGAGGGCAATCAATATGCAATTGCTGCAGGTAAAGCTGCCTGCAACCTTTGGCAAGATGGCAAACATTGCGCAGGAACCGCAGGCGACTGCAGCTGTTTCCTTCCCCTCTATCTTGAGAATGTGTCATTGGGGGTGGCTACATCGGTCCTCCATCATAAAAAGCGTGAAGACAGGACAAATACCGTATTTTTCGCTCTATAACACGCACCCGACCATAACACGCACGTAGTTTCTAGAGGAGGAAAATCCGTAGGCATGCCACCCGTAGGCATTCCCTCCATAACACGCACAGACATTTCCCCTTACTTTTTAGGAGGAAAAAAGTGAGTGTTATGGTGCAAAAAATACGGTAACTCCCCCCACAAATAAACCTAGGTCTCCCCCAACAAACGTTTGAGACTAGCTCCCCTAAATCTAAAAGATGGATCGAACTGCGCGCACCACTAGGCGTGCGCCACTGCCCTGCAAGCTCTGATAAGCTCCTCCCACAGCTAATCACCTGCCTCAACAGAAACCCTGCCCCCTCTGACCTTTGCACAGGGAGAGCAGCTAATCAGCCACAAAGAAACGCACACACACAAGACTTAGATGAGAATTGTGGCCATCAGGTCAGCAAAGATTCAGCATGGTAGGTAACATTTTATTGAACATGTACCCCCACACAGACCTTCATCCCCAACCATAAAGAGGCAGATTCTTGTTTCATTGTTAAGTCAGGAAACAGAGAAAAGTAGTGGCTACATAACTCTATTAATGAATTTGTTTAAAGCTCAGTAAAAAGTAACCCTGTGCGTGCACACATTTAAAAGGTGAATTAGTATCAAGCCATTTCCAAGGTTGGCAGCCATAGTGGTGATTGCTGAATGTGTAAGTCAGGCACTTAAAGATCTTATGTTACAGGTTGGAACCACAAGAGGTTTTGATTTATTTAATAACACAAAGAAAAAGATCAGACGAGCAGAGATAAACAGGCATGCATGTTTTTTATTATTTCTGCCCTCCAGAATTAAATTTATTATTTCCAATCAACAGCGACAGTTGGTTTTTATTCCCTTTCATATTCCTGTAGCCTCCAAAAATAACATAGCTAAGCCATGCTGACACATAGTTTAAATAAACAGTGCTATTGAAGATTTTTTCTTTAAAAAACAAAACAAGAAAACGAGCAGCTGAAAATGTTACAGTACCTGTCAACTTGAATTTTATCTTTAGTTATATTATAGTTTTACTTTAAATTACAATAATTGTGTTTTATGTTCACTTTAAATGTTCACACTTCATTTAATTATTATTATTTAATACTTGTTATATAACTGTGATTGTAATCAGAATCCCTACTATAACAGCCAAATGGTTTTCAAAAGATTTGATAATATGGTAAGTTGAACTTAAACCTTTTGTCCTAGTAAACTCTTGTATGTTGATGTTTCCCTATGAAGCCACAAGACCGTAGGAGAAATTTGTCAATGGACAGATACCAACCATACATGTAGTTGTCGCTTTGTTGATGGAATATAATTAAGATTTCTTAATAATTTGCACAGCTGGGGTACTGGGTCATGTATCTCTGAATCCTCTTGGTTCTTTCCAAGCTGCTTTTCATGCTGTGACAAGAGAATGAATACTATGGGCCTCTTCAGAAAAACCGTACATTCATTCAGTGAATGCTGTTGCCCTGATGTATGTGCAGCCAATGGCATCTGTACAGAGACCCAGTGTGGTGCAGTGATTAGAGTGTTGGACTAGGACTTGGGAGAACAGGGTTCAAATCCCTACTTGGCTATGAAGCTCAATGGGTGACCCTGGGCTTCTCAGCCTGACCTACCTCACAGGGTCATTTTGGGGAAGAAATGAAGAGCTAGAGAACCAGGCAGGCCATCTTGAGCTCCTTCGAGAAAGAGGCAGGATATAAATGCAAATAAATAAATAGACTACAGGCACAAAAGGGGATGGGAATCTGGCAAAGTGATCTGTGCAGGGGCATCACATAGGTGGGCCCCATGTGAGGTCGATTTCCCTACTGTGGTACCTCAGGTTACAGACACTTCAGGTTACAGACGCTTCAGGTTACAGACTCCGCTAACCCAGAAATAGTACCTTGGGTTAAGAACTTTGCTTCAGGATGAGAACAGAAATCATGCAGCGGCAGCGGGAGGCCCCATTATCTAAAATGGTACCTCAGGTTAAGAACAGTTTCAGGTTAAGAACGGACCTCCAGAATGAATTAAGTTCTTAACCCGAGGTACTACTGTACAGAAGTTAGTCTACTAAGTACCATCCATTATCAGGAAAGATATGAGCTGCGTCTTTGGCCTCTTCCCTCTTGTGCTTTGACTGAGCCAGGAGAATAATATAATAGTCCCCCAAAACTTTGCCCCCAAACTATTGTACTGTAGAAGGCAGAATGCCCCCAAGCCCTCCATTGATTTTTGCTTTTCCTTCAGGAATTGTGCTGGTATATCCATTTCATATGTTATCTGAAATATACTCAGAGTCGAGAGTGGATTTCATGAACTTTATTCAGCTCATAGTGGTGAGGAGGAATGAAAGTTCCGCCAAAGTATCTGCTTTATATACATTATTTACACAATGGGCTGCACATGATTGGCTAATTCCGGAATTCTCCTGTAGGCCAATCAGGTTGTGGATTCACTTCCATTTGGAGCTGGATTGGGTGGCTCCTGCAGACCAATCAGACTGCTGCATTCTGAATCCTATTGTTCTAGGACCAATCAGACTGCAGCATTTTGGATCCTATTCAACTCAGTACATAACACTATCTGTATGCAATGAGCAGGGTATACAGCAGGAGTTGAAAATGTGCAGTCTTCCAAACGTTTTGGGACTCCAACTCCCATCAGCCCCAGTCAGCATAGCCAATGGCCATGGGTGATCAACGGAGGCCAGCAACATCTGGAGAGCCACAAGTTCCCCATCCCTGTTGCAAGGGCTAGTCACAGCATCTCCCTTCCTACTCCTACACATTCCCAAAACCAAGAATCATCTTGTGGGCATGCTGAGAATCAGAGGGCGGCTTGGGGTACCTGTATCTGATGCATGAGACCACAAATCCTTCCCTCACCGCAGCTCTCTTGAGGGGAGGTGATTTGTAGGGGCATTCTCAGCAACAAATATAGTAGCATGAAAATTGAGCGCTGGACTGCCAGACGTCCTGCGGTTAGATGTTTCATACATGCAGCCGTTCTTGCTAATGTCAGTGGGTGGAAATAAAGGAGAACTCCAGCCTCAAGCATTTTCATCTCCCCCCCCCCCTTTTCTGGCTTGGCCCTAGTACAGAGCTAGAGTTGCGAAAGCAAGGGGCAGAGCAAGATCACATTTTACATTGCCATGCTGCGGTTCGTGCACTGGAAGGACTAGCGAGTGGGTGTTAAGACAACTGGGAACTATAAAGAATGCGATTCTGGCTGATCCAGGGAAGCAAGCTGAAACGTTTTGGTCATGTTGAGAAGGCGACTAGCTGAAGAAAGCATTTTGTGCTGGCAGGATATCAGGCAAGGGACCCTTTCATGTAGAGAAGGAGCAGCTCCGAACAGACATGTCCTCCAGGCCTTTTAAAGCTGCTGGGAAGGATCAAATTTTTTGCTTTTGGTAACAAGTGAGGGACTCTGCCTGCCCCCACTGCTGGTTTTGCTCTCTTCATTTCATTGTCTTTCTAGCCTGCCCTGTCTCCAGTGAGTTCCAATTTAAAATTAATGCAAAAAGTATCCAACAAAATTTGAGGGAGCTAAACCAGATGTTTAACAAAAACACATGAACCTCACACTCATCCCAAGGCCAACCAAATATGGCATCACCAGCACCCCTTGTGTTATTTCTCATTGTTTGAGGTAGCACCGCTATCTTCCAACATCCTGTATATGCAGGGAGGTGATCGACCTGTGTCTGGGTCATAGCATCTTTGGACTGAAGATGGAGGCTCACAGGAGTTAGTGCTCCTCCACAGAAATATAAGAAATTAATCCTTTACGCATAGACAACAAGCATATGCCAAGGAGAGGGAAGGGCTAGAACCTGTCTCTTTCAGAGGTAGTTTCCCAAGGTGAGATTATGTTTTTGTATGGAAGAACAAGTTTTTGTATGGAGTTATTTCTATTCCCTCCAGCTGTTCACATCTGCACAGATTCAATTCATTTTGGTTTGTGCACACAGCAGAGGGTGTTGACCTGACAGGGATTATCTCAACCCCATGCAAAGGCCATGTGGCTAAGGACAAACTAGGAACTACAGTGGTACCTCAGGTTACATACGCTTCAGGTTACAGACTCTGCTAACCCAGAAATAGTACCTCGGGTGAAGAACTTTGCTTCAGGATGGGAACAGAAATCGTGCTCCGGCGGCGCGGCGGCAGCAGGAGGCCCCATTAGCTAAAGTGGTGCTTCAGGTTAAGAACAGTTTCAGGTTAAGAACGGACCTCCGGAACGAATTAAGTACTTAACCCGAGGTCCCACTGTACAGTCTGTGTGAAGCTAGTTTGAGAAACAATGCATCGGACAGTGGTATATTGTAACAAAAGGATACACACACATTTTGGATAATGTCATGTGGACTCTTTAAAAACTCAGCCGCGTACGCCTGCTCAGTCTGGTGTTGATGGGCAACTTCAAGGCTTCTGCTCTACTTGCTTATCTTTCCACTAGACTTGGACCTGGCAGTTCTTCAAACAGAGGTCTGTCTTCTGTTAAGTAGGACATATGGCCATCGTAGACAGCTGTGCTGCTTAGAGCACCACATTGTCGTAGCTTCTTGTGAGCAAAAGACTTAATGAGCTGATGCAGCAATGCCCTTCATAGGGCCTGTCCAAACATTTGAGAGGGCGACTGTGGAAAGTTTGCATTAGAGAAAGGCAACTGACCTTAATCGCTCTGCAAAGGAACCCAGAAATACAGTGCATATCACAAATAGGTCTTGAGATGAAGTGGGGGTTGTAGCAAGGACATACCGTACCTCTCTTTCTCTCTCTGACATGCAAGCAGCAGGCAGACATTATGTCCTCTTTTTCCAGGACGCATCCTCTTTTTCATGGGTAGAGTCGTCATAGTGCTCCATGGTTAAAAGTAGAAGTCAGAAAATGTGTCCTCTTCAGAACATGGCAACTGTACACAACCAATTTTTTGATACAGTCATTTGATTCCACCTCTTACAAGTACTATGGTCATGACAATAGCTGTAGTAATGTATTCCAGAGCAAAGAAGAAAAATTGACGGGAATAATTTTGTTATGTACTGAGTTGAATAGGATCCAAAATGCAGCAGTCTGATTGGTCCTAGAACAATAGGATTCAGAATGCAGCAGTCTGATTGGTCCTAGAACAACAGGACCCAGAATGCAGCAGTCTGATTGGTCCACAGGAGCCACCCAATCCAGCTCCAGGTGGAAGTGAATCCACAACCTGATTGGCCTACAGGAGAATTCCGGAATTAGCCAATCATGCGGGGCCCATTGTGTAAATAATGTATATAAAACAGACATTCTGGGGGGAACTTTCATTCCTCCTCACCACTATGAGCTGAATAAAGAGCATGAAATCCACTCTCGACTCCGAGTATATTTCAAATTTTCTTCTTAGAATCATTGCCAGGGTGGGAAATAAATGTAATAAATTGGTAATGAAGCCCCCGGTAATTAATGTTAAAATAAAATAAAAGAAAGACCCTAAAATAAGACACTATGGAGCCATACTGTCACTTCATTGACCAAATGCTGAGGGTGATCTTCATAAGCTGTATTTGATAAGGGTTCCTGGAACTGAAGCTCTGTGTTGGGTAAACCATGGTTCCTAGGAATCCTTAGGGTGGGATGTGCTTTATTTTTTTATTTTTTATATACATTTTTATTAAAGTTTCACAAATTTTTAAACAAACACAAAAAACACAAACTAACACAACACAAATAACAAGTATAGTTTCGGATCCTTATTTTCTTAACATCTTTCCCTGACTTCCCCACACCTCCCCTTCTTGTATTCCAATTCCAATAGTTAGCTCAGCAAGTTCTTATCCCCAACTTTTGCCTTATTATTATTCATCTTAATTAACCAATGTTAACTTATAGACCTCAATTTAAACAACAATACTCATTCTTTACACCCTTTTCTAAGGTCGACCCAAATTCCCTTCCACAAATTTCCCAATTTTTATATTAATTACAAAACAAAATAACAGAGAGACAACATATAATTATACACCCTTTGGATTCCAAAACTCTCACCCCCCCTTTCCCGGTTTCGATCCCCCAAAAATGTCCCTCAGTCTGTCAACTATCAGCCTGGAGATCTCACGTCCGAGGCCCTCAGGGTGGGATGTGCTTTAAATGTATGTTGTGTGTGCAGCTAAAGCAAGAAATAGTCAAAGGAGATAATGCTGTAAGAATAAATGACTTCACCTACCCTCACATTGGCTTGAGATACTCTCTCTCTCTCTCCAGTCCTGCCTAGTGGTATTATATCCATATAGCATTATTGGGTGTTAGGCTGTGGCTGAGAGAGAAGCATAAAACAAACTTGCACTGCTCTCTACTGCTGTTATCACCATGCTGGAGGTTGAGGAGGGTCAGTTGAGTGGGGGGCAGGGAGTAAGAAATGTCCCTATTTTCATCTGAGGAACGTTGTTGGATGGTACGACAAGTTTATCCAGTGAAGGAAAGTCCCCTTTCCGCTCTTTTGAAAAAGGAATGAGTAATTGGCAAAAATGTATAAATCAAAATCAAATAAGTGTTGGAAGTGCAAAGAGAAAGAAGGTACTTTCTATCACATGTGGTGGTCTTGTAAGGTTAAAACTTACTGGGAGATGATATATAATGAATTGAAAAAGATGTTTAAAATAAGATTTGTAAAAAACAACAACCCAGAAGCTTTCCTTTGGGAATTATAGGGGAAGAATTACCTAAACAATATAGAAATTTATTCATGTATGTGACTACAGCGGCAAGAATGTTATTTGCCCCAAAATGGAAAGAAGTCCCGACGAGAGAAGAATGAATACAAAGACTTATGGACTATGCAGAAATGGCGAAACTTGCCAGAAGAATAAGAAATCAAGATAACAAAGGTTTTTTTATATAAAAGAATGGAAATGGTTTGTTGAATATTTATAAACAAATTGTAAACAGATAAGGACATTGGCCGGATTATTGTAATAACCTGCAGTTTCATAAGAGTATATAATTAAAGTAGATGAATAAAAGTATAAGTTAAGGTAATTTAGAATATACAGGAAATGATAAAAACTAAATTTAAGGAACCACAGAAAGAGGAGGAAGTCGAGTTTTGAAATGTTAAAATGATTGTAAAACTATTGAAATGTATATAACTGAAAATCATAAATAATAAAAAAGGAAAAGGAAGGAATGTTTGTTCCAGAGCCTGCTCAAAAATGTATATATTCAGGAAGGGCCTGCTGCTCTCACACAGGCATGCTTTGTGCGGATGAGGGACAGGGCCTTCTCAGTGGTGGCTGCTCCCAGACTCTGGAACTCCAGAGTTCCAACAGGTTTTTGGGAACTGGCTGCTTTTTTAACAGTAATTATTTGTATGTTTTAAAACAGATTTTATACAGTATGTGTAAGGAAAACACTGGGGCCTAATTTGAATAGAATGTTTGATATTTGGTGGGTGGGACTTGTGTGTTTTGCCCCGGAATCGGCCTCTCCCTTCAGTGTGTGTTCTGTTCTGTTCTGTTCATTTGAGAATGTCATTTAAGAGGGACCAACTGCCTCCTCTTGTTTCTTGCCTCATGTTATTGTATTTAGTTTCTCCAATTATGTTATTTTGTCAGTTTTCTTCATTATTTATATTATTAATTGAATTTATATACTGTCCTATACCCGAAGGTTTCAGGGAGGTTCACAGAACAAAATCAAAATATAAAACCACAAAATATATAATCAACATGAAAAACAACCTAATAACGCCCCCCAATAAAACCCCACATTTTAAAAGGACATATGATTAAAACTTAAGTTTACATTTACGTGAGCCACTTATTTTCTCAAAGAAAAAGAAACTCAGCTGAAATGGAATACCTTAAACTTGGGTGAGTGAGGAGATATTCCCAGTTTGCCAGGATTTATTTTGTTAATTCACAACAGTATGTGTATAGTTTTGTATTGTTTTTAAACCGTGGGATTTTTTTCCTTTAAAAAAATGATTCTTGTTTTCATTTGCAAGCAGCCTTGAGTCCTGTCGGAGGGGGGAGGCGAGATATAAATAAATATACATATAGCAAGATGCTCACTACCATCTTGTTAAACTAACGTCGATTTCTCTCCAGCAGCACTTCCGCCACTCTTGGCCCCGCATATGGTGGAGGCACTGTAGCAGGAACCGGAAGTCAAGGTGACGCCCGAAAAAAACCTTGCTTGTCGGGCTTTCTCTTCCAACCTCCAACCGCCGCATCTCTTAGCGTTTCCCCTTCTCGCCGAGGCACAAGCGCCCGGCTGACGACAAACATGCGGCGGCGCGGGTGCGCATGCGCGCGCCGGGGAGAGAACCGCAAGCCCGCGCTAACGGGCGGGCGGGTGAGTGAGTGTTCCCAACGCAGCCTCAGGCAGCGCCAGCGTTCCCGCCACGCGCCGACGCAAGGCCGCGCGCGCGCGTGTGAGCGACGCTAGGTCCAGCCCGGCCTCGTCGCGCCGGCGGCTGGGTCGCTCGCTCCCCAGTCTCCAGACGCTGACGGAGGAGGGCAGCGCTTGGGGAGCTGGAGGGCGGAGCTTAGGAGGGCGCGCCGGGCCCCGGGGCTGCGCGGGAACCTCGTCCGCGGTCCCTGAGGGGTGGAAGCGAGGCTGGAGCCTTCGAGCCGAGCGCCTTGAACTCAGGGCCTCAGCGGGTCCTCTCCTGGGGGACGTGAGGCGCCGAAGCCGCGACTCTTCGCCCCGTGTCCTGGCGCTGCTGCTCCCTTCGGGTCCCAGGCAGGGGCTCCCGTTGCCATAGCGACGCGTGGATGAGCCCTTTCCCGCTACACCCCTCTCAGAGTAGAGATGGCGGTTGACATTTCTCCTGCCATGTGACTGAGGAACTTCCCAGCCCCCCCCCCCCGATTTGTGGCCATTCATGTGGACCATCCATCACCACCTTCGTCTCTGTTGGTTGCTTAGAGCCCAGCTGCGCCCGGCAGCTCTCCTGAGCTTAAGTAAGACCAAGTTGCTTGAGAAGGTTTCCTGGCCTGTGTTGAAGTCGCCTCTGGGTGTGATGAGATGGGGATGGTGCTGCGTTTATTCCCACCTTTCCCAGTGTGTGTGCGAGAGAGGGGAGGCTTAATGTAAAAAGGAATATATGTGGTCCAGCAATAAAGCTACCGCTACATTTGCAAAGCTAAGCAGGCTCTGGTATGGTTTCAAATTGGATGGGAGACAGATTCCTGCGTAGATGACCTCTGAGGTCCCGTCCAACTCTCTAATTCTATGATTCTTTTCAATAAAATATGCTATGATTTTTGCATTAATAATGTTCTGCTGCACTTCACTGACAAAATGTGGTGGTAGGTTTTGAGATCCTAAAAGGACATGCTGAAATAGTTAACATTCTAATACTCGGGTTTTGTGGCAGAGGTGGAGTTTCAGAAGGGGAAGGGAGCCCCTTATTTTGGGGTGCCTCAGTTTTATTTTCAAATTGATAGGTCACCTGAGTTTTTTATTTGAGAGAATCGTGATGTTCCATTTGTAAAACATTCCCATTAGAATTATCAAACTAAAAAGGCACCTAAAAGTTTTCTGTGGCAGTTTTAAAAAACTAACTGCTCTCTATATTTATTTCTGTTTTTATTTAAAGGCCAGCCTATTAGCACAATAGAAAAGTCAGATATGTGATACGACTGTATCATACTGTGTTGTCACATATGTAGGCTACTGTCTGGTGTTTCCTATAATTGTTTTTGTAGTGAGAGGGGTGGTCATCCTACATGGAATGGTAGTTCCTTCACAAAAATATACTGCATGAAATCTCCCATGGACAGAAAAATGCTATACTGTATGCTTATTCATTTGTTTTCAGGGAGAGTCCTCAGCTGTGTTTTCTCTTGGATGGAAGTATGCTGTTCTCCACAGAAGATGGTAACCTTGAAGTATGAGCATGGAAAAGGGGATAAGCTCAGTAGAAGTTCTACCCTCCAGATCTTCACACACCACTGCAGTAGGGGAGATGGTGAAAGAACACGAAGCAAAGCAAGCTCAGAAAGGGAGACGAGTGGGATTTGTACTTGTCCATGCAGGTGAAGGCATGTGCAGTGTCCTATAGGAAATTTGTGTATAATATTTTGGGGGAAGATGGGGGGTAGAGAAGAAATTGATATGCAGGAATTTGCTCTCATTCAGGGCTATGCTTCATCTCATTTAAGATAGGAAGTACGATGCATATATCTTTGCACTTCTCATTTGAGCTGGAGACATCTCATTTTATGTTTAACGTCATATTCTTCTGCACTTTCTCATTTGAAAACAAAAACTGTATTGGGCCCCTTTTACATTTGTGGCCCAGTGTGGGAGCTGCTTCTGCCTGGTGGTGCAGTTTCACACTTTAGCGTTAGGTGTGTGTGTGGGTATTTCTGATGCAGCTGGCACTCTGCTAGAAGGCCGGGTGCTGACTGAGTGCTGAAGACCTACATGTTCAGTCCCTGTTCTTGAGGTTGCACTGTGCACATGCATGTCCTTATACTGCTGGATTGCACTAGGTGGAGGCAGTTCCCCCACTGATGGCAGTGTGTATGAATGAACTTTCAATGGGATGGATGCTTGTTTGCTTTAGGAAGCAGCTGGGCTGTATTTTATATTGGTGAGAAAAGGTTAGTTCCGTTAATTTTAGATAAAGTGGGAGGGTCTAACTAATTGAATTAATCCCTTCTCTCCCCTCTTCCCTTCAAATCTTCCTTGATATTAGGTGCAGGGTATCATTCTGAATCCAAAGCCAAAGAATATAAGCATGTGTGCAAAAGAGCATGTAGGAAGGTAAGAGTTTGCTAGTTTTGGAGCAAGTGTTTAATCTTTTGGAACATGTTGCTGTATTTCTTCATGAAGTACAGAATTGAAATGCTACTCTTTTCTGTATGTATACACAAGGATGTCCCCTCCCATAAATATATAACTTATAAATTCAAAAATGTCATCTGCCTGATAGCAACTTTGAACGTTTAAAATTAATTTTTAAATTTAATTTTCTGCACAATACTTGAGAAAGTCATCATCTTGTGCAAGGAAAAAAATTGAATGCTTATGTTACTTGTGTAGTGTTTCAGCTGCTTCAACACCTTGAAATGCCTTGATCTTTCTGCTCTTCTTAATTTTCTCATTTTGCAAGATGCTTTTGATGAACTTTGGATCTTCACAAATTGTCTTTTTATTAGCTCTACATAGGCTGTAATCTTATACATATGTACATAGGAGTAAGTCCTGTTGAAGTCAGTGAGACTTACTTCTGAGTAGCCATGCATATGGTTACACTGTTAACTATTTTATTTCCATTTTTTCTCTTACTACGCTTGGTATAGTATCTGACCTAGATGGCGTTGCACTGACTAAAGAGTAACCAGCTTCCTTGCCTCTTATATTTTAACTTCAGCTTTATCACTATTTAATATGTTTTTAGAGTTTTAAAATCTCAACCTTATTTATATAGTTACATATTTAGAACTTGCTTAGAAACAACCATAAAAATATTTTTCTGAGTTGAAGTGGGATTTTGTATTTCTTCTCACTTGGGCTTTCTTGAACCCCTTGGAGGGAAGGAATTCTCAAATTGGGGAATAACAATTGGGAATATCTCCTTGTGTCATTGTTAGGAACCCAAGCTCAACAGCCTGTAGAAATCATGATAGGAAGTGAGGAAGGGCCAGAGGTAATCTCTGTCAATTGGAGCCCTGTTGGATAAAAAATCTTCAGATGTGTCTTCAGTGTTATACAGTGGTACCTCTAGATGCGAACAGGATCCGTTCCGGAGCCCTGTTCACATCTAGAAGCAAACGTAACCAGCGATGGCACGTCTGCGCACAGACGTGTCGCGTTTCGCCGCTTCTGCACATGCGTTCGATGTCATTTTGAACGTCTGCGCATGTGCAAGCGGCGAAACCCGGAAGTAACGCGCTCCGTTACTTCTGGGTTGCTGCGGAGCACAACTCAAATGCGCTCATCCCGAAGCACATTCAACCCGAGGTATGACTGTAGTAAGCCAGTGCAAATGTTAGAACATCAATGGAAGATGTTCCCTGTAGATCCTCTCCCCTTCCCAGTCCATTAGATGTTTGGGTTGCTTTTAGTTGCTGTGTTTGGAATTTCACTTCACTCTACTTTCTGGGCAGAAAACCAACAAATGTCTAATCTGAAAGCAAGCCTTATAACATCTTTTTTGCCCACAGTGTGGCATTAGGTTAATGCAGTGTGTGTGTGGTGGAAATCTGTTTCAGAACAGAAGTATGCTTTCTTTACAAATCCATAATTTGAAAATTATTTTCTCATTATTGACTGGTTTGTTTCCTATTTCATGCAGTGAAACTGGGGGGAAATTCCATTTTTATCTGTGTAAATGGTAATGTTGGTATTTTAATGTCCTAGTGTTATCTTAATATGTGAAGTACAATGTAGTCAGAGTTACTGGTATTATGTGGTGCCTTTATTTAATAATAGTGAAATAAGTGTTTAGATCCTTTCTTTCCCCTCTCAGAGTACTCCATACACCAGGAATGGGGAACCCCTAGATGCTAGTGGTTTGCAGCTCCCATATTCCCAGACCATTGGCCAAGCTGGCTGGTGCTGATGAAGTCTAGCAACTTTGGAGGACCACCGGTTCCCCATCCCTGCCCTGCACCCTTCTTGATTATAATTATGTTTTGCAATGTCTGTCTCGGGACCAAGTGACTCTTTGGCCTTTTCTGTATAGAAGATTTAGTACGTAAAAAATAAAAGGCAAAACTTTATATCCTAAAAATTCTGTCTTCTAGGCAATTGAAAAGCTACAGGCTGGGGCTCTTGTAACAGATGCAGTGACTGCAGCGCTAGTTGAACTAGAGGTACTTCTCTTTATTCAGGCATTCACTCTTTTGGTTTCAGTTTGTTGACCACGTTTTTCTGTTCAGCTGCCCTATATTAAATGCATTAACTTTGCAACCAATGCTAGAAGTCTTTCATATGTAAAAGGGCAATTTTAATATAATTATGATTTCCCTCCTCATTTTTCTGTCTGCTTCTGCTTTTTATTGCTGCAGGTGTCATTCCTTTTGTGGAAAGGAAGGTGGCTGAGCTTATCACTCTGGGTGCATTTCAGCTTTTTGTTGTTTTCTCTTTGGCAGTTAGGGTTTGCTTCCTTAATGTCTGCTTTAATCGTTGTGGGGAGCAACTAGTAATTCCTAATGTGCTTTCAATAAAGACATGCATCTGTTTTCATAAGATGAGGGACAATGCCATAACAAAACAACACATTAATTCCCTAGGTAAGACCTTGAACAACTAATCTTGCTACCCTAAATATGTGGTATGATTTAAACAAACATTTTTTTTAGTTAAATTTAAAAAGTGCAGTAGAATATCATTTGGTATTTCTGAGGAACTTAAAAAGCATGAATAACTAAACGGATAACAGTACTGGAATTACAGTTGTCCCATAGGTCAGGTTATTGTGTTTGAAAGTGAAAATGTTCTGAGTCCCTGCGGTTGTGCAGGGTAATTACATAGAGCGAATTAGCTCCTAATCGAATGATTTCTGATATCAGCTCTTGGCCACTCAGCTTTGGTTTTGTAGGAGGTATAGGTACTTCACTGTCTCTTAACTATGATTTGAAATATTAAGCTTTAAACCTTTAGCTATTATTATGAATATGCCATCAAATGGTTGGCATGTGCATGGAAATTGATACTGCAGATGAGATGGGTTATTTCTGAATAGATGGGTGAATGCCAGACAGAGCTTTCCTTTCCGAGCCAGCTTTGTCTGCTTTCTTTTCCTTGGTCTCTGCTTCTTCCCTCTCTCTGTCCCTTGGTGGTCCTGCTTCACCTTACCTGCTCTTTTCTATATGCTCTTCCTTCCCTTTGGTCTTATTCAGTGGTAGTCCATACCTGTGACCATGTTGGCAATGGTGGGAAGCAATCTTAAGTCTTCTCCCAAATATATTTGTAGGCCTAGCAATAAGCATTACTATGAGAATGGCTTTGCCACAACTTCCCCATAGAATCCACTTTCTTTAACTTGGTTACCTTTCCTCCCTTGCATGTCTTTCTCTGCCTTTTAAATCTTAATTGGATGCTGAAGTATATCAGTTAGAATATGCATGGTGCCCCACCTTGCTCCTTAGTCCAGCTGTGGGGAACCTTTGGCTCTCCCAGATGTTGCTGGGGGGAAAACATATTTGGAAAGATCTGGCTTGAGTTCTTTCAATTCTTGATAGTTCGTCTTTATTTCTCTGTTCCAAGGGAATCTTGGAAACTGTGAATAAACAAGGGTTTACAACTGGTAGGAGGAAAACATATGAGCTCTTAATGGAGTTGAATTGGGAAGGAACTTTCCCTCGATAGCAGATCAGGGCCTTTATCAATGTTGCTACCAGTACCTGTAATATTGATAGGAAAGTCTCTGAATGTAGTGGAATGCATAAGGAGCTCCTGACTGAGGTTACCTTTTTTATTTTTACACCCTTTTTTTACAGAGACTTCTACAGAGTAGACTACAAATCATCTGATTTTGTTTGAATGTGAGAAAGAGGGGGAAAGATGATGTGCCTTTTCAGGCAGTTGTCTCCTCCCATCTGCTCCCCACTCAGTTCTGCTGAGTTTACATATTGTCGATTACACAGGATTCCAGCCAGTCCAAGAGGCATCACTTCAAAGACTTGTCAAGGAGCAGGAGTTTCTATTGATCTTTTATGAGCTAGTAGACAGTTTGCTTGTGGTATGCTGGCTGATTTTTGCTCACTTTCTGTGCAAGCTCCTTGTGCCAGACGATGTGACTTCACAGAAATGCAGCCAGCTACTCTGTGAATTGGACATAGCAGTTTGCATGTTGAGAAGATAATCTGCTGTGATTTAGTTGTCAGTGACCGCTGTATTTCCTAATATTAAAGTGGCTGATGTTGATTGCAGGTGCTTGCCAGATGAGGACATAATTAAGTGTTTTTATATTCCTTCAGTGCGAGCAGAAAGTGTGATGAATATTTGTAAATATAGCACGAAGGAATCTAGAACATCAGCGATGGGTACTTAACGGGACAGCACAAGCTGCAAATATTAATGCTGTGGGTGGGAACTCCCCTGCATCCCGACCAATGTGCAAATCCAGAGTTCCAGATATTTGGGTGGACGGAGAACTGGAACATGCTTTTCTTCATCAGTTCTGTGAAATCTGCTTCTTTTCTAAGGAAGTTCCTTAAGGATGCACACCCAGCACACATACTCACTCACTCACTCACTTTCTGATTATTATTTTTCTAGATTGTTTCCCAGGAAAGTTCCTCAGTACTGGGCAGTAAGTAAGGGCTTAATTCTAGTTAAGATGAAATGGAAGTATTAGCTATTAGACCTATGTCAGGTGTGGGGAAGGTCCATGGGCCAGTTGTGGCCTGCAAGGCCATTTCCCGCAAACCACACTCACCCGTGCATCAGCTGATGTGTCTGGTGATGTCAGCCAGGCAGGAGGACAGAGCTTAATCCTGTACTGGCTACGTGCCTGTTCTCTGCGGGGAGTAAGGTGCTTCTCAAAGCATGCTTGAAGCACCTTGTGCACTTCTCCTGTAACAGGGAGGGAGGGAGGGTGGGTGGGTGGCAGCTGCTGCTGCTGCCGCCTGCTCACAGGAGAAATTTCAAGCAGCATTTTTGAGAAGTGATGTAAAGCAGCCCTGCTGCTCTTGTTTCAGCTGAAATGGGATAACACGGGCTGCCTTAAAGCACGTCTCAAAAACGCAGTTTGAAGCAGCTCTCCTCTCCATTTAAAAGAAAAGGGGGTGACTACTTCCAACAGCACTTCTGCAAAAGGCTTTAAGACAGTCCCTGTGTTCATAATTCAGGCTGAAATGGAAGCATGGGGTTTGTCTTATAGCATGTGCAAGTCTCCCTGCACTCCCCTCTTTAACTTCTGAGATCAGGAGTTTTAAAAGGGATGTGGAAGACTTGCACAGCTGTGTATTTAACAGGTGGGTGGCTCCAACCACCTGTCAATCATATGATGTCATAATGCTGTGTGATATATAAGTGAGTGACCTGGCCCATCTGTCAAATTTGACCCACAAGGCCAATCTTAATAAGGATCTGGCCTGAGAAACTGAAAAGCCACCCCCCCCCCTTTTTATGTGGACCTTACTCAGATGTGAATTTCTCTGTATTGTTTCTGGAGTTGGAATGCCCAGGACAGCCTGCATAATTGGTCAGTTTTCTTGGCATTCCCAGAGACATCACATACAAAGTTTTGCCTTGCTCATGATATTTTGTAGATTGGTCAGAGAAGATAAATTTGATCACTGTTCTGCAGTTATCTGCTGTTGTTTAAACACAACAAGATTGTTCTTGTTGTTGTAGAAATAAAGGGAGGACTTGTGAATAATTTCAGTTGAAATAAAATATAGTATCAAGTCAAGTGCATGCTATTATCTTTCAAGAAAGTAGCGCTGAGACAGTTTCTCTATTGGAGTACTTTTGATTTTTTTTTTACGCCTGCTCTATTGCAGAGTGTGTTGCTTTGGTCGTTGCTTAGCCTAATTTTTTATTTTTTATTTTTATTTGAAAAATGTTTTGTGCTGAGCTTTGTGGGTGGGTGGCCATTTCTCTTAGCTTTTTCTCGCTCCTTTTTTCCGAGTGAAAGAGAACTCATCTGTTTTCTTAACAGATGAATATTGTATTGACACGTTTTGGAGGACTGGAAAGTCTAAGCTGAAGAATACTAGAGACGGCAGTGACATGCATTGCTGCTATAAAAGAGTGATAAAAATTCCTAGCAGATCTTTCACATTTTAAATGTGACTTTATTTTAATGATTGCAGCTCATAAAATGAGATTTTCAAATCATTCCCTACCTTCTTTCACAAGCATGGGTAGTCTTACATCACTGGGCTAGTACCATTGGTATTTAAATGATATATTTGAGTTCATTCTTCTGATGGTAATTGACAAGGTGTAGAGAAAAGACCATTTTCCCTAGGCGTTATTCTTTTTCTGACTATTTTGGGTGGTGTGAGTGACATTTTCCCTATGATGCCCTAACGTTTTATCTGTGATTAAAACACAGTGGCTTCAAAGCATAGCCTAAAATTTAACATACCAAAAGATTCTTTTTTGTTGAATTCATCAGTTTGCCACTCCCATTTTCCAACAAGGACCCTTTCTAGTAAGGCATCTACTCCCTCCCCCAAGTTGCTTGTCCTGTGGTGACTATCAATAGAAAGGTCAGTGCTTTTTTCTAAAAAAATGTTTAAGAGTACTCTCATTTTGACTCAAGAAAATCACCATTTTATAGTTCAAATTGGGAAAAATAAATACAGTAAATGGACAAAAGTACAAAGATGCACAAAATGTTTAGGGGCATTCATACCCCTGTGTACCCCCAGAAAAAAAGCACTGGAAAGGGTCAATCACCATGATGATGTAAGGACTGGTTGGAGCAAAAGTGGAAGACTATGGCAACTTTCGTGGACATGATCAAGACAGGATAGCTTGAGTTGGCCGTGGCAAGAGAAGGCATCTAATAAATTCAGATAATAATGACTTGAGTGCCCAGTTATGTGACATAGACTACATTCGCTCATCCTAGTAAGGCATGGTCAGTGGTTCACTGTGAACATGGAGATCAACTTTGATGCACCGTGCTAATAAGTTAGAGCAACAACCACAATCAAAGGCTTAGAAACACACTTGGGAATTGTGCTGTGCTTTTCTCAAACCAGAAGCAGTGAGCCTTGGCTTCAGAGGATGGCTTGTTTGAAGTGAAACAGACCATGATTCCTCATTTGAATATAATGTTAATCTAAGAATCCTGGTTTGTTGCCCCTGCTTGTTATCAGGGAAAAGAGGAAGTAGGAGCACGCTGTGTGTTTGTAGCGAAAATGTTATTTACTGTGAATTTCTGTTGTGTTGGAGGACATTCTCCTTATGCCTCCTATTCCAGCAGGGAGGAGTCGTCATGCCTTCCAGATCTTCCTGCCTTAGATGGAATAGGACAGGTCTTTTGCCTATCTGGCGAAAATTCCCTTTTTCCCTCTGTTTGCTGTGAGTTCATTCCTTCTATTTCCTCCTCTTCCCTTGCTGTGTTTGTCAGGTTTGTTGTTTACTTCTTGGTTTTTTATGTTTGTGTTTCCCCACAAACACCCACCCACACCTTGTGTGTTGCCTTTCTTTGTTTTTACTTCCCGGAGTGGTGGTGGTTTCCCTAGTCATTTTCTCCTGGTTCTTTTTTGGCCTCCTGGTGAGTCCCGCATTACTACATCAAGCAGGACTACCACTGTTGGACACTGAGCACCCTTATTGCTTGGTGGATCTGGCAGGGTCCTGCATTACTCCATCAAGGAAGACCACCATTATCGTGAAAATGAACTCCTTCACTCCTCAGTGGCAATTGCAGTAGGTCCCGCATTTACCCCACCAAGTGATATTATTGTCTTCCCAGAGATAGGCAGCTAGTGTTGATTTTACCCTTGGTGAGTCCTACATTTACCACCTCATCAAGCGGGACCACAGTTAAACAGGCTTTGGGTGCCTTTTTTGTTCTTTATGGAATGCGCCTGTGATTTGTACTGACAACACTTTGACATGAGCTTACATCAACAAGCAGGGTAGTACCCTCTTGCAGAGGTTGCTTTTGTATGAACTGAGTTATCTTCCAAATAACTTACAATCTTCCACAGTTTAGTTAACTGATGTTTTTAAGCCACGTGAATTTACAAAGGTTTTTGTGTTTTTTTTTTTGGTAAGGGAAGATATCTGAAAATTGTTTTACATCAATGCCATAATTTATTCAAAGGCTTAATTCAAACAATACAGAGATATTTCTGGGACAGAGAATATATCCCTTACCAGAGACACTCCTCCAGCTCAATCCAGTATACCATTAATCATGGCATATTGTAACCCACTGAGTCTTTGAATTGCCATTATGAGTTTGTTTCCAGCACTGTGATCAAGGCTTCCATACTGATCTTCATAAAAAGAATATCTTTGTTTTTTTGGAACATCTGAGGAAATGTGCTAATTTAAGAAGTTGCCTCGTTGCATTGGCCACAGACCTTTGATCTGCTTATTTTGCTTGTTAATTAGTTGCCAGTTATTTGTGTAACTTTAATTTATTGAACCATTTCAGTGTTTCTTCACAGATGTAAAATACCACCTGCAGTTTGGTTTTGAGGAATGTTTCACTTCTAGCAAGAGTAGAGAGATAAATAAAAGTTGTAATTTGGGTTGTGCAGAACAGAAATGGGAAGAGAACAGAAATTCATATGGTGCTGTAATTTACTGATGTTGTGGGATAGCTCAGTCAGTAGAGCAAGAGGCTCTTAATCTCAGGATTGTGAGTTTGAGCCCCATGTTGGGCAAAAAGATTATTGCATTGCAGGGGGTTGGACTAGATGGCCCTTGTGGTCCCTTCCAACTCTACAATCCTGTGATGTTCCCAGGGCCTGTCTCCAGGTCAGTCCCTCAGCTGCTCTGCTGAGTCCAGACTTTCCTTAAAGTACTGTCTGCCATCATGTACTGACAGCAGTAGGTTTCTCTCTTTATATTCTTCCTCTAGTACATCTACGCAAGACACATGGAGTGAGATACATTCACCTTGGAATCCAGCCAGACCAGATCATAGACAGTTAAAACATAAATATATATTTGCTTATGGAAAATAATATCTAAAACAAGTAGTCATTGTACACAGAATTCTTATATTTTCAGTATCTTAACATAAGTCTTCTCCACAACATCTATGCTTTTATGCATGTGCTTTCATTATCTCTGTCATCGCATTCCTCTTGTCTGTTTTGCTCGCAGAAACTCTCTCCTTTTAGTTGTCATTTCCTTCCATTGACACTTGACAACTTTTGAAGATTAATGCTGCAGGTCTTAATGATCATTGCCTATTGACACTTTTAGGAAACATGTTCTCCAAACTGGGGAGACCAATTACGTAACCACATTTTTAAAAGTTAGTATTTATATATACTTCCAAAACAAATACAGTTTATTGATCTCTGCCCCCCTTTGGCTTCTTTTCATATAATTGTAAGTAGCCAGTTGAGTGCTTGAGAAAGAGCTGACAATAAGTAAATGAGAGAGTGCTTGCTTATAGTGATAGAGTCTCTGTATTGTACCACAAAGTGCCTCTGGCTCCTAGTTCAGCCACACTATTAGGTGTTTGGGAATGTAGTAGGTTGTATTCTAGAGCCTTTTGTAGCTTTGTCTTTCCTGAAGGAGGCTGAAGTGCTCAGTGGACACAGCTAGCTAGCTATTACTGTGATTACAATAGGTTTGTACACAGTCTCATAAATGCAACAGTAAGGATTTGTTTTCGCAGAAGCTCTCTCTCTGTATGAATGTATGTAAATATATCTAAAACCAACAACTTCATATGTCCCAGAGGCCTGAGATTTTGTTTTTGACAGTTCATAGAGAGATAGATAACTGTAATTATTTAATGATTGGTCTTTAGGCAGTATATGTAATATTAGCCCTGTGCATGAGCAAGCAGGTGTTAATCAAACTGGCCACTGAAACAACGTTTAGCACATAGTGGCCCAGTTTCCATATCATGGTAAACCTAGTTAATGGTTCTGTGAGTGTGGAGATTGCTGCTGCTGCTGCTTCGTTCCTTCCGTAGTGCATGTGGGAGCATTGATGATCTGTGGCTTAGCGCAGTGTTTCCCAACCTTTTTTGGGCAAAGGCACACTTGTTTGATGAAAAAAATCTCGAGGCACACCACCATTACAGCCCCGTGACGTCAGCGCGCAGCGTGACGCCGGGAGGGACGCACGAAAGTGTAAGTTTCAATTTTTTTCCCTCCCCCTTGCCGGGGAACCTCCAAGCTTTGGGGGTGGGGGGGGAGGAGGCAGCAAAGCGAGGCAGGAAGGAGAGCGCGGCTTGGCTGGGTGAGCTTTGGCAGGGGCAGGGAATGAGAGCCGCGAGGCGGGCGCTGCGGACGGAGGCGCTGCCCGCCGAGCTCGCAGGCAGCCAGGCAGGCAGACGGCGAGAGCCCCGTGCTGGGCGGCCTCTCCTCGCCGCCGCTGCCCCGCCTCTCGCCGCCCGACTCGCCCGCCTCCCTCCAGGCAACATCTCGCGGCACACCAGGCAACATCTCGCGGCACACTAGTGTGCCGCGGAACAGTGGTTGAAAAACACTGGCTTAGCGTTCTGTCTGCACCATGGATTGTGGTTTTGTTTTGCTCCAAACAAACCACAACATGAAGGCAGGAACAAGCCTTGCCTACTCTTTGTAGTTGGTTTGAAGCAAACCAAACCAATATCTCCAGTTTAGACAGAACACTAAGCTAGGGATTGTTGATGGTTACTTCCAGTTGCACAAGGGAAGGGAAGCCCCATGTCCCCAGTCAACAATTAGCTATGTCTTACCATGATACGTACACGCAAAGAAAAGCTGTGCTGGAATCTCAGAATTCAGAAACTTCTTGAGGTGTTACAGCACTGAGCCCAGTTATGAAACTGCCGATATATTTGCAAATAAATATTGGATAGAAAATATTGAAGAAATGTAAGCGATAGTACATGTGACGAGGGAAATTTATTTTGACACTATATGATTAGAATTATCAACTGCAGTTGTTATGGGAATAAGTCAGTGATGACATAATTCTCATTCTCAGTGTGATAAGCTATGCCTTAAGCTCTGAAGACTTGGTTGACAAATGCTTTGGCTGATGTTTTTAATCTTTATTCTCTCGTTGTGATGGATTGATCTTGCTTATACACCAGAACAAACCCATGATCATTCTGTTTGGGAGGATTGTGTGTGTTTTGCATACTGCTTAGGGAATGCAAAGTTGTTGTGTGTTTTTTTTAAGAAATGAAATCAATTGTGTCCTTAAATGTTACTCCCTAATTTGGAGGCTGGGATGGAAGGAGGAGGAGAAATGACAGTGCAACTTGGGCAGATTAATGGCCTCATCTTAAAAATGGCATTGCTTTCAAGGCTTTGTTTGGTCTTTTATGGAACTGAATGTTTGTAGCTGGAATAATTAACATCCTCTGACTGTTCTGTGTTATATGGTTTATTTTCTAGTAAAAGGGATACCAGTTAAGTTTGTTGCAATAAGGTTCCACTGAAATATGTGTGAAAAGTTAGGCATGGCTAAGAGAAGTCCAACTGATTTCAATAGGGACAGAGTTTGACTAACTTGCTCTGGATCTAACCCAAAGTACTTTAATCATAGCTGTGGATTATCTGATTCCTGCTGGCCTACGTAAGGGTTATGATGACAAATACTCTTTATTTCCACACTTCAAAGATGTTACTTGCTTTGTAGTTTTGGGGAAATGAGAATTTCTTCCATATGAGTAGTTTGACAGACTTGTTTCTTAAGCCACACCGCCTTTATGAGATGTGTAAATGTGATAATAAAATGGCTAGTTAAGAAAGAAAACAATAGGGTGGCAAATTTGTGGAGTTGGGAGAAACCACTTTATCCTTTATTTTAGAGGTATTAAGCGCATAACTTTATCATCCAGCTTGCAAGGCCCCAAATGTTTCACACAGCCCTGTGTTCAGCTGTGTACCTTACTGACCCTTATTCAAATTCTTCTAGGCAATTCATATCTGGTGGCCATATCTCTTCACCATGATGCAAAATGTCCATAATTGCAAATTTCCTTGTGGTGGCAGCTTTATTAACCCCCAACTACCTCCTCCTACTGGAAGAGTAGTGGCTGAGAAGCCCCCACTATAAATGCAACAGTTAGGATCCTGGACAATATGCACAGATTTGGCTAATTTCTGGCTACATCCTTGGTTTTCTGGTTGCACAACTATATATAGACAGTTTACTTTGGAGCCTCTTTTCTAACATGCTTCACATGTTTGCACGGTGTGTGAGGTCCTATATTACTTTCCACGCATATATGTAAAGCTTAAATTTATTCATAAAAGTCTAAATGAAACTGCATGAACAAGACTTATTCTTGCTATACTGAGAAGCAGTTGTCTTTTTCTTCATTTTTATCTGGAACAATAGAATTATTTTTATCTATGGTAAACTGTACACTGGCAACTCCCCGTTTGCACGGGGGTTGCGTTCTGGGTCACAGTGCATGTTAACGGAGTTGCCTATACATGGTTATCTTTGTCTTTCTCTACAGGCACAGGTACAGACACATTTTGTTTCCCATATTTATTTAGGTTATATTTGGCATACTGTTGCCCGGAGAGAGAGACGAAATCTCTGGTGGATAATGCAGGGATGCATGTTTATGTGTTAGAACTACTTCCAGTATATTGGATGAAGTCTGACACTAAAATAATGATGCAGTTTTAGCATTTGTTACCAGAGTCTCTCCCCCCCCCGCCCCCAAGTTCACACTCTTCGTATGCTCTGCCAATTTTCATGTTTGGAATCCATTGAAATTGTTTCTCTGGTCTCATAATTCAGTTGTTGCAGAAAGTGTCTCGAATACTTCCCATCCTAGCCCTCTTTAAGGCAGAAAGCACAGTTGCTTTTTTTCTCCACCTGCCATTTCTTTTCATCTTCTTCTTCACTCTGCACCCTTCATTGGCTTCTCTCCTGTAAGGAAACTTGAGTTTCAGTTGATGGGATGAACAGCATGTGCTGGGAGGCCAATTGGCCCCAGTACTCATCATTTAACTCCTTTGATAATCTGCATAATTATGGATGGTTTGCCTTCATGCATTCTTTCTTTACATTTCTTTACAGGATTCACCCTTTACTAATGCAGGAATGGGGTCTAACCTAAACCTTTTGGGTGAAATAGAATGTGATGCCAGTATCATGGATGGAAAATCACTCAATTTTGGAGCAGTTGGAGCTCTCAGTGGTATGTTGAGCAAGCTCTAGAAGACGGAATGTTTAGATTCAAAAAGATATTTGAGTATGTAGTTGGAGCCCTAATACGCTATAAACATGGTGCATAATGTTACTTCAAATCCTATTACATGGATAGTATTGCTTGTGACGAAGAGCAAGCACCATATGTTTTTAGGCATTGTGCAAAATAATCGTTTGATGGCTATTAGCCATGTTTTGTTTTCACCCTTTCTGTGTTATTAGTTTAAGGTTTTTGCCTTCATCTATCCAGTCTCTGTTCTGTTTTTAATTTGACATCTCTGGTGTTTGGGGTGCTAAAATAAGGCTTATTTTTGAGATGTTAATTGCAAAGCCAAGGAATAAATGAACTCCCCCCCCCCCGAATAACTTGTTTAAATACAAGGTAATTAAAACTATCTGGAGTACTGCATGACCATTTCCTTAAATGTCTTTTCTTCCTGTTCCTAGGAATCAAAAATCCTGTTTCCGTGGCAAATAGATTGTTGTGTGAAGGGCAGAAAGGAAAGCTGTCTGCTGGCAGAATTCCACCTTGGTAATTACTTTGTTCTGTTTGTTTCTTATTTGGGGCAGTAATGCATACAATATTTGAAAGTTACTCTTATTAAAAGAAGGCTGATGCTTTTTAGTGTGCATCAGTAATAGCGTGCTTTTAAGATGAGGACTGGCTTTGTTGTTGATCTTGGAACATCTTGCACGCTTATTACAGCTGTAAATAGCATAACTTTGCCTTTTATCTTTAATATTCTGTTGTAAGTCTGAACTTCTTCCTCTGTGGTTGTTTATGCAGATATTTACACTGCTAAGCTTTTATTTCTGATGTTTCGGGTTCAAAATATTAAAAATCCAATAAATCAGACCTCAAAGCTAAACATAGCTTGTTGTTGTGAAATGTTACATTTGTGCTCTCCTTTTGCTTCCAGAGTTTTAAACTTTCAGCATATGCTCTCATTTTTGTTGAGGAGAAAATGGTTTCACATTGATTTAATTTTTGTATAGATTTGAAGGTGAACTATAATTATTCACATTCGCTACAATTGTAATAATTTTCAAGTGTGAAAGAATAAGGAAGTTTATTATAATTTTTTAATAATAATAATAGCCTAACTATGGTCTGAATATCCTGTTCAAGCTGATTAGCTTACATGCTATATTATACACCTATAAATGTAAAAATAGGTGAAAAATCTTGCCAGAGAAATCAGGTTGAAATAAGTTTTTCAACAGTCTATATAGAATGTTGACAAAGGAGAAGATCTTTTCAGCTTAGCAGACAGGACATGATAGAGTATAGAGCCTAAAGTGCTTGAAGCCCCTGACCCTTAGGGGTAAAACAATGTCATATCCCAATGCTATTTTCAACAGGGATCATGTTCAGTCATACTTCTCTTCACAGAGGGCTAGAAATAGTTGGGTTTTTCTCTCTTGAAGAGGCAACAACCAAGTGGCAAAAAGATGCAGGGGGTATTATGAAATGGTTTTTACTTTTTCTCAGAATACAAAAATCTGGGCTTTTCCAGGGTAATTGGTATGTGGCAGGTTTTAAGATAGACAGGATACATTTTTGTGTGCTGTGTTAATAACCAATGATTAACCAAGTTGCAATAGTAGCTGGCCTAAATAATTGGCTACCTATTCGTTGTTGCTAGTCATGCGAACAAGAATCACAACACCCATCTTTGGAGCCTTGTGCAGTCAATAACAAACAGGAGGACAACTGTTGCTGTTTCATTTTACAAAAATAAGAAATGCAGCAACTTGTAGGGAGCAACTGATCTGAATATGTGTGGGGGGGGGAGTGGAACGTCTCATTGTTTCATTACTTAGGACTGTGTTATGCCTATTGTAACAACAGAAGTTCTCATAATAATTCTGTGTTCATTTTTTTACTGTTAATTCCTAGTTTCCACCTCGTTTTAAACGTTCCAGAAATAAAGGCTAAAGACCAGCGCCTCTTAACTTGAAGAGGTGGATTAGGCTGTAACCCAAAACATTAGACTAGCTTTCCTCAGCCTGGTTTTCTGCAGATGATGTTGGACTATAACTCCCATCATTCCTGACCCCTGGCTATGCTGGCTAGGTGCTGGTGATGAGGGTTTGGCATCAGCAGGAAGACACCAGCCTGGGGAAGGCTGTATTATTAGAGAGTCAGCCTCAATGAGGTTAGAGGGGCAGAGTTCTGAGTAATCACGTATGGGGTTATTCACTTCATTTAAACCTGTAAATTGAATTACGTTTGTGAAGTTTCCTGACATGATAAACATGTAATTAAGCTGCAGCTAACCTTACCTGAAGTACATCCCTAGTCAAAGTTTGTCTTCCCCACCCCTTTTGTTTTCCTCATTGCTAGTTTTTTAGTTGGCGAAGGAGCTTTCAGATGGGCAGTGGATCACGGGATACCTGCCTGCCCTCCAGGTGTCCTGGCAACAAGTGAGTAAACTGTTCCTAGGAATTCTTCTTCTGAGAAACTTAAGGCACACAATCAAGAAAACAATCAAATCAGTGGGATCTAGGCCGCTAAACACTTGGATAGTGTTCAGATTAAAGAATCGTAGTCACACTGGATTTTTATCTGCATAACAGCCAAAATATCATCTCTGGAGCTAAGGAGGTTTTAAATAGTGTAATTGGTGCTGTAGCATTTGAAAAGCTTCAGCAGCTTCAGTATGTTGTCAGTCTCACTTTCAGTTACTTACTCTTAATTATTTTCATCTCTGCCTCTCCTTGGTTACGCAGTTTATAAGCTGCTGACCTAAAAGCTTTGCTAAACAAGCTTACTCTCGCTGACTCTCTAGTTATTGTGCTTTGTAATCTTTCTTTTGCCAATCATTTTACCCCCAGCCAGCTTTAGAAGGGAAGCTACAGTACCGCTTCAGCCACTTCAGTGCATTTTTGGTACACTCCATTAAATGACTGCTAGAGGGTGCTGTATGATTGGCCAGATTGCTTTTCTGAGGATTAGGAACATACTCTTTTGTTGTTGCTGTGATTGCACTTAAAACTATTTCTAGGGCTTATCATGTTTCTAAATTTGTTTTGGTGATTCCAGACAATATTGTTGCTTTAATGCTGGTGGTGAAATAGACATGGTGATTGCTCATGGCCTGTGAAATTGTCGGATATCTAGTGAAGCCTATCCTGCTTAATTTCAGTTCACTGCAATTAGAATGAATCTGAATAATGTTTCTGAAAATTTAGAGTATAATTAAACTGAATACAGTAGTACCTTGGGTTACATACACTTCAGGTTACATACGCTTCAGGTTACAGACTCCACTAACCCAGAAATATTACCTCGGGTTAAGAACTTTGCTTCAGGATAAATACAGAAATCGTGCAGTGGCCGCACAGCGGCAACAGGAGGCCCCATTAGCTAAAGTGGTGCTTCAGGTTAAGAACAGTTTCAGGTTAAGAACAGACCTCCAGAATGAATTAAGTACTTAACCCGAGGTACCACTGTACATGGCTGAGGGTGGTGGGGGAATTGACTTAATAATAAATTTTTGACCAATCTGAATTTGAGAGGGTAATTTCACAAAACTTGCATAATCACCAGTTGAAAAGACCATGTCTCCAACAGGTGGCCAAAAAATCTTCCTCTTAAAAAAAAGAATGGGTTGATACATTAATTGAAGATAAGTCTTTTTTTAAAGTTCAAACAAGCAGAAGCATACTGATTTTTACATATAAAATAAGTCATTGGAACAAACCAGTGACCATCATTGTGCATCAATAAATTTTGCTCATCTAGTTCAGAAAAATATTCGGATTATTTAAAACAAATATAATTGTTTTAAATGCACAGATATACTCTGTGTGACTCCCTGTGCTTTATTTCTTCAGACCCCTCATGGGAAGAATTTATAATATCTGTGATTGACACACAGGCCAGCCAGCTTACACTTCAGGGCCTGCTGCTGGTAGTTGCCATTCTCCCTCCACAGGTATCCAGACAGATAGCTGATTCCTGACTATTCACAAAGGTCAGGATACAGCTCACATGAGTGTACATGCACTATGTAGGTAAGCTTTTCCACCGTCTACTTCTGTCCTGTGTTACGTGATCTGCAGCAGATACCAGCTATCAAGTGATGAATCTGACAGATCTGAACCATTTGGAGACAAAGAACAATTGAACCAAAGAGATTTCTTTAGAGGAGCTAGCAGTTTCAAGCTTATCAAAGGAAACACAAAAGGAGTGTTCAGTCTTATAATGTTTCTTTCACATAAACATTAAGTGCCATAGATTAGGGTGACATACTAATAGAGAATTGATAGGCACCCTGTCCATCGTAGAGAGCAAAAGGATTGCCCTCCCGATCTTGGCAAATGTCATCGCAAGCAGTGTGTGTCCACAAAGCAGCCAGTCAACACCTAACTTCAAACAGGTCTATTATCAAGAAAAGCGTTCCTTTGAAGATGGAGTGACATCCCATTGCTCATGGGGAGAAATATCCTCAGCATCCTTTGAAGTTTTCACTGTTTCATGCATGTACGTTTTATTAATGCTGCTGCAAATGTTGATAGGCTGTAAGTTGCCTTGATTATCTGCAGGGAAGGTAGGGTAAAATATAATTTAAAATAAACAAGTGTGTATTCATTTACATAATGTTTAAATTCCCTGTGAGTAAATTCCATCTAAGAGTCTTTTAATCATCTTTAGACAGTGTAACCATGATTGCTGACCCCACTTTTGTTAGAATAAAGTTGAGTTTGTGTTGAGATAAAAGGTCAAAATGCCATAGATGGCCAATGCAGTACCCTCCAGCTGTTGACTACCTCCCATCAATCCCAATGGTCAGGGATGATGCGAGTTGTAATCCTATAGCACCTGGAGGGCACTATTTTGGCTACCCAACCGATGAAGATGATTAGAAGAGTTTGAAAGGTGGCAACCTTTCCTTTTAATGTAAGGCCACAGCCATGATCCCAGTGCATGTTCTGAAGGCACATGATGAAGCTAGCAAGGCAGGGGCCTGGTCAGTATCTTGATGGGAGACCTGTATGTTTCTGTGAGTTCCATTATGAAATAAAGAAATGAAATAAGTAAGCTAGATACATAAATGTAGGAGTGACTGCTTGAATCCTCTTGAGATTTTTCTCTGTGAATCCTCTGTGCAAAGCAGAGCAGTTTTGCAGACCCTTGCCCTCTATATTGGCTAGCATTCTTTTTATACAGGCAACTCCCGTTTTAGGCGGAAACGATATGTGCACGGTCATGCACATGCTCACAGTGCTGCCCCTGGAAGTGACCCGGAAGTATCATAAAAAATTCACTGAAATGTCACTAAAAGTGCAGAACGGATGTGGGGCAGTGAGAGTCGAATGGGGTGCTTGCAGGCTTTTTCAACAAGTTTCCAAATTCACACAAGCGCGAAATGACCCAGAATGCAGCACCTGTGCAAACGGGGAGTTGCCTGTATTGCATTTTTATTTATAAGATAGAGAAATTAAGAACAATTATATTCAACACAAATTTTAGAGTTGATCACATTTTAAGGAGAGCCATGCTGCTCAATACTTCCAATAGAGGAAGTGGCTTACTTTGGGTAAGTTTAGGTCCGTATACGAAAAGCTATGATATTCCCAGTAGTGATGTATGGAAGTGAGAGCTGGACCATAAAGAAGGCTGATCGCCGAAGAATTGATGCTTTTGAATTATGGTGCTGGAGGAGACTCTTGAGAGTCCCATGGACTGCAAGAAGATCAAACCTCTCCATTCTGAAGGAAATCAGCCCTGAGTACTCACTGGAAGGACAGATCCTGAAGTTGAGGCTCCAATACTTTGGCCACCTCATGAGAAGAGAAGGCTCCCTGGAAAAGACCCTGATGTTGGGAAAGATGGAGGGCACAAGGAGAAGGGGACAACAGAGGACGAGATGCTTGGATAGTGTTCTCAAAGCTATCAGCATGAGTTTGACCAAACTGCGGGAGGCAGTGGAAGACAGGAGTGCCTGGCGTGCTCTGGTCCATGGGGTCACGAAGAGTCGGACACGACTAAACGACTAAACAACAACAGCAATAGTGAGGTTGAACCCAGTAGACAAGCTGAGGTACTCGACACCAGCTCCTCTGGCCTTATGCAGGAAGCCAGCAACATGGCAGATAGCAAGCCTCGGCTCCTTGAGAATAAAATTAGTGAATGCTTTTATATGCATTTCATCAATGACCTAGTTTACACATTTTCACTGTGATTTAATGTGAATGAACAGCACACTAGTTCATGCTGTTCCACAGTTCCTGCTTCACTGCTCCCCCTGCTAACCTTTGTTCACACTGGGGAGGAATTGGACAGGCTTTGGGTTATGTGGGATCCAGCACTTGTGATTTGTTTTCCCTACACAAACCATGATTGAGAAGCCAAGAAGCAAACTAAAAACACTGGTTTTGCACATAACATGAGGCTAGTCTCTAGTTTTCCCTGTTGCAGCAAATGATTAGCAGAGGGAAGAGTGAAGCAGGGAGTTCAGAGCAGTGTGCACCCTGCTCATTTGCTTTAAACCTTAGTTTAAAATAAGCTGTGGTTTAGTGCAACATGCCAGCTAGGCCAAGTTTTGAGTAATTTGTGTTTTTGATGTTCATAAATCCATGCTTATTCAGTGGACATGATGAAATATAATCTGTACATAGATCTGAGTAGGGGCTATTGTTGCCAGTACCAAAGTGTAGTGTTTAAAGAAGGTGTCCTTGGTTTAATTCTTAAGTAATTAAAATGCCATTAAATATTTTATAGGACTTAGTTTAGCAGCTTTTAAGAGGAACAAGAGGAAACTGGAATTGGCGGAAAAGGTGGAAACCGATATTTTTCAGTTGAAGAAAAGAAGACAATCAAGTGAAAAGGTTGGTATCTGTTCAGAAAACTATTGGTCAACCTTAAATCACTACAGTGACAAGGACTGAAGTTTCTGGGAGTTCTTGTTGCTATTGTGAATTGATAGTCAACACTATGTTGCAGTATTATTTATCATTATATTTTAATGGAAACAGAGGTGTGCATGCAGGCATGCTTGCTTGTGTTTGATTTGTCCTTCCAGCAGTTTCCCCTTCTGGCTCATTGAAGGCTGCTCTGGAGAGTTCCATGGCCTTTGGGAGCAGCTTTATGGTGTATCTCTGTGTGAACATAACCTATGTACAAAGGATAAACCACTTGTACTCATAGCCAATATGTCATAAGTAATTGCCCCCTCGTCTTAGGGGAATATGAAAACAGAACTATCAAAGGAATCTACTATTGTTTGCAGAACAAATAAGTGTGCCTTACCATTATGATTTGTTTATATATTTTACTATTCATTTTCACTTTTTCAGAATGTGCATGACAAATACAAACATGAAAAGATAAATATCTGTTGAAAAATTTTCTCCAGTTTAAGATTTTGGTGAACGTTTCTCACTTTAAAGCATTTTCTGTGGATCTGGAAGGGGATGAAATCTGTAATACCAGGTAGGTAAACATGTCTGGACATTTACCCAGCATTGACCTGGCCCAGAATGGTCCTCTATAGAAAAATCATAGCTGGGTTTTTATCTTCACTAAGTGGTCATTTGAGCACTGTAGTTTTTACCTGCTGCCAACTATATTTTGAATATAGTTTTGCTGTCAGTAATTAAAAAGGAAAAATGAGGTGTACTGTAGAACATCTTGCTCTGTTTCTCTCTTTATGGAGAAACAAAAGCAAACAAAACAAAAAACTATTCAAGTTACAGTAGCATATGTAAAAATTCATGTCTTTGGAGTATTGCTTACGTTTTATATCCAAAAAGACTAGGAGCCTTGAAAACATAAAACTAAGGAAAGAGGGATTTCAGTACAATTTATATATTAAAGGTCAAGTCAATGCTTACATATGCCAGTACATGGACTTACCAACCTGCTATTTGAGATTTGGAGGGAACTTTGACAATACTTTAAGGCAGCAGTTCCAAACCCGTGTCCCTGTCCCCACTGACCACTTGAAATTTCCTGGGTGAGTCTTGGCTTACCATTACATGCAAATGGGACCAGTTTCTAGCAGAGCATGAAATAACTTCTGTTGCATTGTACTATAGCTTCTTTAGTGCTTAATAATTTTGAGTGTACGTAAATTCATTTTTACATAGTGAGATAATTATGTTCCAGTTATAATTTGGAAATTGAAGCCAGGTTTTAAAATTGCCTTGTGAACTCCATAGTAGTATATGTACTCTAACGCAAGCTGTGATTTAGATAATTGAATAAATAAGTAACTGGATTCCAAATGTCTTTTGTTAACAGACTGAACAGCTCATTTTTTAAAAAATGAATTGTTTAATTATTGTGTTAGACTTACATTGTCTTCTTAAATATTTGAGATTTCTTTGACCAATGGAATTTCCCCTTCCTCTCCCCCTGCCTTATGACACTGGTGCAGGATTTGATCCACAGTTACTCTTCTGCAAATGGAATGACTCCTTCTGTTCACAGAAGGAACTATAATCCGGTAGAGGCTGCCAGTTGGGGAAGGAAGGATATTTCTCTTTGTAGTCAAGTATCCCACCTTCCTTCCTGTTCTGTTGGGTCCCCCTACCCTCCAGAGGGACGCGGGTGGCGCTGTGGGTAAAACCTCAGCGCCTAGGACTTGCCGATCGCATGGTCGGCGGTTCGAATCCCCGCGGCAGGGTGCGCTCCCGTCGCTCGGTCCCAGCGCCTGCCAACCTAGCAGTTCGAAAGCACCCCCGGGTGCAAGTAGATAAATAGGGACCGCTTACCAGTGGGAAGGTAAACGGCGTTCCGTGTGCTGCGCTGGCTCGCCAGAGGCAGCTTGTCACGCTGGCCACGTGACCCGGAAGTGTCTGCGGACAGCGCTGGCTCCCGGCCTCTAGAGTGAGATGAGCGCACAACCCTAGAGTCTGGTAAAACTGGCCCGTACGGGCAGGGGTACCTTTACCTTTACCTTTACCTTTACCCTCCAGAGCAGGTTTCCGGGGTGGGGAGTGGGGTGGGTGGGCTGCAGAGGCGATGACAAATCAGTAAAGTCTCTTGCCCCCTCTTACTTCACTGGAAGTGTCCCATGAACGGTATTCAGCTCATGAGAACTCAGAATTCAAGCCACAGTATTTTGTATGTTTTGTTCACATGACAAGAATGAGAGAGAGGTGGTCATGCATGTGAAATAGCTGATGGGGGGGGGAGCATGGTAGTTTGCCTTTTAAATCTGCCTCTTTTATTTGACTTTTAAGGGTGAAGGTAAGATTGTTTTGCTTGATTACTGTAGCTTGATTTTCTGCTGTGAAGTCCCCAAGGATCTTCAGGCAAAGAAGGGTGGTATACATAATCAATCAATTAATAATAAAATTATAAAGTTGTGTTGCATTTCCTATCTTTGTAATATTAAAATGGAAACGTTATATTATCTTAAAGGTAAAGGCACCCCTGACCATTAGGTCCAGTCGTGGCCGACTCTGGGGTTGCGGCGCTCATCTTGCTTTATTGGCCGAGGGAGCCGGCATACAGCTTCCGGGTCATGTGGCCATCATGACTAAGCCACTTCTGGTAAAACCAGAGCAGCGCACGGAAACGCCGTTTACCTTGCCGCAGGAGCGGTACCTATTTATCTACTTGCACTTCGAAGCTGCTTTGAAACTGCTAGGTTGGTAGGAGCAGGGACCGAGCAATGGGAGCTCACCCCGTCGTGGGGATTCGAACCACCGACCTTCTGATCGGCAAGCCCTAGGTTCTGTGGTTTAACCCACATCTTAACAACTGTTAACAAAATTCTGTTTGTGTAATAGGACTTTCTTAGCCCTCCTCTCTGTGCCTCCTCCCCCCCCCAAAAAAGCAGCTCCTGAGAGTTGGGGCAAACTGGGACCATTGCAGGCATGGGCAAATGGAGTTGCCACTGGAATCCAGGTCCCCTTCCACTCATGCTAGGCACCTTGTTATTTAACCCATTATTATTATTTTTACTTCCTGTGTGGGAGAGAGATAAGTATGATGTTCAAGAGTGTGTCTTTTGCTCTGTTTTGGCATACACTAGATTAGCCATCTGTAGAGTTGATCTAAAGACTCCTCCATTAGCCTCATTAACTTTAATAGAGAGGCTGAATAACGTTTAGTAACAATTACTGCTTTGGGCACATTCTGAAAATTATGCAAGTCTGTGTGATTAAAGAATTCTAAAAGGAGAGACCTCCTCTCTCCATGCTTTCAGTCCAATAAAGGTGAGTGAGTGTGTGATCCTGACTTTTTTGCTATTGATTGTGAAGACAGAGCTTGTGGGTGATTAGGGTTAATTAATTGGCAATGGGTGTATTCTTTTGAATGGAATGCGATTATGCCCACAAGCTACAAGAGCTTTAATCTCAGTTAATGGTTCTCAAATGTTTTCGTAATAAACCTTCTAACTTTTAAAAACCAGTTTGAGCCTCCCTCTGGCAAAATAGAACAGCTTAGTTTTACTGTTTTTTATTCTCACTTGGCATTAATGTCATTCAGATCAAAGGAAGAACTGTGGTGAGCCCTTTTGGAGTACAGTGGTGCCTCGCAAGACAAAATTAATTCGTTCCGCGAGTTTTGTCGTCTTGCGATTTTTTCCGTCTTGCGAAGCACGGTGTCGGGAAAGTTTTGGAAAAGCTTCAAAAATCACCAAAGTCTTTAAAAACCTCAAAAAAGGCTACCACACCGCGTTCTATGAGTTGCTCCTTGAAGTCAAGTCGCAACTGTATTAACGGTGTTAAGAAAAAGGAAACAAACTTGCAAGACGTTTCCGTCTTGCGAAGCAAGCCTACAGGGAAAATCGTCTTGCGAAGCAACTAAAAAAACCAAAAGCCCTTTCGTCTTGCGAGGCATTCGTCTTGTGAGGTACCACTGTATTTTTGTTGTACTGAACTTAAAGTCTACCAAGTCCAGGGATTTGCCTGCTTGATTCTTTAACACAAGGATGAGGAACCTTTGGTCCTCAGGAGGTTGCTGGACTCTCATCATCCTTGACCATTGACCATGCTGGCTGGGGCTGATGAGAGCTGTAGCCAGACAACATCTGGAGAACCACAGACTTTCCACCTCTAACATTATTCAGCAGTGAGGGAGGTATGCCTTGCTCTTCTCTGTGCATGAATTTGAATGGGCAACTTGGCATTGTCTTTCAGTGGGAAGATCAGACAGGAAGTCTGGTTGACAAGTAAAGGGAAATAACTTTAATGGATAAGTTTCCTTTAGCCCCTGAGTACAGACAACAGCTATTGGATATTTGCTTTATTTTTTTACACATTTTACACTACCGTTCATATTTAAGATATGGTGCCGGTATACAGCACAAAATAAATATAAAAGAACAATAAAATGTCAGATTTTTTCTCATTTTAAATTAGTAAAATCTGTTAATGCCTAGGTAAAGAAAAATAATAGCAATGATAGCCCCAGGTGAACCTCCTTATTTTATTTATTTTATTTCAACAATTTATATACTTCTTAATTAGCTGTCTCTAAGACATGTACATCAAACTCCACAAATACAATAGAGATAAAAAAGAGATGCTGACTAAGTATCAGGAAGAACTTTGTGACAGTCCATCTGTCATGAATGTTTTGGTTGAAACTCCTGCATTCTAGAGTGTTGGACTAGATGATTCTTATGATTCTATGTTTTTATAATTCTATGATTAACATGCTTGCTGAAAGAAAAAAGAAGAAGTCTTCAGGTACTGGAAGTGCGATAGGGAAGAAGCTGAATGTCTGCATCTAAGCCATGGGTTGCCACTAGGAGTGACTCCCCCAAAGACCTTGACGATTGGGCAGGGATGTAAAGGCAGCTATTCCCTAACTGTGGTCCCACTGCTGAAAAAGCCTGCTCCCTTGTATATTTTTATACCTTGGATAGAAGCGCTACATAGTAATTACATTGGCATATGATTTTAAAGAATGGATATGGAATGGATCCAGGCTGAGTGAAGAGATATAAATGGTCCCACGCTGTGTTGCTGGCTCTGTGAACCAGTCATGTGGAGGCATCAAAATACTGTCAAGTCTGTATGTTTTCAGTGTCTTTGTTTCCCTGTCACATAGGAGAATGACTCAGGAACACTGGATACCGTTGGAGCAGTTGTTGTTGACCAGGAAGGAAATGTCGCTGCTGCAGTGTCCAGTGGAGGCTTAGCCTTGAAGCACCCTGGACGAGTTGGTCAGGTAGGTCTTAGTAGGGCTTTCATGTTGAGTTGCATTTTACCCTGTGTTCCCAACTTGCTGTGAAAGAGAAAACTGGCTGGGTGACATTCTCTACAACTTAGGAAAAGTAGTGTTTATGAGAAAGCTGTGTTCTACATGATAAATCATTGTAAGTGGGAATCAGCCAAAAGCTCGATATCATAAGCAGAATCATAATTTTGGGTATGGGTCTATGTAAAAAAAAAGAAAAGGTAAAGGACCCCTGGCAGTTAAGTCCAGTTGCGAATGACTTTGGGGTTGTGGCACTCATCTCACTTTACTGGCCGAGGGAGCTGACGTTTGTCCGCAGACAGTTTTTCCGGGTCATGTGGTCAGCATGACTAAGCCGCTTCTGGCAAAACCAGAGCAGCGCACGGAAACACTGTTTACCTTCCCGCTGGAGTGGTTCCTATTTATCTACTTGCACTTTGACGTGCTTTCAAACTGCTAGGTTGGCAGGAGCTGGGACCAAGCAACGGGAGCTCACCCTGTTGCAGAGATTCAAACTGCGGACCTTTGGATTGGCAAGCCCTAGGCTCAGTGGTTTAGACTACAGTACCACCCGCAATCCGAGGGTATGGGTCTAGGGTACATAAAATACTGCTGATTTGCTGATTGAGATGTTCCACATTCCACTGCTGTCTGAAGTATTGTTGGTAGCTACATGGGACAGGGCTTTCTTGACCATAACACCCAGAGTTCCTCTTCTGGAAAGTATCCTGATAGCAGAACGCGCAGTTAAGATGGTCTCTGGGCCCTTCAGCATTGTCTTTTGTAATTAGAGTAAGTCAGGGCCCCACCTGCCCAGGAAGCTGGAAATAGGCCAGCAAAGCAGGGGGCAGGTCTTGCAGAATAGGAAATCAGAGAGACCAGCAGCAATTGTACCAATTTGTGTATTTTTTTTAAAAAAAGCAGCAAAAACACCTTAAACACATTATTGGTAATAGTATTCCAGGGCTCCCAATCTTCCACGTGTTAGGTCATTGCTTTATCTAACTAGATGTCCAGACTAGCAGCACAGAGAAGTGAAGGCAGCTGGGTGATGGTGATGGAAGCTTCCCACTGCTCCTTCAGCTACTTCACAGGCTTTTATCCTAGGAGTGACCAAGTGCCAAGAGTTCTTACACTTTGCTTAGTCTCTTGATATGTGGCATTAGACTGATATCTTGATTGCAGACATTATCTTGGACTGGAAGACTTTTTGTTGATATGTAACTACAGGTCATAAACTTTTGGCCTGATCAGAGTGCCTCTAGGCAAATGGACACATGCACCCTAGAACATGCCATTTCATCGTCCAAGGAATGTTCTTTTCCTTTGATCTGATTGTTTTGCTTAAAGGCAAAGTCCTATTTATTTGAAGCGCCATTAGCAGCTACAACTTACTTCCCCTCTTTGGCTCTTGCAGAGCCCACTTTTGTTTGAAATCATTTGCCTTTCTCATTCATACAGTTTATAATTCATTACATTTAAAATACTAATAGTACAACGTAGGTCGAAACCTTCATAAAAAGACTTGAGTATATTCACAAAATTTTCAGATTCTGATTTTGCAAAATCATAACTGACTTATTGCAGAGTGTGACACCTGAAACCACATTTAAATGGGTCTAGATAATCAGTACCATTTTTAGAGTTCCTGGAGCTGTCCAGCAACCAACTGCTTGAGCCTCTTGCTCAAAAAGGGTGTTTGTGATCGCCCTACAATGATCACATTTTTCAAGGTTTGGAGAGACCTCCTTTAGGAGTGGTCTCTTAACTGCTTATTTCAGGGTGCCAGGGATCACCCTCTTTCTCTCTAAGATATTTATCACTCCCTGGATCCAGTGTTTGCAATTCCCATTGTTCTAGGCACATTTTGCGACAAGGAATTTCATTAGCGTGAGCAGTTTCTGAGCTCTGGGCGCAGTACTGCACCTAAGATTTCAGATTAAAACTGTAGAGTGCAAGGAAAGAGGACCCTTTTCTGCCTCCCCACTTCCAGCTACTCTCTGAAGACTGGAGAAGAGGCCCTCTTTTAAAAATTGGGCAGGTGGGCAGGGGAAGGACTAGAACATGTGAAAATAATAATTTAGCTGCAGTTCATTCATTTTCAGCTTTGTATTCTTGTTATAAAAAAGCATGCCTAGACATTCCGTTGTTTTTCCCATAACCTAGGTTTAAGGTGCCATTTAGCTCCTAGCTTTCGTATCTCAGTTTCTAACACTGCCTGGATCCAACTAGTTAATCCCCCTCTGCTAGCTGCATGAGGAGGGAAGGGCCAGCTAAGTGTTCTGGATACCTCCCTGGATTGAAGTGCAAAACTAGTGGCATCCATGTCAAGTTGAATTCAAAGTACTTAGCGAACATGTTACAGCGTGCCCTTGAGGGTACTTTCACATTTCTATGTAGGCCAAGCTGGAGAAACCCCCAGACTTCCTGGAAAAAGCACCACAAGATGGCATGCTGAAGATGCAGTGATGACAGGGAAGTATGGTTTATACACTGTCTTCACCACTGTTACCATGTAGGCTTGGTAATGGGTTCTCATCTGTATTCTATGGACCTAACATAGAATCATCCACCACTTGCTTGCATTGGACTGAGATTATTATATCTAAAATGGGCCATCCATTTGAATCACATGGATGAAAGACCTGACTATACAATTCTTACCAAAATAGAGGTATATGGCACCTTTTGCAGATAAACAAAGGAAATGATTCTTTACCCAAACGTTTTACTTGGTGTAAATGGGCAAATAGTTCTCTCTCTTTCTTCTTCTGTCAGGCAGCTCTTTACGGATGTGGGTGCTGGGCTGAAAACTTGGGAATTCAGAATCCTTACTCTACAGCTGTGAGTACCTCAGGTATTTGCTGTTCTTACAAATATTTCACCGGAACATATTTTCCTTCTATATACAGCTATTTGAAGTATATTCTTATGGATGAACCTATATGAAGTATTGGAATAGATTCTACTGTTTCCATTATCTTACTTATTCAGATTCACATTAATGGGAAGATGATGCTGTTACCATAATCATAAATGTGCAGATAAACTTTGATATACAGATACCGTATTTTTCGTCCCATAGGACGCACCTAGTTTTTTTGGGGGGAAAATAAAGGGAAAAACTTTTCCTTTATTTCCCCCCCCCCCCCAAAAGCAGGTCGGGGAAACCGAACCAGGTCGAGGAACAGCGGGATGGTGGCGCTGCGCCTCCCTGCTGTCCCCCGAGCTTGTGGGGCTGGCCGATGTCTGCCCGGCGCGAGGGGCGCTTTGCTTCAGGGCGCCCCACCCGCCGGGCGACATGCTGCTATCCGCAGCGTGGGGGGCCCTGCGGGGACCTCCCGCAGGGCTGCCTAGGCTGCGGATGTGTTCCCAAAGCGCCGGGCGCTCTGCTTTCAGGGCGCCCGACGCTCCGGGAAGCAGGCTGCTATCCGCAGCCTAGACATCCCTGCGGGACCTCCCACAGGGCTGCCTAGGCTGCGGATGTCTTCCTGAAGCCTGGAGAGCGAGAGGGGTCAGTGCGCACCGACCCCTCTCGCTCCCCAAGCTTCAGCGAAAGCCTGCATTCGCCCCATAGGACGCACCCAGATTTCGTCCTATAGGGCGAAAAATACGGTACATGCAAAATGCAGCAAAAATCATGCTTGATCCAGATTAAAGAACAAATAGTTATGAAACATTTATCTGTGCATTTAACGACGCAAAACTAAATGATTAGTACTGCATGAGCAAACCTTGGACTTTTGTGCTCCCCCTTTGCTTCTTTTCCAGTGCAGCCATGAGAAGGAGATTGGAAGCTTACCTTTTCTGTATATCGCTTATTTCTGAACCCCAATTTAGTTAGCCTTGATTTAATTGTAATTTTAAACCATGGTTTGAAGGTGGCTTTATCAAGATATGAGTACCAACAGCTCGTATTTTACACACACAAAAAGTGGGGAGAGGCACTGACTATACCAATGGTTCCTAATAAACTCATTTCAAAATTTGGAGGTGCTGTAATGGAAAATTAACTTTGGCTTTATCTTCCTTGCTATTGAGAAGTACCGTAACTTGTTTTAAGGAGCCACGTGGAATGTGTATTCTTTATGTAACCATTAATACTTATGCGAAGAAAGGGGTGAGTGCTTGTCGTATCTCGATGGGAATTCTATTCTGTAGAATAGGGGCAGCCACACTAAAAACCCTGTTCCAAGTTACTGCAGAGTGAGCTTCTGAGATCTTTGGAATTTGCAGGAGAAACTGCCCTGTAGGTTGCAGCAGTCTGCTTTGCATATGAGGGATAATGCAGTCTATATTGTTAGGAATCCTGAACAAGGCTAGTCATAGATTTTCATTTAAAATGTAGTTCTAGTAGAGGTTTTCTTTGGGGGGGGGGTTAGAATGCAAATTGTGCTTTCTTTCCACTACTGTAGTAACACCATCTCATACTCTAAATATCTTGCCTCTCTCTTGCTTCCTTTTCTTCACTCCTTACTGTCATATTGTAGAGTTTAAACTTGTCAAGACAGTGACCTGTCTTTCCCCCCTGCTGCTCTATGTTGCATACAGTGGTGCCTCGCAAGACAAAAAGAATTCATTCCGCGAGTCTTTTCGTCTTGCGATGTTTTTCGTCTTGCGGAGCACGGTCCGTCGCAACTGCGCCTCTTCAAGCGGCTTTAAAAAAAAAGCGCAAGACGTTTTCGTCTTGCAAAGCAAGCCCATAGGGAAATTCGTCTAGCGAAGCAACGCAAAAACGGAAAACCCTTTCGTCTAGCGAGTTTTTCGCCTTGCGAGGCATTCGTCTTGCGGGGCACCACTGTAAATCATAATGATCGGTATAACCCTTCTGTTAGCTCCTGACAACCAAGTAAAATAACAATTGATTTATCTAAATCATGCTACCAGAGTTTCTTCCTACCTACCAGAGTTTTTAAGCAGCATGCTTGTTCCTAATTGCATTATTCCAAAAATTATCTTTCAACAATGTTGAAATCTTTTCAAAATTGGTTTGCATCTACAGTATCATATGTATATATAGAGAGAGAGGAGAAGAGAGTTTTAACAAGAATTGTTCCTTGAAAACAGCAGGGAGAATAGGGAGATACTATAGTATGTACACGTGTGTGGTTTTATTTATTTATTATTTACTATTTATCATTGTGACTTAAAATGCTACGTTGAGAAACTCTTTTCAAAATACTACATAGCAAGCTTTGATATACTAATGAGTGCCACCTCTGAAGTAGTATACAATGCTGATTGTTTTTTTTAATAGTGTTGCATAGCAGATAACAATTTTAATGTCTTTGTGTGCAGTTCTGTTTTTGTTTAGATTCCAGAGCTGTTTTGCTATTGCGGCAAGAGTATCTAACAATAGCTCACGAGCTATTAACATGCTGCCCTGCCTGACTTTCTCCCCCATAGCCTTTTGCATATGGCTTGCAGAAAGAGGGCTTGGGTTTTCATTTCTCCCTCCGTTCAATAGGAGTTGCTTTCATGTTTGAAAATTGAAAACGTGTGTGTTTCAGTGTGGTGTATGAATGTGGGTGCCCTCTGACACACCTGCTTCTAATTTCCTGACTTGAAAGGAAAGCCCATCAAAAGAAGCAGAAAACAGTTTCTGTGACATGCTGCTCTGAAACCCTTTTGCTTTACAGAAGTTCTTTGCTATGCCATCTTTATTCCATTGCTAGAGGACTCTGAGGTGCAGGGCTGGAATAATAAGTAATGTTTTACTTTATCCTATGCTGAGGTTTTTTTAAGGCTCTTGTTGTGGTTACTTTAAAGTGCAGAAATCTGCTTGGGGGAGAGCATGGTGTAGGTGCTGGGCTTTGTGACAAGCTCAAACGAGAAACAATACATGTGGTAGTAAATGGTCATGGAAACTGATAAAGCGGGTTACACTGTTAACAGTTAAACTTTGCATGTTTTCAGTGTTTCATTGTAAAATACCTGAAATACTGCCAGAACTGAATGGTGTGCCCTCTATAAATGATTTCCTGGCTTAATAATGGCAAAGCAAAAGATGTTAGATACATTTTGAGGACTACTGTAATGTACACTGTGCCTGTAAATGCTTCCTCCAACTTTGGAAGCAACTCATTATAATGAGTAAATGAGAACCAAACTCCACATTATGCAGGAGATCCACAAGGTTTTCTTTCCTCGGGTTGAAACCACACGGGGCTGCCAGTTTGATTAAAGTGGTGGCTGGGGGACGAGGTGTTGAATGTGCACACACACACACACACACACACACACTTATCTGCTGCTTGCCCCGTGAGGGAAATACGAAATCATCTGGGGAAGTTTGAATATACCTAATAGTTACTTGTTTTCTGAAATGTACACCCTCTACCTATTTTTTTTGTCTAATTGCTGTTTAAAGCACCTTATGACAGAATAAAATTATCAAATAACAATAAAAAGTGACAAGAACAAACAAAGCTTAGAACAGCATAAAATAGTCAGATAATACAGCAGATAAAGCAGTCAAACCAGCAACAGCTAAAATAAAAAAATAAAAACAGTAAAGTGGCCAATAAATCCAACAGATTAAAAAAACACAATTGTAGCATAAAATGTTCTACATTTGTGGGACGCCTCAAGTAAATAAAGTTCAGAGGCAGATAGTAGAAGAGGTGGCATTGCCCTGATCTAAGGCTGTGTGTCATGGGCTTTCCAATGATACTTTGCTGGGCTGGTGCGGCATAGATTATGTACTGAAATAATAATTCAATTTTATATCCCTATCAAAGGAGCCCAGGGCAGTGAACAACAAGCAAATACAGTCGTATCTTGGAAGTTGAACAGAATCCGTTCCGGAAGTCCGTTCGACTTCCGAAACGTTCGACTTCCAAAGTGCGGCTTCTGATTGGCTGCAGGAAGCTCCTGCAGCCAATCAGAAGCCCCGCCGGACGTTCAGCTTCCAAAAGAACGTTCAAAAACCAGAACACTCACTTCTGGGTTTGTGCTGTTCGGGAGCTGGAATGTTCGACTCCCAAGGCGTTTGAGAGCCGAGGTACAACTGTAAAATCATTAAAATTCCAGTACAGATCCAGACTGAGAAAGGTGTTGCCTTAAATGGCTTGCTAGAAGAGGAAGGTCTTCAGTAGGTGCTGAAAAGACAACAAACGGTGCCTGTCTAAAATTGAAAAGGGAAGAATTTCCAAAGGGTAGTTGCGATGATATTAAATGCCTGATCCTTACATGGTGTGAAATGGATCTCCTGACAATATGGTATCTGTAGAAGATCCTCCCTTGCCTGCAGAGTGCAGTGACCAACTGGATTTATGTGAGACAATCCTTCAGGTATAGACATTGCACATAGTGCACAGAAACACCTCACAGCAAAATTATTCATTTGCAGTGCAGAGAAATAAAATCCAAGCAAAACCTTCCATATTACTTGGAGGTAGGATGTTCAGATGAAAACAGACATGGCAACTGCATGACATGATTCACCTGCTGAAATTCCCTTTTCTACACAACCATTAAAGATGCAGCAGGCCTGTCCTCTTTTTCATATGGCTATCCTCTTTGAAGGTAATGCAACTTTCAGCACAATCCTAACCATTTTTTAAAAGAAAATCCCATTATGGTATGTGTGTCTAGGATTGCAGCCTTTGCCAAACAGTCCTAACACTGGCAAGTTGACAGGCCAAATTCTGAATTCACAGGTTTTGCTGAAAGGATTGAAGTGAGAGGAAATATATGGTGTAAACCAACCCAGAGCACTTGAAATCTAGAGGGGAGGAGAGGAAAGAAAGCCAGGTAAAAATAAACTGTTTTGAGCGACCTGAATACATCTCATTCAGGTACCATTCCAAAAGCATCATTTTCAAATCTGGGTAACTTCTCCTGGTGGTTTCTTATCCTTTATGTATACCTTATGGTCATATCTGGAAGGACTTCCAGAGTCTTTCTCTGGGGTTGTGCAAGTCCTTCACATTGAATCCATTTTAATGGCTAGAAGTCAGTTGGAACAGTGAATTTTTGGCTGAATTTATGGGGATTAAACAATCTTGGTGTGTGTTCTCCTTTTAGCCCAGTATATTATGAGCCAAATTAACTTAAAGGCGTGTTTCTTTTCTCTCTCTTTTGTCCCTTGCCAAATAAAAATATTTTCCTAACATATTAGTGCAGTACTGTATTGAAAGTAGACAATCCAGTTCTGCAGACACTTTGGGATACCGGTGGCGGCTCACACAACTGAATTATTCTCCATTCAAAAATGATGTCCGGGAAGTCTAGACCCTAGTTTTATGTGTGGAGAGAGAGTTCAGTTACGTGAGCACTTGGAGTCTGAAGTGGTATAGTTCAGACACAGGTTTGGTGCAATCTGAGAGCGAGGCCAGTATTTAGAGACACTCCTGTGTTGCATATGTGGTAGAAATAAGTCGTCATGCAAGGTTTATTTTGTTTTTAAAGCATATAAGTTAGTCATAGCTCAGGTAGAGCATTTACAAGGGAGGAAGCCATAACACACATGTTTTCTGTGGCATACAGAGGTTTTTTTTTTTTACCAGCCGTACATTTATGGATAGAATGCGCAAAAATGATCAGCATAAAATATCTTTCTGCTCATCTGCCATCAGCTGGTAAAGTCAGAGGGTGTGTCTTTGCTGCCCGGCTGTGCTCTGGAATTCCTTGAAGTCTGCCAACAAACTTGGAGATGACTGGGTGTATTACAGCTGGCAAACTCTTACTGCTGAATCCAAGGTTTGCGGCTGACTAAATTTCTGGGATCCTGTCTGTTCCATTCAGTTTGAGAAACAGGTTCACCTTTACTCTGTCTGAGCCCATTGTTGCACAGTTATCCCCCACAAGCACTATGTTAGTCAGCTATCATTGTTGTTACCAGCATTCATGCTGAAAAATATCTGCCACCTTGAATGAAGCCTCTGTCCTAAGAATGGCATTGGGAATAAAGTTGATTAGGAGCATCTGTGGTCTTAAAAATCACAGAAATCATAACTAAATATATTGAAATGACAAAGCAAAGGTGCTTGCTGGTGTGCTTGAGTCAGACACCATTCTGGAAAATGTTCTGCCCTACTTTCATTAAAAGTACAGTGGTACCTCGGGTTACAAACGCTTCGGGTTATGCGTTTTCAGGTTGTGGACCGCAGGAAACCCGGAAGTACCAGAAAGGGTTACTTCCGGGTTTCGCACTCGTGCATGCGCATAAGTGTTAAATCGTGTCACGCGCAGGCGCGGTGCTGCAGGTTATGAACACTGCGGGTTGCAAACATGCCTCCGTCACGGATTACATTCGAAACCCGAGTTTCCACTGTACAGACCTAGGGTGTAGCTTTTTAACCCTTTAAAATGGGAATAGGAGGGTTTTCCAGTTAATGGCTTTCATGGCATCTGGTTGAGGTGAGTGAGAAGAGAAATGTTGCCTTAAACTTAGTTATACTGGCTCTTAACCAATCCCCCTAACCAATCTGTGAAAATTCTGACATCAAAAGGATTTCTGTATTTCTAAAACTGGTATATCTTTAACTGATGCACAACTATGTGCTTCCTTGAGTGTCTGTATAAATTGGACTTGACAGTTAATCGATAAAAAAAGGTCTTAACTTGAGGTTAGGGGAGGCATGGATGAGAGAAGGATTATCAAACACTTTAATAAGTAGACGTTTTCTTGAAAGTAAGCCTGTTGGGTTGTACTTGACACAACAGCCTTCACTGTGCTGTAGAATCCTAAGTCATTGTGAAATATGAGTTAATATAGAATAAAACTGATGCCTTCACTTTTTAAATGTTTTCTTTTCCTTTGCATTATTTTCCTGCTTTGTTCATATGTCTTAACTTTTCGAAATCTTTCTTGGGATTTGCGCAGAGACAAGATTGCAATGATTTGCCCCCAAAATTTGTGTTTAGTGCTTTCCCCAATCGTACAGATATAGGTTAACCATGCTTGTTAATGTTTTGTGTAGGTTGTGGGGAGCACCTTGTACGGACCTTATTGGCCAGAGAATGTTCGTGTGCTTTGCAAAATGAAGATGCTCATCAGGCTCTACTAGAAACTATGCAAAACAAGTTTATTAGTAAGTACAAGATTTGTTAGCAGATCTCTGAAGAGGCTAAGAACTGCTGTCTGTCTACTTTTCTTCTGATCCTCCCTAAAGTGACACTTGTACCAGTGTTCCACTTCACAAACTTCCTAGCGTTGCTTCAAGTGGGTATTCTTAGAATGTCCCCATGCTCCCTTAAACACCAAGAAGCCAGTATTTCATAGTGCTGGTTATTGGCATTAATGGAGCTCACCTTCTGTGTTAGATGGAGACAGGTGTTGCTTCACATCTGCAGAGCAAGCAGTTTCACTTAAACCTTTCACTGTGCACAGGCAGTTTTTAGTAAATGTTTTATAGATCAAGTGAGGTGAGTCTTGCCAGAGGTGTAGCCATGTTGTTCTGTTGTTGCAGCAAAAAACAATGAGGCTTGTGACACCAGGAAGAGTAACACATTGATTAGAGCTTTAGCTTTTGGGGACTAATACCTGTTCAATGCAGTGCAGTCTAGTCTATTGGGGGCGGGGGAAGGTTGAACTCCAGAGTTCCAGAAGACTCTGTTGTTTTTGTCGTAAGCCTGTTGCAGCAGAAATGGTTTTGGTATGTTAGGGGGTCTTGTGACACAAGCTGATAGTTATAGTGTGTATAATGCATACATGAAATAATTCAGAGTATAAAAGAGAGATATAAATAGGCAATATTGAGGAACATCTTGGTGGCTTTTGTGTTTCCTACTTTTTTTACTTCAATACCTTTTCTTCTGTGCTATGCTTCTGATTCTTTGATCCCACCTGCTTTGTTGTGTGGATGTTTGAAAATGAAAATGTGTAGGTGGTTGAATGTGTAAGAGGTTCGCAACAAAATCCTAAGCCCTTAATAGAAATGAAATTTTACTCAAAAGTTGTAACGGATTATGTTGAAGGGATGTGTGCATGTGTTGAAAATATGGATGAAGAATGTTTCTATGAAACCATTTCAACCAACTTCTCGTTGATTTGAACTATTATGACTACCAGTACTTCTATTTTCAATTTGGGATAGCTTGCTAAATATGGGCAACTTTTGCTGTTGAAAGTTTGCCGTTAGTTTTTAGGCAAGAAAAGCCCTTTCAAGAATTGACCGAATGAGGATTAGTGAGTAGATTTCTTGTCATAGTAGCAGTGTTTGAATTAGAATGATCTTGTTTTGGCTTGGCTCTCATTATTCCTGGAAATAAGTGTTTTATTTATGATTAAAAGGACATTAATGCTCTTGTTTTATATGAGGGCTCCTAAAAAAGAAAACTGCCTTCTTTGCAAAATCTAAGATAGTCCTAACCTCTAGTTTATCTTCTGTCACATTAGTCACCAAAACAAACAATGGAAAAGTGAATGGCTCTTTAACTTGATTAAGACCTTGATGTAATTTTAACAACATCCTGAATAGTTTCCCTCCCCAGTAACTACTTCACAAAACACTACTGTATTTTTATAAGAATGTTTATGAAAGAGATGTTTAGAGCCTTTTAAAGTACAACACATGCCTTTCTGTGCTGATAACCTTGTGTGAAGGTGGGGGGAGCCCTACTGTGTTTTAGCTGAAATGTTGAAAGGGAACTTTTTAGAGACAGAATATTTCAGTGTTGGGTCCAAAGAATTCTGAAACCCCAGCATATGGTTTGCTAAACGCTGCCGTTTCTTGGAATCGGCACAGCTAACTTTTTGCAAAAGTACACCTAAGAGGTTATGCAAAAATACTGGGCATATGCTGAATAGCTCTTTTCTTAAAAACTTTCCTGCTGTTGATTTTAAATGATACAAAAGTTTGCTTGAGGTGTAATGTATGATGCAGGTTTTCCCTCTCCTATGAAATAACTGTGAATAAAATAGGCTAATAGCCTTCTTATGACAGTATGACTTGTTCTCAAATTTTATTTTTTTTAAAAAAGTAGCATGCTTTATGGTAACATTAAAACGTCTACTATAACAGTACAGATATTTAGAGAAATAATAGCTCGGCAAGAAATAACTGAAAAGGATAGTCAGAACTGAAAATATTGGCCTCAAGGGCAGCTGAATACAGCTTTTTTCCACCACACTTCTGCTGATGCTCCTTCTCCCCCCAACTTTTTTTTCATAATTCAGATATCCACAGAGGCTTGGGAATATTTCTTCCCACTTAGGAATACCTGACTTAAACATCTGGATTTTTTTTTTTTTAAGGTGATGGGCAGAATTAGTGGCAGATGGCCTTTTGTCATCTGATATTTATAGCAAGCACTGCAGAGGACACAAATGATGATTAACAGTAGAATACCTGGTTTGTTTATTTTTTTATACAGATAGTTTAATGAAGATGTAGGATGATGTACACAATGGTCTGATGCAGAGTGGAAATGGTATTCTGTATACATAAGCATATTTCATAAAGAACAGTGGATTTTATAACTCGTCTAGTCCTTTCAAATTCAGCCAAGTTTGTGGAATGCAGCTTGTGGAATGTTTATCCTGTTTTGCAGGCAGGCAGATTGGGAAGCTAACAATGGAAATATGTGTAGAATTGCATGTAAAGTACTTTTAAACCTTTGGAAACCTGATAGTGGTGTTTTTTCGTGTGGTTTTTTTTTTTTAATGCTTGCATTGTTTTGCAAAGGGAGTATTTATTTGAATCTTCTCCTTGCAGTTTCATCATTTTGTGGTGGCTGCTTCTGTGGCCAAAAAAGGCTGCCCCAACCCCAGAATGAAACAGCTGTCTTGCTGTCCCCATGGTATCATCATTCATCAGGCATAGACAGATGGAAGCGTTCTAAATAGTCCTTTACCTTCAGATATACTTTTTTTTAACCAAGAGAAGGAAGGAGGTCCTATCAGCTAGCTGATTGTTGATGCCCCACCCTGTAATTCTGTGTGGGGAGAATCCAAATTGCCCTAGAGAAGCGTTGAGGAGAGCAACAGACCTATCAAAGGTCCATATAGTTTTTGGGTAGCAGCCTTTCCTTTTGGTTGATGACGCCTAGCCAGGACACCCTCTCACAGAACTACAGTTCCCAGCACTTTTAAGCTACAGTTCCTACAGTTCTTTGGGTGAAGCTACAAATCTTAAAGTGGTAAAAGATTGCTTTAACTATATGGTGTGGGTGTTAGTCTAGGTCTGTCAATCAAAACCTTCTTACTGGCTTTCTCTGCTGTCCTGAAGTGCTCACCCTGTTTCCTTTCTTGTACCACCTCCTTGATGATATAAAAAAGGGGGAAATGTTAACCAGTGGCAGGGAAAGTTATTATTATTTGTTTCTGTGCAGGACGCCTAATTAACAGTAGCTAACATGTGAGTTTGTTTTTGTTGAAGAAAATGCTTTCATTTCTTCAATATACTCTGAAAGTACAAAATGATTTTTAAATTGTAAGTATGGAACTTCAGGCATACTGAAACATGCATGCAGAACCAAGCATCCTTTCCAACATTATCATGGGCACGCAAGCGAATTGTTTTTTAAAAAGGAAAATGGAAATTCCTTCATCATTTTTCTCCATGAAACTCATTAGCTAGCTTGAAGCCTTTTGATTATGGAACTTTAGAACCCTATAAAGTCTAGTTTAAAAAGTACACTTTGTTTTCAGTTCTGACCTAGAAACAGTAACACATGCATTCACATCATTAACATGGAAAGGAAAAACCTTTGAGTGGAGACCTGGCTGTTCCAGCCCCCACCTCGCCAAAGCGTACTGTTAAGTAGGTCTCAAAACCCACTGAAAGCTTCCTTGCTGTACCCCATTGCTTGTTGCCATGCAAGCAGAGCCAAAGGTCTATTGAATTTTTGGATTGTTTCCATCTAACTTGGTTTTAAAGCTGTTCTAAAAAACAAACAAAACAAAACCTTGGAATCTGATTGGTACCAAAGAATTATTGGCATGATCCTCTTTCTCCCTTGAGCATATGCCATCTAAACAGTGCGTTGTCCCAACTAAATATTGCTGTTGCATAAAGGCAATATTTTTGTGTGATAATTGATAACATTTAGCCAACCATTTTTCTTTAAAAGAAAGTATTTGTGTACACAGTTCTGTAGGATGAAAACTAAACTGGTGATCCGTATAAATTTATTAGACTTACTTTTGGCATTTGTTGCATTACAGACACTGTAGAGGCTGTTGAAAACATTTTCGAACAGTTTCTAGCACAAATACTGCTTTGCGGATGTTATATTTGCACCTGTGCACATACAATATAACGTATAGCCTTTAAGACTGACAACAGACACTGCAGAGAAGAAAAACACTTTTTCTTACTTACCCAATTTAATATTGCAGTATGTTGATCCACATTCATGTTTCATAAAGTTATGACAGAAAACTCAATTTGTATGTGAATACAGGTGTCTCCCCACTTATGCAGGGGTTACGTTCCTAGGTACTGCGTGTATATGTTAAATAGTGGGGAACACCATCTAAAAAGCCTGTAAACACCCTCTAAAAGCCTGGAACCTCATGAAAAAAAACCTTTAAAAAGCAGCAGCACTTACCAGACTGGCGTGAATGGAGGCTCTCAATCGTCCTCATCGCTGGAGAGGACAATGTGGAAACAACGGCAAGGAGGGTGGGGTAGACTGGTACCCTGAAAGGCCTGGCTCTGATTCAGAGGTAGACTTCCTAGTGCTTGGCTGTGGGTCATTTTTGCAGTTTCCCTGCTCTTTTCGGACCATTTTTGCCGTTTTTGTGCCTTTTTACAGTTTAAATTGTTTGCTTTATTTCCCAGCACTGTGCATATAGGCGGTCGCACATGAGTCAAAATGTGCATAAGTGAGGAGACGCCTGTATTTATCTGTGTGTGAGAATAATAAAACTAAATGGGATGGCATGCAGTCTGTTCTTGGTGGTAGATACCAAGGAGTCAAATAGTACAATAAATTAACTGGTTTTATGTGTGCACTGATTGATACATGTAGACCAGCATCAAACCTAAGAACTCATTTTCTGTTAATATGAAGTGGAAACTAGTCAGGTGAAACAAAATTCTGATCTTGTTTCGACAGCTGTGCTGATCCATTGGGGTGGGGGGATTATTTTGCCTGCTATCCTTTAGAGCTCCTTTAGGACTTGGAGATGCCATTAGGACTACTGGTTTGTTTTGCTTTTTTGCCGTCAATTTTCTACCCTGCTTTTTGGCTCAAATGAGTCCCCAAGAGATGTTGCATCTTTTTGAACCTTTGGGCACATCAGAAATTTTGAGAATGCTGTGGGCATCAGCATCTCTTGCTTCTCTTCTCCCTCTTCCAGGTCATTTCTCCTGTCCCCAGACTGAAAGCATACACAGATGATTCGCAGTTACAAAAAGCAACAGTGGTACTCACTACTGAGGAGGGTGGCTGCCTTTTAAACTGAACACTGGCCTATCTCTTCAGCAGCATTAGCTGCTATTATGAAAAGTGTACAGAAAGTAAAAACTCTTGCCCTTCCATGTTTATGAGGTTCCTTTTTGGATCGGAGCCTAGATCTACTGCATCCCTTCCTCCAGAAAATAATGTAATCTTCTCAATAAAAGTTTAGAGTTGGGTGTGTCCCCCCCCCAACACAAATCTGGGTAACATTTCCCCTCTGACCACCCTGTTGATGCAAATCATGGTTGCTGTTTACTATGTGTGTGTATTTTTGAGTAAATCTTTATTTATGAACAGGCTTAGATGTTACTATGCAGCTTGAAATGTAGTAGAAATATTTATATTTCAAACTTCAAAGTCTCAAAATACTGCTAGTAAAAACTTCAGTGAATTCGAAAAATGGAGTGACAAGTATTCTTGAACTGCTGTTCACTTTCCGCATAGTACTATGCTACTTCTTTTACTTGATGGTCCTGGCTACAAGACCTTCCTAGTCACAATTTATATTAGCAAATACCCAAATTCAGAAAGTGTCAAGATGTTTCACAAATGGATTTTCCTTTATTGACACCCCCTTTCCTTCCCAGGAAAGAGATGGTGCGTCTCAAGTAATTTCACATGCGTGTAGGCGCACATCACGCGGTACATGTTTTCCCCTTACACAGTAAAGATGCTTTGGTATGAAAATGACATGTTGCAAAGTTTCCTTTATTGCACTAGAAAAAGTAAGAATGAGGTTAGGACCCAGGAATTTCTTTATTGAATATGAACCTAATAAAATTCACGTAGTAATTAACGTTACTCAGCTATGTTAGTTATTAAATAGTTACGGAGGGGAAATGTTGCTTTTAAAAAAGAATTGGGAAGAACATGTTGAAAATTCATTGCAGCCTGGAGCATAAACAAAGGACTAGTAACATGATAGATGGCAAAGAGCATGATAGCTTGGTTATGTTATCCATTTATATGTCGGAATTGTTAATTAACGTTAAAAGTTGTATTTGAAGTCTTCTTGTTTTTAGTATTTAAAGCTTTCCCCAACCTGATGCCCTCCAGACTTTGTTGGACTACAATATCCATCCATTCTGACCAATGGTCATGCTGGGGCAGCTGGGCATTATTCAAAAATTCGTTTTTGAAGGTGGGCGGAACCTGCAATCTGTTTAGATAAATTTAAATCTTCAGAAATCCAGAATGAAGGGAAAGCCCATGAGCAGGTTGCTGCAGCCTTCTCGAAATTGTTGTAACCAGAGTAAGTTCCCTCTTTGGCTTTTGAGGAGGGGTGGGCAGGTATATTGATTCATAAAGCTGGCCATAAAAAATTGTGCAGAACACCTCCCTTGAAAAAGTCAGACATGCCTGGGTAGTTCAGTTGGTTAGAGTGTGGTTCTGATAACACCAAGGTTGCAGGTTCAATCCCCGTATGGGATGGATACATAGATGATCCTCAGGATCACTTCCAACTCTACAGTTCTATGATTCTATTACTGTAAATCTCCTAGGTCTCTCAGATACTCTTAGGGAAGGTTAGGGGGTTCCTGGGGTCTTTGTGTTCATTTGATAGGTCATATTTCCCACCCATTTTTAAGGTCCCGGAGCCTGGAGTACTCCTTATTTGTCAGGCCCGGCCTCAAAGTTCCTGTTTGTGAGCTAGGCTCACATTGGTTCCTAGGTTCTGTTCAGCGGCTGAGTTTTTATCTGTGAAAGGTAGCTTATCAGTTAAACATTTTGCCTTCAACTGACTTCGATTACTGTGCTCTTCAAAAGTTAAGCACCAGTATTGGAGAAACTAATTGTAGATGTTACTTGGAGTAGTAATTAGCTCATGGCTTTCTGAAATAGATTGAACTATATCCCTAAGATTAATGCTTCATATCCTTAGCTACCCAGCTATGTACTGCAGACATATCTTGCAGCAATCATGAAACAAACAGTGCTTTGTCACATTTTGGTTGTTCTAGCTAGAGGCTTGAAGTTTAAAATCTCTCATTCCTCCCGCATGGTGAAGAGATTGGCTCCAGTACAAGCACTGTTGCCCATGCAAATAGCAGAGGTTGGGGGGCTGCTCCAGATTAGAGTTGCAGCAGGGAGCAAAAGGTTAATGCCCACCTCCAAGTGCTTGCACTCCCAGGCTAACCATATGACACTCACTTGTAGTGTGGCCCTAAGTTTTCACTTTTTTTGGTGTGGTGTAAAGCAATCTTTCCATGAGCGGAAGGACATCTGTTGATAGTGGTCCATAAAGCAAGTAAAGTTAGTTGCACTTAAAGTCCCATAGAAATCAGTGGGACAAGCTAGTTCAGGGCTCTGCAACCCGTGGCTCCGGAGCCGCATGTGGCTCTTTTACACCTTTGCCGCGGCTCCGGGGCGGATACTAGCGAGGGGAGGAGGCGCATTGTGCGCCCCGACACTCCCCACTGTGGTGGGCGCTGTACTGGCTGTGACGTCGCATGGGGGCGGTGTGTGCGTTAGTCACACACCGTCCCGACGTCACCTTCCCGCCCGCCCGCTACATTGTAAGGGGCATGTACGCTGGTCACTGCATTAAAAGGGGGCATGTACGCTGGTCACTGTTTTGAAGGGGAGTGAAGAACACACACACAAGAAAAGGTAACTTGTTAATTTAACGTTTATTTCTATGAGGAGGAGTAATTCTGAGGGGTCAAACAAAGAAATAATAATAAAAAGTGACAAAAAAGTTATTTTTATAATGACGAGTTTTGCGGCTCCCAGTTTTTTTTTTCCTTCGGAAACGGGTCCAAGTGGCTCTTTTTGTCTTAAAGGTTGCAGACCCCTGAGCTAGTTAAACAACTTGATTGGGCTGCCACCTAGATTGATGTTTCTAGCCTCACCCCACCCCACAAAAAATTATAGTGTTAATATTTACTTGACTAATTGCTAATTGATTTGTGGAATCTCAGGAACTTTTCTGCTAGAGTGTGACAGTCTGTGGAATGGATACCACAATCCTTGAGCCCTTCCTTTGGGATGGGTGTAGAGACTGAACTCTGTTTCAGGCAGTGCTGCTGCTCAAGGTCTCTTGGCCTCCAGTAGCTTTTGCACAGGATCCACATTCAGTGTTTTGTACCATCTTTGTGCAAAGTACTCAAAGACCTTATGATAAAAGAACACATCTTTGTCTGAGGTTAAAAAAATTTGTCAAAAACGTACGTTTTTCTCAAGTAAAAATAAATGAAATGGTTGTCTTTCACTGTTGTTGCTCAATATTTAGGGCAATAAACATTTAGCAAATGTGTGATCAAAGACTTTTTGGCCTTAACTAACTTGTTACATTTGCATTTAATCTTGTGGCTTAAGATGTTTAGGTCATATTTAAACCATAAAATACTTTCCACGTTCTGAAAGCGTATGACATTAATTTCAAGTCACACAAAAGGGGAATGCATAAGTTTTATTTGGCTAATTTAAAAATAATTACAGCTTCTGGTATAGCACCTTTTTTTCAAAAAAGCATTTTTTGAATTTGAAAGGAAACATTTGTCAGACAGTTGTTTTCTGCTCTCTTGCCAACGTTTCTGACGGGCTTCTCAGCACGGAAAGCACAGGATGACTTTGGCCAGCTTTCTTTAGTAGTGGGTACTGCAACTCGTAGAAGTCCCAGTATTTTAGGAACTGCTGTTTATTGTCACTTCAGTGGTAGCGTGCTTATTCTTCTTTGAAAACACAAGAACAGAATGTTTCCAAATGCTTTGAAGAGTGGCTGAAATGCTTCAATCTGAGTGAGTGATCCATGCCTCTGCCAGTACGGGATGGGATTCTGTAGGGAGCCCCTGGGCCTAATTTTGTCGTCTAGGCCACTCCTCTGTCTGAGGCCATACCCACCAATGGCCCTGCTCCATGGCCCTAGGGCAACCCACTCAGATGGCTGGAATGTGTATTTGAAGTGTGTTACTGCCTATTGCTTGCCTGGGTGGAGAGATGTGTGTGCAGAAACCTCTGACTTCTCTATGGCTCGAATGTGCTATATAGTACTCCTTGGTGTACAGAGGTTAAGAATCTCCACCCACTTTTTGTCTCTGGCTTCGCCCACCACTTGCCTGCAGCCTCCAGAAGTTTGCCCAGGAGGAAATGTAACCCTTGAGCTGGAAAAGATTCCCCACCTCTGCTATAGGGCTTAATTGGATCCTTCCTCCCTTTCCTATATGGTGCAGGGTACACCGGAACACAAACAAGCTCTTAACTTTGCACGTGTACTGAGTAACCTGCACTGCACAATCTTGGACAGGAGTGAGGTGGTTGATTCTACATATGGGAGACACATGTTGGCCTCTTGGGGAAGGTAATGACCACATGCATTAGCATGCGCCTTGCAGTAAAGGCTCCTGGTTGAACATGAAGTGTATCTTTTATCATTTCCTCTAATGAGAAATGTAATGGGTCTAATTTGATTTGAAGGACAGAGAAATGGGACCACCAGCAGACAAGGGAGATTTTTTTCCCCCTCAGATACGCAGAAAAATGCTACTTGTTTTAAAGCATATGGAGGCAAATGCCTGAAAAGTTCTGAAGTTCTGGAACTGAGGACATTAATGTAATTCGTACTATATAGTGCGCTTTAAAAAAATCTGTTTTCATGGTTCTCTCCCCCCCCCCCCAAATTTCTACCCAGGTTCACCTTTTCTAGCCAATGAGGATGGTGTTCTCGGAGGTGTGATAGTTCTTCGATCTTGTCGGTGTTCTGCAGAGTCGAACTCTCCACAGGATAAGCAGTCTCTACTAGGTAAGTGTGCAAAGAAAGCCCTACTGAATATCTTATTTTTAAGTTCTTTAATTTAGATCTATTACATTAACTACAGCTTGTGAGAGCTGGGGGAAAATGAATGGATGTCAACAAATTACAATCCAATATTCCCAAATGTTTATCTTTCGTTAACTTGTTTCATCGACCTCCTCACACCTCCCTTTTTTGTATTCTAATTATTTTGGTCAGGGCGCAGCCTGACTCCCTCCTCTGGCAACCTGCTCAGAATTTTGCTTAATTGGTTGCCATCAATTTGATTTAATTAATTTTTATAATGAAATATTTTTAGATTGTGTGATTATTTGACTGATTATTTGATTGTTGTTAGCCGCCCTGAGCCCGGCTTCGGCTGGGGAGGGCGGGATATAAATAAAATTTATTATTATTATTATTATTATTATTATTATTATTATTATTATTATTATTAATTATCTCAGGAAATCCTTTCCATCTTTCACTATATTCTATCATTAAATTACCTTAATTTATTTTAACCTTATCTTACCATAAAAAGCCCTAGAGCTTAAAACTTAAAACTTATTTATACATAATTCCTTATAGTATTTCTATTAAAGCCCAAATAGTTTCATTCCAGCATTTTTCTAACACTCGTTAATTTTACACTAATTCTCTAAATGAATTTTTAAACTTTCTTCCAATCTTCATCCATCGTCTCTTCTTCCTGGTCTCGGGTTTTGTCAGTCATTCTATCCCTTCCATCTAGTCCATTAACCTGGTGACCTTCTATCCGAGGCTCTTAAGTCTTTTCCATGTCCCTTCTGCAGGTCTTCTTCATCTTTTACACTTAATAAGTAAAGCATTACTGTTGTGTTTAAACCCATAGTAGAGTTCCTGTGGAGTCATACAACAGAGAGCATGTGTGTCGGGTATATGTCAGCACAAGATGGCAAAGCTAAGGTAAGTCACAAATAATACTTAGCGCATGGGTAGGCAAACTAAGGCCTGGGGGCCGGATCTGGCCCAATTGTCTTCTAAATCCGGCCCACGGATGGTCCGCGGAATCAGCGTGTTTTTACAGGAGTAGAATGTGTCCTTTTATTTAAAATGCATCTCTGGGTTATTTGTGGGGTCTGCCTGGTGTTTTTACATGAGTAGAATGTGTGCTTTTCTTTAAAATGCGTCTCTGGGTTATTTGTGGGGCATAGGAATTCGTTCATATTTTTTTTTTCCAAAATATAGTCCAGCCCTCCACAAGGTCTGAGGGACAGTGAACTGGCCCCCTGCTGAAAAAGTTTGCTGACCCCTGACTTAGTGTGTAAAAAATTGTGGTTATCTTAGGGTGTGTTTTCTCCCTATCATTTTCTTGTACCAAAACAAAAATAAAGGATGCTGAAGTGTTGTAAATTTCCTGGTTGAATTTGGATTTAATCTTCCCATGTCCATACCAAGCTTTGGCCCAGTTCAGATATCATGGCCATGCTATTTGTTCAATGATCACAGGTGCTTATTTGTGCTTATGCACCATCCCCTTTTCCTAAGTTGCTCATACCATAGGCCACAGGGTGCTCCCAATTACCAAATTATGCTTGGCCATGATTTCTTGAGTGGGCTTCTTTCCGGCTTAGCATACCTGAAATAGTGACTATAAGCAATAGAGAATGAATAGTGTTCTTCAGCAAATCCACTTTTTAAAAAAATGGCAAGAGCATTTCCTTTTGCTCCTTCTGCTTTGTCAAGTTGAAAGTTGCATTCAGATCTTTGACCTCTAAATACTTTTGGGATCAGAGTTATGGAATAAAGCAAAAGTAGATGCACTGATGAAGTGAAACTAATGTAAATAAGTTTCAATGGCTTGTAAGTAGATGGAAGTGGTGGGTGGAAAGTTAAGCCTGCCTCTGAGAAAGCTAAGGAACAATAAGCCTGCCCATTGGATGGTCTAGATACAAGCAACACAACTATGTCTGGGTTGCTTTTTAATCAGGTGTTTTCAGTGAGGAAGTAAAGTTAAAGAGACAGGTTTTCCTTTCAAGCTTTTATTTTAACAAGTCATATTGCAAGCCAAACTAGTACAGTTCAGTTGCTGATTTAGCCATATGTGAATATTTTATGGCATTTTACAAAAAAATACAATAAAAATATTCCTTATCAAAAGGAATCTGCCGCTTTGATGCCTTGCTCTTCTGGACTTGTGTTATGACACTTGATATAGATTCAGAAAAAGAAGACATGTCAATCCTTCAGCTTGCACTCTGCGCCCTTGTTCCTTATGACACCTCACAGTATCCAGTTTCCTGCATCCAAATGTCTTTATGCCAAGAAAAATGGCTTATCTCCCTAATTCCCAGAGAGTCAGTATTTTGGGAGAGAGGAGTGCTAGTGCTACTACTGCTTTATTGCTAGGCAAGTTCAGTGTTAGATTAGAAGTACTATAATCCTAAACTTTATGTAGTCCTAGGGTAGTATGTGGCTGGAAGGCAGCCTATGAGGCATTGATGCTAACAAGGCTAATAGCTCAGTTTGCCCAGAGATCTTTTCCTACTTGCAGAACCTCCATTGGACATCTGGTGTGCATTGTTATCATACTGCTGGCAAATTCTCCAGCTGGCAATTTTGATTGGGCTGACAGACACAGCTGCTCTTCTTGGTTCACTTTTAAATTATGCTTGTGACCTTCCTTTAGGAGAGTTAATCCTTCTCTTTCTTTTGAGCCTATGGCTGCAAATGTTTTCCAGAAAGTAAACCGCAAATGTCATGACCACTTAACTGCTAATGCTTAAGAAACCAACTGCTCTTGTAAAAGATGGATTTCTGTGTTCTTGGGAGTTGAGACAAACTTAAAGATGGCATGTAGAACCAAGAGAGTGCTTTTTTGTATAAAACAAGGTGCTGGTACTCATATATTGATAAAAGTGCTGAGTGTGCCAGCAGAAAATAGATGCGAAACACGAGAAAAAAAGAAGAGCTGGTACCTTAAAATAATATTTGGTGTTTGCTAAAAGACTGTTCTTTTCTATATGTTGCCTGCTTAGTATGCAATGCTTTGGCATTAGATGTAGTGCATCTGAAAGAAGCTCTAGGAACTTCTGTTTTTAAGAAAATAGGCAACAGATTGTGCTACAAGATCTTGTTGATGGATTTCCCTTTTATTTGGAGGTTTGCCTTCAAGAGTAGCACTTGCCATCATGAGGTGTTTTTCCATGGGCCTGCTCTCTCTCTCTCTTTTGACCAACCACCAGATAGAATAGCACCAGACCCAGCAGTTTGTCCATTGGCTGCGGTTACTTTTTGGGTTGGCTTAATAGAAGTAGACAGCAAGAGCAGCCTGGCTGTAAATGGCTAATGATCAAGGTTTCGATTAAAAAATAGTAGCTCTCTGAGCTTGTAACCACACTCTTTTCCAGCAACTGTATTTAGTCTGTCTTAAAATACACTTTTGAGAAGGAAGATGGGAAATGGTTGGTTGGGAGGAAGCAACCCATTTGCCTGTGGAAATGTTATTTTGGGCTACAGTTCAGTACAGCTCGCTTTCATGCCATTTCTGTCCTTCGGGGCAACGCTTCCTAAAATTAGTGCTGTGTTTCTTTGAAAACAGCATTGAAATAGGCATTTGGAGAAGTCCGATTCAGATCTTCTTGGAGATTATAGAGAGGGATAAGTGAGTGCCTGAGGGAAGCGTTCGTGGTGCAGTTTCACTGTGGGTTCATGTATGGGTGGTAGGAAGGCAAGTGCTTATTATTGTGGGGTGGGCTCTTGTTCCTTTTGTTAAATGCTCTACGTGGTTGCCAATAGCAGAAATGCAATCCCTCGCTGTACTTTTTTGTGTGCTTGATGGTGGACCTCACTCAGCTTCACCTAAGCTTTAACACAGGGGTCAGCAAACTTTTTCAGCAGGAGGCCGGTCTACTGTCCCTCAGACCTTGTGGGGGGCCGGACTATATTTTTTTTTGGGGGGATGAACAAATTCCTATGCCCCACAAATAACCCAGAGATGCATTTTAAAGAAAAGCACACATTCTACTCATGTAAAAACACGCTGGTTCCCGGACCCTCCACAGGCCAGATTTAGAAGGCGATTGGGCCAGATCCGGCCCCCGGGCCTTAGTTTGCCTACCCATGCTTTAACACCTTCAATCTGATCTGCTGAGCAGTAAGCTCCACTTGTTGCCTTAGTGCTTCTTTCCAAGCTTGTTTACGTAGGACTGTAGCATATATCTGTGTTTAAACTGTAGCCCTCTTGTTTGTTTGGAAATATCAGAGATTTCTAAAACACAATTTTAAGGAAGTACAGTTGGGGCGCTTCCTCAAGGTTGTTGCAGTGTAGGCTGCTACTGTTCAGGTTTCCATCCACTCCGTTCCACATATTTCCAATGCTACTTTTCTCTCCATCTCCCCAATAGTCAGCATTGTGAGAACACTAAATAGGCTTACTTCTCATTGGGCTTTTTTCTTGTAAGGGGCATCCCTCTTCAAAGGGGACTGTGGGGTGCGGCACTCATCAGGCTTCAGGCTGAGGGAGCCGGCGTTTTTTCACAGACAGCTTTCCAGGTCATGTGGCCAGCATGACTGAACCACTTCTGGCGCAACGGGACACTGTGACAGAAGCCAGAGTGCATGGAAACGCTGCTTACCTTCCCACCGCAGCGATACCTATTTATCTACTTGCACTGGTGTGCTTTTGAGCTGCTAGGTTGGCAGAAGCTGGGAGCTTACCCCGTTGCACAGATTTGAACCACCGACCTACTGATCGGCAAGCCAAGAGGCTCAGTGGTTTAGACCACAGCGCAACCTGCTCTTGAATATATATATTCTGTGTGAAGCAGACTGAGGTGGTTCTTTCTCTTCCATTTTTATATAGATGGCATATAGCTATCATTTCCTGGTTGTCATCAACAAGACTTTTATTTTATTTTTTATTCCCCAGAGAGGGGAGAGAGCTCTCCATTGACATCAATGTAGATATTAAATATATCCATCTTCCTCTTCCAGCACTCTACTCTCGCTCTCCTTCCCACCCAGTTATCAGTTTTTAAAATCTCTCACTCAGTATTCCAGGCTACTAAGTTATTATAGGGCTGTATGGTGGGAGAGTTCGGGAGGGAAAATGAATTGGCCCCTTTAGGATTTTTAAAGCATTTTGCGGTTACCACGACTCTGCCAACCTAGCAGTGGTGTGGTTTGGGCTTATAGCAACCCTAAAGTATGAGTATGAGAAGAGTCGAACTGGTACCGGTGCCCTTTTCCTTCTCCCGCCTCAAAAAATACCTTGGTGCTTGTTGAAAATCTAAAAACGTCAGAAGCCACGGGTTTGAGGCATTTCTTTCTTTAATATGCAGAGCAAGTGTTCTGAAAAGAAACTGTAATTTTATCATGCTGTGGAATAGAACAGCTTCTTGACATAGTAACACCTGCCACCTGTAGCTAATTGGCTGGTATCCAAGTAACACTTTTGCAAATGCATGTTCTCCAGAGATGTTAGGACTCTGAAATTTTGATACATTCAGATTTGGAATATAATCGTGATTTATGGTGATTTATGGTGATTTATGTTTTTAGTCAGTCTCGTATGAAGTCTAAATTTTGAATTCTGTCAGTGAAGACACTCCAAATCCAACTGCCAATTTTAAACCTATTCCTTACACTTTGAATTTGTGCCTTGAAGCCTTGAATCACCCCTTAGGCCTGGCTTCTATATTTTATTGCCAAATGTAAATCCCCCCCCCCCATTTTCTAATAATGGTAGATTTAAATTTTGGTCCAAAGGAAAATAAAAGCCAAACTCACAAACAAAAATCTGTATGCTGCAGTGTTTTCAATGAATGTTGGTGTGACGACCCCCGCCCGCCTTCCAAAAGGATTTTGCACCCTCATATCATTGCACCCTGATATCATTGACCAATTCAATGAGCAGCTGTAGTATGCATTCAGAAGCCAGATGTGGGCAGAATTCCCACGTCTGTCAGGGCCCCAGTAGTGTTTTGTTGCCACCTCTCAGCAGATAGTAATTGCCAATTTTCAGAATGAAGCCTTGCATCGCCTCCTGGTTCCCTTCCCTTGATGGCTGCCATCAAGTGTATTAAGGGCTGAAGCCACTGTGTACACATGGTGGTTAAAAGGGTGAAGGCTGGGATATCATTTAATACTGGTACTGCATTTAATACCCCTTTCTCTGGCTGTGCAAGGAGGAGAGGAGACTGTGAGTGTGTTGCGCAAGCAGGTGTCTGTGTGCAAATGGGATACAATCGTTATTCCTGCTTAGGTTTGAGAATGCTAACTGGCAAAATCATACTTTTCACAACTGTTAGTAATGCCATTCTTTTCGCTGTGATAGCTTAAGCTTCTTCAAATGCAAGCCTTAAAGTTCATATATGTGCATTTTCCTCAGTGGACTTCTTAAGATGCTTTTTTTAAAAAAAAAAAACATTTCCGTCCTTATTTTTTTGTATTTTTATGTGTTTTGTGAAATATGTCGATGTGATTCATTTCTGATCTCTACAATATAAGAAGCTATAATCTTTTCTCTATTCTGAGAACTCTGTGCCAGCTCTTAGCAACATACTGGCATTAGTTTATACAAGAATGTTTTGTTCTTGTGCTATAAATATATAACTGAAGCCCAGTGCCTGTGTGTAGTAAACAAACGTAAGTGAATGTACATAATGGGGGTCTGCATTTCTGCCATATGGCAGGAGAACTGCTGAAATATGTGTGTACCACTGTGTAATGTGTTCATGCAGTATTCCTTTATAGCTTGCTTTCTGTATGAACATATTGTTTCAAACTATTTATGGTGTCCATAAATTAGCTAATACTCATTTATGAAAAACTTCATTGTCTAAAAATTAAAAGGTTCCTATGTCCTTTTGTGGGGGGTGGGGAGAGACACGTGTTCCTTTGATTTCAAGATTTGGGATACACCCTGTGACCCAGTTATACTGTTAAAATGATCGTGACTGCCTTGAGACATACCGGTGACTAGTTTTATTGTAGCTTTAAAGCAAGCAAAATGGATTTTCATTTCAACACTGTTCCTCACAATTCTATCAACTTGTTTTATAAAATGAAAACATTTGTATAATATATTACTTTCTTCCGAGGAGCTCATACACGGTTCTTTTCTCCCCACTGCTCCCCCCCCCCAATTCTCACAACAATTTTCTGTGTGTATGACTGGCCCATGTCCATCCCTTGAGCTTCATGGATGAGTGGAAATTTGAACTTGGGTCCTAGACTTGATTGATTTTGATTGATTGATTGATTATATTTCTATGCCACTTTTCATTCACATGAATCACAAAGCAGCTTACAAGCAATAAATAACAATAACATAATAAAAAATCACAAATGCAACACAAATCATACAGAATAGTTAACAAATAATCAGTAAAACAGTTAGCAATCTATAAAACAATATTTTTAAAAACTTTTTTAAAAAACAGAAAAATTACAATAAAAGTCATAGTATAGGATTCAGAAAGTACATTTGTAATCTATAAAACAACGTTAACAAAATAGCAACCAAAAAATAAACTAAGCACTGTCGAATTCATACAGGCACTTTCCCCACCTCCATGACTCATAATCTTTCACTCGATTCAGTCCCTTAAAAGACACATACACACGATGCCCGTGGCAGCAACTCTTAAGAGTGCAGATGTAATAGTGTGAATTTGGCCAGAAGCAGGCTGCTTGACTAGCTAGGGATCTGTTGAGGAGAATATCTGCTGAGCACAGACACCTGTCTTCAGTTCAGCAGACTTTTCTTGAAGGCAGAGCCAAACCTGTGTAACGTCGTAATCAATCCAGACCTATTTCTGTGACCTCTTCCCTGGTATATAATTTGTATCTCTGATTATCTTTCCTTCTTACTCACCCATTAGCAGACCATAAATCTAAAGCCCATTGATGTATTTTATGCCCATATTTTCACCTCTCTCCAAGTCCCTTGTTTTCAGCACAGTGGTAGCCAGAAAAATGCTACTGAAAAAAAACCTGCAATTTTCCAGGAACTGAGTAATATATTCTCCAAATGTTCATTGTGTTGAGACATTATTAGATTCCTTTCCAACATTAAGTGGAATGTCTGGTTGTAAAGGTTGGTCTATGCCAGAGGTAACCAAGATGGTCTCCTCTAGATGTTGCATCCCATCAACTCCATTCAGCATGGCTAATGGTTAGGGATAATGGGTGTTGACATCACACTGGCTGCCACTTGTGTACAGTGTTAGGTGGACAGTTTGATATATGCCAGCAACTCTTAGAACTCACAACAAGCCTTCTCAAAAAACCATCTTGATTCATTCATGAGTGCATTCATAGGAAGACATCCTTTGAAACATTAGCGCTGAATCATCCATTTAAAGTAATATTCCCTTTGTGCAAAAGTATATATTAGTAATGAGCTATTGCTGATATCCCACCTCCTGAACTTTCATGTTTGCTGATTTTTAACCAAAAGCATCCTAGTCTGTGTGCGAGAAGAGGGATCAAGTTGTTTAGTACTTCAAATAAGTGTATCATAACATGAAAGAAAAGTTACAGATGGGTAGCCGTGTTGGTCTGCCATAGTCAAAATAAAAAAATTCCTTCCTGTAGCACCTTAAAGACCAACTCAGTTAGTTCTTGGTATAAGCTTTCGTGTGCATGCACACTTCTTCAGATACACTGAAACAGAAGTTGCCAGATCCTTCTATATATAGAGAAGGTGGGGAGGGGTATTACTCAGAAGGGTGGTGGGAATCGGAGATTGGCAGATAGCTGAGATGAGCCTGATGAGCCTGTTGACGACTCTTAACGACTGTAATAGGTCTTACAGGAAAAGGCAAGGGGTGGGAAGGTGAGAAATGGTTTAGTCATGTATAATGAGATAAGAATCCAATGTCTCTGTTCAGACCAGGTCTCTCCATTGTTTTAAGTTTGGTAATGAGTTGCAATTCAGCAGCTTCTCTTTCCAGTCTATTTCTGAAATTCCTTTGTAGTAAAACAGCTACTTTGAGATCTTGTATAGAATGTCCTGGGAGATTGAAGTGTTCTCCTACTGGTTTCTCTGTTTTGTGATTCTTGATGTCAGATTTATGTCCGTTTATTCTTTGGCGTAAGGTTTGGCCTGTTTGTCCAATATAGAGAGCTGAAGGACACTGTTGGCATTTGATGGCATACACAATGTTAGACGATGAGCAATTAAATAGTCCCGAGATGGTATGTGTGATGTTGTTGGGGCCAGTAATGGTGTTGTCCGGGTGTATGTGGCAGCAAAGTTGGCATCTGGGTTTATTGCAGGCTCTGGTGCCAGTGTCCGTGTTAAGTCTGGTTGTAGTATTATTGTGGGTTAGGAGTTGTTTAAGATTGGGTGGCTGTCTGTAGGCAATGAAAGGTCTTCCTCCCAGAGCTTGAGAAAGAGAACTGTCATAGTCCAGGAGAGGTTGTAGATCTCTGATGATGCGTTGAACTGTTTTAACTTGGGAGCTGTATGTGATGACTAGTGGTGTTCTGTTATTTTCTTTTTTGGGTCTGTCTTGCAGCAAGTTCTCTCTGGGTATCAGTCTGGCTCTGTTGATCTGTTGTCTAACTTCATCTGCTGGGTATTTTAGTTCTGAAAAGGTTTGCTGTAGATCTCTTTGCTTTCACTGCGCAGCGATCCCTCTTGCTGTTCTGGCTTCTGAGATTCAGAATTTTTTTTTTCTTGTTTACCTCCTCCAAAAACTAGGTGCGTCTTGTGGTGTCTGGTGCATCTTGTAGGGCGAAAAATACGGTATTTGTAACCCAAGGTACTACTGTATCTGAGGCTTCATGTTAATGAATGATAATTTTGTTATCTATTATTGTTTTGTCTTTTGTCTAGTGGTTTTTTAAAATCTACCTGAAGTCTCACCAATTTCTCTCTTGTTTCCTGATTTCTCACCAATTTCTCTGCAGACCCACATTTCAAGACTTCCCCCTGGAGCTGTGGCGGGGCAGTCGGTGGCAATTGAAGGAGGAGTCTGTCGGCTGGAGAGCTCAGCAAGCTGAACCGCTCCTTGTCTGGTCAGCAAGCAGAGCACAAATCCATTATGTATATTAAGCTCCTTGGTGTTTTAACAGATGTTGAGGATTTTACTCTCATTTTATACTCCTTATTGCAACCACGTGCACCCTAACTTGAAACAAGTGCTGCTGTAGCTTTATATTCTTTGTTTGAATGTATATGAGAATTTGTCTCCCAGTGGAATAGAAACTCTGTTCCCAGTTGTGCAAATGAAAATAATGTATGGATAATTTAATGTTACGAAACATTTTTATGTGTTAATCGGTTAGCCTATAAGAAAATAATGCCCTAAAATTCCAAGGGGAAATGGTTAAAAATTGTGCAGTAGTAGCAAATGTTGTTGTTTCACATTGTGAAGCTAGAGGCTTCTGAGCTACTTGGAATACAGAAGTGACCAAATGCTCTTTACATTATTTAATAGTTTCAGTGGGTCCAGTGGTATCTTAAACATGTTCTTTTCGCATATAATATATATAAACAGTGATTGGTTTCAGTGAAACAATTTGGAGGTGACTATGGCCTGACTTTTTGTTCTTCCCTATTCAGTTGATGGTACTTTTTTGGCTTAAGTATTGCATACTTCAAGCTGTTATATGTTATGAAAGGCTCTGTAAAGATAACGTACAGTCATGAAGTCGTTACTTTGTTTATAATGGAATATTGGAATGTAAATAAGAACAAAGTTTATTGGAAGAGTCAATATTATTCTTTGGTTTAAATATATTTTTAAGAGAATGGTGTAGAAATAAACATGATATTACTGGATAAATAATGTAAAGTGTATTAAATTGATGATGAAGAGGACCCTAATTCTACCTTTCTTCGTCAGTTCTTTAAATTCCAAATTTGTAGTAAAGGTATATAAATGTCTGCAATTATATTTACATGTTATGAATATAGAGTTACAAGTGGCCTTTTGAAGAATTTATACAGCCAAAATTCATGATATTGCATCATTTTATATACTTGATTCTTAGATATGAGTTCATTTTTCTTATTGTTTCAGGATCTTCAGCTGTTTAATTGTTTGCATGTTTACAGGGATATAATGGCTTAGAACAATCTTACTGAGTACTTGATGAGCTGTCAAAATAGACTAAGGGAATTTTATTGGAGATTTTTTATATTGTGTTGAAAGATGTTATATGCAGCCTTTAGAAATAATTGCTTGGTATCATCCAACATATTCTTAACCCCACAACCAACTTTCCTTGGCAAATTGATGTGCCATCACTGTTTAACTTCACAACTGAAAGGAAACATTATTAAAAACTGATTTTAATCAGGTTCATTCTATTTGATATGTAAAGCATGAAATCTCAGTGGTAAGAAATATTTCTTGATCTTTTATTTCAGTTACGTATTTGAACATGATGTCTGCTGGTTTGCTAAACTTCATCACGGGAGACTACAAGTTGTGCCACAATAACTGCATTTGGGTGTGTCTAGATGCATAAAACTTTAGCACTAAACCTATCTGGAAATGGGCTCAATGCAGCAATGCCACACATTTATCTTCTCATCCAGAAACAGGCATAGGGAGAACCATTTTTGTCTGGTCTGAAAAGATGCCATTTTTTCACAGCACTGATTTGCTAAACCTTCTGTCAATCACACAGCTAACTTCCCTTCTTCAAATCAGGGCTGTGTTACAGTGCTAATTGGTGGCTTTTGTGTTGGTCACTGGAGCCTGATGAAAGGAGAAGTGGAACGCAATTTAAAAATAATGCACTATAAAAAAATGAAATTCAAAGTGAGCAGCCTGCCTAAGGTGCAAGGAGAGGGAATGATAGTCAGGTTTCAGCCTGGAACCAGATTGCATAGACAATGAAAAGCAAATGTTTGGGAAGCTCACCCTGCGGGAGGGGGGAGGGGGAACCCACAGTCTTGTTTGCAGGTTCACAATTTTTACCCCCAACATTCCTGCTTCTAGACAAAGGAAGCACAATCTGTTTCTCACTCATGATTCCAGATACTATTTATTCATAGTAGCCAGATGCCCGGCAGCAGAGATCGCACATCAAACCTGTGAAAAAAGGGAATTGGTTCCATTGTTAAACTTTCTAATACACAAAGCACCGTTTTTTGTTCATTCTTGCGATAACCTCATGAGACTGTTTTCTAATAGAGATCCATACGGGTGGGAGATAGGAAACTACTGCTTGCTTCCCTCCATTGTAAGAATTGTCAGTTTACCCTTTGCTCTCTGTTCTTCAGCCAGCTACCAACCCGCACAGGGCCAGTCTTGTTCACTCAGTCTGACAGAGCCTGTCTTTACATGCAGGGTAAATCCCTAACTCACCGAGGGTTTGACTACCCACACCTGGGGTAGCCAGCCAGTCAACGCTGTTCCTGTGGCGTGGTGCTTGAATTACATCCAAGTGCAATTAGGTGCAATTTCCCCCTTTGCACTTTAGGACCAATTAGAGCATTTCTCCCAGAAATCTCCACCACGCTCCACATTTATTTACAAAATAATCTTGCATGCGGGATTGTCTCAAGATAGGTTTGAAGAGAACTGATGGTGTAGCTTTGTATAATGCCACGTTTAAAGGACCAGTGGCTTGAATTCCACTGAGCAACCGCTGATCAATCTACCTATTTTCTATCTGAGCACTACCATCTCATGATCTCAGTGTCTACAAAGCACATTTGGTGGCAGGTGATCTGATGGGTTTCTAGTAAGTACCATGTAGTTACAGAAAAAGAGGTGCCGGAACACACCATGAACGCTCCCCTCGTTTTCTTAGAATGGCAATGATGCCCACCTGAGAGGTGCCAGAACTGAGTTCTGGTGAGTTCCAGCTGAAAAAAATCCCTGGTACCATGTTAAGTATTGCATTCAATACATAGAGGATGAATGAAGATAGCACAGAGTTCACCTAGTGTTAGCAAGGTTTTGTCCTCGTGCATTTTATAGGAGGACACGTGTGATGCACTTTTGCAACCCGCAGCGTTCACAACCCACAGTGGCGCGTCTGCGCATGCGCGGGTTGTGATTTGGCGCCTCAGCGCATGCGCGCCCGCCAAAACCTGGAACTAACCCATTCTGGTACTTCTGGGTTTCGGTGGTCCGCAACCCGAAAAAACGCAACCTGAAACGTCTGCAACCCAAGGTATGACTGTATATGTAAAGCATGAACAGTTACAAAGATCCAGAATATAAGGTACTATATTGTACTCCATATATTGTACACTGATAAAGATACAGAGAGGCCAAACTAACAATATTAATCAAGGAATAACTCAAGGTAGATATTTGATTAATATTGTTTGGTTTTCTTTCATTATATGTACAATATAACAGAGGGAAATATATGCTTATTTTTAAAGGTAAACAGTGTTTCTGTGTGCTCTGGTTTCTGTCACGGTGTCCCATTGCACCAGAAGCGGTTTAGTTATGCTGGCCACATGACCCATAAAACTGTCTGTGCATAAACGCCAGCTCCCTCAGCGAGATGAGCACCGCACCCCATAGTCGCCTTTGACTGGACTTAACCATCCAGGTGTCATTTACCTTGATTACCTTTTTTTAAATGTGCCGAGTCTTGTTATTGTTTATGCTATGGATTCCAGGGACCCCTTCTCTCTTTTTACTTTATCCTGGGATTTTAGTTTTATGTATGTTTTAGTTTTATGTAAGACCCTGATGTTGGGAAAGATTGTGGGCACAAGGAGAAGGGGACGACAGAGGACGAGATGGTTGGACAGTGGTCTCGATGCTACCAACATGAGTTTGACCAAACTGCGGGAGGCAGTGGAAGACAGGAGTGTCTGGCGTGCTCTGGTCCATGGGGTCACAAAGAGTTGGACACAACTAAACAACAACAACAACAACAATGGCAGTAAGTGATCCAGATTGAAAGGCTTGGTCTGTGTAGCATTCTGAGAAATAAAAATGAATTATTAGCACGATGAGATTTGAACACTAAATTCTTGCTGACAAAGCCTTGCAAGTGCTGATTTCACTGCCACTGTTAGAATGTCAAATGAGGGTGTGGTGTGAACTAAAGCCTAATGAATGGGCCAGGGTTCCTCACCTAAACTGCTCCTACTAGCATCTTGGGTAAATTGCTATTGGCTTCGTTTCCCTTGAGAAATCGGCCCAGAGTGTGCCTTTTAATTTTAGGAACAAGAAAGGATTATCAAAGATAAATGAATTCCAACATAAATGAATTCTGGAGTCCCTGGCACCATGTAATTTTGGCTCTCGGCGGTAACTGATATTGTCCAAGGAGAAATTACACACTTGTTGGTTGAAATTATAAAGGAAGGGCAATAGATGAAGTGCATGTAAATACAAATTGCTTGTAAACTGTTGATTTATGTTAATCAAACACGCAATTAGACTAGTCATGCACTAGACAGGTTGGAGCCATAATTTCCAACTGGTTTTTCTTAACAAGGCTTGGCCATGCTCTGTCTGCTATTACATCTACAATAATAATGTAGCGTGTTATAAAAGGGAAGTAATATAGAATGCAAAGAGAATTTTAGGATGAATATTAATCTTTCATGTGAATGATAGGGAGACTACTGTTAAGAGCTTCCTTGAGGTTTGCATAATAAGTGTATGCTACTTGTGGGGAAATGCAGGTGTGTGTCTGAGGGGACCTGATATTATTTTCAGCCCATTTTAAGATTACTGTATTCATTTGGGAGAACCTTTTAAGAGAATGCAGTTACTTCCAAGTGGTCTGGGAGTATTCTTTACAGCTCTTCTAGCCTGCTTGTTTCAGCTGTATGCAACACCTTTTGACTGGAAGAAGAAAGACTACAATTGCCCAGAATATTCCTAGCTGGTGAGTTGCTCCTTGGTGCCATGCTGTAAGGAACATTAGCTTTAAAATTATAATGCCATATGGGGTTTGTCGTTTTGGAATACACCATCAACTTGCAACTTGATCACCTGCAGTTTTTTCAGCATGAAAAAAGGACAGGCTCTAAAGCCTATAAGAGGAGGAAGGATTAAATATAAAACTGGCAAAGAGCCACAGTGAAGGATTGTAATGTTGGTGTTTGCAGTACTCTAGAAAGCCAAGCTGAGGGTGGTTCACTGTGACCAGTGTGTAATGACTGTGGGGGAAATTACCACAATGGGAGGGAAACCAGCTGCAGTTGCTGAAACCATAGTAAAGGAAGCCAGTTTAAATGAAGGCTAGCCATTTACTATGCCTTGAAAAAGCAGAGTATTTTCTCAGGGCGGTAATTGACAGCAGTATTTCACAAGGCCTTGGATAAACTACAGAACAATATAATACTGACATCTACAGCAGCTACGGATTCCACCAATATGCATTTACCTCTCAAATTGCTGTTGGTTTTATGATGTTTAGATGTTATGTTTTGAAATTGCTTAGTGTAGTCATGTAGTCATTGATTTTGTTAATGAATAAAAACTATAAACACTGTGTCTTTTTTCTTTCTTTCCATTAAAGAGGACATAACCTGAGACCAGTTCAGTGTTGATATGCTTAGCCCACCGGTGATGGGAAAATAACCCTTCTCCAAATTTTGATTCCTTGCAGCATATTGGTCATGTCAGTCCAAACTCCTTTTTCGTGTGAGTTATTTTGAAACATTTTTGCTCACAACTAAGTAAGAAACAAATCACAGAGCGCTAACTACGTTCCAGATGGTTCTGCTCTTGTTACATCCAAAAGAAAAATTAACGGGAGGGGGAAGCTAATATTTTAAAACAAGGTTGACTATGCTTGATTGAGCTTTCCCCTGAAGCACATCATGTCCTCTTTCTGAGAGCAGTCTTGCAAGTTGCAAAGATGCAGACCTAGATTTCTTAAGTAATCACTGGATGAGTTATTGGATTCAGATGTATTTGAGATGCACTGGGATGCATCCAGCTAAGTTCTCAGTCAATCCCATTGAAATTCATTTACCTAAGTTAGTTGTGTCTATTAATTTTAATGGGTCTACTTTGAGGTGTTACTAGCAATGGGTAAAACCCAGTGTTCCCCCGTTTTCTCTTGCTCTCTAAAACATATACTCAGTTTGGTTTTAACAGAATTCAGTAAAACAATTACAAGTTTCCAACTTCTGCAGTGTGTTGAGATCTTAAAGTGGCTTGCAAAGTTTAGCCAAATTGAAACACCGACTTTTTACCTAATTCTTTCCTGGAAAGCATTAAGCTTGGCAAAACTGTTATTGCTCAAACTGCATTTAACGACAATGAGCTGCATAGAGGCAGACGTCTGTGACTCTCAAGGAAGTTAACTGAATTTTAGAGTGAACTTATAACTCAAAAGTTTAAAAATAAGCTCTACAAGGCTTCCTCTTCCTATTCACCCTCCCTGAAAGAATATAGATACATAGAGCAGTGTTTCCCAACCTTTTTTGGGCAAAGGCACAGTTGTTTGATGAAAAAAATCTCGAGGCACACCACCATTACAGCCCCGTGACGTCAGCGCGCAGCGTCATGCCGGGAGGGACGCACGAAAGTGTAAGTTTCAATTTTTTCCCCTCCCCCTTGCCGGGGAACCTCCAAGCTTTGGGGGTGGGGGGGGGAGGCAGCAAAGCGAGGCAGGAAGGAGAGCGCGGCTTGGCTGGGTGAGCTTTGGCAGGGGCAGGGAATGAGAGCCGCGAGGCGGGCGCTGCGGACAGAGGCGCTGCCCGCCGAGCTCGCAGGCAGCCAGGCAGGCAGACGGCGAGAGCCCCGCGCTGGGCGGCCTCTCCTCACCGCCGCCGCCCCGCCTCTCGCCGCCCGACTCGCCCGCCTCCCTCCAGGCAACATCTCGCGGCACACCAGGCAACATCTAGTGTGCCGCGGAACAGTGGTTGGGAAACACTGACATAGAGCACTGTCAAAGTATCTCTGTTCCAACCATTAGTTTGCATTCTGTTGCTGCTGTCCAGAAAGAAGGAAGGCTTTGCTAAGGAACGGCATTGTTGAGGATGCAAATAGGCCCACTATTGCAGATGTGTCTGTCTTTTGCTCGATCACTAGTCATAGCCAGCTGCAACAGGTCAAGCATTTACCCTGCAATACTTGCTATATGTGTGTTCTCTGAACTAAATCCCACTGAGTTCAGTGAGACTCATCTTTGGGTAATGGGTGTTTAGTTGTATCCCTCTGCTTGCCATTTTGACCTCCTGCTTTCTAATACCTTTACATCATTAATTACAGGTTTTATTGTATTTAAATAACATTTTGTCTAGAAACATGGATGACTGCAAGTTGGCAATTCCTGACCATGACAGGGAGTTCAGAACAATCCTTGACTTAAAAGCTTTCAAAACTCATCATGTCTGATCGGCTGCATACATGTTGAAATAATTGTCACCAGTATTACAATACTCAAAATATTAATCTGGACGGTGAATTGAGTTCTTGTCTCATAAACCTACATCCATTGCAATCTCATCTTTGCTTTGTTCTGCCAGCCAAGTGCCAAGAGCAATAATGACTGGCTGCCAGTTGGCCATTAGCCTTTTCACTAGTCCTGAAAAGTCATACTGAGGAAATCCATAAAGTTTTCATATGTGTTGAAAAATGTATATATTTCCATGTAGGGTATGACTAATGGCAATGCAAGCAGACAGCTTGTTCATGTTTAAAGCTGTATAATGGAGCCACATCCTTAAAACACCCAGTTTTGGCATCAAAAGCAGTGTGAGAGGTGAGCGAGGTTGTCTTTCTTGGATCTATTTTCTAGTTTGGTTCCTCAACCTGTTGCATAACATAGTTGCCTGAAACTGCCACCCTAGGAAATACTTAACAATATGCCACATTTACACAAGTCATTTATTTTTGTAGAATGGTAGCCCAAAGCACTGCTGAGAGAAATACCTTACATTATATTGAGACATGAGTACTGTATAAGCAAACTCTCCAAAGCATGCTTGGGCTGCGATGCATTTTGTATCAGCATAATATAAATTTTAGAGATGCACTATTTCCACAGAGATAAAGGTAAAGGTAGCCCTGCCCGTACGGGCCAGTCTTGTCAGACTCTAGGGTTGTGCGCTCATCTCACTCTAGAGGCCGGGAGCCGGCGCTGTCCGGAGACACTTCCGGGTCACGTGGCCAGTGTGACATCGCTGCTTTGGCGAGCCTGCACCAGCGCAGCACACGGAATGCCGTTTACCTTCCCGCTATAAAGCAGTACCTATTTATCTACTTGCACTTAAGGGTGCTTTTGAACTGCTAGGTGGGCAGGAGCTGGGACCGAAAGATGGGAGCTCACCCCGCCGCGGGGATTCGAACCACCGACCATACGATCAGCAAGTCCTAGGCACTGTGGTTTTACCCACAGCGCCACCCGCATCCCCTCCACAGAGATACCTAGGCATAAATTAACTAGTGTAAACTTCCAAGACATACCTGGCTGCATGTCTTCCCTGTGCCCTACACCCTTTCCCAGACTTTGCCCAAGCTACAGCTCAGCAGGATTGCAGCCCTGATTTCTTGGAATAGGACTCCCTCCAGTAACGCCCATATTCTACATATTCTCATTAGATGTCATCAGTTATTCTTCTTGCCAATTCAGCGAAGTAAGTTATAACGAAACTTTGAGAACATTCTTCTGGTGCAAACTCCTGCTCCTTCGGCACATTTGTATTTTATATAGATGATATGGCTCTTAGCTTTAATTTGGATTGAATTGCTGCTTAAAAACCAGCTACTTTTTCATACTTCTGGAAATGCTGAGTGAATCTTCTGTATTCCATGCTAAGTATGCTAGCATTCAAAATATTAATAGTTCCTGCCATGATACAAAAAACTATTTTGGTGGAGGAAGTATGGAGAGTGCAACATTTAATATCTCCTATAGGTCAAATAATGCTGACCTCTCCCTTTTTTAGCATTTCTTTATTCATTTTTTCAATTACAACCACCAACCAAAGAAAACACATACAGTACAACCAAGGCTTTTTTCAGCCAGAACTCACTGGAACTCAGTTCCGGCACCTCTCAGGTGGGTGATATTGAGAAAGGAGGCATTCATGGTGAGTTCTGTCACCTCTTTTTCAAGAAAAATAGCACTGAATGTTGGGAATTCCATTCTGCCCTTTGTTACATGTCACGTGCCTGTTTACATTCCAGCACAGATTGCTGGCGTTAGCGGAACTTCCGCTCTGTATTGCATTTGCTTTTCAGTCTCTCTGAGAAGACGGCAAGGAGAGATGCCATGTTTTCTTTGTCCTGATTTAGGTATAATAAATGCATAGTTTAGTATGTGTCTACAGCCTCAAGCCTCTTCTGTAGCGCAGCTTACACTGCTGAGTAAAGTGTGCTCAAGTCTGCAAGCTTGAGTCACTGATGCACGTCAGAGCAGAGGTCTATGGATCTCCTCAGCGGCAAGGCTGAAGGGAGACCAGCTGGGGCCGAGCCAGCTGGCCTTTTGACCCCCCGATTCTGACACTGAGTACAACCCAGTGCATAATCACACAGTCCCAAGCATGCTATGCCTTATTAACTCAATAAGCCTTTCCTTGCTTGTCTGGTGGTGCCAACAGTCTGTCTTCCTTTGCTTTTAAAGGTAATGAAACAATACTACTGTTCTCTGAAGTCAAGGTCAACCCCATATGCTTCTTTCAAGTTGACCTGCAAATTAATTGTTTTGCGGCAATCATAAAGGTTAACCCAGGGATCACCAACCTTCTTGGCTAATGGTCATGTTTTGAATTTTGATAGTCCTGGGGGCACACATAACACAAGATGGCTGCTGCAGAGTGCGGCATAACACAAAATGGCTGCCATGGGAAGCAGGACAGAACCCAAAATGAGAGAGACTACCACCCCAAGTGACCGTTTGCTTACAGTTTGGAAATCAGCTGTGTCCAGCTGGTCCTCATTATGAAGGTCTCTTTCACATACACTCTATGACTAATCCTATTGGTGTCTATGACCATCATGGAGCATTCCTCAGTAACGTACCAGGAACCACACCACACTCATTTTACATGAATCACTTAAAAGTTACCTCCACACTTTACCCCATAACATCCTAGGAGGGCTAGAGACTTACTTTTTCTAAATGAGAGTTCAGTCTTCATGGGTGCATGGTGCCTGCAGGTGTTGGGTTTGCGTTAACTTATCTTTCTGTGGTAACTTCTTATTATCACTTTCAAATATCAATAGTGATGCTAGCTGAGGAGTTGAATGAACTGACTGTCCCACAATGACCCAGTTCAACTTCATGGTCTTCCAAAAGGGCAGATGAAATTAAGTGTCAATACAGTGATGCACCCTGAGGACTTTAATGGGTGTCTGTAGAAAGGGGGACAGGGCAGAAACAATTCAATGTTGAGTTTTAATTGTTGTAATTCACCCTATTACATTAGGGAAAGGGCATGTAATAAATGGTAATATAATAATAATAAAATAAAATAAAAATAAAATATATTTCAGAATTGATCATAGGTTATTTGATTATAGGTAAAAATCAGATTAGGCATATGTGCCTGTCCTGGAAATTTGATGTCCCTCTTGCTTCCTTCCCACAATAATAATTAGTAGCCATCTTAAGGGCAGCTTTTTAAAAAAGAGGAACAGGATAGAAATTGCTTTAGGCAATCTGCCTTAGGTTATGAGAAAGCATACAGAGCAAAAGTTTAAACAGCATTCTTTGTAAATAATTCATAAGCAAAGACAAGCTTAAAACGAATTCCTATTGAAGAGGAAATTTAATGGTCACTTTAATTCATGTTTATAACACATCATTTTCCTGCCAGCTCATTGTAGATAGTCCTTGATGCATGGAGGTCTGCTTATAAAAAATGTGTATATATATGTATTTAAAAATATGGAAGAACAATGATGCTGTAACACTGAGAAAGCAAGGAGCTAACCTTCCTTGCCTTTGATCGCAGATTTCCCTGGCTATTCCTCCCTCCCATCTACTTTCATAGGGTTTTATCCAATGCTGGATTTTCCTTAATGTGAAGCACTTCTGCTTGTACGAGAGAGAGCACCCAATGTCCACTGATCCCTCTTAATTACTGCAGCCTCTGTCTCACCTAAAAGGTGGTTCCTGCGGGTTGGGGGACCCTCTGGATAAGAAGGCATAGAGGACTTGCAGTAGGTAGACAGGACCGAGGACAATTTGTGCCTAGGATGTCCCTATTTTCATTGGAGAAATGTTGGAGGATATGTGCCTGCACATTTCACTAGTGCACAGCCACAGTTGTATAAATCCTTGATTTCCAACTCTCAAAGATGTAGGGCAGGAAGTAAGGATAGGGATTTGGAAGATCTCTGGGACTGCAAGTGAATGCATGAGTGCATGTGTGGCATCCTGGGTGTGACATCATGTGACATCATGCTGGGTCATAAGGAAAGGGTTAAATGAGTGTGAAGTGATTGGCAAGTGGGACCCCAAGGGGAGGAGTTAGAGTTAGAATTAGTGTTGTTAAGGAGTCAGTCGGGTGTTAGAGGAGAGGGAGGATAAATAAGTCTGTGGGTTAGGATAGTTTGATGTGAGAGAGTGAGAGAATCTGTTAAGAGGAGTCAGATAGACAGTTGGGATAATCAGTTAGAAGTTATTAGGAAGGTATTGGCCGGTAAAGAAACTAAGATTAAGAAACTGACAAGAAAAATTATCTGAAACCATAAATTTGTTAATGCTTATAAAATAAACTTGTTTATTTGGTTTAATGTTAACAACTGTGTGGACTCCGTGTGTACCCGAGAGAAATGGGTTGGTGGCACTGGGGAAGCAATTACAGTGGTGGCACAGGGATCAATAGACCATCAAACGTCTGGGGACCCTGTGTGATCACCACAGCATAGTGTTAGGCAGCAAGCCTATACCCACTTACATGGGAGTAAGCCCCATTGAATTCTGTAGAACTTCCTTCTGTGCCATGTCTTCATAATACCTCACACGCGGCCAGAATGTTAAGCAGATCTGTGCAAGAAACCGTTTCAAAGCTGCACCAGGCCAAAGCTTTTGAGTCACCAGGTTCTGACATGTAACTTTTGCCAAGGGTGCAATTGCTGAAGGACATGCTTTGTCGCTCCTTTTGCTTACACAGGGCCTTGTCTGTGGGGGTGGGCGAAAGCTTTCTCCCTATGGAAAATAAACATTGCACCTCTGCAAGGCACTAGCCCTTCAGGAATACAAGTCCCATTTCCAAGTGTGAGCCACTTCTTGCTATAAGGGGCCTTTATTTTAGAGAGAGGAGTGGTGGTGATATTTGGTAGTGAAAATAAACATTGGAAAGATGAGGCTTCTCCATGTGTCCCATCCAAGCAAATTCCAGGCAAAGAGAGCAGTCATACATTCTGAACAAACAACACACTTGGTTGTTGTCATTTCTTTCAATTTATTATGTTCTCTTTTCTGTATTATCTACCATTCATTAAAGTAGAGCTATTCATTATTGTAATCTGACTCTCTTTTTTTTAACACAATGATTCAAACATTTAATTAATTGACTACCCTTCTAAATGGTCTGAAATAGAAATTTGATTTGGCAATGCCCATTGCCCACTTCTGTGCTCCGGGGTGCGGGAACGTTGATCAAGCCTAACACAGAAAAAAGAAAAAGTGGAGGTGTGGGGAATGGAATTGACGATACGGTTTTACATTCTGGTCGCGAGGCAAAATAAACACGTTTTGTGACTTTCCCGGTTGGGACGGGTCTATTTTTGGTCTGGATGTGGGAAAATGTGACCAAACTCTATTCTGGGTAAATTGCTTCACATGGCATTGAGTTGCCAGTGCCCAGGGAGTTTGCTGGAATAAGAAAGGACAACTGAAGCCAGAACTTTGTTAATATTTACAGCCTAAGACATTACAATACCTGAGACAGAGAAGCAAATGTCACACTCAGACATCCCTGCGCACCTGAGGTAGAACACCACATGCGCCTTTATCTGGCATTAAAAATAAGAAATATCTATCCTTTTTGCTGGCCTTTCACGATGATCTAATCTCATCTTAACAAACTGATATAAATTAGCTTCACATATCCACACATGCCTACTTTGTTCCTTCACACGAGTGGGTAAATGCGAGATGGGAAGCCACAATTAGCCATCACATCCTGCTATATCCAAATCAGGAACTATGGCTAATGGCTTCCAAACATGATACAGAAGCCAGATTTTAAACCATGTCTTTATACACTGGCTTGTATGAAAGCCATTAACCATAGCTTCCCAGTTCAACATAATGGAAATATGGTTAGCTGTGGCTTCCTGACTTGTTTTCCTGCTTGCTGGACAAAGTGGCTGCATATGGGAGCAACACAGGAAACTGCCTTTTTCAGAGTCAGACCATTAGTCCACCTTTCTCAGCACTGTCGACACTGGCTGGCAGCAGCTCTCCAGACTTTCAGACATGGGACATTTTAATCTTCCTGGAGATGCCAGGATTTATTTATTTTTTTTATAAATTTTTTTATTGATTTTACAAAATTTTTAAAACAATACAAACATATAAAAAGACGTACACACACGTATAGTTTCATAAACTTTTTTTCATAAACCATGTTTCTCAGACTCCCCCATACCTCCCCTTTCTGCATCCCAAAGTCCAAAAGTTTTTAACAACTCTAAATATTTCTATCAGTCCTCTGTCCTCTTAATCTTTCCTTTAGTCTAATCTTGTATCGCTGTAACCCTTTCTTTACTCAAAACCTCGACATTCTAACATTCAACAAGTTTATAGTAGTTCTTAAGGTAGATTTTAAATTTCTTCCATTCTTCTTCCGCCGTCTCCTTTCCCTGGTCGCGGATTCTGTCAGTCATCTCGGCTAATGTCATATAGTCCATCACTTTCATCTGCCATTCTTCCAGGGTGGGTAGATCTTGTGTCTTCCAATACTTTGCGATGAGTATTCTTGCTGCTGTTGTAGCATAAAGAAAGTTCTGTCCTTCTTTGACACTAATTGGCTGACAATGCCCAAGAGAAAGGCCTCTGGTTTTTTAGGAAAAGTACATTTAAGTACCTTTTTCATTTCATTATAAATCATTTCCCAGAAAGCCTTAATCTTCGGGCATGTCCACCAAAGGTGATAAAAAGTACCTTCAGTTTCTTTACATTTCCAACACTTATTATCAGGCAAGTGATAAATTTTTGCTAGCTTGACTGGGGTCATGTACCACCTGTAAATCATTTTCATAATGTTTTCCTTTAGGGCATTACATGCCGTGAATTTGATACCGGTGTTCCACAACCATTCCCAGTCAGCAAACATAATGTTATGACCAATGTCCTGTGCCCACTTAATCATAGCCGATTTAACTGTTTCATCTTGTGTATTCCATTTCAGCAGCAAATTATACATTCTTGACAAGTTCTTAGTATTGGGTTCTAACAGTTCAGTCTCTAATTTTGACTTTTCCACCTGAAAGCCAATTTTCCTGTCCTGTTTAAAAACCTCCATTATTTGGAAGTATTGAAGCCAGTCTTGTAATTTAGGTTTCAATTTCTCATGACTCTGTAATTTCAATTTATCTCCATCCTGTTCCAAAATTTCCCAATACTTTGGCCATCCGGCCTCCATATTGAGTTTCTTCAATGCCTTAGCCTCCAAGGGTGACAACCATCTAGGGGTTTTGTTTTCCAACAAATCTTTGTATCTTATCCAAACATTAAACAATGCTTTTCTGACAATATGGTTTTTAAAGGCCCTATGCACCTTGATTTTGTCATACCATAAATATGCATGCCAACCAAATGCATTATTAAACCCTTCCAAATCCAACATGTCTGTATTCTCGAGGAGCATCCAGTCTTTCAGCCAGCAAAACGCAGCTGCTTCATAGTACAATTTAACCTGGCACTCGGCAGGCAAAGCAGATGCTCTACCCTTGAGCTGTAGTAATCTATATATCTGCTTATTAAACTGAGATTTGCTTGTCCAAATGAGGCCAATGACTAGGCCAAGTCCACAAGAATGAATGCCAAGGAAATGGGACTTGTTTATTGTTGGTTGGTTGGTTGTTAAGCACATGTGTGATTTTTCTGATTACAAAACTGCTCATCACAAATAAAGTAATAAAGATCCACTGAAAACACAACATGATAAAATAACCCTAAGAGCAAAATATTATAACCAAACAAAATGTAAACAGAATCTAAATGAAGCAGCTGTTCCTGTTAGACACAGCAGCAGAGATTAATGGTACAGTCAACACAGAAATGGAAAAAATATTTTAAAAAACAGGTTGCAGCAACCCATCCATAGTCCTGGAGACCACAAAAGCCTTAAGTGGGCATTTAAATGACACAAATGTAGGTTCCATCCTGGGGAGGGCATTCCAGATGTGGCAGCAACACAGAAAGGGCCTTTTCTCTGCTTGCCACATGCCTGATATTTGGAAGGCTGAGGCACCCAGAGAAAGACCTCCGATGAATATCTTAAAAAACTGGACAGATACAGGAGAAGGCCTTGACCTCAGAGGTGTCCATCACAGGTCCCACTCAGTTATGGTACGTGTGCTGTGTTATGAACTCTGTGGCTGCCACTCTTCCTGTTAGCCAAAGAGGCACAGCAGTTGGGTCCATCACACACTCCTTTGTGGCAAAGGTTTCCTTTCCAAATAATCTGCCATACGGTCTTGGTCAGTGCTGGGACCATCTTCCAACAACCTTGTTTTGCAGGTCTCTGATACTTCCATGTTGCCTATTTTCATTTATTTATCAAAATCCGATTTTAGACAATGGTTTCACTACAAAAACGAAATTAAAAGCAAGTCAAATAGCAAGAAACAAATGTAGCAAGCGGGCTTTAGGAGTTTAACATATTTAAGGTATTTAAAATGAATTGTCATTTTTCATTGTTTTGCCTGGCACCTAGAGAACAGCTGGTGCCAAGACAGACCTTACTGGGAGAGGTATTCAGTAGCTGAGGTGCCACTACCAAAACAGCCCTGTTCCCTGGAGATACAAGCGTCACCTTTCCAAAAGAGACCATGTTTGGAGAAGGGCATCAATCAATGATTTTAGTGTGCAGACAGACTGATATGGGAGAAGGCAATCCTTCAAGCAATCTGGTGCTTTAAAGGTAAGTACCAGCACTTTGAATTGGACCCAGAAGCAAGTAGACGGCCAGTGAAGTTCTGTCAAAACAGGTGAGATACACAAGGAGAGAGAGCAGAGACTTTGGCTGCTGCATTGTGGGCTATCTAACGCCTCTGAACGCCTTTCAAAGGTGGCTCTATGTATAACACATTGCATTAAGCCAGACAGGATGTTACCAGAGCATGGATAACTGTGGCCAGATGGAGAAAAGAAGACAGTGGAATTGTGGCAGAGCTTGGATTTGAGCACCATGTGTCTCTGCTCATTATGCCACATGGCCAATGGCTTGCAGGATCAAAGAACAGTTAATGAAATATATTTCTTGAGGTGATGGCAGTCGTCTGCAGAGGGCAGATGACTGCCATCACCTAAAGTTCTTAATAATTTCTGACTGGGGAAGGACAGTGTACATACTTGGCAGATCCTTCTGGCTGGATTAAAGAATCCTGATCTGTGGCTCCATGTGCTTTTACTCATTAAATCACACTTTGATGCTCTTTATATACACAAGTAAGATGAATCAATGCAGGTGACGGCTGCTTCTGCTGCCCTGAAACCTTTTGCAGCATTTTGAAGGTGACATTTGGGTTTTGTACAAGGCATGCTTATCCATCCTGTGCCTGGAGATCAGGATGCACGTTTGCTCCACTGTAAAGTGGCGGCCGGGGTGGGGCGGGGCGTCAGCTGATTGGACAAAAGAAGGCCATGCGAATTCTCCCATCTTCAATCTGTTCACCAAAACCATTTTGAAGTCTGATGCATCCCAGTCTGTGCCTGCTCTTTTATACAGCATGCTAATACCTCTGTTTACTGACTTTAAAGAAACAGTTTAGATCATTTGGCAACCGTTCATGATGGCCAGAAGCCAGCCTCTTAGTACAAGTTCAGTGCTGTAAAAATGTAAACAGTTCCAAATGGGTAACAGCTGGAAGACTGGGGATGTAAGAAGTGGATCTCTATTAGCTCACGGAAATGGGGTGAGGGTTGTATGGATGATGACTTTGTTCCACACAGGTTGGCCACGTGTCTCGCTTTACATGCTTTTCAAATGTCCTCTGTACTTGCCCAACTGAAGTTTGGTTTAAAGATAAGCAAACATAAGAGTGGGGAGGCCTAGAAGTTGCCCATCAACAATGAGCAGTGGCGTAGCGTGGGTTGTCAGCACCCGGGGCAAGGCAAGTAATTTGCGCCCCCTAACCCATGGATTTGCGCCCCCTAACCCTAACCCCCAGATGTTGCGCCCGGTGCGGCCGGCCCCCCCTGCACCCCCCACGCTACGCCACTGACAATGAGCACCCAGAGAGCAGGCTGAGGAGACACACAGGTCTCTTGCTGATAGTCTTGCCCACTAGGTACCCTGTTTCTATTTAAACCCCACTCTCTATTTCTAAATACGCACGTATTAACTTTGTTGTTTAGTCATTTAGTCGTGTCCGACTCTTCGTGAATTAGCATGCCCAAAATTTATACAAATCCATGCCCTCTTTTTCATTGATGCTTTTCCTCTTTCTTGGCAATGCAAAAGCGGCCACCCTAGTTCCACATCTGGAGTTTTCAAATATTTGTCATCCCCCATTGCCATACTGGACAGAAGTGCTGTGTGTAATAAACCATATGCTGGTTTTCTGTGGACAATTATGGTAGTAGAAAATCGCTTATGCTTTGCTTGTGTGATGGACTACTTATGAGTCAAACCAACATGTCCTGCTTACAGAAAGCCTTTCAGTTGTCCATAACAGGTATACTTCGGAAGTAGCTATATATTGCCCAAAATGCAAAAAAAGGGACTTCCAATACAGTGAAGGAAATGAAGCCCAAACATTATCACTTATGTATTACTTTGTAACCAGAGCCTTGATTCTAGGTTTGATTGTCCCATCACAACCATTCCACCATCTTCTGTTCTCAGAATCTAGCTGCTGGTCATCTCCTTACTGGGCTCTTTCCTCTACGCTTGTTAATCCGCTGAGCCTGACTCCTCTCAGCATTCAGATGTCCCTTCTCATGTTGCTGATTTAACAGATGCCTGGCTGTTCATGTCAGTTACCCTAGAGCAGAATCGGGGAGCCTGCAGTCTTCCAGATGTTGGACTACAACTCTCATAATATTGGGCCATTGGCTATGTTGGAGTCCAACATCATCTGGAAAGCCACTGGCTGCTCATCCATGCTCAGTCTACAGAATGACTGTAGAGTCCTTGAGATTATAGCCAATGGGTCTGTGATGACCCATTGGGCCAATGGGTCTGGGATGATGGGAGCTGCAGTTCAGCAACAAGCAGAGAGCCAAAGCTTCCCTACACCTGCTCTACACCCATAGATCTTACTCTCTTTGTTTATCCCTTTTTGGTCTTACAAAGCAGGAGCCTGTTCCCCTAAGGTGCTTTGAAAACGCCATCTCCCCGTACATTCATTCTGCCAAAGTGCTGTGCCTTCCCTCAATTAAGTGCTCTTATAAAGATGCTTGTCAATAAGATCTGTCCTCATCTTAAAGCAATTATTTCACCCTAAAGGTTTTGTACAGACATCAGACTTCCACTCTAAATACGCAGTGCATTTAGCAAAATAAGAATGGAAGCAGTCGTTCTTTCCATTTAATTTCTCTGGCACGGGTTTTTTTTGGGGGGGGGCATTGCATTTTTAAAAAAACCCCTGAATGAGGCTGTTCATTCATACGCAATAAGGAGAGCTGGAAGACTGTATTTATTTTGTCCATTTAGATTTTAATCTTCGGCAAGCCACATGAGATGGCTCTCATCCAAGGCTCTAGTTCCCCTTGGAGCACATTTGTAGAAGCCGTTTGCAGAAGGATGGCTCATAAAACACTAAACAGCATAATATATCTGATAAAAGAAACCACCACCCCTGCCACTATTTCCTAGTGGGAAGAAATATTAAACCTCCCTCCTCCTGCCCTCAAGCACTTCCCATCCTACCTTCAGCCATTGTGGCGCTGGTCGCTTGCAATGGTTGCATTGCACTGAAAAGGAGACAGATAGGCTGGTGCTCATGTGGACATTTCTAGAATGGTCACCACAGCATCGTAATGGTATTTATTGAGCAATGTCACATACCTGTGCCAAAATGTTGGACAAGAGGTGCAACAAGAATCTCTACCAAAGGATCCACTGTTTGAGATCAAGTTGCTGGCAGGACCAACGTTTATGTTAACAGTTTTGGTCTTAGAGCCAAATGTGACTGGGGAAACCAGAGCAGGAGGAAACAAGCTTGCTCCATCTCCCATGTGACAACCATTGAGATATTTGAAGGCAGCTATCATATCTCCTCTCAGTCTCCTCTTTTCCAGGCTAAGCATACCCAGTTCCTTCAACCATTCCTCATAAGGCCTGGTTTCCAGACCCTTCCAGATCATCTTGGTTGCCTTCCTCTGCACACGTTCCAGCTTCTCAATATCCTTCTTGAATTGTGAAGTTGTAAGTTAAAGGAGCTGTCCCTAAAACTGCTATGAAAAACTGTGCAAAAATGTTTTGAAGGTACCATGTGGCTGAGAGATCATGACACAGATATGTTGGTATTTCCAAATAGCAGGGATGGGGAATCTGGGCCTCTCCAGATAACGATGGACAGAAACTCCCATCAGTTCAACAACATCTGGAGGGCCACAGGCTCTCCATCCCTGCCATTGGACATGTGGATGTTATTGCAGGGCAACAGATGTGAAATAACTGTGTGACTAAAGGATGAGTTGTATGAATCTCTTTTCTTTTTGATAGAGACTTAAAAAGAAAACCTTGATGAAACATTCTAGTCTGGATCCAAAGGGCTGATGCCCTTGTAAAGGAATTAAGAAAGTCATTCTCCAATGGGATGTTCATTCTTGAATGTGTTTTTTTTTAGCTGATGTGTGATTTTCTTTGAAGACCGGGCAGCTGTAATGGAAATGCTAGGACCTTTAAAGAACATGGAGTTCTCTGCAGGACAAGCTGTGTCCTGGCTTTTTCTGATAAAAAAATCCAAAACTATTTATGCCTCTTTTTCTTTTTCTTGCACCAACTCAAATATAGCAACAAGAAAATGCCACATAACTCATGAAGTAAAGGCTGGCTTGTGCCAAGGGTAATATTTGCATTTGGGAAACATGACCCAGATTGTATGAAGCAGTAGCCTCCGCACGGCCTCCGAGGTTTCTTTTGGCTGGATGTTTATGCGGACAGTCTTTGCTGTTCATTCATTTAATGGCTGAGAGGCAGCTGAGTGTTTTTACATGAAGAAACTGGAATACCTCAGCTTTTACTATTTTGAACCACGCTGAATGCTGTCTTCACTGCGGCACTGGGGGAAATGTGGCAAAGCGAACACAGGGCTCCCAAGGTCCAGAAAGAGTGAAACTGATGTGCTGGGCTCTGGGCAAACAAGTGCCCCTTGTGTTCTGTGGTTCTCAGCTTGGTTTTCCAGTGGGCTGAGCTCCACTGACAACTCTGTTCTGAGGCCTTACTCTGATGCATTTATTTCCCTTGAGGGCTGCCAGGACTCAGTTGAAGAAGAAGAAGAAAAAGTGGCATGATATGGCCTCTGACATTTAAATGATGCAATGCCCTTTAATAAGAAACTGGTGTGTATCTTAAGAAGGCGGCCATGCAAGAGGCCAAATCCTTGTTGGCACATGCATGTCCGGCGGGGGTGGGGGTGGGGTGGAGTGGAGGAGAGCGCCAGCAGGAAGAGGCAAGAGGTGTCTATTCCCCAAATTGTAAAACAAAATGGAGAGTTCTGCTGGGTTTCGATTCTGGGTTCCCTGACTTCCGGACTCAGCTCAGCCATAGAAGCACACCTGGGACCTTTTGCATGGAAAGCATGTTCTCCACCAATAACTTTAACAATTGCAAAACTGTGCTTCTCCGGTGATCTTCCAAGGGGAACCAAACCAAGCTAAGTTCTGTCTCTAAAACTGTTCACCTCTTGTGTAACGATATGGCAACTTGCCTAAACGCCTTAGTATTGAGACTAGGGCTTTTATCTTCTTGATTTTAACTATCGGTTTTGAGATCCCTGCTTCTTGGGAGAAAAGCGATGACAAACCTAGACAGCATCTTAAAAAGCAGAGACATCACCTTGCCGACAAAGGTCCGTATAGTTAAAGCTATGGTTTTCCCAGTAGTGATGTACGGAGGTGAGAGCTGGACCATAAAGAAGGCTGATCACCGAATAATTGATGCTTTTGAATTATGGTGCTGGAGGAGACTCTTGAGAGTCCCGTGGACTGCAAGAAGATCAAACCTATCCAATCTTAAGGAGATCAGCCCTGAGTGCTCACTGGAAGGACAGATCCTGAAGCTGGGGCTCCAATACTTTGGCTACCTCATGAGAAGAGAGGACTCCCTGGAAAAGACCCTGATGCTGGGAAAGATGGAGGGCACAAGGAGAAGGGGACATCAGAGGATGAGATGGCTGGACAGTGTTCTCGAATCTACCAGCATGAGTTTGACCAAACTGCGGGAGGCAGTGGAAGACAGGAGTGCCTGGCGTGCTCTGGTCCATGGAGTCACGAAGAGTTGGACACGACTAAACAACAACAAAACTGAGATCCCTTACTAGGGGTGGGGTGGGGGTGAGGCTGGTGAGGAAGGGAGCTGGACTTCCAGTTGTCACCCCAACAACTGAGTGTTTGTTTCAGATTTGCACTGCTGGTCTTTCTGCATCGTACAGGAGTACAGAAAACTGCATTCTGAGGAAGGCCCACAATAAGAGCTGAGTGCACATGAATTCTGACATGAATATTACATTGTCTGAAGGTTTTTTAGTAATGTTGCAATGTTCCCTGGGCTTTATTGTTTTTGCTGGTGCTCTCGCCAGGGCCATGAATGGAGAAGTTATTTTGCTTCCTTAAATGAAATTCCATGTGGCTTCTGTGCCAGCTTTGTTCTCCTCACGTTCGTGTATGTTTACTCGGCTCCTTTGTTCCAGATGGGTTTCTCCGCACTGGTGTAAACTTGCCAAAAAATCATCAGAGGACACTGATCCTCAAAATGCCCAAATTCTCAAGAATGCAGCCCCTGGGGCCAGGAATGATTTCATCAAAAGTGACTTTCCAGCCACTCTGAAACCTTTCATGTCTCTTGTGAAATCTGCCATCTTCAGGCAAACAAATCAAGAGCCAGATGATTGTCATAAATGCTCAGATACTTCAGCAACTTAAAGCCCCTCCGATTTTATCAAAGCAGACAGAGTGCTGTTACTACACATATCAGGTATGAAGCTGGTAGAAAGACACGCGTGAGTTTGACTGGCTGTCAGCTCCCTGACAGAAGCAACCATTTTTCATTGTCTCAAAGTTATAATCAAAATAAGTATTCGGGAGTTTGGGGGGACCAAATGCACTTTGTGACCCTTCTAAGCTTCGGACAAATTTTTACTGCAGTTTGTATTTGTGCTTAAAAGCACAGTAGGTGCCACGAGAATTTATTTTTGCCAAAGTACAAGAGGGAAATTGGATTTTACTAGGGAGGCATTAGAATCATAGAATCATAGAGTTGGAATAGACCACAAGGGCCATCGAGTCCAACCCCCTGCCAAGCAGGAAACACCATCAGAGCACTCCTGACATATGGTTGTCAAGCCTCTGCTTAAAGACCTCCAAAGTAGGAGACTCCACCACACTCCTTGGCAGCAAATTCCACTGTCGAACAGCTCTTACTGTCAGGAAGTTCTTCCTAATGTTTAGGTAGAATCTTCTTTCTTGTAGTTTGGATCCATTGCTCCGTGTCCGCTTCTCTGGAGCAGCAGAAAACAACCTTTCTCCCTCCTCTATGTGACATCCTTTTATATATTTGAACATGGCTATCATATCACCCCTTAACCTCCTCTTCTCCAGGCTAAACATGCCCAGCTCCCTTAGCCGTTCCTCATAAGGCATCGTTTCCAGGCCTTTGACCATTTTGGTTGCCCTCCTCTGGACACGTTCCAGTTAATTAATATTATTAATATTAATTATTACGTTCCAGTTCCATTAATATTATTGGAATTTGCTTCTGTAACTTAAGGTAGGAATTTGGCCTTGTAAGGAACAATTGAGCATAAAAAGAGAAGCAATGAATCTTCTCAGCTATGGATTTTCTCAATTTTGCACTCTCTTGGCTTGGCATCCTGTGCAGGGGAACTGCCTAAACTGCCCTAAATCTGGCACTGGAAAAGGAAGCCACACAGCAGATCCTATGCACAGAAAACTGGCATATCAGGGAGAAGATGCGAGAATCGATCTACTTGACATCGACTAGCCTCTCTGGTATAAAGTAGGACAACCCAGACACAGGTTAACCACCTCCGAGAGAACTAGGTCAGCTTTCCCCAATGTGGCCCTCCAGATGTTTCTGTACATCATCTTTGACCATTGGCTCTACCGGCTGGGGCTGCTGGGAGTTATAGATCAACTGATTCAAACAATTGTGGCACAATCAGCACATCTGGGATAAGAAGGGCCCACTGAACCTAGAAAAACCAAGGGCAATTTTTGGACAGCTAAACACACCACCGTCATGAGTATGGCATTTGCAGGCTGACACAGAGATACTACAGAATGTAGAACTGCAGCAATTTTGTGGCAAAATAATACACCTGCTGCTAGAAGGTTGCACATGTTAAGAAAGCAAAGGTGTAAATCCCATTCTTCAGACAGCGGCAGATTTTGGTTTTGTGCTAGACTCAGTGGGATTTCAATCAAATCCTTTTGGAACTGTCAAGCACAATTCCAAGGTTGCTGCTATTGCAAAATTTCTCTATATTGCTGTTTTTCTTTATCTCTTCCATTTCCAATTTCTCCTTGGACCAGCATTTTCCAATATGGAGGCGGCCAGTTCAGACAAAACAAAAACCAGCAAAAAAATTGTTGCCTTGTCAGCTACATTATAATAGCTGGTACCTTCCACATATACTTAGGTGAAATCTACACACCTGGAAATGCTTTTCAAAAAACGTTTTGAAAAATACATTGAATTTGGCATAGCTCACTGTTGCCATCTAGTGTCTCATTTGTATATTGCACTTTGCAACACATTTAAATGTTTTGTTTGCAGCTGTATAGCTGAGTCCCTAGTTGCTTCTCAGTAATCTTTCCACCTCAGAGGTGGCCCACCAGAAGCTGTTGAACTGCGACTCCCACCATCCCTGATAATTGCCCATGCTGGCTGGGGCTGAGGGGACTGGGAGTCCAACAACATTTGGAGAACCGCAGGCCCTTTGGTGGCTTGAGCCACTTGTCTGCATTCCTAGAATGGCTGGAATGTGTGACGACAGAGTTTATAATTTAGAATTATTCCTTTAGTATCAAGATTGTGAGGTAATGTGAGGGCTTGTCCTAAAGTCACATGTCCCAGGCAGTTTCAAAGGCAGAGAGCAGAATTTCCTAAACTTAGTCTTCAGCTGTTTTGGGACTACAATTCCCATAATCCCTGACCACTGGTCCTGCTAGCTAGGGATGATGGGAGTTGAAGTCCAAAAACAGCTGGAGACCCAAGTTTGGGAAACCCTGACCTAGAGGTTGTTACACAGGTTTGTCTTGGAGGAGAGGTGATGAACTTTTGGCCCTCAAGCAGGCATGGACAATGGCCAAGGATAATAGATATCATAGTACACTAACATCTGGAGGGCCACAGGTTCCTCACCCCATCTTAGAGACTCTGGGGAACAAAGTCATTCCAACATATTTCTCTAGTGCAGTGTTTCTCAGACTTGGGTCTCCCACTGTTGTCAGACTACAACTCCCATCATGCCCTAGCTAGCAGGACCAGTGGTCAGGGATGATGGGAGTTGTAGTCCAATAACAGCTGGAGACACAAGTTTGAGAAACACGGCTCTAGTCTGTCTGTGGACCCAGAATCACTCACTCAAGGTGCCCAGGGTGCCAGAAGTACAGAAAAAGGAGTTGACTGAATCATTAAAGCAGGTAACATAGCAGTTGAGCTTTTTCTTATCCAGACATATGTTTTCCTCTGCTTCAAAGGAGAGCTTGTACAGATGAAACTGGGCCTCTCTAGCCATGGTAACTAATGAAGGCAAGGAGAGGAACTGAGCTGTTCTGACTTTCCAGATGTGGCTTGTTGAGGGCTCAGGGGTTTCGCTATCAATGTCCCTGCTTCCATGTTTCAAGAATAGAGCCAGGGCTTTGTTTTGGGCTTCTCCAGCAGGTAACAGTACATTCTCCAGTAGGTAGTTACAACAAGGAGGGGCCCACAGTGTAAGGCACAAACACAGCCAACCAAACTCTTTGCTGTTCACCCTTTTTGATGATATTTTCCCCCTTTGCAAACATCTTCCACAAACTGAAACAAGGCGCACAATGCAGAACAGCAACACACTTAAAATAATGCCACGTGGAAGAATTTAGCGCCCGGCAGTGTCTCCTTTTCATGACCCTCCTCATTCTCCCACCTCCATTGATGTCTCCCATGATTCTGGAGGGTAGGCCCAGCCCAATGTTTCAGGATATGGCACTTTCCAAAAAAGAAACAAGCAAACATTTTCCATTCTTTTCTTTTTGGCACCAGTAGTTGTAAATTATTTCCAGGGACAACAAATCTGCTTCAGGAAAACAAGGGAACAAAAACAAGTGTCACTATCATCATGAAAATAGTCATGAGATCAACCACATAATGCAGATGGGAAGCAAGGGAAGGTGGAAACTGTTAAGTTGTGGGCGAACATATCAGACAACGCAGCGATTCTTCAACAGCTCTTGTTTATTCAGAGGCCAGAATAGAACTGAACTGAAGAGCTCAGTCAGCCTGCTTATATAGAGCTCCAGAACAATGTAACTGTTGCAACTTTCTAAAACTATCCAATCACTGAACGTCACTTTCGATCCTTCATTTGCATAACTATTTACAGTATCCCCCTGCTGGCCCAGTACATAACAGAAACCAATTGCCTTTTCAGAGTTTTACGGTGTTCTGTGCTTTAAAAAAACCAAAACAAACCATCCTATTGGAGTAAACCCATTAAAATCAATGGATCTCATGCGTTGTACTTTACCTGAGTATAATTAATGATGTATTATTGCCCGGTATCCTGCAGAAAAGTGTGCTCCTTTCCTGCTACTAATGTTCGCAATGTTTCTATAGCCCTTTCCACCCAGACATATCCCTTTCAAGCATAGTGGAGCAAAGCGAAGACTTTTGGTAAACTTGGCAAAGAGTTCTGCCTTGTCACAGAGTCCTTTGCTGTGTATCTTTCTTTGCTGTAAACATATTTCAACAAAGCAGAGTGTTTTGTTCTGTGCTAGCAAACAGCTCTAGGGCAATGTATCTCCAGACTGTCACTACTTTGCTTGAGGGATTCAAGTGTGTACTTCATTGGAAATTGAGGTTTGTGCAATTAAAGTTCTCTGTTGCCCTAGCACAACAAATTCACTTACAGAACAAAACAAAACAAAACAAAACAAAACTTTTTGTAGTTAGGAAAGTGACAGGGAAGTGCTCTGAAAAGTGCGAGGTGAAATAATGATTATTGGGAAGATCTATAAACACTCCACAAGCGAATCACGATGAATGCTCATTGTTGTATAATCTCCCCACAAAACAAAGGCTCAGTAAAGACCACACATAGTCAAATTTCTGCATAAGTTTTGCCCCATCAAATCAGGATGAATGCTTAATACATAGGTTGGCAGCAGGTACCCTGTGAGAAATTCTCAGCAATCATAGCTGGAATGAGCAGCCTTTATGGGGACGATTTTGCTTATCACCTTGAAAAATTCAAATGCAACTTAACAGCCTCAGGGCTTGAAAGGCTGATTGACTATAAAACATTTCATAACTGACCCTATGAAATCAAACTCTAGGCTTTATCCCTGCCAGCTGCCACCTTCTCCTTTGTGCTCTGAAGCTCTGCTCGTTGGTTTGAGTAAAGAACTCAGCTTGCTCTGCTGGTTAGAGCAGGGGTCAACAAACTTTTTGAGCAGGGGGCCGGTCCACTGTCCCTCAGAGCTTGTGGGGGGCCGGACTATATTTTGGAAAAAAAATGAACGAATTCCTACACCCAAATAACCCAAAGATGCATTTTAAATAAAAGCACACATTCTACTCATGTAAAAACACACTGATTCCCAGACTGTCCGTGGGCCAGAATTAGAAGGCGATTGGGCTGGATCCGGCCCCCGGGTCTTAGTTTGCCTACCCATGGGTTAGAGTGTGGTGCTGATAATGCCAAGGTTTGCAGGTTCAGTCCCCAAATGGGTCAGCTACATCTTCCTGCACTGCAGTGAGTTGGCCCTCAGGGTCCCTTCCAACTCTACAATTCTATGAAGATGAGGTGCCCATTGATGCTGGTGTGCCAAAGTCTCTTTGCTTCTTCTAGGCAGGTTCCTCCTCCTTAGGGAAGGGCTCTAGCTCAGTGGCGAAGCATCTGCATTTCCAGGCAGAGCCAGGAATGTCACATGGTGCCTTAAGGAGCCCTTCATTGTGACTGGCTGGCTTGGTTTGGAATATAATGCTCCCACAAAGCCTCCAAAGTGTAAGGGATGGACAATGTCCAATTTCCCCAAGAAAAGTGGCTTTTCCTTGCCTCCTCCTAAATATAAAAAATGTTTAAATAGCTCCCAAAGGCCATCTTTTCTATGCATTTCCAAATGCAGGATGTATGAAGAAGCAGGTCTGGAAAATACGGTGCAATATTGGATACAAATTCACTACATACTGACTACTGGAACACACACTTAGAAATGAGGCATAGGCCGAAGGGTATTCAAGTAACGATTTTTTATTTAAAAAAAAGATTTAGGAACCTTTGTTTTTTCTTAAAATAAAGGACACCTGGTATCTGAACCTGTCAGTGGTATGTAATAAAGCATAAGCAATCACTGTGGCCGGGGAGCTGTTGGTGTTTGTGTCAAGCTCTGCCTGATCTAGCTACCTGTACTTGCAGCCTGCATAGAGAAGATGTCAAGGAAAGGTGTCAATCCTTTTCAGCCCTGGCCATCTTAAAAGTTCAAAGCAGACCATAGTTCTGTCCTGTTCCTGTCTGGCAGAAGGCGGCAAAAGGCAATGAGGTATACCGGTAATTGGTTAAGTCCTGCTCAGATTGGACCCATCAGTCCATTGATCTCAATGGGTTTGCTCAGAGGTGTCCCATCCTGTTTCGCCACCTGAGGAGAAACAGGAAAGGGCTGCCCTGCATGTCCATCTGGTACCCTCCCCACCAAAACCTCATTTCCCAGGGTCACAGGACTGCAGGTTCTGGGTTCGGGAGAGATTTCGCAGCCCCATGAAGCTCTTGCGAGATCTCGCTGGAACCCACAAACGGCCGCTGCCACTTCTCCAGCAGAGGCAGCAGTGCCCCTTGGATTCAGCCGCCTGAGGTGGCTGCCTCAGTCTGCCTCATGGATGGGCCAGCTCTGGGCCTAACTCCAAGTAGGGCTTGGTTGGAGACACCGCACTGTGTCACATTGATTGTGTTCAGAGGAATCGCATAAACCCTTTTAAGGGAGAAAATAGCATTTTGTGGGGCTGGCTAGAAAGCTATGAACCTGTTGTATGCGTGATGTTGTTGTTGTTTTGAAAAGGCTGTTTAAGAGTCAAAGCTGGGTCTCTTCATCATGCCTGGCTTGTCATTTGAAGCGCTGCCATGGAATCCGAGTTTTGTTGAAACTGTGACTAAATACCAGTCTTCTGTGAAGTACAAAGAGCATCATCTCACCTACCCGGTGGATTTTCCATGTGTTCCTAACAATCGTACTGTCTGGGAGTGAGCTGAAGAGTGAAAGACTGGGGGATTTCCTGCCTTTATTTACAGATCTGTGGGCATGCACATGCACTAGTAATTACCCAGTCAGTCCCTTAATTTGCCTTGTACCGTGTGGGTGCAGTCTAACGGAAACTGCCTGAGCAACTTTCCACTGAAAAATTATAACCAGATATATGTTTGGAGGGAGAATGCCACACATTTTTATCATCTTCTGTACAATTGGAGGGTGGAGTAGGGGGAGGGGATTGTAATAGGTCCCCCCCCAACTTACATGCTGAGGAATGTCTTCATGGCTATGTTTTTACAGTTACTGGCATTTTCCCTTTTCCCCTACTTGCCCCCACCTTTATGTTATTGCAAATGCAGCTGAACAGGTCTGTGTCATCTGATGGCAGCGTTAGGTTTGCAGTGATGTATGTGCCTCAAATCTACTTCCAAACCTCATCTCTTTTCTCTTTATGGCCACAGTCCCAGGGCCCACAGCCCAGGGGGCACTTAAAGTCATGGGTTTGAAGAGGTTTAAGTACGTCCAACTCAAGTGTTGGATTGTGGCCTGTGTGCAAGCAATCTCTACCCCCTGCACACACACACAACTATCCATTTTTGGCTTGGTGCGATGTTATCCGTCTTCATAATGGAACATGGTAATTGCTGTACCCATTTTGAGCAGACCCAAGGGCACAGACTTATGACAAGGGTGAAAATGTATGTGCTGAGATGAAAGGAAATGGACATTTCAATGCTAATATTTTATAAAAATAAATTGGTGAGGCATGCCAGGAAATAGCCTGGAAGTAACTTGCTCATCTTCTGGGCTTTCCACCATACTATGAATCACTTGTTTACTTCACATAACAGAAATGCAGCTGTATTCCTCAGCTATAGGCTGAACACTGTAAGTGAGAGGGGAGAGTGAGCAGGTGCAAGGCCTGTACCTCAGTAGCAGGGCCTGTGCTTTCCATCCAGAATGTTCTGGGCTTAATCCCTGGTGTCTCCAGATGGGGTTGGTTTGCCTGCAAACCTGGAGAGCTGCTACTAGTCTGTGCATGTAATACAGTGGTGCCTCGCAAGACGAAAAGAATCCATTCTGTGATTCTCTTCGTCTAGCGGTTTTTTCGTCTTGCGAAGCAAGCCCATTGAAGGATTAGCGGATTAGCGCTATTAGCGGCTTTTAGCGGCTTATCTGCTGATCGGATCAGCTGATAAGCGGTTTAGCGGCTTAGAAAAAAGGGGGGAAAGGAAAAATAACCAGCAGGAACTCGCAAGACATTGTCGTCTTGCGAAGCAAGACCATAGGAAATTCGTTTTGCGAAGCACCTCCAAAACGGAAAACTCTTTCGTCTAGCGAGTTTTCCGTCTTGCGAGGCATTCGTCTTGCGGGGCACCACTGTACTGAAATTTGGCAGGTTTCATTGCCTCAAAAGGGTCCAAGAAGCCTGCAAATTTCATCTACTTCTGCCTCAATTTTTTTAAATAAAAATATAGATTTTTCCTTATCTTTTTTGTTTGACAGTGCCCAGCACAAAACTCTATTTGTCTGTAAGTTGGTAAGCTCTGTCCACTCAGGAGGGGCTACTATGCCTGCAGATTCCATCCAATTTTACTAAGAAGAGGAAATATAGCCATTTTAAAAATTTCCCCGTAACAGTGAATGGGGGAGGCACGAAACTTTACTTCTCCAAATGAGGATTCAAATGTGCACCAAACTGGGCAGGATTTGAAGCACTTCAGACCAAATCAGGCTGTTTTTCTGAGAACTGAATTGGGGTATGAACTGAATCTTGCATACAGTGCACGACCTGGCCCCCCCTCACCCAAGTTTGCACAACATTTTTGTGGCAAGCATTTCTGAGAGATTACTCACACCGGTTGGAAGGCAAGGTAATATTTGAATCCTACCTCCATTTTTCGGCATCAGCTCGAACTTCTGAATAATCCTCTGCAACATCCGCTTGCCCTTCCTTTGTTCCTGGCTAGCTGATGTGTTGCTTTCTCTATGGTTTCAATTCAATAGTTGCTGGTCTAACCTAAATGCTGTAAGCACACAGGTGGCTGAACCTTGGCTCAGTGCAGCTCACACATGTTCACAGTGCATGAATGTTCTTGGGCCATAGCTACCCAAGTTCCCCCTGCCTTCCCCAGTGTTTTTTTCCCACCATTCTTTGACAACAGAGCAGTCATAAGGCAAACCTGCGCTGAAGAGGCATACCTCTTGTAAGTTATGTACTGTGCAGTTCCCACACACACAGAGACCACATAACTGATGTCTCTGTGGGTTGCTCAATGCTCGGCGTTATGGTTTTCTGATTAGGGACACGCCATGTTATGTTAAGGAAGATCTAATTACATTATACACAAACGCACACTTCATTATTTACAAAATCAAGCCGTAGCCATCAGTGGACTGCTCCAAGCTGGAGCCAGAAGTAAAATTGGACCCGGCTCTGTCACAGTTGTCAATGGAATACTAAAACTAGCAGGCTATAAAATTCATTTTTCCCCCAAGCAAAAACAATAACATTATTATTATTATTTTAAAATGGTATTCCTGAAGACCACAGAGGGAGAAATATTTTTCCTTCTGATCTGTTCCAGGGCTGCTGCTGGGAAAAGCTGTAGTGAGCCTGAAAACATATTGTTGTGGTCTGCCAAAGTGTTTCTAACCTTGGCAGGTCTGAAGCAATGGGATTTTAATGAATGAGGTGAGAGACAAATTCTAAAATAATTCCCTCCCATCACCTTGACAAGTCTTGTGGCAGTGGCTGATGTTAATGTTTTCTTAGACCTCGCTGTGGAAGCTACATTTAAATTTTCCTTATTTTTCATTCTTGGGTGCAGAAACCAGTGAATCTGTCCCCAAACTCCTGGTAAGGAACATATTAGCCTTATGGAATGTATTAGCATATACAAAAATTGTTTTAAGATGCTTTTACTAGAAGACACTGTTGGTGGGTTGCCTGCTCACTCTTTCTGGCATCCCTCCCTCACCTGCTCAGGCTATAAGCATTCCTTCACATTTCTTCCCTGTTGTATTTAACATCCACATAATGAGAATGCAAATTAGCAGACGTTTCATCATGGCTTTATTGATAAATTTGGATTTATGCACCAGCTCTCTATGGAACATGATTGTCCCTTTTAGAAAGTCCCTTTGCTTGCCACTTTTAACTCTGCCAAATTCATGTTAGCTGCAGTTTAATAAATACGCTACAAAAGAATGCAGTAAAGTTATAACACTCCATCCCTTTACTGATTATTTTTAAAAAAACTTTGTTAAAGAATAGACTTTCTTTCGTAAAATACTATGCATTTATTTGGTATATGGCCAAATGACTTGGTATAGACTCAAGAATAAATAACAACAAGGGCATATTTTAAGAACAAATCTCTTTACAGTATGTTCCTTCAGAAGATGAGTTTGAACAAACAACAAGGGTATCACATGAAGTCTGCTTTAAATTGTTCTCCCATGGTTGATTCATTCATGTTAGCAAAGCATGATGTGTGTGCAAGGGCAGTAAAGTGGATTGGGCCATATTCCTTTTGCTGTTGTAGAGTTTGCCTGTGTAAACATAGACAAGTGCACTTAAATTCACTGTAGGATTCAGTAGGCTTGAGAGTTCTCAAGTTGGTTGGATTGGGACTTGCTCTGCAGTGGCGTGGATAAAATGTTCCCTGCCTTCCTAACAAAGCCACTACTACAGTCATACCTCGGGTTAAATATGCTTCAGGTTGAGCGCTTCTGGGTTGTACTCCACGGCAACCTGAAAGTAACAGAACGTGTTACTTCTGGGTTTCGCCGCTCGCGCATGTGCAGATGGTCAAAATTACGTCATGTGCATGCGTGGAAGCGGCGAATCGCGACCCGCACAGGCGCGGGTTACGTTCGCTTCAGGATGCGAACGGGGATCTGGAAAGGATCCTGTTCGTATCCAGAGGTACCACTGTACAGAGAAGAAATTAAAGTGGCTTCTACATGGAGACTGTGTATCATGTATACAGACCCTCTGGGAGTGAAAGCTCATAGAATCAGCAACTGTGGTTGTTTATGAATAAACTGAACATGGGAACACATCGGTCATAACATGAATCAGACCCTAATGCTCATGCGCAAACTTGCCTTCAACCCAGAAATGCATTTCTGACACTTTTCCAATTAACTGATCCGGTTATGTGTGTGTTTTTAACTGCAACTCCCTGTTTTTAAGATATCGCCCACATTTTTGCTTTATGCACAGTGGCTAAGCCTGCTCCAAGTTGCTTAAGGTTATTTTGCTTAGGGCTGCTTTACACATTGTGCAGGATAAATCAAAGTTAGTCAACAAAATGGGCATTCAAAAGGGAGGTGCAGCCAGTTCTGAGTCCCAGAAAAATATGGCTATACAATAGGTGAGTTTGCTGTGTTTACATCCTTGTAATAAGGCGGTGTGTGAAGAAGACTTTGAGGGACTTTAACTATCCATGCAGCTCCTCCCTCCCCAGGCCTTATCTTTGAGTGGTGGCACAAAATAATAACTGTAATGAAAATGTGCTTTACTTCTGCTCACATCCCTGGAGCTATTAAGAGCTCTTAGTAACTGGACCCCTGCCAAGCTGAATTGCAAGGCAAGTATAACTCCAAAATGGGAATGGAGTTTTGCTTTGTCTATTATTGTATCTACCAGCTTCGTTCCTCCTCTTGAATAATTACTGCCCTTCCCTTTTAAAAAAAACTCTTTCTTTTTCTTAAATATGTCTAAATATTTTCATCAATATATCTCTAAGGAAATTATGCTGCATTTGTATTAAATAACTTATGTATGGAAACTGTTTAATAATGATCTGGTTATAGTCCTTGGCTTTGATTTAGTAAAAATATTTCAGAGGTACTTGTACACTTTGCAGAATAAGGGATATTTGATTGCGTCAGCCACACTTTAGGTATCACAGTCTTTTACTCACCAGAGTCAATCACACAGACGTAGTATTTGACACAAATCAAAGTCCCTGACTTCTGCACAGGCACAATGGCAGTGGATGCTGATATTTCTCCCTGCTGTTCTGAACAAAAGTAGTACCATCAGATGCAGTTCTCAGATGCATTAGATGGATAACCCATGAGCAAAAGCCCCATAACTGGGGTTTGCAGTTGAGAAACGGACTCTTGAGTTCTGTTGCCTCAACCACTGAAAGCTGAGCTTTTCCCATACAGATTAAAAAATGATAGCCCAGTCCTTACTTGAGCATGATTTTAAAAACACAAAACCTTACACTGGTGCAGAATGCATAACATTATATAAATGTCTATTTGCACAGGGGTCCATATGCAATTTCTATATGCATATATAAATAATACACTTATGAAAAAATGTGTATTCTATACAACTATATACAGTTAGTTGGGGTGAGTGGAGGAATGGGACATTAAAATCTGTATGCTGAGAGTTTCTTTGATTTGGGGTCCTATAGACCAACCGCCCATGTTCCACAGACTCTGAAAGAAGTTGGCTTCTTTCCTCCGCCTTCTCAGTACTCTCTCGCTTCCTGAAATTGTCTGTAATAGTCCTCCTCTGAAGGGTTCTCTGTACATTTCTGACCATTATTAGGAGGCCTGGCTTCATTATAGCGGCTCCAGTCCCCTTTGCAAATGATCCAAGGCAAGATGTCCACTTTGTAATGAAGTTCGGCGGAGAATTCTATGCTGATCAGGTTTGGGGTTCCTGCGCCTTTGCCCCTTGTGATCAGCTGCATGATGTCGTCGTAGCAACAGTGCTGTGCAGCCAGGGTGGTACTTTCCAAAGACAGCATGGACCGGATGCAATAGCGAGCGGTCGGCTTATAGATCTCCAGTTTTTCCTTTGGCCCACTCGCATCTTTCCAGCGAAAGTTTTTCCGCTTAAGCCGGTCGTAGATATCGGCCGTGCTGTAGGCAACCTCCGTGGGATACGTGCAAGGGCAAGCAGGGAGGTCGTTGACCACTTTGTGCATGTACTTCTTTAAGAATTCGCTCTTGCAGCTCATCCACCTCTCACAGCTGTCAGTATCTGGACAGTAGAAAAGGGACACAAGGAGAACTTCACTGTGTTTCAGAGATGACAAAAATGCAGGATTTTGACAGCGTTTAGCTAACATTACACTCCGGTAGTCAAGGGTTTGCTTTGTGTTCTATCACAAAATCAATTCCAATATTATTTTAAAAACATTTTAAGGCCTTGGAAAACATGCAACAACAACAATTTTTTATTATTTATACCCTGCCCATCAAACATTACAAACTTCCCTAAATAGGGCTGCCTTCAGATGTCTTCTAAAAGACAGATAGTTGTTTATTTCCTTGACATCTGACGGGAGGGCGTTCCAAGGGGTGGGCGCCACTACCGAGAAGGCCCTCTGCCTGGTTCCCTGTAACTTCACTTCTTGTAGTGAGGGAACAAGCAGAAGACCTTCGGAGGAGGACTTCAGTGTCTGGGCCGTTTAGGGCTTTAAAGGTCAGAACCAACACTTTGAATTGTACCAGTTTCACTGTCAATATGTGATATGTCAATATGTCAGCCTTTCCTATGGAGTGTGCATCTTGTCAGAAGAAAAGATATTATTATTATTAAGATGATCATAGTGAGTAAAAGTAAATATGAAAAGAAAAGAACAGAAAAGGGAAAAAGAAAACTGATGTATATATTTTTTTAAGCAGAGGAAAACAGCAATAACAAAATAACCATAACATATACCGTATTTTTTGCTCTATAAGACTCACTTTTTCCCTCTTAAAAAGTAAGGGGAAATGTGTGTGCGTCTTATGGAGCGAATGCAGGCTGCACAGCTATCACAGAAGCCAGAACAGCAAGAGGGATTGCTGCTTTCACTGCGCAGCGACCCCTCTTGCTGTTCTGGCTTCTGAGATTTAGAATTTTTTTTTTCTTGTTTTCCTCCTCCAAAAACTTGGTACGTCTTGTGGTCTGGTGCGTCTTATAGAGCAAAAGATATGGTAATTAATGTTACCAAGCTATATAGTATGTATGTCGATGGATTAAACTTATTGTTTCTCTCAAGCATATGGTAACTCATGGGTCACTATGGTTTTCATAAATACGTTCCAAATATCATTTAAATTTGTCCATGTATAATCTTTGTCTGAAAGCAATCCATTCACGTGTTGCAAGAGTTGTTGTATCATCTATCCATTGACCAAAGGGTGCTGTATTTTTGCCCTTCCATATATCAATATCAATCTTCTGAAAAATATACTGTGCATGCTTTAGCTACACTAAAGCTGAAGTGAGTGCATTGTAGTGCACCTAGTTTTCATGAGGTTCCCTTATGATTAAAAAATAAAATGTGGGTTAAAATTTGGCAGAGCACCGCCCCCCCTGCCTCTGTGAGGGCCTCTTGAATGCAGCTGCACAGAGACACTGGAACTATAATCTTAACGGATGATATTGAAACAGCTCCTTTATAACTGAAGCCATAAGTGGCTCACATTCCAGACTTGTAATATGTGGGGAGACAGCAAGATATCTGTGCAAATCAGGATATGACACTAGCAGAACACTCATGAATGATGAAGTGAGGGTCTGCATCTGGAATAAAGAACAGAGTCAAACCTTTGTGCAAGTTTTAAGAAAATCTTCAGCCTTGCTCCAAGCAATGCTTTCGCATCCCATAAACAATGCTCTGGATTAACCATGTCTTGGCCAGCATGGACAGATTTTGGAGTGCTACCTGTTGGTTGCAGAGTCACCCTGAACGTAATCAGTCACCCAGAACATATTACGCGCAGCTGTAGTATTCAAGTTTTTGCCTTTTGTCCTTGAATAACGAATTTGCAATGATTCAAGAAGGCTGTGGCACAGCTGGAGGCAGAAATGTTTAGTCGAACGTTTTTCCTTTAGAAAGCCCACTGGGAATGGCTGCTGAACAATGTGTAACTGGCTCAGTCAAAACCCACACATTACAAAGATGGGAAATATTTGAGTGCTCCCTCATAGCACCTTCTCAGAAGTGTCCTAGGGGGAAACTGTCACACAGATTGAAGTCTGCCTGCATCATCTAGCTCTGAAGGAAGAGAACCCTCTGCTCCTATCTGCTTACCGACTTCAAACAGCTTTGTGGCATTGAATTCTTCGCTTCCTGCGAGCAAACTCACTTCTGTTGCTGCTGTCCTGAAGGTGTCTTCAATCCCTGAAGAAAACAGGGTATATAAATATATTTTTTCAGTAACGGCACATAATACAAGGCAGTAGAGAAACTAGGCTTGCATTAGTATCCCACTGATTTCTTATGTTCCTATAAACATTCATGCCGTCACTGTTACTTTTAGTTTATTGGATTTCTTAACCATCTGTCACCATGAGGTCCCAGGGGAAGGTTACAACAGCAATATAAAAAGACAATATTAAAATTGGTTAAAACTCTTGCTTTTGAATCAGAGAGAATAAGAAAGAACCTCAGAGAATGAAAATTACTTCTGAGCCTCAGCAGTCTTGCACTTTAATACAAAGGTCAAAACAAATGTCCTCCCACCCCTCTCTGACACCATCCCCTCTCTCAAATATTTTAATATTGACTTGAGATGAATACCTGATACTACTCACTGGTGCCATTAAGTACCTTCTGAATGGTTATGTTTCTCTGAACATCACAGCAATCGCTTATAACTGCCAGCGACTGGAAACTTAAGTCGCAAGACAGTTTTTCATTATTTTCTGCTTGCAGTGCCAGCAAACGAGTGCTGAGCAGAGGAGTTTTCGACTGCTACGCAAGCAGATTTTTATTTTATTTTTACAAAAAACAGGATGTACTACATACTGGTGTTGCAGGCTGATGAAGACAATGTGGCTGACAGACACGGTGGTGCAAATATTTGGGCTATTAATAAATCCAGACCTTAAGAAACCACCCCAACATGAGAGGAACGATGACAAAAAATGCCTGCAGATATTCTCCCAGCTGTGCAGGAACATCTTATCTGGGGCCATGTTTAAATGACCTAACCACACAAGCAGAGAATGAACCACCTGATTCCACACCCCCCCTTCAGCTCCAGCTGGGTCAGGTGGAAGCGACTTGTAAACAAAGTTTACATTGTTTGGAAAATGTATTTGGACAACAAAGGCAATCCTCTGTCTGAAAGATGCTGCTCTGTTGAGCTAGGGGCCTCTATGCCAAGCCGATATTAGCAGCACCTTTGAGACTGAGCCTTGCCTTTCCCCCCCTCAAACATGCATCACACAGATGCAGAGTCTAGCGCTAGTCAATTTAAACTGCACTGTCTAAGGTGGTTGACTTAGGGTTGCCATTTTTACGCCTCTATTCCTGTTAACAGAAAGGGGAGATGGGGGGCGGTGGGCGGACCCAAAAATCAAGGTTGCTATCCCATAAAAAACAACCAAGGGGAACAAATTCCTTAAATAAAGCAAAGATGGCACTTTCTATGTAGCCTAAAACTATGTGCATTCCACAACGCACATCCTCAAATTGGCATGTCAGCATCACACATGACAGTTCTGGAGAAGTATCAGCAAATTATCTTTGTAAGTTGAAGACACAGTTATTTGTTCAGACGAGCTTTCCCTTGCCGTTGTTCCAGACACGTACCCTCCCTACAAGTTATGGAAAGTTTGTTGAGCAAGATACCCAAGAACCCACCATGAAGGCAAAACTCACGGCAGTTTAGTTTTTGCCCTTGACATTTCCAAATTCTCAGTGGAGTTCTAATGAGGGTGAGGGTTCATTCTCTCTGGCAAATCCTTGGGCAATTTCTACTGTGTCGTCATGCTCCTTCCAAGGAAACAAACATGGCGCCGTCAGTGCCAGCTGTCAGGCGCCAGGTTGAGACACTCCGTGTTGCCCAGGCATTGGGTTATTAATCTGGAACATACTCTGGTATGAATTTGGCCTTTTTTGTGGTGCTCACCATTTAGGTCAGGGGAATGATTTCTTCTTTTCATAGCATTGTTTGAATTTGTGTTTATTGCATCTTGGGTTTTATTTTGCATCTGGTTTTTAACTGATAGTTTTTAATGCTGTTTGTAGTTTTATGGATCTGTATGTTGCTCTGAGACAATTTATTTGAAATAATAAAGCAATGAAATAATAATGGTAGCATGATTAATGAATATGCTTTTAAAAAATGGTGCTAATGCTCTTTCCACAAGAATGAATTCCCTGAAGATCTCAATGTGTTTTCTAGTTGCACTTTTGCATCTAAATACAGGCCGTGATGGAGGGATGAATGAGAAATGTCAGGGGAGGGCTCCATTGCCTAAGCTAAAGTATAGTTACCAGCATGTTCACATCTGAGTGAAGGGCCTCCCTGACCCCACTAGTGATGTGTGTGCAAGAGTCATAGTTTAGCCAAGGTACCACATCCAAGGCATTAGGCTTTGAACAGCTACGGCTGTCTTGATCATCTCATTTTGCATATTGCTCTCTTTCTCTACACTTTGAAACCTGATGTCACTGCAAAAACACCAAAGCATCGTATTCTCTTAGCACTTATCTTTTTAAGCAATACAATAATGGTAAATGCAATTAGAACTTCAGAAGGCAGGATACTCTTATTTCCTATAGTACCCCATCTAGTGCATCTTGCAAGAAATGCAGGTCTCTCTTGCCTACATCTCTATAGGCTCTGTTGAAATCTGAGGCACACAGCATGAGCAGTGCTCCTGAAGGCCCTTTAGAAAGGAAAAGCATCTGCCTCTGCCTCGAAGGCACAACAAAGCTGATAATTTCAGATATGGGGAAGCATCTCCTCCTATTATTTTAATATGATACTTTTTACCAGTGAAGGGTTGCAAGCAGTTGTGCCGTTCAGGTCAAAGCAATTAAGCGGAGCCTAACCTGGACAGTTGGGCCTGTCACATGTCCTTGATTCGGTGGCTGTGCAGGCATAGCCACAGGTTCTGGTGCGCTTCTGATTGCCGTTGCCACAGGTTATACTACAAATAGACCAGGGGCTCCAGTCTCCTTCCCCATCTATGTAATCTGCAAGGGAGGAACAAGAAAAAAAAGGAGAGAACTAGCTGGTAAACAAGTAAATGTTTGATTATAAAAGTAGAAATGGCAAAAAAACAATACGTGTGGCTATCTGAGGACTGGCTCGGATATTAAGTGGTGTCTTCAACAAAACATTTGCTGCTGTTCACAATGCGAGTCAGCATTGCCTTTTCTTGGGATACTCTATCCTATCGCTTCCCTCCCCAGTTTTCCATTCCATGCTCACTGAACATGCTCAGACCTTAGTGAGCTGATTTGGCGTCCCCTGCCTTCCCCACAAAGTTTATGTGTGCTTCTGCAAATTCTGGGGTTCCCTCGAGCCGGCTGATACTTCCCTCTCCTGTGTAAGTGGGTGTGCTTTGGCTACACGATAGTCAGAGAAGATCAGTATCAGTGCATAGTATATATTATCTAAACCTCAGGGAATCAGTTAATCTGAAATAACTGAAACACAATTCCTTTTCTCTCTCACCTGTACCCCTGACCCTCTCTTCCCTCTTATTATCTTTGGTGCCCAGTCACTCTCCGTAGTGGTGGGTGCCCTCCCAACACCTGCTTCCCTGTTAGTGCAGCACCGGGGGGTGGCAAAGTTGTGCAGATGCACAAGACTGGTCCCACCGGTGCCCTTGCGTGCTCCCTACCTCATGCCACCCTCCCCCAACCAAGTCCAGGTAAGAAGCAGGAATGCTAGTGTCGGAAGCACCTACTCCTGCCCCCTGTGGCTCTGCCCCACCTCACGTTTCCACTGCTGATGGTTCCTCACCTGCAGAGCACTGCTACCAACCTGAGGTGCTACAAACAAGGGATTCAGAAGGCTCACTCACCATACTCTGGCTGTGCCTTTGAGTCAAATGTCCGGTGACTAGGTGCGTGACTTTCCCACCCGCCACCAACGGGGTTCAGGAAGTTGCTGTCTTCGGTTGTGCTGTCATACTTGTAATCCTGGTCCCCGCTACTCATGCGGGTGACCGTGGGTGCTGATCTCTGCCACCAGTTCCTCCAGTCTGGTGATGGGACTGGCCAGCTGGGTTTCCTGCCTTCCTTTCGGAGATCCTTCTCTGGTTCAGAGTCTGGCCCATCAACAACTTCTATAGTCACCTGGAGAATTCGAGACAGCAGGCAAATCAGAATTCAGGTCTCTACAGCTCTGTCCCAAACACCAATCCAAGAAAGAAAGAAAAATATGTTGACATGCCAGTGAAAGATTTTGTCAAGCCAAGACAAAAGGCAAGTGCCATCTGGAACTTGCAAGGGAGGGGGAAAGGAATATACATTCGTACCTTGGATCCCGAAGGCCTTGCAAGTCAAATGTTTTGGTTCCTGAACGCCGCAAACCTGGAAGTGAGTGTTCCGGTTTGCGAACGTTCTTTGGAACCCGAACGTCCAAGGTGACTTCCATGGCTTCCAATTGGCTGCAGAAGCTTCCTGCAGCCAATTGAAAGCTGCGCCTTGGTTTCTGTAACGGATTCTGTTCAACTTCCGAGGTACCACTGTGTGTGTGTATGCATGCAACAAACAGAAAGGATGTCTGCTGTCTTCTGTCAGACTGGTCCTCAGTTAGTGGAAGAAGTAGATTAGGCCTAGGGAGGTTTGTACTACTAGCATCACCAATATTGACTTTTTTGTTTGGGTTTCCTTTTAAAGAGGAGAAGAGGCAGAGAGCAAAGGTTCAAAGAAGGACAGAGGTGCCACAGGACACTTTGTTCTTGTTTATGCCGCATAGAATTAACGTGCTCTGGAAATGTGAGAAACGGTGACTTAAAAACTGGAGGAAGAGGAGAGTTCACAAAAACAGAAGCAGCGAGGTATCGGAATCCAAGCCCAGGAGCTCCTCACAGTTGGTACACATTTAAATAGGCTGGGAAACCGAAAGGGGGGGAAAAAGAACATCACACAGAAAAAAATTTTGGCAGCCAAATTATTGGCTCGACACATGACTTCACTTTGTTTCGAAGGAAAAGAAAGTGAAGCTGTTGCACCCTGAATAGCCTTGCACTGCTGGCATGACCGCATGAGCTGGCATGTGTCAAATCAATGGGCGATCAACAAAAGAGCTTTTCACCAAGAACGAAGAAAATCTCTGATCCCCAAGGAAATATGTTACTGGCTTTTTTAAAAAAGCACCTCATTTTCAAGGACTTCCTGTGAATTCGTTTACTTGAGTGCAGTGGTGCATTTGGCTGCTGATTTGGCAACGGCGTTTAAAAAAGCATCCGTAGCACAAAAGTAACAGCTGCTTGGGTTACCCTTTTCAAATGTCTCCTTGTCTTGCTAATACTGAAACAATTGCACAAATGGAAAAGGAGCTGAATAAAAATATTTCATTTCTGGGAAAGATTGAACCAAATAATGAGTAAACAGACAGACACTGTATTCATTTCAACTGGCACCAGGTAGAACAAGTCTCGAAATTTTGTGCAAGACTATTGTCAGTGACTGACTGCTGTCTTGTATTGCAAACATTTAAAAAACAACTTACCTACCTTTATTGTAAGAAAGCCCAAGGAAGTGTTTATTTTTAAGTGTTCATGTGGGGGAACAGTAGAACAAGTTATACATGTCTACCTGAAAATCTTCTGTATATAGTTGTATCCCATGTTCGTTATTGTTCTCCTCAGAGTATACCCACTGAAATTAATATATGCAGGTTACTCGTTTTTTATTTAATTTCAGTAGGTCCACTCAATGGATAGAACTAACATTGGGTGCAACTCATAGTAGATTCTGACATTAAACCAGTGACATATACAAAGCAATGTGCCATTTTCAGGCAAACAATTCTGCTCTAAAATATTGCAAATGTTCTGGCTGATAATTTTGGAGGAACTTGCTCGAAGTCTAGTGTTTGTTTCAAGTTATGTGTTTTGTCCCTGTTCCACAGTTCAGTGGTTTATTTCCATTCTAGCTAATGTTTATCCATAAGGTTTTGTTTTCTGGGCTCATTTCAACATTTGAACCAGTCCTCTTATACAATATTCTAGGCAAAGCAGGTCCAAACTATTTCAAAGAAGCTATGTGAGTGTTTCAGCACCACACGTTTACTGTTTAATTGCAAAACATCTTCAGTCAGATGAATAAAGTTCCAAAGAACTTGTGCCAGACATCTCCACATTTACTTTAACTTTCAATGCATGACCTTTGTTGCAGGGTTTGCTAAGAAATTGGTTGGTAGGTATTTTGCTTTATGTTGATGATATGTTTTATCATATTGACACCAACAATATACCTTTTGAATAGAATAATCCATCTATTTGAACAGATCAATCAATCCATTCACCAACCACCTTAGCTGTATGGCAAATGGAAACCTGGGGGAGGAAAAACTCCTTTCTTACATTTCTTGTTTTCCATGTGGCTTGTAGGTTTTGTGAATGAAATTGTATTGTATGGAATAGACACTGTTTATTCCATGATTCAAGTAAGAGCCTAAACAGGAAAGAAGAGTTTTTTACCTGGATGTTTGGGTTTTGCCCATTGATATCTGCTTTTGAGAGGTCAGGAAAGTTTGGGAGATCCAGAAGGAATGGCCTGGGCCCATCTCTTTGCAAAGCTGTATGCCCATTCTCTTGCCTGAATCGCTGCTTGGTGAACGATTTGTGCGCGACATGGTGGTCAGGATAATCCCGTCTGTCCTCAGGGTTTAGTGTAAAGCTGGCTTCAGGTGACGGAAGACCATCTGTGTGGAGGGCATCCTGAGGGCAAGAAGCAAACATCAAGATTACACACAGCAAACAAGAAAGATGAACAAGAGTTAGCAGAATACAGTGGGTTGGTTTACATGTCACAGTTATGCTTCATAACTATACTTTAAAGGTGTGGTGGTACACTGGCAAAAATGGTGTTCACTTTGCTTCTCCCCCACTCTAACAATGGTTTGCTCCTGGATTGCTGCTTGCCATTTGCCTGGGGGAACCCTAAGCCAAACTATGGGTTAGCTCCCTGTAGGAGCAGGAGATGAGCAAAGCAGTCGTGAGTTTAGCCGCATGCACAAACGTTTTGCACATTCACTTTTAAGCCACGCGATTCCCCCTCATTTTATCATCACAACAGCTTTGTCAGGTAGCTTGGGCTGCAAGATAGTAATTGATTACCCAATGAACATCACAGCTCAGGGGCTTTTCACGCTGACCATTTATAGTGGAATAGTCACTGTTTGATTCGATGTTTTGACTTTGTAGCTGATACAAATGTTAAGAGAGTGCAGGGTTTTCCTTTCCATGGTCATAGTGAGCTTTGCCCAAACTGAGAAAAGTTCAGTGGTTACATTCACACTCCTAGAGTGTCCTTGTGTTCCTCTAGCCATTAAATATCAGCATGCTGAGGGGGCCAGCCCTTTTTAATTTATTTATTTTTAATGCCTAGTACCCCAGAATATTGACCTTGTGGAAGTACAGTGATACCTCAGGTTAAGTACTTAATTCGTTCTGGAGGTCCGTTCTTAACCTGAAACTGTTCTTAACCTTAGCTAATGGGGCCTCCTGCTGCTGTCGTGCCGCCGGAGCCCAATTTCTGTTCTCATCCAGAAGCAAAGTTCTTAACCTGAAGCACTGTTTCTGGGTTAGCAGAGTCTGTAACCTGAAGCGTATGTAACCTGAGGTACCACTGTATAGGAAATCGGAAGAAGAAGTACGCTTCTGGCAAACCTGGTTTTTGTGGCAAAATTTTGTCTGCAGCTAATGATTGTTGTCATGGATCAGATGTTGACTCAGTACCATCATCTCTATCTGCCACAACTCTCCTCTGAACTCTGCTCTCAAACCGACAGCCCACAGTGGTCCAAGGGAAGCAGCACGAAACAGACGTCTTCCAAACTATTGCCGTTGACCCCCACCACCTTTCACACAAAGAACGGGACAATGCTTGTCCCCCCTGCCACACAACTAAAAATATTGAGGATCCATTCTGGATCTTTCACCAAGTTGGATTCCTTACGGTATAAGAAGCAGCAGATTTCCAAGTACATTATTCTGGAATACTAGCTGGAATGTGCATGCTGACGTCATGCAGCAATGTGTCAAAAAAATCTGAAAAACTCAGCAACCATTATGCTATAAAAACGGAAAGTGTAGAAAGGCCCTAAATAAGATTTTCAACCTGGATGTCACAGGTCCTAGTCTGAGACTCTAGCCACTACTCCACACTGAGGTCTGCAGCGAGTTGTTAACTGCTATATCTAGATAGTCTCCTTTTCAGGTTGACTTCAAGTGGGTCTTCAATTCTTGCAACATGGTAGAAAAACCCTGCAGCTTTAAAAGCATGTAGGTTCTCAGAGCTGTCTGTAGTTTCTAGCAGGCAGCTGCTCTCTGCTCTTTGCCTCTCCTCCTGCCCACTCCCCAAAATCATTCACCATCTCCTTGCTAAATATATTTGTGTATCCATCGCCTGTCAAATGGTGTTTCCCTTAGTGTCTTGAAAGCATTTTGTCAACATGGCTCACAAGGAACAAGGATTTCACCAGAGATTCAGAGACCCAAAAACATCTTGTGCTTAAACAGATTGCCTCTCCCAGGATGAACCTTGCCTTTTCAAATATAACGCCTGCCCACTGCGTCCTCCTGGGGCTTTAACTTCTGACTGTAACAGAAGGGTGTTATATTTGAAAAAGCAAGGTCATCTGGGGAGAGGCAATCTATTTAAACAAAAGATGTTTGGGGCTCTTGTTTATAGAAGCAAATGCCCTGGGTGTCAAGGGAATTGCACCTGTGGTCTCTTTCCTTCATTTGTGAAAGTGTCGATGGCATTTGCCAGAGTTCAACTCAGAAACAATATTTGTGGGCTTGGTAATGCTCAAAAGGAGATGTGAGCATTCAAAGCCCCAAATTCTTCTCTGGTTGCTGTATGTCAATCATATGTTGTCAACTGCAAGTTGGTTTTCACTTTATGTGACAAAGGTGCTGAAAGTACATTTGTTGGGCCTTCCTGGGATATGTTCCCTCCAGGTGTGCCCACAAAAAGCATGTTTCCATCTTAGTGTTTGCTGCTCCAGGCACCCAGTTTATGCTGCAAGCACCCTTGCTACGTAGAATGAGAATTGTTTAGTGTTTTGAATGATACAGTCTGGAATACCCTATGCCAAAGGATAAATGGACATAAATCTGACCTCAGGAATCATGAGACAGAGAAACCAGTAGGAGAACACTTCAGTCTCCCAGGACATTCTATACAAGATCTCAAAGTAGCTGTCTTATTACAAAAGAATTTCAGAAATAGACTGGAAAGAGAAGTTGCTGTATTGCAACTTATTACCAAACTTAGAACCATGGAGAGACCTGGTCTGAATAGAGACATTGGATTCTTATCTCATTATACATGATAAAGTTATTTTTAGCCATCTCACCCCTTGCTTTTTCCTGTAAGACCAATTGAAGTCGTCAACAGGTTTACCACACCTATCTGCCAATCACCCACTCCCACCACCCTTCTGAGTAATACCCCTCTCCACCCTCTCACTATATATAAGGGTCTGGTGACTTCTGTTTCAGTGTATCTGAAGAAGTGTGCATGCACATGAAAGCTCATACCAATGACAAACTTAGTTGATCTCTAAGGTGCTACTGGAAGGATTTTGTTTTGTTTTGTTTCATTTTTTTTAATAATTTTTTTTATTGATTTTACATCATTTTTTAAACAATACAAACAGATAAAAAGACAAACAAACATGTATAATTTCATAAGCTTTTTTTCATAACCCTCATTTCTCGGACTCCCCCATACCTCCCCTTTTCTGCATCCCAATTTCCAAAGTTATTTCAGCAGCTTCTAAATAGTTTTATCAAATATGTGTCCTCTTAATTTTTTCTTCAACTTAGTCTTATGTCACTGTGATCCCTTTCTTTCTCAACACCTCGACATTTTAGCATTCATCAATTTTATAGTAGTTCTTAAGATAAATTTTAAACTTCTTCCAATCTTCTTCCGCCATCTCTTTCCTCTGATCACGGATTCTGCCAGTCATCTCAGCCTGTGTCATATAGTCCATCACTTTCATCTGCCATTCTTCCAAGGTGGGTAGATCTTGTGTCTTCCAATACTTTGCGATGAGTATTCTTGCTGCTGTCGTAGCATACAGAAAAAAAGTTCTATCTTTCTTCAACACCAGTTGGCCGACAATGCCCAAGAGAAAGGCCTCTGGTTTCTTAGGAAAGGTACATTTAAGTACTTTTTTCATTTCATTATATATCATTTCCCAGAAAGCCTTAATCTTTGGGCATGTCCACCAAAGGTGGTAGAAGGTACCTTCAGTTTCTTTACATTTCCAGCATTTATTGTCGGGCACGTGATAAATTTTTGCTAGCTTGACTGGGGTCATGTACCACCTGTAAATCATTTTCATAATATTTTCCTTTAAGGCATTACATGCCATAAATTTTATCCCGGTGTTCCACAACCATTCCCAGTCAACAAACATGATGTTATGACCAATGTCCTGTGCCCACTTAATCATAGCTGATTTTACTGTTTCATCTTGTGTATTCCATTTCAGCAGCAAATTATACATTCTTGACAGATTCTTAGTATTGGGTTCTAACAGTTCAGTTTCTAATTTTGATTTCTCCACCTGAAAGCCAATTTTCCTATCTTGTTTATACACCTCCATTATTTGATAATAATGGAGCCAATCTCGTACTTTGGGTTTCAATTTCTCATGACTCTGTAACTTCAGTTTATCTCCATCTTGTTCCAAGATTTCCCAATACTTTGGCCATTCGGCCTCCATATTGAGCTTTTTCAATGCCTTAGCCTCCAAGGGTGACAACCATCTAGGGGTTTTGTTTTCCAACAGATCTTTATATCTTATCCAAACATTATACAATGCTTTTCTGACAATATGATTTTTAAAGGCCCTATGCACTTTAATTTTATCATACCATAAATATGCATGCCAACCAAATACATTATTAAATCCTTCTAAATCCAAGATGTCTGTATTCTCGAGGAGCATCCACTCTTTCAAGCAGCATGTTTTGTTTTGTTTCAAGTCTGGAATAAGTAAAGCGTGGGAACTACCAGGAATGCTAATGGTTATTCAGAATAATTTCTGAAATCAAAACAACATTGTCTTTAATAAGCACCTGACTGTTTAAGGCCTAGAATTAGCTGGACTGTGAAACTAATAACATGCCTAGTTCTCAAATGTTGCTGACACTAAACTATCTGAACCGGTTAGTGTTTTCTTCTATGCTATGTAGCCTAAGCTGGTGGGTTTGAGAGGCCCGTGGGGTGAAAGAAATGTCTTGCTGCCTTTATGTAACTAGTAAAGCACCTAGTGTACAATGCAAGTTTCCACAGCACCTGGTTTATAATTAAAAAATGATAAGCGCAAGAGACTCCAGCCTGAAATTGTACAAAAACTATACGACAGATGCCGCACAATCTCTTCCTGCAAAAAGCAAGGAAGCATGCAGAAATAAAGTTCTGCTACACATTAGAAGCCTCTCTCTTTGAAACTAATGAATGCAGCTTCATTTCGACATTGTTCAAGCCCTAATACTCCTCTCGGCCTATGCGCTATTGTTACAACATCAAAGACCCACTGCTGGCTCAGATACAGTCAATATGAAAAGAGATGGCCCCCTAAATTTACTGCTTGACTGCGTTCTCTTTTAAACGGATAGCACCGTGGTCCTCTTTCAAAGAGGTATCGCAGACATAGATCTTCTTTATAGGACATCATGTACAATAAAGCAGAGCTATAACTTTGTAAAAAAGAGAAAGAAAGAAACTAACAACATGAAGCACCTTTAAAGAATCCCCATGAGGTAAACATTCCTTATAGAAATATCTCTGTGGTTACCAGTTTTTTAAATGCTTGGTACACTCTGGCCATAGTTCAAAGCTCTTTGATGATATATCATTGTTTAACTGACTAACTGAATTATATTTTAGCTAGGCTATAACTTCACATGTTTTACGCTCTGAAAATTATATATATTTAAACTTGATTGCCCCAAACATTAGGAATGTAGCAAAATGGCAATACTTCTCGCTGGGTTCTTCACCATAGATAGGTTCCCATAAATCTACCCACTTCAGAAAAAGATTTCTCCCTCCCCGCAAAATGAATGCTTGATTGCAACTTATCTATTTGAACTAAAAAAGAATAAATGCAGGGGGCGGGGGGAATCCACATCTCTATTAAAACTATTTTGTTTCCAGTCTTGAGTAGTGGATGTTTTGAAGGCTACTTGGTTCAAATAAAGCCTAAGATCAGTTACACATTATGCTGCCAGTACCTAAATCTCCATTCACTATGGGAAATTTAATCCATCCTTGTTACGGAGCTATTTTAGCATTTGCAGATGCTACAGCAATGTTAAAAATGGGGGCTATAACATGCTTCAAGGGCCATGGAAGAGGCACATGCAGGAACAGGAAAGCCAAGAAAAACAGGAAGAGGGTCCTACTCACCTCCATTAGCACCATGGAGTGTAGGCAGCTGTGCTGGTTCACTTGGGAAAAATAATTATCTAAAAATCACTCCATGAGGCCCAACTAAAATGGCACAAGGTAAGTGAGCAAGCATTCATCTTCTCCAGAGCTCTTCCATAAGCTGGATGTTATGCAAAGCGGGATGTGGGGGGAGATGGAAGAGCAATGGAGATATTACATTGCCATGATGTAAGAGTGAAGACAGGTGTAGCATTTCCAGGTGAGGTGGGCGTGGCTTTGCTGCCCTGTAGACAAGTGCATTTGAGTGCAGTAAATGGTACGGAAGGCACCACACTTAAGAGTGCCTGAGACAAATGAGAAACACACAATAGTATGATGTCTTGTCCTACCTTTGGGAAGAAAAGCTTGAGAAGAAAACCAACCAAAAAATCCCGAGAGAGCACCACCTTATAAAGAATAAGATACTACTTATAAAGAATAAGATACTACTCTTCTGCCCCGATGAACCAAATTTCATAGAATTCCTTAAAATTTAGTTTGTAGTAGTTTGTGCCTCAACAGCAGGATCATACAATAGACATTGGAACTGGCACATAGACAGCCAATTAAGCCCTAGATCTCCTTCAGCTAGACTGACTTGCTCAATAGAAATGGGAGCCTTGTTGTTCTAAAAATCACATAAACTGGACAAGCTAATTTTCTCCCAGGAGAAAGATGATTGTCCACAAGCTCAAATCCCTAACCTATTAGGCTATTAGCATTTACATTTACATAAGCATTTACTAGGACAGTAACACTATACCAATTTATACAATAATGTATGGGAATATCGTATATTGCTTTTTTGATATATTTTCATTTTTATATGTATCGTTGTGTGTTTTTTCCTCTTCTCACTTTTCCTTCTTTCCCCCCCGTATCACTTTATTTCTTTTAACTGAAATCACCTTAATAAAGTATAAATATTTTTAAAAGTGTATATCCCTAACCTGCAGGGGTGGCAGTCTAGTGGCAGGAGTGGTGAACAAGCGCGAGAAAGAGAGTGGGCTGCACAATTCACGATTCAGTTTTATAAGTGGGTTCCAATCTAAAAAGGACTTGTGATACTGTGATGCCCTTGAAACAATGTGCTGCTTGCACTAGTAAAAGTGCAATACTTTCCCAGTCAGAGCCAAATGTAGTCCTCAGAGAGGATATACGGATACATTGGCTCCAGAACAGAAGTGAATTGTAATTAATATGTGCAGCACATACTGCAGGGGCCCTCTCAAAACCTCTCCCGCTAAGACAGGAATAAACAAATACAAGTGGGGTGGGGGTTGTTTCTTCGGTAGGAAGACAGAGCTCAAACACAGATCCCCTCCAAATCTTCATCTATTGTTACAGTATTCAAATGCCATCCTAAGAGTTAAGCATTGATACCAGTCGCAAATAATACATGTAATGTCTAAACAAGATTTGCACAGGCCTTTCACATTCATGCAGCCCAAATAGCTTTAAAAGCATCTCCAAGTAAAACAATATGGGATGTCCATTGATCTAGCTGGTTCATATTTTGTTGGGAGGAGGAGAGTTTTGTGAAGCAACATGCAATGATATCTGTAGACATGAGTTTGAGCAAGGCATCCTTGGCTTAGCTGGCACATGAAAGAACTCCAGGAAAGGAAGTAATCTTCTAATTCTTCAGCACATGCAAAATAGCTGCAGGTTTACAGCAGGTGAAACCCACAAACAGGAAATACCCAAAATACCCCCTGGGTTTTGAGTCAGCTCCAGTATTTGCTTCCAGGCAACTCAATATGAAAAAGAGGAAAGAGTTTGATTATTTTTAAGAATATTTCTAAACCACCAGCTCATAAAATATATCAAGGTGATATACAATAAACCATTAAAACATGTGTTCTCTGCACACATACTCCACACAATTCCGCCCATGGATTCCACTCTTGAGGTTCATAAGAAACATTTTCTATTCTAATGTTGTTCTCAACAAAATCTACACAGGGGAACTTACATACTGGGTGGATGTGCCATTAATTTTCACATGCTACTACTCTAAAAATTAAACAGCTACATATATTAGCAATTTTGTTCAATGCTGTTAATACTAAAAACTGAAAGTAACCTATTGTGGCTTCATTCCAGGGAGGGCTAATTACTAAGGAAAGGATGCGAATTGGGAACATGACTTGCTATTCTCCAAGATACAACTTATCTACCTGCAGGGTTGAAATACTTTCCTTAATCTCTTGCAAATTGTTTCTTCCTTGGAAGTGTATCATTGCAGCCTTAGCCTTTGTGAAATGAAAGCAGGATATATACAGGGAAAGAAGAACAGGAAGAGGCCCCGGCAAACAATCTTAAAAAACAAAAGTGCTCTTTGTTTTAAAATATAATGTGCTTAGACCCTATTTTACAAAATGCCAAAACCCACAAAACAACAACTTTAAATGTTACCAGAAGATAGTCTGCATGTAGTTATGCATAAATGAAAAATTACCCATCAGTATTGCACAAAACTGCCAGTAGGGTAGAATAAACTTCCAAAAAGTGTTATTAGTCATCTGCTGTTTCTGAGATGTTTATACCTGAAATTGAAGTTGGGCTGTCATTTTCTGACTTCTTAGTCCAATACTTCTTCTTCTTCTTTTAAGCATCACTGGGCATGTTTGTGCTAGAGAGACGTTTTTAGGATTAATCATGACATTCCTGCATTGCTTGGCAGATCTTTGTGCCCTTGTTCCAAAGAAGCAGTCCGCTTGTTCTTGTAACAGAACGGCATCATGACACGACTTAGATCAGAAGTTTTAAGACATCGTACCTTCGTAGAACTCCTTTTGCGTCACCAAATAGTCTGCAGAACTCATCTACTGGAGAAGATCCTGGAAGCACCTGCCATCGCCCAAGTTAACAGGGAGCTCACTGCCCTATATAGTATGGATGGATGGGCAGTGGCAAGCAAGCTGACTTTAAGGATCCCTTGGCGAGCTTCCAAGGAACCTCCAGGTTCTCCTGCATGCAGCTCAAAAGCCACAGGTTTATATAATATGGCCATAACTAAGAGTAGCTTCAGAAGTTACTGAAGAAAAGGTACCGGGAGGATGAATAGTCAATTCCCCATTCAGCTCACAGTGCTTCTTATAGCTGATTTTGTCTGTAGATATGGATACAGTGATTGTACATTCAGCTGGCGGATCTTCACCACAAACAACTATGTCTGCTATAAGGCACTGAGAAAATGCACAGGAGTGCGCAACAGTTAGATTTTGGCATCAGAGGACAGGACCTCTTTTATAAAAAAGATCTTGTACATGCCTAGATGCTTCAGGCACGTAATAAATATTTTACATCATTAGAGCCTGCTCTAAATACCTCAAGGAACAGACCTCCAAAGCACGTCTCAGCTGATGAATTTCAAATGTTTGCAACCCATTGTCTTAATGGAAAACACAAGGAAGCGTGGGCGAGATCATTCCTTTGTGTTTCATGGAAACTGGCATGCCTCTGACTCTTCTGCCCTGGTGAGCCAGGTGGCCTTGGGTGAAGGACGTCTCAGTGGCCTGGCCTGAATGGCTTCCTACAGTAGAAAATAAGCGAGATCTCAGAGACTAATGGGTCTTGGCTCAATACTTCTGAGAAGGATAATGGTGAAGTTAAGGAGGAAGTAGACTAAGGCTAATCTAGTTGCAGCAACAGGAACAGAAGTTCTAGTATCCATTAGATTCAGCAAAGAAGTCCCATTCCTTTGGTTGGAGAGGAGAACTGCATTGCTAAATTCAGAAAAGTGCATATTTCCAAGGACGGGTGCGTTTTGGTTTGCATATTGTTTCACAAAGTGCAAATTAGGTAACTTCACCTAGAAATGAAAACTGAATCAAATTTCTCTCCAGACCTTCTAGAACCCTGCTGTGGTTCACAAGTCATATCACACTGCAATGGTTTCCCCCTGAGCAAGCATGATGTTTAAACCATTCCTCCCCAGAACTCTTTTGCTCCTTGGAAATAAAGGGCAAATTCTTATTAGAACCAACGAAGCTTTAGGTAAGCAGATATTGCTCATTAGGAAGAAGTCAGGCATGCTGAACAACAGTTATAAACTAGGATTGCAAACCTCAGGAATGGCTCCTCCTGTTTCCTGCCCTGCTGACAAATTCTCCTCTATTCCATCATCAGCCTTAAATGAGGTTGCGCTAACTAGGTCCCTCTTAACCAGGACATGCAGACACACTTCAGACTCTTCCATGAAGCTCTAAGTCAGTGATAACCATGGTTCCTTTGATGAAGGTACCATAATAAATCATAGTTGAGTGTTAGAAGGGAGGCAGGGGGAGGAATTCATGCTGGAGAGGTGAAGGACTGCTGAGGAACATGTGCCCATTCTGAAGGACTAGATAAAAATATGTATAGTTTTATTCTTTGTAGATGCAGAAAAACACTTGCATTCCTAAGAGACCTGAAGGTATCAGTCAAAACCTGCAACGTAATATAGTGGAACCTCGGTTGTCAAATGTAATCCATTCCAGAAGACTGTTCGACTTCCAAAACATTTGACAACTGAGGCACAATTGCCGGTCAGCAAAATCCATTGAAAAAATGGGGAAACACGCCTTGGAAGCCGTTCAACTTCTGAGGCACATTTGAAAATGGAAGCATTCACTTCTGGGCTGCTGGCGTTTGAAAGCCGAAACGTTCAACTTCCAAAGCATTCAACAACCAAGGTTCCACTGTACTTTTATTTGCTTCAAAGGCATAGTAGTGACAGTGTATACCTTTTAAAAAAAATAATTCAGCCTGCATCTCCTTAAAGAACAGGGCTTGAAAGAGGATGCGCTGTCATTGACTAAGCTTTCTGGTGAAACCAGAGCAGCGCACGGAAACGCCATTTACCTTCCTGCCGGAGCAGTACCTATTTATCTATTTGCACTTTGACTAGGTTGGCAGGATTCGAACCGCCAACCTTCCAATCAGCAAGTCCAAGGCTCAGTGGTTTACACCACAGCGCCACCCGTGTCCCATGTACAGGGATAGTGTCTGCCTAATGTCAACAGGTAGGGAGTTCCAAAGCACACACTAAAGGAACGACTCCTTACAAACTTGGAACAAGCTCTGTGTGGTGTGCAACTTCCACAGACTAAAGTGACTGAATCAGCACATATAAGGGCTCCATACTGTCCCAATTCCTGGGATTAAAATGGAGACTTGGCATTCCAGAACAGAACGCCCACTCACTCATCTGTCATTTGTGTGTCAGAATGCATCACTGGAGAACGAGCGAGGACATTTTTGTCCCTGGAATTCCAAACAGGGTGTGAGAGAACAAAATGTAGTAACAATTTATGCCAGGGTAGACTGGGTTGCCAGATATCCTTTTTCTTTTTTTTTAAAGGCAGGAATTCCTCAGTTATTGGTCATCGGGTGAGACTTTTGGGTGAGTCACCAAGACTGGCAGCTGTGGGTACTAGAGGCAAAATAGCAAAGATGCTTTGCAGGAGTTTCAGATGGGCCCCCAAAGTAGGTCAAAATTTTGTTGGTATTCACTGCCCGAGCTGGTTTAAGAGTAAGACTGCCCACCACACAAACCAGAATCAAGGCAGCTTTTTAAAAACCAGGTATATATAACTTGTACAAAAAGACATCTTTTTGATATTTATGTCTGGTTCTTCTAGCAGTAAAGTGGCAAATAAGAACTGGGGAAATGCCCATTTAGTGTTGGCTAAGAAGTTTTTTTAAAAAATGCCTCCCATGATTGCCCAAGTGTGCACTTTGTGTGTTTTTCTACTTCCTTGCTCTCTAGTCTCATTGCTTATTTACTTGGCTACCTGGTGTTTGAATCTGGCCACAATGAGCAAGTGGTGAGGAAAGGGAACAGGCTGCCACAGTGAGCACCCTCAAGCAGGGTGATAGGTTGCTGCCTAATAGATCCCTTTCCCCCAACCCTTTCAAAGTGGGGGGCATCATTTGGGCCCCGTAGGTTTCACCCTTCCCAATGCTAGACAGTAGGGATTGGTGATGGTGGCGAAGCTCCCTCAGCTCACAATTTGGAGGGCTGGCAAAGAGGGGCTTGGATGATATCCGATAATAGTTTTATTTGTTGTGTTTGCCATAATTGGTTTGAATGTTTATACAGTGGTGCCCCACAAGACGGAAAACCCGCTAGACGAAAGGGTTTTCCGTTTTGGAGGTGCTTCACAAAACGAATTTCCTATGGGCTTGCTTCGCAAGACGAAAATGTCTTGCGAGTTCCTGCAGGTTTTTTTCCCTTTCCCCCCCCTTTTCCCCAAGCCGCTAAGCCGCTTATCAGCTGATCCGCTAAGCCACTTAACAGCTGATCCGCTAAGCCGCTAAACCGCTTATCAGCTGATCCGCTAAGCCCGCTAAGCCGCTAATAGCGCTAATCCGCTAATGGGCTTGCCTCGCAAGACGAAAAAACCGCAAGATGAAGAGACTTGCGGAACGGATTCTTTTCGTCTTGCGAGGCACCACTGTATTGTGTTTGTAAGTCACTTTGGGTCACTACTGTGAGGAAAGTGGCAGAATAATAATAATAATAATAATAATAATAATAATAATAATAATAATATCATCCAGTTCTTGGAGCCCAGGTAGCATGTAATCTGTGCTATTTTTCTAGAAAAAGAGGTGCTGGAACTCACCATGAACACCTCCCTTGTTCTCTTATAACGGCCATAGCACCTACCTGTGAGGTGCCAAAACTGAGTTCCGGGTGAAAAAAAAGCCCTGCTCTTAATCGCATTTATGGTGCCCTGTACTTCCTTCTGGGTTTTGGGGCAAAATATTTTGTTTCGCAGGAACTTCAGAGTGGATTTGATCTGCATGTTTTCAGCTCAGCACTGGCTATGAAAGGAGAAAAGCAGCAGAGAGAGCCATAGAGTAGGGCTATGGCTTTATCATCAGAGGCCCTTTCTCTAGGTATTCCTGCTGCCAGAGCTTTAGCGGGTAGTGAGGACTAGGGAGAAGGACCTTTTCCTATGGTGGTACCTCAGCTTTGGGATACTTTCCTGGCATCTTGCCTAATAAGTTTTAGGTAAGACTATTTCAACTGCCCAGGCCTTAGAATTATTAGTTACCATGTTGCTGCTGGCTGAGAAATTTGTGGCTTGCTTGTTTCTTTGCTTTTTAAAACTGCTATTATTGTTTATGCCTTTGATTTTTGTAGCGACTGTATTTTAATTGTTGTTGTTACTGCTGTTCTGCCTGCTTTATCAGCTGCATTGAAAATCTGTATGATAAAATACGTACTTTTAAGTCGTCCCCCCCCCAGATAAATAGATGCTCAGCTTTTCTGAACAGATGGAGGGAGTTTGTGCTAAAGAGGGAGATGTCTTCACATTTTGTCAGTTGTATTGGATTCTATCCAACGGTGTCGCTCAGCTAACAGTAAGGCATCCATCACTAGGAAAGCAATTTCCAATGATTCCCCTCCTAAATGTGCTCCAGAGGATGGGGGGGGGGAGCCTCCAGAGCAGATTTAGGGAAGCACAGGGGCAACAGAGGAGGAATCACTGAAAATTGCTTTCCTTCTTCTGGTGACTGAAGCCTTCAGAGGAGAACAACTGTTGAATACAACCCATTGTTTTTAACTAATGATGTAAGCTACATAGAGAGGGCTCAGAGACAGAATAAAATAGTCCTATGAATATATATTTTTTCTAAAGTGTCTCATTAAGTGGTTGCATGTATTTTGTCTAAACAGAGATCCTACATTCTGTCCATTTGGTTAGGTCATCTTTACAGCCGTATTTTCTCCATAATTTGTATTTACATCACCATCACAATCTATTTCCTACGTTAAATCATCACTATACAAATGAGAGTTCTGACACTTTTAACGTCTCTTTATTTTTCTTCCAGTGCTCAGAAGAAGCCAGCCATGGGTGTGTTACATGCAAAGTCATAAACCATGTCAGAATTATATTCCTCAGGCGAAGAGAAAAGCACAAATATCTGTTCCTAGTATCCTCTTAATCTTCCTCTGTTGTGAAACTAGTAGCCTTAATAATAAATAATAATAATAATAATATATTTATACCCCACTCATCTGACTGGGTTTCCCCAGCCACTCTGGGCAGCTCCCAACAGAATATTAAAAACATGATAAAACATCAAACGTTAAAACTTCCCTAAACAGGGTTGCCTTCAGATGTCTTCTAAAAGTCAGATAGTTGTTTATTTCCTTGACATCTGATGGGGGGGGGGGCGTTCCGCAGGCCAGGTGCTACTACCGAGATTAACAAAAGTGATCCTATCTTTCCTACTCCGCCAACAGAGTGAGGCATCTACAGTTCTCAAACTGGGATGGATTGGAATAAAAAGATTTACTAGGAGTCATATTCTAGGAGTAGCCTCCTGGGATTCAGATATTAAGGTCCCCCCCCCCCAAGGTTCCTTCCACTTTTTGCATTTTGATTGTGGAGGCCAAATTTAAAGGACAGCCCCTCTGTTTCCCCTAGAGTTTTCTCATCCAGCAGCAGTTGCCCAGCAGGGCTAATATGAAAGTTGCCAAACATGCCTTGAAACACCAGTTGGCTGGTGATTTGCTGATTGAGATTATAACCTCATTTACTATGCAGTTATTTGGGAGTGAGCTCCATTGAACACAGGGGAGCTTACTTTTGAGCAATCATAACCCCATAAGCGATCATAACCTGAGAAGCATTGGGCTGCAAAAGTCAAGGCACTCCTGAGGTTGCAAACAATGACACTGTGGGCGCACCCTGAAAACAAGAAGCTCTGGAGCGTTTCTGAGCACCTGCCACCCCTTCGCACAACCCCTCAGAAATGCTGCAAGAGGTATGTAATCCCAAATGCTATGAAAACCAAACTGTTTGCAATAATAGATGCAGATATTTGCCAGCCAGCTAAAACCATCAGCCACTTGGTTTACTATTGTTTGTTTACAGCACATCCAATAAATCTCCTTTCCCATGCAATTTTTCTTCCTTTTTTTAAAGGAATAAGAACATAGGATAGATTTAAGAGAATTCAGAATCCTCCCTGGAAATATCAGAAAACTGGGAGCTAGCAAACATTTCAGAGGCCCCAAAGCATCAGTTTACTTGTGCTTTGAAATGTACAGCGGAGGCAGGTTGCTATAATTTTGGCTAGAGAATAAGTAAATTTGCAACTTATGTTTCCATCTGTTTAAATGCTTAGTGCGACATCTGATATACTCTTTGCCTTTAATGTCTGCAGGATTCTGCTCTCCCAAATCCCAGAGCTGCAAAATCAATTGAGTTAGGAAGTATATAACTTTGTATTGCTACACATGGCAGAATCTATGAAAAAGATCTACTGAAGCTCTTGCTCTGCAGTGTTTCTCAAATGCAGAAACTTAATTTAACAGATCGTTTTATGAGGAATGGTGAGATTTCATGAAATCAGCAGTCCATATACAAACACATAAGCCGCTGTTAAACAGAATCTGCCTTTTGCCTTATTTTTTTTTTTTAAACCCAGATAAGTCACTCCCACCCCCTCAATTCAGTAGCATATAAATAACTCCGCTGGGAATTAGTTTCACCTAGATTTTCATTTGCCCAGCTGTTTCCCTCATTATGTTACTGGCCTGTAAAGAGAGGCAAATTCAGGGTTATTCCAGTGGTACCAAATGCCTCATAAAACAACAACAAAATCCTTCTCAGATTTACTGTTCTGCAGAAGGCACTTCAGGGTCCCACAAGGAAAGAAAGCATTGTTCGTATAAAGAAAGCTATAGCTAGGCATCTTGAAGATATTGTTAGCAAGAGTGAAAGTTGTTCTGCAAGGACAGCCTACAAGAAATGGGCCAAATGATGGCTCTTGTCAGTCAGAACACAGTCCAGCGACCCTCCAGATGTTGCTGGACTACAGCTCCCATAATCCCTCACCACTGGCCATCCTGGCTGGGGCTTATGGGAGATGGAGTCAGCAGGTTCCGGCTTTGTTCTTACATCGCTCAAGCTCTCTCCTAACAAACCCTCTTTCTCTCTCTTCATTTTGGCCGTGGTGGTGAGGATTTTGTATCTGCTTGGCCTCCTTGGAGCAACTTTAGGCTGGACTAACAACAAGGAAGCAGCTTAAAATAGGAATTCAGCTGTTGGGCAGCCCAGTAGAACCCTCACTACGTGTCACCATTCCCCATATATTTCTTTCCCATGTGTCTTCACGCAGACGTGCATCCTAAATTTGGTTTCATGCTTTAAAGCTGCACTGAGGTTAAGCCCTCATGCCATTCAGCTATCTCAATCTCCTGTAAGCAGGCAGGGCTTTTACATCCTTACAAACAAGGGGAAGCTCCCATTTTAATACCCTAATTTCAAGTTGCAGCCATGCATGTTTAGATTAATAAGCACCCTCGCAGAAACACCAGTTGTGGAAACTATGCAGCCTTCTATTAAGAAGAAGCTGGGCGGGGGTGGAGAGAGAGAAAGGTACTTTCCCCCAATACGCAGGACGCAGCTGTCATTGTCCCAGCACATTATGCCGTTCTGAAGGCTGAAACTATGCAACAGAAATGTGGCCTTCCTGCATCCCATCTGCACAAACTCAGCCACACCTACCCGGAATTTGAAAAAAGCAAAATGAGGACAGCATTTATTGGTTTCAAAGGAGGGGCGAGATCAACCTGGATGGGGAGAACTTAAAACTTGCTTGCTCCTAGATGAAGCAGACATTATTACCGGTAGTTTAGAAAACACTGAATCGTCCACATGGTTTTTGAGGCTGGTTTTTAAAATGTCATAAACTATCCCGAAACTTTAAGGACTGGCAAGAAATCAAAATAGTAAAGTATCTGGGCTGTTCAATTTCCAAAATTCCCTATCCACAGATGTATGGAGAGACTATAATAAGAAGAGAGATTCTCACCACAGTATCTATGCAGCACCTGTCACTCTCACAGGTGACTCCTACTTCCTGCCCTGAAATCTTCAGATAAAGGGTGGTATACAAATCCGATAAATATAAATCAATTTTCCTTGGGCCATGCCAGCTTCTCCAGACCACATTTCTCACCAGCCCTGCTCTGTGCTCCTATAAGTGCTTTCGCCTGGCTGGAACCGTGAAAATGCCTTTTGCTTACGCGGATGGAGCCTCTGAACAGATGGAATGTGGTCTGCTGTACTGCTTTGCCCACCTTTGCCCCCTGGGCATGTCCACCAATGGCATGTGGCCCCTGGAAAGTTCCCCAAGAGGGAATGTGGCCCTTAACATCATGGCTAAAAATCTAACTACAAACCAGTTAGTCCCCATCTTGAATCTTACTACTGCCATGAATTTACTAGCTGGCCATAGGTTCTCATTCTCTCTCTCTCTCTGACAACTGAAACATGGCAACACCGGCCAACCTCACAGGGGTGTTGTAAGGAGGACAAGGTACTTTATTGGAAGCCCCCTGAACCCCCGTGCAGTAGAACTGTTAAACACTATCAGAAAATGCTAAGAAGCATTACTACAAATCCATGCACATGATAATTATCTTATCCCTACACACTGGTCCACTTTTCCACTCCATTCTTCCTTAGCATTTCCCACAATGTTTCCAGTTCAGTAGAGAGGAGGGGGTAGTTCTAGAATTTGGGATGGAGCACACCTGCTGTCACCCGGAATATTTGCAGGAATATTACTATTATTGTTGTGGGCAGAGGGATATATTCTATTCTTCAGACTCCCAAGTCCACACTGGTTTAGAGATGCTCATAGGACATGTGAAAAATAGACAGGCCTATCATACCTGGACTGGGAAAAGGACTTGGCAGGATGTGTGTTCATGCAAGTTTAAATACAACACAGGGGAAAGACAGGGAGATCTTTTGCAACATTCACTGGAGATGTGGGTGGGGAGGAGCATAGAGCACACCATGCTGGATAGCGGGCTGAAACAACCTCTCATGCAACAGTGTAATGGCGATTGATGTTTGAATGATGCAGCAAGTATTTTAAAGTGGTGCAGATGAATGGGTTGAGATCCGCTGCAGGATGCACAACATGTTGGGGCCAGCATGAGAAGATCAGGATCAAGACCTGGTGTCTCTGCTCCAGCAGGTAGGCTGTAAAAACTGGAGACCTAGTAAAAGAGGTAGGTCCTCAAAGCCTATGCATGTAGGTTCCATCCAGACCTTTGGAAGAACATGTGGAAGTCTGGAGCAGAGACCTCACACATGATCCCACTCCTCTTCATGCAGGCACTGAAAGAATGAAAGGAGCCAAATGTACAAGTTCTAAAGCAGAAATGGGGAACCTCCAGATCAGGGGTCAGCAACCTTTTTCAGCCGTGGTCCGGTCCACCGTCCCTCAGACCATGTGGTGGGCTGGACTATATTTTTTTGGGGGGGGGAAATGAATGAATTCCTATGCCCCACAAATAACCCAGAGATGCATTTTAAATAAAAGGACACATTCTACTCATGTAAAAACACGCTGATTCCCAGACCGTCCGCGGGCCGGATTGAGAAGGCGATTGGACCGCATCCGGTCCCCGGGCCTTAGTTTGCCTACCACTGCTCCAGATGATGAACCTCATCAGCACCAGCCAGCATGGCCAGTGGTCAGAGGTGCTGGGAGTTAAGAGTACAGCAAAATCTGGAGGACCAACCCCATCTTCTAAAACGATGGTGGAAATAGTCTGAAATCACACACTGGATACACTGCAAGGCAATTTTTTTCCAGGACTCCTGTTTGCTGTGTGCACTCGCTGCATTTCTGTTGCGCTGAGTTTTTAATCCCTGCTCACACAACGCTATCCAAACTGCCAAGTCCTTGAACCATTCCTAATTACCGTATTTTTCGCTCTATAAGACGCACCAGACCACAAGACGCACCTAGTTTTTGGAGGAGGAAAACAAGGAAAAAAATATTCTGAATCCCAGAAGCCAGAACAGCAAGAGGGATCGTTGTGCAGTGAAAGCAGCATTCCCTCTTGCTGTTCTGGCTTCTGGGATAGCTGCGCAGCCTGCATTCGCTCCATAAGACGCACACACATTTCCCCTTACTTTTTAGGAGGGAAAAAGTGAGTCTTATAGAGCAAAAAATACAGTATCTCTAGTCAAAGTGCGAACACTTAGCTGCCAGCGGGTGGGGGTGAAGGGGGGGCGGCAGCTTCTTTGTGCTCTAAAGCGGCAACATGAACACACCCTTAGTTAAGCCGAAATAACATAACTTATTGAAAAACACTAGCTTTGCATGAGGACGTTCTTGAGTTCAATCCCCAGGATCTCTAATTAAAAGGAGAAGCACAGAACACGCTTGTATTTCTTCGGAGGTTTGTTCCACCTGGCTCGGTATTGTTTATGTGGAGTGGCAGAGCCTCTCCGGGGTTTCAGGCAAGGGAAGGCATTCCCAGTCCTACCTGGAGATCCTGAGGACCGAATTTGGGAACTTTGGCATCCAGAGTGTGTGCTCCTCCAAGAAGACGAGAAGGGATGGGAAGACCTTTCTCCACCCAAGACAATGAAGAGCCAGTCCCAGTCCGGGGGAACCTAATAAGCTGCCTTATACTGCGTCACGACCACTGGATCCATCTAGCTTAGCACTGGTTATACACTGACTGGCAGCAGTTCTCCTGGTTTTCAGGGGGGGGGGGGCATCCCAACCATTGCCAGGGGCTGAACCTGCGCCCTCCTGCATGCAAAGCAGATGCTCTGTCATTGAGCCACAGCCCTTCTTCTCCCTGCAGTGTTTCTCAGATTTGATCCTCAGTTGTTGTGGGACTACAACTCCCATCATCCCTGACCACTGATCCTACTTGCTTGGGATTATAGTTGTAGTCCAATAACAGCTTGGGAACCAGGTGAGAGAAACACTAACTGAACTAACAACCTGATAGCTCCGGTTGATAGAACACGAGACTCTTAATCTCAGGGTTGTAGGTTCGAGTTCCACACTGGGTGAAAGATTGCAGGGGGTTGGACTAGATGACCCCCGGGGTGCCTTCTATGAGCAACTTCATGCACCGATATATGCAGCGATCCCAGTGGGTGGAAGTAAAAGAAGAGAGCGGGGTAGGGGAGCGAATTAACAGAGTGGCTAGCAGAGGGACCCCTCGGTTCCTTGGTAACTCCTCTCCCTTCCCACCCCAGAATGAAAACCCCCAACTTTCGCCGGTAACGGCGGAGGCTGCTGCAAGGGTGCTGGCTCACCGGTTGGCGCTGGCTGTGGTTTCCCGTGGCGGCGTCGGGCTCGCTGCCCCGCAGCACCGTGATGTGCAAGGTGAGCAGGAGGAGTCCCAGCAGCAGGAGTAGCTCGGCCGCCAGGCGCACCATCCTCTTGCAGCGGGCGGCTTTAGGGCTCCGCGACGGCACAGCAGCGGCAGCAGCGAGAGGAGGAGCCGCGGCGGCAGGAGCAGCAGGAGCCCCGGCCGCGCCGGCGGCGTCTAGTGGGGCAGCAGCCGGATTCCCTGCGCCGCTCTCGGGATCAACCGGGCCGGCAGACGACGACGACGGGGAGCAGGAGGAGGAGGAGCCGCTGCTGCTGCTGCAGCCCGCGCCGCTGCCGCACCGCCACCACCCCGGCGGAGCCACTTCGGGGCGGGAGGCGGCTTCCGAGGCGGCGGCGCGAGGAGGCTGCGGGCGCCCGCCCGACGGCAGCGGGGCCGTGGCAGGGAGCGGGTCCGGCTGCAGGGGGCGCTGCTCTCGCTGCTCCTCCGGCAGCCCGGCGCCCGCATGGGGTCGCGCCCGCCGGCAGGAGCGCACCGGGAGGCAGCTGCCGCCGGCCTCTCGCCCGCCCACCGCCGCCTCGTCGGGCCCCGAGCGCGCTTCCGAAGCTGCCGGAGCGGCGGCGGGGCAGCCCTCGTGGCGCAGCGCAGCCGAGAGCCGTCGGCGCTGCGCCTGCGGACGACGAAGGCGAGGAGGTGGAGAGGGAGCGCGCCTTGCGCTGGAGGTGCCCGGCCTGCCTTCGAAGGCAGCATGCGAGGCGGGGGCGGCGTCCGCCCCTGCTGGCGGCCGGAGGGAGCGCCCCGCTCGGAGGGCTCTCCTCTCTCGTCTCTAGCTCGGGCTACTGCTGCCCCCAAGGCCGGGAAAGGCGACTTCTCCTCCTCTCTCCAGCCACCCAGATGCTCCCCGCCCGTGCCCACCACCGGGCGCCTTCGCAGGGGCGCCTACGGGGGTCTCCAGCCCACCCGAGGGCTCCCGGGACGGTCGGCGGGCGCCTGTTTTCTTCAGCCCATGAGCCGGGCTGGGCTGGGTGCTGTCAGAGGGGTGCGGGTGGGGGCTGCTCCGGGCTTCTGCGCGTCTTGCAGGCTAAAGGTCCTCCCCGGGGTCTTCGGCGTGGCTCCTGAACCTCTTCCCTTCCTGGGGGAAAAATCCTCTCGGAGGGGAACCAGGAAACGTCCAAGTCTTTGAGGGGCGCCTCGCTGGAGAACTTGTTCCCGGTGCTAAGACGGCAACGGCGGAGAGTTTGTGTGCGAATCCCCCCGTCTGCTGGCCGGTGTGTCTCCGCTTGCAAGAGACTGTCTCTCTTCCCCGTCCCGCCAGGCTTTCTCATTGCGTGGGTCTCATGCTTTTATACCGCGCTCTTTCCCTCCTCTGCATGGCTGCTGTCTCTCTCCCTCCCCAACCCCCCCTCCTCGTAAAGTTTTATTTCTTCTGATCTCGTCAGAGCAGCTTCTCCCCCCCCCCTTGCTTAACTCCCTGTTGCTGTTTACTTGCCCCTAACTGCCAACTTGGATAATTACAGGCCAGTACAGCAGCGGACACCGATGCCCTAGTAGGTTTCCTGTATTTCATGAAGTAGGTTGTTGCCTGTGGACAGAAGACCCCGGACCAAGCAAACCATGTCATACGGAACTAGACACTCTATGTCGGCTTTGGACATCAGAAAACACAGGTTTTTGTTGAGCATTCATTCTGATAGGTTTGCAGGGCGGTGGCAATGTTAGATAATGTTGCCTCAAAGCAACCTTAGCCCACACTTTTGCCCTGCATTTTCTCTTCACTCCTTCTTGCAAAAGGCTCACATTTGGGGGAAGTGGGTTTGCTGCCCCAGATTGAATCCCACATGAAAACAATGACAGCCTGGAAATGCCTTATGGGTGCTTGGAGACCAGAGTTTATTGTGGAATTGGCACTGCTTGTGTGTACAAGTTTTTCGCAGCATCCACATGACATCGGCTTCATCAAAATTGCCACCCCATATCTCCCCCTTCATTTAATCCAGATGCCCTCTTTCTTTCTTTCTCCTTGCGCAAATTCAGGTTGCTGAAAGGTCTTGTGCAACACACTTACTTCCCCAAAAGATTAGGCTTTTTGCAATAAAGAACAAAATGTGGAAAATGTGGGAGGGCACTTGATTTTGACGCATCATCTAACTTCCCCATAAACAAACCAGAAACCAGTTTTTCCCCAAGACATTTCTCCTTAAACAGTAACAATTCAGAATGGTCATGTTTACATCCCCTTTGTCTGACTCCATTAAATGTTAAGACCAAGCTCTTATTTCGCCTTTTGTTTTCTGAGAAAATACGATTTTCCCGAAATGACATGTCAACAGAAAGTTCAAGAGCTATTTACAGATGTACAAGTGAAAACCAAAGTCACTCAAATGACTTTGTACCCGTTTTAAGCGGGTTCAGGGAGGGCTTCTTCACACAAAATGTGGCCTCTGGTGGTTTCCACAGAAAGTGTGAAGAGACGGTAGGCACATAGGAATTTGCCTTGTCCATCTGCTCTGACTACCAGTAATTCCACATGGTTGGTCTCAGCCATGGTGCAGCTGGGTAGCTTGATGCCTTAGGTTTTTGGTCTTACAGGAGCTCATCTTTAGCCAGCCATGTGTATTACTTTTGTTGTGAATCACACAATTAACATATCTCCCTCCCCTACATCACCATTCCGTGCTTTACAGTTGCTTCTGCATTCCTCATGTATGTTAGAACACACACAAAGGAACACTCAGAACTTTTGCAGTTTTGGATTTTAAAGACTCACTTGAATCGCAGCACTATCATGACTACTGGAACAAAATGGAGTTTGCTTCTGTTGCCCTGATGCCAAAGGGAGAGTGGGAATGAGACCATTGTGGAGAGTGGGTTTTATTGTTGGCATTTGCCTGCTTCAAGAGACAGTGGATTGTGCCTCCGGGGATGAAACCAAACCGCTGGAGAATCACAGCGCCTGCTGTGGCTGCAGAGACCAGTAATTCATAGCTGCTGCCTCCTGCGTTGTTTTCACTGTGTTAGCAACATTGATGTAGCTCCCCAGGGCATAAGACTGGGCAGCGTGTAGGGAGGTCTTGGGCTGCCCATCCTTGCTGGTGTGGTCTAAAGGGAAGCAGAGCAATATGCTTGGCACCAGATTGGCTGCATGAGCTGCCAGAAGTACAAGGTGCTATCCAACTGCCTTTGGGACTCCACTCCGAATTTGCTGTCTTTCCTCTCAAATCTGTCCCATAAGGCCATGGGTGTGGGTTTTCCTTGGGGTTTACTCCCGAAGCCTTTATCATGACTGAGTATAGCCGCAAGGCAGCGAAGATTTAAGACCAGAGTTTTCCTTCTTCTAGGTGGGCTACTTTCACAGGTCGATGAGCCCCTTCCCCTCATTTCCCTCTATAGCATGTGCAGTTTCTACCTTGCTGACCAATAATGGAAGAGCGGGGTAGAAAAGAATAATATATATTTCAAAGTGAAAAATAAAAGGAGCTCCCTGCTCCTTTTAACTAGAGATGCCACTGCTGTGTGCGATATTGCACTTGTGCTCATCGCTATGGTCATCCCAGGATGTGTGTTCATCAGGCCAGATCTGGGATCAGAGAGAGCCGTGTGAGTTGCTTACATGTCTGCCTCACAGGTCAACCCTACAGATGCCCACTCAGAATGGAAATAAATACCGTTTAAGCCTGTGGGGTTTAATTCTGAGTAAATATGAACAGGATTAGGCTGCATGGGTGTGAATGGCACTGACAATGCGGCTATCAATCGCAGGCCAGGCTTTTTGAATCCTCATGGCACCAGCAGTAAATCTTTACTGCACTGTGGTACATAAGACCTGTAAGCCATTGAGATCACAGTGTATGTTACCGTTCCTTTGAAAGCTTTGATTTGGAGGAGTAAAAATAATCTACTTTGTGGTTAATATCTAACATGTTTAGATATTAATGTGAACCAGCAAATGCAGTTAGAGTTGACTGACTGAGTTAAGTTTTATAACAGAAACTACACATGGCTCCACTGGCAGCTTAAAAAGCATCTGTGATAGTTCTGAAAAGGACACAGGCCTAGAAAAACTCAATTGTATCCAAGCCCAATTCAAAGCATTGTGTCTTTTTTTTAAATGAATTTGAGGTTTAGGGATGAAGCTTCTGTAGTTCACTGATATAAACAACATCCAGAAAAAAGGTCAGTCAGTGGATTGACGTAGAATGAAACACAACGGACTGGCTACGAAACACCATTTTCCACTATTAGTTTTTGGAATCTGATTTGTTAAGCCACCGGGATCCAATCAATCACATACTTCCATGCCTTTTCAACCATTCTCAGACAGATCACCTTCAGAGAGCCGGCCACAGAGAGCCCAATTTAGTCCACTGGTAACCAGCCTGTGTCTTCTGAGGAGGGAGGGAAGGAGGCAGACAGGAGTGGAGCTGGATGGCTGGGGAGAGAACCCCATGTATCTGTGCTTGTGTGAATCTCTCTGTGTGTGTCTGTGAGTGACACAAAGAATATGAATTATACAAATATGGGTGATGGATGAATAAAGGAGAGACATGTTGAGGGTCTCAGAGGGAGGCTAGCTAGCTAGTGTGAGAGAGAAGAGAGAGGATGGATATATACAGTGCTTTTTCTAAAAAAATGTTTAGGGGTACTCTCATTTTCCTACTCATATTGAAATACTGCCGCTCAATGAGGCCAAACTTAGATTCAAAAATTGGTTAGGGGTTCTCCCCCAGAAAAAACACACTGGATATATGAGAGAGAGAGAGAGAGAGAGAGAGAGAGAGAGAGAGACTCTGTCCACTTTTCACTTTAGCCTTGCCCATGTTTTGCTTTGGGTCCCATCCATCACCAATATGCAGCCCCAGATCACCTTTCCCCAATTGAATACAACCCTCAAAAAGGCTTCCCACCTCTACTTTAGACTAGCAGCGGTTCTCAACCTGTGGGTCCTCATATGTTGTTGGACTACAACTCCCATCATCCCTGAGCTCTGGCCTTTCTAGCTAGGGGTGGTGGGAGTTGTAGTTCAACAACATCTGGGGACCCACAGGTCGAGAAAGGCTGGGCTAGAGCGTGGAACTTCTTAACATTGTGCAATGAAGCAAAAGAGCGAACTCCTGAATTTAGTGCCAAAGGGCTCCGAGATCATAGAACTGTAGAATTCTAGAGTTGTCCCATACAGGGATTGAACCTTCAACCTTGGCATTATGAGTGCCACAGTGTAGCCAACTGAGCTCTCCATAATTTTGTGGAGTGGCAAAATAGCTGTACTTTGGCCATGAAACAGACCATGCCAGAAAGGAACCCTTGAGGAAGGTCTTTTCTGAAAGTGTAAAAGGTAGGTTTTTTTGAGTTCTGGGGTGGGGAGGGGAAACAATTCGGTATGTGTTACGTTTTATTTTAAGGCTACAAATTGGTGGGCAAGGATGATGGAAAGAGCCTAATGCACACCAGCTTAAGTGACAGCATGGTGAAATAAAAAGAAAGAAACCTCACACATATGAGCTGCAGCTGGGTTCTGGGTAATGTAAGTTCACCATGATGCCATGATTGTTTTTTTTAAAAAATAAAATCTTTAATCCATCTGAGGCAGGCCTGTATTTGGCATGCACTTCCGGATGCAACATTAACTTTTATGTGTCAAGATGTTGTGCAACAGCAGTAAAGGAGCTGTAGAGCCCTACTGCTGGCAGCGACAAGCAGGCAGTTTGAAACGGGCTTCTCTTATGATTGGAAAAAGAATGACTTCACATTGTTTCAAAAGCATTATTGTTATTATATGCATATATGGGTTTTTTTTTTTTAAAGAGTTCTCTTGTAGATGCAGTGCCAGCGGCGTTGCAAGGTTGACTGGGGAGAAATGGAAAAGCACTTAGGCAACAAGACACAGCATAAACAGTCAAAGCCTTCTCTGTTGCCGATTGCGAAGCCCACACATGGTGGCTTTTGACTCAGAATCAAAAGCCACACACAAGATGAGTTCATTGACACAAATCGATGGACCAGAGACCGTTGTTTAAAGGAGTTGTGCCCCTTTGCTCCTGGCGTGTGGGGGTGGGGGGTGGGGACAACAACCACAAAACAAAACGAAAACCAAGAGACACTCCGCTTTAGTTTAGCTGATTCTTTGCAGCTGCAATCTGTGCCAGTAAAAGTGGAGTATTGGATTGAAGCGGTTTTGCAGTGAATACCAGGTTCAGGGATGAGTAAACGTCCCCTGCTGTAGCAGCCCTGATCCTCAATGGCTCTCTGCGGCTCCTGTTACTTTACTTATTTGTTTGAGCAGAGGAATCCCAAGCACAGGATCCAAAGACTTCCTTAACGTCACGTTTTGTTTGACTCTTAAACCAATGGGAGTAAAGGGATGAGGGGTCTGTTGCTCTCCAAATGCTGTGGGACTCCAATTCCCATCAGCTCCAGCAGGCATGTGCAATGGTCAGGGGTGATGGGACTTGTAGTCCAGCACCTTGGATTAAATTAAGATAAATCCACGTGTTCTAATGTCCCTGGTTACACTGCCTGTATTACTTTTGGACACACTAAGCTGTGAGCTTTCTAGATTAAAGAGGTTTGCGGATCTTTACACAGTTCATGCCGCCGCCATGATCAAAGCATGGTGTCAGATTATGGCTTCCTATGAAGCCACTGCTTAAACAAGGGACAACCAACCTGGTTCCTACCAACCCCCTGATGTTGTTGGACTCCAGCTCCCATCATTCCTCACTATTGACCATGCTGACTGAGGCTGATGGGAGGTAGAGTCCACTGACATTTGGAGGGCATCATATAGGCTACCCCTGTTTTAAACAAACCACAGTTTCCCCATTTTGGATGTTATAGGGAACAGTCATTTGTTTAAAAGCAAATGCCAAAGCTTCCTTGCTCAAAGCTGCAAAAGAGGGAAGACTATGGTGGGGGGCAAGCCACGGCCAGCTGCAGTTCATTCACAGAGTGGGGAAGTATGGTTTTCCATGACGTCTGAACTTGGCCATAGCCTGTAGCAACAAAATACCTGCAAATACAGCAGCTTGCTGCATCAGCAACCCACACCATCATTTCAGTGAAAGATACCTATTGAATATTCTTTCTGTGCAAAAATGTGATTCTTAATTAAGAGAGAGGCTGTGCTTATGTCACCACAAATATTTGCAGAGGATCTAGATCATGTTCATATATGTTATAACAACAACAACAACTTATTATTTAAAGCCTGCCCATCTGGCTGGGTTTCCCCAGCCACTCATATTTTGTGGTTTTATATTTTGAATTTGTTCTGTGAAGTGGCCTGAGACCTCTGGGTATACAGCGGTATATAAATTCTAAGAAGAAGGAGAAGAAGAAGTTTTGGTTTGTGTTCATATATTACTTGGGGGTGGGTGAGCAGGAACTGGTTTAAGTTAAAAGGTGGGAAGACATTCTCTTTGGATTAGAATAATAAAATTATACAAGCCAGCATGTCCTTCATTTGCAATTGTTCTATAATATGGCCTAGGTTAAATCTGGAGCCAGATGAAGTGAGGAAAGCATGAAGTAGTCAGGTGGACTGTACCAGTTGAGTTACAGATAGGTAGCCGTGTTGGTCTGCCATAGTCAAAATAAAAAAATTCCTTCTAGTAGCACCTTAAAGACCAACTAAGTTAGTTCTTGGTATGAGCTTTCGTGTGCATGCACACTTCTTCAGATACACTGAAACAGAAGTTGCCAGATCCTTCTATATAGTGAGAAGGTGGGGAGGGGTATTACTCAGAAGGGTGGTGGGAATGGGAATGGGAGATTGGGTGGCGCTGTGGTCTAAACCATTGGCCTCTTGTGCTTGATGATCGGAAGGTTAGCAGTTCAAATCCGCGCAATGGGGTGATCTCCCATTGCTCTATCCCAGCTTCTGCCAACTTAGCAGTTTGAAAGTTCACCACTTCAAGTAGATAAATAGGTACCACTGTGGTGGGAAGGTAAATGGCGTTTCCGTGCGCTCTGGTTTCCATCATGGTGTTCCTTTGCGCCAGAAGCGGTTTAGTCATGCTGGCCACATGACATGGAAAGCTGTCTGTGGACAAACACTGGCTCCCTTGACTTGAAAGCGAGATGAGTACCACACCCCATAGTCACCTTTGACTAAACTTAACCATCCAGGGGTCCTTTACCTTTACCTTTTTAAAATATACGCAAGGAGTTTTTAACATAATGCTGTTGAAATATGTGACATACTGTCAGGGGTTCAGGAGCAGAGGCAAGGGCAAGGGAGGAAACAGAGAGCGAGGGGGAGGAGGCAGAAGAAAAGATGAGTGATGACGACGACCCGAGATCTCCAAGTCTTTCCAGTGAATCGGAAGATTCACAGAAAGGAGCACCAGTGGCCAGGGCAAGGGGGGAGCCTAGGGGGACACCCCAGCAAGATAGAGCCAGAGGGGACTCAGAGGAGAGCAGTTGGAAATCGGGACCAGCGTCACCGCCAGAGAGCAGGGAAGAGGAAGGGAGCCAGGGATTAAGCGCTGGCAGCTCACAACAGGGGGGAGGGCATGAGTCAGGAGTGGCCACACCTCCATCGGGGAGCGAAGAAACGGTCAGACGGAAAGTGGAAGGTTGGGTGCGCGCGCCAAGTTCAAATGCACAGGAAAGTGACGCAGTAGGCAGCCCTGAAAGAGAGCCAGGTCCTAAAGCCCGGCGCAAGGAGACAGGAGGGTCCGGGGGGTCGGCGTCAGAAGAATCCAGGAAGGAAGAGACCCCGGGGGGCAGAGGGACCCAGAGGAGAACAGTCAGGCGGAAAAGGTGGAGCAGGGCTAGGATATTAAGTTGGTGCACAAAGGGCGGAGACTCAGACGGAGCTTCGCCGATCTAGCCATTAGACGTAGAGTTGCACGCAGCAGCTTGAGAATGGAAACTGTAACTCAATAAAGACTTTTACTTAATGATCGCTGGCTAGCGTGATCCTCTGTGAGCTAGGATCTGGAAGCAGCTCTGACAGTAAGCTCCGTCTCTTAATTGTGGGCATCTACAGCCTCGAGGTGAGGAGAGAAGCAGGTGCCTACTAGCGAGCTCACGAACGGCAGACGACATGACGGCTGAGCAGCAGATAGCGGAACTCAGAGAAGCAGTGTCACAACTGAATGCCGAGGCTCTCGCATCCAGGAAGAGAGAGGAGGAGGCAGCTGCCGCCTGCAGGGATCTCCAGGTCAGGTTGGACATGCTTACTAAGCAAGGGCAACTGACACCCAAACAGGAGGGAATTGGGTTGGCGAGACGAACAGGCGGTCTGGTCTCTCACTTCGATGGGAATCTGCAACAGTACCCCAACTTTAGAGCAGATGTAATGTGTGCACTGCAACTGCTGAAAAAAGACTTTAGAGATGAGCAAGAGAAAGTGGGATTCATCATGTCCCATTTGCATGGAGATGCAAAAGCATGGCTGCGCAATTTGTGGAGGGATGGGGATCCGGCGCTCCAAAATGCGGATGCCTTTATTAAAGCGATGGATGGGTGTTTTTTATCAAGCATTGACGTGGATCTTGCTCGGCAGCAGATACATGGACTGAAGCAAGGGAGGGCCAGCGTCAGGCAGTACCATGCACGCTTTTTCGCTTTGGTCAGTGCCCTGGAATGGGACAGAGATTCGGCTCCTGTAAGAGACCTGTTTTGGGAGGGATTGCATGGCTCGGTTAAAGATGAAATTGCGAGGGGGGAGAGACCCCGGACCACGCAGGAGATCGTTCAGAGGGCACTGGCGGTGGGGGTGCGGCTGGAAGAACGTCCGTGGAGCAGGGACGAAGGGCGTGGCGGGCGCGAACCAGCCAGGGGCTCCTCCTTCCTTCCCAGAGAAGCAGCGCGTGCGCAATCCACGCATCCACCAGGAGGAGGGACGGAACCTATGGAGGTTGGAAGTGCAAGGGCTCAGTCAGCAGCCAGAGCCCTAGCACCGACAACAGTGAAAGCGAAGCCTCCTAGAGGGAACAGGAAGTGTTATATCTGCGAGGATCCACAGCATATGGCGAAAGAGTGTCCCCGGAGGCTCCACAAGCACACTGCAGCCTCAGCAATGGTAACTGCAGCAACGCAGCAAGGAGTACCACAGCAGGGAAACGACGATGTCTGGCTGGAGGAAGAGGCACTGGGGCCCAGCCAGACGTGTCAGTGAAGCAGTCCCCAGAGATTTTACCGCCCATGGACCCCCTCCCGCCCAAACCAGTGGTGAGGCTCACCGCATCGCTCCAGCTGCCCAATGGAATCACCATGGACGTGCCAATCACCATTGACTCAGGAAGCAATGCGGACTTTATAGGGCAGGACTTTGTCGACCGGCACGCTATACAGTTGCTGCCTGCCACGCTGCCCCTGCAGGTTGTCACGGTGGATGGCAGGGAGCTGCTAGGGGGGCAAGTGGTGAAGCAGACGCCACCAATGGTGATGCGGCTTGGGAATCACAGGGAAATCATCAGCTTCAACGTCACTCAACTATCGGACACGCCCATTGTATTGGGCATGAGTTGGCTGGACAAGCACAGCCCAACGCTGGCTTGGTACCAGAGGCAGCTGACCTTCGGCTCTTCCTTTTGTGCTGAACACTGCATCATGCCCCGGCAGGAAGGAGAGGAAGAGGAGTCACAGCTGCTGCTAGGCACGCTGCAAGCGATTCCCCACAAGTACGCAGAATTTTTGGAGGTTTTCTGCGAGAAGGAGGCAGACAGGCTGCCCCCCCACAGACCATATGACTGCAAAATTGACCTGCTGCCAGGGGCGGCGCTGCCTAAAGGAAAGCTGTATTCCATGTCTGAGGACGAACTGCAGGAACTCAAAGAGTTCATAGATCATAATTTGGAGCGCGGTTTCATCCGGGAGTCCAAGGCAGCGGGGGGCAGTCCTGTATTCTTTGTTAAGAAGCGGGACACGCCCCAAAAAAGGCTTGTAGTGGACTATCGCATCTTAAACAGTGTGACCAAGCCATCGGACTTCCCCATGCCCCGAATCGACGACCTCCTCGCAAAGGTACGGAAGGGCAGCGTGTTCACCAAGTTAGACCTGCGAGGGGCGTACAACCTCATTCGCATGCGGGAAGGAGATGAGTGGAAGACAGCCATGTTCACGCCACTGGGCACCTACGAATATAGAGTTATGCCTTTTGGATTGCAAAATGGCTCCCACGTTTTTCAAGCGTTCATGCATCACGTGTTGGCGGGGCTCCTCTACAAGACGTGCGTCTGTTTCTTAGATGACATCCTGATCTTTTCGGAATCGCAGCAGGAGCATGACAGACACGTCAAGGAAGTGCTGAGCAGGCTGCAGCAGCATAGGCTCTACGCCAAGCTGGAGAAGTGCCAATTCGACGTGACGGAGGTGGATTTTTTGGGCTACAAGTTGTCTGACAAGGGGCTCGCCATGGACAGCGCCAAGGTTCGAGCGGTGTTGGATTGGAAAAGCCCACGTAACCGGAAGGAGGTCCAACGGTTTGTCGGCTTCGCGAACTTCTATCGCAAGTTTATCAAAGGCTTCGCTATGCAGACAGCGGCCATCACGGACACGCTTAGCTCCAAGAAAAAGAAGTTCATCTGGACAGAGCAGGCGGAGCAGTCCTTTCAGGCACTCAAACGTCTCTTCGCGTCGGAAGAGCAGCTGCTGCATGTCGACCCCAGCAGGCCGATGAGGCTCGAGACAGACGCCTCGGACAGAGCCGTGGGAGCAGTCCTGCTGCAGAAAGACCCGCAGGGGGTTTGGCGTCCAGGAGCGTTTTACTCCAGGAAGCTCAGCAAGTCCGAACAGAACTACACCATCTGGGACAGGGAGTTGCTGGCCATTCATGCAGCGTTCAAAGCGTGGAGGCACTTCCTGATCGGCGCCAAGCACACAGTGCAGGTCTGCACGGACCACAAGAATCTGGAGCACTGGCGCACGGCACAGTTCCTGAACCAGAGGCAGATACGTTGGGCTGAGTTCTTTGCGAACTTCGACTTCCGAATAGAGTATGTCCCGGGGGACACCAACATCATGGCGGACGCTCTCTCCCGTAAGCCACAGTATCTGGAGGACGCCACGCCAGCGGCCGCCATGCACATCTTCGCACCAACAGTGTGGGCGTGCGCTGCGGCAACAGTGGACCTGGAGGTGGTGCGACGAGCGTTGCAGGATGACTCCTTCGCGCAAGCAAAGATGGCAGAGGTGCAAAGGGGCACGGCAGCGACCAACGAGTTCCAGCTGAGAGATGGATTGCTCATCCGTAAAGGGGCCATCTACGTGCCGGGAGACGAACTTCGCGCCAAGGTACTGCAGCAGCTGCACGACGCGCCCACTGCCGGGCACTTTGGCAAGGAGAAGACGGTGGAATTAGTCGCCAGGGACTTCTGGTGGCCCGGAATGAGAGGGGAGGTCGCGGACTACGTGGCGAGGTGTGACACCTGCCAGAGGGCCAAACCAGTGCACAGACCGCCGGCCGGACTGTTGGAACCGCTGCAAACTCCGGTCGAACCATGGGAGAGAGTGGCCCTGGACTTTGTCACGGATCTGCCCAGCTCGAGGGGCAAGACGGCCGTGCTGGTGGTGGTGGACTTGTTCTCCAAGATGGCACATTTCATCCTGTGTGCTAAGGTGGCCACGGCGGAGCAAACCGCCAAACTGTTCATAGACCACGTGTTCAAGGTTCACGGTCTGCCACGGTCTATTCTGTCCGACCGGGGGCGGCAGTTCATCTCGAATTTCTGGCAGAAGCTGATGGGCTTCCTGAACGTCAAGATCAACCTGGCGTCGGCGAGACACCCGCAGACCAACGGGCAAACGGAGCGGGTCAATGCCATCATGCAGCAGTACCTGAGATGTTATGCGAATCAACAGCCTGCGACGTGGGTGGATTACCTGCCGCTCGCCGAGTTCGCCTACAACAACACGAAGCACGTGTCCACGGGGGTCACGCCGTTCTTCGCCAACAACGGGAGGCACCCCAGAACCTTCCCGGGACTGGAAAGAATGGGGGAGGGGGAGCCGCAGACAGCAGATGCGTTCGCGTCGGAGTTGCAGGAGGTCCACGATCAGCTGCGGCGACACCTGGAGCTGGCCAAACATGCATACAAGGTGCAGGCGGACAAACACAGAAGAGTTGGCGAAGAGATCCATGTGGGGGACTGGGTCTGGTTAGCAGCCCACGCAGTGCCGGCCAGGTCGTTGGCCAAGAAGAAGCTGGGGCATAAGCAACTGGGGCCCTACCAAGTCGAAGAGCAGGTCAACCCGGTGGCTTTCAGGCTGGCGCTTCCGGAGGGTTCCAGAATGCATCCGGTGTTCCACAGATCGGTGCTCACTCCCTACAAGGCACCGCACAGGTTTCAGGAACCCGGAACGGCACCGAGTCCGCTCAGAGAGAGAACCGGGCACGCAGGAGTGGCACAGGAGGAGCGCATCAACGAAGTCACAGAGATTTTGGACTCCAGATGGGGGGAAGAGGGGGTAGAATACCTTCTCGCCAAGGAGGGCACCCCGGCCAGTGCGAACAGCTGGGTGCCGGGCTACGCCTTGGACGAACCTCTGCTCAAAGACGAGTTTCATGCCCTCTTCCCACATAGACCAATGCCAGCAGACTTTTTCGACGACTGGCTTTTCACGCCCACGCTTTCTGCCAGCACGTTCCGGGGGTTCGACTCGGACGAGGACCCGATACGAGACGCCCGTTCCCCGGAGGGGTCACCCTCGGGATCTGCCTCTGAACCCTCGTATTGGTGGGACGATAGACCAGAGGAGCAGTGGCGCAGGAAGTGGCTGGAAGGTCCAGGACGAGCAACGCCGCCAGGAGGAAGTGAGGGAGAGACGGACATGGACGTTTTCGGGGACGACCCTGGTTTCGAGCACGGCGGCACAGAGATGGAAGCGGAGGTGACCGTCGTCGACGAGAGCAGGGAGGAAGAACCGGGAGACTTCAGATGGAGGCCCGCCACGAGAAGCGAACTGTATCCGCCGTTCGTCCCTCTGACACAGCAGCACCCAGCTCCCGCACCGGAAGGAGGGGAGGGGGGAACGGGGGGCTTCGAGGGGGGGATGGATGTCAGGGGTTCAGGAGCAGAGGCAAGGGCAAGGGAGGAAACAGAGAGCGAGGGGGAGGAGGCAGAAGAAAAGATGAGTGATGACGACGACCCGAGATCTCCGAGTCTTTCCAGTGAATCGGAAGATTCACAGAAAGGAGCACCAGTGGCCAGGGCAAGGGGGGAGCCTAGGGGGACACCCCAGCAAGATAGAGCCAGAGGGGACTCAGAGGAGAGCAGTTGGAAATCGGGACCAGCGTCACCGCCAGAGAGCAGGGAAGAGGAAGGGAGCCAGGGATTAAGCGCTGGCAGCTCACAACAGGGGGGAGGGCATGAGTCAGGAGTGGCCACACCTCCATCGGGGAGCGAAGAAACGGTCAGACGGAAAGTGGAAGGTTGGGCGCGCGCGCCAAGTTCAAATGCACAGGAAAGTGACGCAGTAGGCAGCCCTGAAAGAGAGCCAGGTCCTAAAGCCCGGCGCAAGGAGACAGGAGGGTCCGGGGGGTCGGCGTCAGAAGAATCCAGGAAGGAAGAGACCCCGGGGGGCAGAGGGACCCAGAGGAGAACAGTCAGGCGGAAAAGGTGGAGCAGGGCTAGGATATTAAGTTGGTGCACAAAGGGCGGAGACTCAGACGGAGCTTCGCCGATCTAGCCATTAGACGTAGAGTTGCACGCAGCAGCTTGAGAATGGAAACTGTAACTCAATAAAGACTTTTACTTAATGATCGCTGGCTAGCGTGATCCTCTGTGAGCTAGGATCTGGAAGCAGCTCTGACACATACGCTCCCACTTGCAATCTGAAGCAGTACACTCTAAAGACATTGTTACCACAGTTTATCATTTTGTATAATGCATGAAGTGGCTCTAGGACTTCACAGAAAGCAGGGAAATCCCCACTCGGTTGAATATCCTTCTGCAATGGATTCATAAATGTATCTTACTAGGAAAGCTCACATTTTGCTCCCCTCTCCTCGCTGAAAGAAGACAGAAGTAAATGTCTTTGGAACCTAGCCCCAAGAGAAGAAGGATGATGAAAGCAATATTATTGTTGACTATAAAACTCTTTGTTTATTTTCTCTCTCTATGATTACTTAAGTGTATGAGTCATTTAACTGAGTGGAACTGAGACATCCAAAACACATGGATAGCTAAGTGAATGCTTGGATAAACTCAGTACGTGCACTTAAGTTACACTTGAACGGGGGGTGCTTTGAGCTGAACGTATCTGAAGTGCAAAGCAAGCTACAAAATGTAGACAAATGAAAAGCTACCCAAGGAGGTTGAAGATAAAGCTGGAACTCCAGAAAGGGGGGGCGGGCAGCTCAGTTCACATTCTCCATGTGACTGAATCACTTTCTGATAACACCGCATGGGGAAGACCATTCTGAACATCTGGACCAGAAGGTCAGCGCCAAAGGGGTAACTAATCTGTCTGCAGACGGATCTTCTTGGGTAAGTGCCCCTACAGGCATGCAGACTTCGAGAAGGAAGATGCAGTTCAGATAAAGTTAAGCACGTTTTAATCCTGGTATAATAAAATAAACAGAGCTTGAAAATGTATTACAGGTTAACTGCATTTTCCTTCTGAATGCTAGGCTCCAAGTAGCCATCAAGAATATTCCTTCCTCACCTCGTCACATCAGTCTTTCCTCTTACACTACAGATATCTCCTATAGACGACTATACAGAAAAAGCATTTATTGATGGAATATAGATAAAATGGACTTCATAGAAAGAATAATGAGTGGGAACTGTTTCCCACTTGCAGATCTTTCTTGAAAGTACTATTGGTTAAGGAAGGAAAATCTGCTAGCACCAGTACCAGCTCTTAAGTTTTCAATCAACTTCTAATGCAATTTCTTTCTTTCTTTTCAAAAAATAAACCTACAACATTTCATAGCTCAAATACAGGAGATTTTGTAACAGAAATAAACATGCACACCATTGACTAAATTAAATAAAATGCAAAACCAGCAAACAATTTTTTTCCAAAAGCACAATTATACTAAAAGTATAGCAGGGGTGAGGTTTTAAGCACGAATGATCTCAGGCAGCAAAGGTTACTGTAAGTAGTGAGGCGTTTCTGGTAAGCAACTGAAAGCTGTAGAATTATTACTTCTTGTTCATTCTTCCTTTGTTCTGTTTTCCTAGTGTTCAAACTAGGAAGCTGGCTGCAATGAAAATGAGAACACCAGTACTCCATAATGTTCATGCTGCCCAGAGGTGCACATAAGACCTGGTGTATGATTTATACATAGAATAAAATTGTGCAACACCCAAGCAAATGTGTCTGTCTCAATTTTAAATTGGTTTTAACTGTAATGCCTTCTTTGAAGAAACTAGGGAGCTGTGCATTTTGTGGGGCGCTGAAAATCCCCCAGATGAATCCCCATGTTCTGAAGGGATGACAATTTTGTTTTTGTTTCTTTGCAGTTGTGTCTCAGATTTTGGTGGACAACACATATACAGTGAAACAGAAGGTTTAACCTCTCCTCCTCCTCTATTTCTTCCTTCTTTCTTATTCCTTACTTGTCCTTTATTCCTTCTCTTTTGTGTTCATCTTATTGTTTCGGACGCTTATCACCACAAAATACTATCTGTCTGAATCCCATGTGTGGAACTTAATGCCTGCTGTCTCCTCATCTCCCTCTAGCAGATAGGAAACAGAAGGACAGATTAACGTCAAGCTGTATAGCTGTTGACATACAAAAGTGTACACAAACATAACAGGCAGACACACAGGGACTTGAAAGTAATCTGACTCTGAAGGCAACAAAGCTCACTTTATGCTTCCTCATTTCACTATTACCAGTCTGAGGTATCTTTTTGACTCCTCTCCCCTCCTCTGTGATATGGCTGCCTCTGTGAACTACGGCCGCAAATAGTATGGACAATACTCTAGATTCTAGAGTAGTTCACTGCATGGTACGCTTGGATGTTTATAAGAGAAATAAATTGTGCAATCTGATAAAAGGTATACAAATATGCTATTCTTTGCATACAAATTAAACTGGGGTGTCTATTCAGCTTCTTGGTTTTTTGGGGGGTGGGATTTTTATTTTGGTGGTGGGCAGAATTCTGGAGATGCAAGGATATGTCATTCGTTAAAGAAAAGTATGAGGGAATGCCAGTGTCTTTATATCACACAGATGTCAAAATAAAGTTCAGTCCACCAGCCACCAGTTCCATGTCAAGCCAAGACCTTAAAAGCTAACAAAGTTTCCCCCCTCAGGAAATAATTGTTGACTCTCTCATCATTAAATCAAAAACCCATCAAGTCAATCCAATCAAACCAAATAAAATTAGCATTCTCTCTCTCCCCCCCCCCTAATCGGGGGGGCGGGGGGGCGGGCAACTGCTGAGTCTATTCATCCTTGAAAAGTACCTAGTTTTATCCCTCACTAACCCTCGGGAGGTAAGAATTATTCCAGACAAGCTGTCTATGGAACATTCATGCTGATTTGGTTGTGGGGTGTTTCTACATATTCCTGTTAATCATTTGTTTATCCCACACTTTTCAATGTATTTCCCTCAGACCTTGTGGGGGGCCAGACTATATTTTTTGGGGGGAAATGAACAAATTCCTATGCCCCACAAATAACCCAGAGATGCATTTTAAATAAAAGGACACATTCTACTCATGTAAAAACATGCTGATTCTCGAACTGTCTGCGGGGCAGATTTAGAAGGCGATTGGGCCGGATCCGGCCCCTGGGCCTTAGTTTGCCTACCCATGTCCAAGAGGCTCAGTGGTTTACACCGCAGCGTCACCAGCATCTATGGATTATGTATCCCTGTTAAGCCTAACAATGTGGTCCTGAATTATTCCATTTATCAGTTGTCTTCTCTTCTGTCACCTTCTGGAATGCAAGAGTGGTGCAGTACCTCAGCCAGTTGATCTTAAACAAGTAATACTTCAATGTAGAATTTTAGCACAGGGAGCTCTTAGTGTTGTGCACAAAACAGCAAAGGTGCAGTCCTTGAGATGGTACACACACACACACACACACACACACACACACACACACACACAACAGACAGGCAGGCAGACAGACAGACAGACAGACACACACACACACACACACACACACACACACACACAATACATGTGCAGGGATGCTCATGTCTACTTTGCAGTGAGGGACGGGATAATCCGAAAAAAAATCCTGGCTGCATCCTGTTGTGCTCCATCCAATGATTTGGACAGCATAAGGCAGGATGCACATTGAGAAAAGTGGGCAGTGGAAGTGGGGGGACCCTGCTGCAGTTTGCAAGGTGTGCAATTGTGCACACATAAAATAATAATGAGGGAGTGATGCCTGAATAGGTCTACAGGGCTCCTGTCCAGGCACACTGCAGGCGCTTATTATTGTTGTTGTTGTTATTAACATTTATATACCACCTTTGTTTTACAATAACCTCATGGTTCTCTTCCTCTCCATTTCAACCTCATTACAACCTCACTATTGTTAGCCGCTCTGAGCCCGGCTTCGGCTGGGGAGGGTGGGATATAAATTATTATTATTATTATTATTATTATTATTATTATTAAGCAAACAACAGAGGAGAGAGATCACCCCCCCCCCCTGCATCTGAAGACATGGCTGGCCATGGCTACAGTAAACAGAGTAATGGATTAGACAGGCCTAGGGATAGTGAATTTGATTCAGTTCGCTTTTGAAGGTGAACCAATCTAATGCACACTTTCTGAAACAACACACAACAGAGCCATCCTTCAAAATAACCACTTTTCTGGGTTCTTCAGTGCAGTTTTCTAGTAAGCCAAATCACCCAGACAAAAATGCATATATGCAGTGCTTTTTTCTAGGGGGGTGCAGGAGTACGCAAACCCCTAAACATAAATTTGGCTTCAGTGAGGGGCAGTTGTTCAATACGAGTAGGAAAATGAAAATACCCCTAAACTTTTTTTTAAAAGGAAAAGGAAAAAAAGCACTGCATATATGTATAAAATTGTATTTATTATTTTAAAAAGAACATACAAGAATGTATTGTATTGAGGAAAATTGCTTTGCCAAATCTGGATATTAGGCAAAATTGCATTAAAAAAAGATTAGGAAAATTTTGCAAAAAAACCCAAACAAAACCAATAAATTATCATGACAACTTAAAAAAATTGCACACTGATGTGGAAATGTGGAGACCTGAACTTGATTGGAAAAGTGATAAACTGAGAGGAACAAAAATTGGCAGATTTGCCCATCCTTAGACAGGCCTTTGGTCTTCCATTTTGCAAAGGATTTTTTATTTTCTTAAAAGCTATTGGCAATAACTATTTAATATGCCATGTCTTCTTGCTAAGTCTTGCCTGTATGAAATATTGCATAGAAAGAGCCTTTCAAAAGTAATTCTATAAAACTTTGAAACAGATATCCTGTCAGTAAAAATTGTTCGGTCTTGTCCTTGTTTCTCTCATATATTAGTAGCAGCAGAGGTAAATGTTATCCACTAAACTTCAGGCTTTGCTCTTTGATTGCAGTGATTTACAGGAGTAGGGAAGCTCCAGATTGTGGGACAAATTTGGCTTGGCATGCTAATACAGCCTCTGAGGCTGTTTCCCCCAGTTACATGACATCGTATGTGACATCAGGTGTGGGACAGAGAGAGATTCAGGTGGATCAACTGTGTGATCAACATCGTTCCAACTCATGTAGGGGTCCCTGCACATCTTATAGCTCCCCTGAAGATGCTCATGCTTCATGCATGGACTTCAGAGGCAGGGAGGTGCCATAGCCCCTTCCATCAGATGGAGCTCCGGTCACATGATTAACACAATTCAAAAGCGTAAGAAGTGCCCTCTTTTGCTGTGCAATGTTGTTCATTAAAGGTAGCACACAGATCAGCTATCCAATCCCATTAACCTCCTGCCCTGGAGTTAAAAACCACAAGGGAGAGATGAATGTTATATCTGGGTTATAAGCAGAAATGACAGATTGGCCCAAAAGTCAAATCTTAAACCCCGCCTGAGTTCATGAAATATACTCAGAGTTGCAAAGTGATTTCATGCTCTTTATTCAGCTCATAGTGGTGAGGAGGAATGAATGAAAGTCCCCTCAAAGTATCTGCTTTATATACATTATTTATACAATGGGCTGCACATGATTGGCTAATTCCGGAATTCTACTGTAAGCCAATCAGGTTGTGGATTCACTTCTATCTGGAGCATGATTGGGTGGTTCCTGCCAACCAATCATACTGCTGCATTGTTCTAGGACCAATCAGACTGCTGCATTCTGAATCCTATTGTTCTAGGACCAATCAGACTGCTGCATTTTGGATCCTATTTTTCTAGGACCAATCAGACTGCTGCAGTTTGGATCCTATTCAACTCAGTACATAACAGTTCAGTGGGACTTACTCCCTGGAAAAATGCTTTTGGCTGGGCCTGTTGAGCAAGGAACGTCTTTTCAAATGCTTACGGTAAAAAATAATTCCAAAAGGAGCAGGACTGGGCCATGGGCAGTGCTAGATCTACGTATAAAGTAAACAAGCTATAGCTTAGGGCCCCACTCTCTTGGGGGCCCCCAAAAAAATTAAAGGAAAAAACCTGCATGTACATTTCCAAAATATAAGATAAAAAACAAAATAAAACCTACATACAGTAACAGTGTTTTGTGTTGTGTAGGCTCCTATGATGTAAATAATGGGTCCCGCCTGCTATCCTGCTCCCTAAAATATCACTGGTTTGCTCATTTCTATATACAGTGGTACTTTGGTTCTCAAACTTAATCTGTTCCAGAAGTCTGTTCCAAAACAAAAGCATTACAAAACCAAGGCATGCTTGGTTAATATACTTCTTCTTAATTGTATTTCAGTTCAACAATTACTTTGATGAAATACATATTTTGTTATGTGCAAATGACTTTAGATACCTATTAGGTCCATAAATTACCCTATAGCATATATCCAACACAAAAAACAGTGACAATTTGTTATTGACAAAGGACAGCTGGACATATAAAGGGTCCCATTACCTTCAGTAGCTTAGGGCCTCATCAATCCTAAATCTGGGCCTGACCATGGGCAAGTATGCAGGGTATTTGTTCTGTTACTGCAAGGATTTATTATTGTGCAGTAGAGGTTTGCCCTATTTCCTCTCCTTGTGCCCTCCCCAAATCTGCTCCAGAGGGCTGGGGGAACCCCATAACAGATTTAGGGGGCCTGTAGGGGGATGAGAGGCAGGGGGAGAGTTCTGTTGCACAATCGTAAATCCTTGCAGTAACAGATGCTTAGCCTTATATTGGATTTAATACAGTGAGAGAACTGGCACTGTTTAATTGCTGTGTATGTGAAACAACCCTTTAAATAGAACCCCCCCAAAGGTGCTACTTTCTGTGGAGAAATTACAAGTAACCAAAGTTGCTGCATAAATGTTTTTTTTTACAATTATTATTATTTATTACAGTGAGTTGCTTCACCACAACATATAGCATGGAACAATAACGTTCAAGGCAAAGTGTATGTCTGCCAGCCTCTTGAAAATGGACTAAAATGCTTTCCTCTCAAGGAGCAGGTCCTGGCTGGGAGATTTTTGCAACAATAAAGCCTCTAATATTGTTTTAAAGTGCTTCATTTGTGCACCAGATGTTTGGAATGAAGAGATTCCGCTTCTTAAAATGAAGGAAAATGATGAAAGTGTTATAAGGAAAAAGAGAACAATGGGTGTTAAGAGCGTTCGAGGAAAGTGGTTTGGGAAGTTTTGAAGTGTGCAAAGTTCCAGTGTTGTTTTGTAAATATTTTCCTTTGCTTGTTTGAAGTCTTAACGATTTGTGGAATTCTTTCTGCCTAAAGATCAGAGGGTTTCGTAGTTGCATTGGTCCCACAGAATGAAAAACACACAGCAAGTGAGACGATACCTTTTATTAGACCAGTCTGGCTATTTCCTCCCATTCTGTTAAACTCCAGTCCTCTTTTGCTGCTTTTTGAGGACATGCATGGAGATAGTAAGTCTTGAGTTTATCTCACTAAGGTAGTAGATCTGTGCCCACATGATACCATGTTCAACTTCCAGTGGGGGCTCACTTAACTGAATGCCCAATCTTCCCCTGTTGTTGTTTAGTCGTTTAGTCGTGTCTGACTCTTTGTGACCCCATGGACCAGAGCACGCCAGGCACTTCTGCTTCCACTGCCTCCTGCAGTTTGGTCAAACTCATGCTGGTAGCTTCGAGAACACTATCCAACCATCTCGTCCTCGTTCCTCCCCTTCTCCTTGTGCCCTCCATCTTTCCCAGCATCAGGGTCTTTTCCAGGGAGTCTTCTCTTCTCATGAGGTGGTATGTATTGGAGCCTCAGCTTCACGATCTGTCCTTCCAGTGAGCACTCAGGGCTGATTTCCTTCAGAATGGATAGGTTTAATCTTCTTGCAGTCCATGGGACTCTCAAGAGTCTCCTTCAGCAACATAATCCAAAAGCATCAATTCTTCGGCGATCAGCCTTCTTTATGGTCCAGCTCTCACTTCCATACATCACTACTGATACATCACAACCTTCCCCTACAGTAGTTCAATTGGTACAGCATCTTCTTTGCATGCAAAAGTTCCTAGGTTCATTCCCTGGCTTCTCTAGGCAGGGCTAGTTGAGATCTTCCAACTCAAACCTTGCAGAACAGTCACTTTTAGACCAGGTGTGGTCAACCTTTGGCCCTTGAGATGGCCATTGGCCTTGCTAGCTGAATGGAAACAAGGCCTTGAATAGCCTATGGATCTGTAGGAGTGGCATCATGTAATCATTCCATGAGCAGCCAAACCCCAGGGCTATGTCACTGCATTGTGGGCTAGGCATTCTTTTTACCCAGCGTTCAGCTTCTTAGAAGCTATGGAGGTTAGTGGGGGAGATCAGTTTTCTTGACGTGTTGGGCAGAGGTGCATAGCTCTGTTTGACTTGCTGGCTCTAACCTGCAGCAAGGCCAAATCCACACAGCAAGGCTTTCGGGTTTCATTAGAGGCAAACACATGTTTAGCCCTCCTGGCTGAAGAACTCGATGGGGAAATACCATGGCGACAGGTGCTTAGAAACCAGAAGGTGAGCAATACAATGTCCTAGACCACAAAAGCATGATCTTTATTACAAAATAAAAATGACAAATTCGGTAGTGCTTGTCTACCCACTGGGGCTTATAATCAAACATGTCGATGCAAAATGAAGTGATATGCCTATCATTCGTTTATGTTTTAATTTCCATTTACTCATAAGAGTTATATCCAGGCCTTCATCAAGAGACCTTGGAGCTGATAACGACATTCAAAATACATAAACCAAGGTATAAAAACAGGGCTGTTCAAGTCAATCTCGACAATTTCATAAAGATTTCAAGGTGATCCATCTCTCTGTATTTTACTGTACAGGTCTTAAAATAACCCAAAGGCTGGAGGGAAAGTCCAAAAGGTGCAAAATGTTGGTACCAACTGAACCTCAGGAGGGAGCTGTTCAAAAGGTGGAACGCTGCAACTGAGGCAGCTTTCCTGTGAGCTACAAAACCAGGAATCTCACCTGCTAATGGTAATACTGATAAGGCCTCCGGGGATGATCACAAGGCCCAAGTCCATAGCTGTCAATGTTTCCCTTTTTTAAAGGGAAATTCCCTTATTCTGAATAGGATTCCTCGCAAGAAAAGGGAAAAGTGGACAGCTATGCCCAAGTGTGACAGTATGAGGAGAGCTTCCCTTTTACGGCAAAGGCTTAAAAAGTCAAAGCAAAAACGTTGAATTGAACTAAGAAGTGCTTTTGACACCAGGCTTTCAAAATCACTTCCAGGATCCCTGATGAATACTAAGTCCCTAGGTCTCTCAAAGACATCTGAAGTCAGTGGGAAAGGAGGTGAAAAAATATTTGTTTCTGGGTATGAGATGAAGCGCATCTTATTCTTTGCTCGTTCCCCGCCCGCTGCCTGCCCCTGCCTTACTGACATGTCACCAAACTAGCTTCCACACACATAGCACAAGTCCAGTCTTTGAAAACTTAAGCCGTAATGACTTGGTTAGTCTTTGAAGTGCTGCAAGACCCTTTGTCAGATATTCGGGAGATCATGTATACTTATAACAAACTCAGAGTGCCTTTTTTGTTGTTGTTTAGTTGTTTAGTCGTATCCGACTCTTCGTGACCCCATGGACCAGAGCACGCCAGGCACTCCTGTCTTCCACTGCCTCCCGCAGTTTGGTCAAACTCATGCTGGTAGCTTCGAGAACACTATCCAACCATCTCATCCTCTGTCGTCCCCTTCTCCTTGTGCCCTCCATCTTTCCCAACATCAGGGTCTTTTCCAGGGAGTCTTCTCTTCTCATGAGGTGGCCAAAGTATTGGAGCCTTGGCTTCAGGATCTGTCCTTCCAGTGAGCACTCAGGGCTGATTTCCTTCAGAATGGATAGGTCTGATCTTCTTGCAGTCCATGGGACTCTCAAGAGTCTCCTCCAGCACCATAATTCAAAAGCATCAATTCTTCGGCACCAGCCTTCTTTATGGTCCAGCTCTCACTTCCATACATCACTACTGGGAAAACCATAGCTTTAAATTGCACCATCTATGCACCTTGGAGGTATCAGCAGGCTAGCAGGAGCCTCAGGTGGTGCAGAAGAATAAGAAAACATTAAAAGAAAAAGGCAGGGCAGAGCTTTTCCTCCAAACAGCCAAAGGAGGACCAGGCATGCTTGGTAGGCACAGAATGCTGGCTGACTGGGTTTGTGAGGAAATGAAAACTAGGAGGGAGGGGGAACGGAATGGACTATTCAGAGCAGGAGATATCCATGCGGCAACATTTTGTTGCAGGTCCAACTTGTATACACATATTGTTCCTCCCCACCATTCTCCAATTTTAGCTGGTGAATTAAATCACCAGTACTGAGTAGTGCATTAATTTTTTTATGTGAAAATTCATCAATAACGTCTCCCTTTTCCTTCTCTAATTTGTACCCAAATCTTTTCACCATCCTCTTCATATTGACTTTTGATGAGTTCCTGTTTAAGAGTGCCTTTGACAACATGCAATCCTGCCAGGAACATACCAAAACACTCAGCTTGAACTGCTTAAATCGTTTTGTGGGCTGCGTTGGGATTATAGATGGCTCAAGAGGATGTTTGGTAACATATAAAGGGATTTCCCCCTCCCTTTTGAATTCAGTGGTGGGTTTAAGAGTGGGAGAATATAAAATAGTGGAATGTTGAAAAGGTCTCTATTTGGCTGGATTTTTGAAGCTTAATGCCATTTAATAGGAAAGCACATGGAGGGTCATTCAGAAATATTTTAAAGCTTTATTGGAAACAGAAATCCTTCATCTGCTTGACCAAGTTTGACTGAAAACCCGGAGAACTCTTACGGCTAGCATGCCATACAATTGCCTGGCATTTGATTCTTTTTTTATACAACAGCACCCAAGTCTCTGCAGGGACTTCCCCTAACATCCCAACATTTTGGACTACACATCTCTCATCCACTTGACCATGCTGGCTGTGGTAAAGAGTCCAAAAGGTTGGGAGGGCAACAAATTATTGCCTATTTCACCCTTGAAAAGTACATCAGGCTGAAGGAGGAAGTTGGAAGACTGCCCTTCTTTCCCACTTCCTCTTCCATCTCTATACACTTTTTCAAGGCTCATAACAGTTCTACCGTATATGACTTTTACACAGATCTCTTGGATAATTCAAAGTGTGTGTGTACACATGTTTGGACTTTAATGTGGTGGCAAAGAGCAGGTAGTACCCACACCACTTGCTCAAAAATTCAAACATGCCCATGGGCTTAATAAGTTGGGTGACCCTTAACCTATGTGAAATCAAAAGGGCTTGCATGAAGGCCAGTTTGTGTCAATGTTAGACCCATCAGGTAGGTCTTTCCTCAGAAAAAAATGGTCACAACCAACAGATCATGAAGGATAAGGTGCTGGCTGAAGAACGAAGCTCCAGATATGGGATAACCCTGGTGGGATGGATTCTTAGAAGATTTTTGTTTTGCCGGTGAAGATTTAGGGTCTGCAATGCACCCATTCCCTGGATATTTAGCAATCAGCAACACCCATCACATCTGGCAGTTCCTTCTCCTCTTATGATCATTTGATTTTCTTGTAGTCACATCCAAAAACTATTTATTTTCCACTCACAAGAGTGGGGCAAAGTGTAGCTATGAGCTGAGTGGAAAAAAAGTGTCATTTTGATATGGTTTTGTGAACTTGGTTAATGGATGGCCTATAAAAATGTCAAAACAAACAAACAAACAAACAAACAAACAAACAAACAAACAAACAAACATACCCTAAGCTATTGTTTGGAAAGATTAAATGCCAAAAGATAAATCATGGCTGAAGATTTTAAGTGGATTTTTTTTTTTTAAAAAACCACACACTTGAGAAAGATCAAGTGGAATACATTGGCTCTCAGATGCAGTTGATTTTTAACGCGTTGGGATTAATTATTCAAGAAATCGAAAAGTTCCCACTTAGGAAAAGTGTTTGGAACCTTTGCAGGAGCATTTCAGCTCTGGCCAATCCTTTGACTATATAGATATATATATATTGCCCTGCAAACAGACAATTGAATTGTGGAAGATTAAAATCTCACTTCTCAAGCAAGCCCCCTAATCATGTTACAATGAGAGGAGACTTGTCAGGGGGAAGGGGGGGGGGGACAAACCAAAACCGGGTGGGATTTTATCCTAAATGAAAACTCTGTATCACAATTTGTGAGCTGGCTTGATGGAGACTCATTCACATTGCCTTAAGAAGAAGATGCATTCATTGCAAATTATGACAATGTCACCTATCTAGAGCACAGTCCCAAACCCCATTCTTGACAGTTTTTTGATTTTTAATTTTTTTAAAAAATCTTTTTCCTAGAGGAAGCTCTGTCTGACCTCTGCGGAAGGTCAACAACTTAATTATCCTGCTCAAGACAAAGCTAGTCTGTGCACAGGAAACGAAAGCTAAGTAGAAGCACTTTGAAAAGAAAGACATTTCCCTCTCTTGAAAGAAATGAAACTCGCACAATCCAATATTCTTTTCATCCCCAACAGACCTCCTGACTGGATGCTAACTGATGTGGATCCCACAATGAAAGGCGATGCAGAGTTCTTTCCTGCCTGGGGAACACAAGAACTGCAGCTGGGGGAGAAGCGCTTGGGGAGACAGACAGTCCCATAAAGGGCTTACAACAAGAAAGGGCTCCGCTGGCAGAGCAGTCGTGGTGTGTACAAAACTAATTAAGAGGCCAAACAAGCTTGGCTGTTGTCATCTGCCTGTGTGAAAGGGACCGTGTCGTGAGGACAGCCTTGCGAAAATATGTGGAAAGGGAGCATTCCTTCATCTCCCCCATCACATCCCAGCAAAGGACATATCCATATGTGGAGGTATGGAAACGAGGACTGGCTTGGATTGCTGGTCTGCAGGGAAATGCACTCTGTACATGTTAAAAAGCACCCTTTCTCTAATTATTCCTTCACGTAAGATTGGACAACAGCCCAACAGTTTGACACAGACGTTCTTTTTGGAGTGGAGTTACCCTCGTTCCTCCAGTCTGCTCTTCCCATTACTCACATGGTAGAAGTCACTGGTCCCTAAGTCTCCATTGTGGACCCACAGATATCTGGTGTCAATGAAAATATTAATTTGTAGGGAGCCAGAAGGGAAGATTATCCAAGATCTTCAGAATGGGAAATGGATTAGGAGAAAGTAGGGGCAATGTGTTTTGCAATGCCTGGCCTCCTTTAAAAACCCTTTCAAAAACTGAATGTTGCTTATAGAGTGTCTTTCTCTCTGAAAATCAGTCTAAATCTGTGTCTACACACTTGCAAATTTGCCTGTGCCCAAAGTCTTTTAAAGGACCCACAGCAACACCCCTGGAAGAAGGTTCATTCTGGTTGGACCAGTTTTCCTAGTAAATCCACTCAAGTCAAACAGCAGTTTCTTATTTTCGCAACCAAAAGTCATACTTGGCCATACTTCCTTCCTGATTTGGCTTATTTCCACTGGTGGAAATTTCTGGGCATGCTTGTCAGTGTCTGAAGCCAAGATGTGGACATCATAGCACTGACTAATAACACATCCAAGTTTTTGTAGGTTTTCTCCCCTGCCCCCTTTTGAAGAACATGGTTCTTTCCACTGTTTGTATCCATTATATAACTTCGGCTGAACATGTGAGGACACAAACAGGGGCTACATCTGTCAGTCCTGACCCCATAATCTTGCATATCACCAACACCCTTCATTCCTGAAGTTTGCTCTTTCAGCTAAAAGGTCTGAAGGGAGATTCTAACCCTAAATGTATTTATTTATTTATACATCCCTTCAAAAGCGTCTCAGTATGTGCCTCTCCATCTTAGGAAGGTTCTAGAATTCAAAACTTCTCTCTCTAATTCCATATATTTTCCCTACAGCCTCCAACCACGTGTGCTCATTTTCACCTATCATATGTCTTTCTTATTTTAGGAATTTATACTCTGCCCTTCCAACAAGTTCCAAGGGCAGCTTACAAAAGAGGCATGATGACAGTAAATGCAAATTAAAATGTCAACAGTTTTCAAAAAGCAGCTTGGAAAAAGGTGATGAGCAATAGAATGCAGCAATAGAATCCTCAATAGAAATAAAAAAAATAGTTCAATATAACAAGCTGGGGAAATTAAAAACCCCCCAATAATAACACTGAGTTGGAACGGAAATGACATTAAAGTAGATGCCTGATGAGTTTTTCTAGGGAGACTACTCTGCTGTTGGGATGCGACCACCATGAATGCCCTGTTGCCAGGAGCTCCCTGTGGCAGACTATACTTTGAGCCAATACTGGTCAGGATTGTTGGGGAGAGCAGTGAGGAATGCTGGGAAAGTACCTTTTCCTTCACCTTTTACCTTTACCTGCTGACATGAGTTTAAGACCAGATCGTCAGGCTTTTTACTCAGCTTTGTTGCAATAAAACTGGAAGTGACAGTGATTGGCCATGATTGGCGGACACAAAGGATTACTGGGTTCAGACCTTTCCAAAGGCAAGTTCGTAATCTCTTGAAATGGGGTTTATGTCTCTCACCAAATACTCACTATGCTGTAGGTTCTGACATACCTGATCAAACAGGAAAATACTTGTTTCCCTGAAACTTCCTGATAAACCAGGAATTAACAAAGAAACACCTTGCTGAGACATGATAGTAATAAGTAAAGTCATTGTAATCTTTAACTTCTAGTGAAGACTCTACCTCATTTTTAGAAAGTTGGAGAAAACTTCTTAACCCTCCCGGTTTAAGCTTTGCCCCTCCCTTCTGGGTACCAAAACCCTAGAGAAGTGGTATGTGTTGGCCCTTCATATACTCCCCTCTGCCTCTTCACATTTCAAGAGCATGTCAGCACACTGCAACAGACCAAGACATTTTTAGGTTCACAATTCTGTTGCTTTGGTGCAATCCTAACTCACAACAATCGTCTTGTAGAGCTTGTGAGTCCAAAAAGCTGAAATCCCAATGCATAATGTTTCTAGTCTTAGAGCAGGGGTCAGCAAACTTTTTCAGCAGGTGGCTGGTCCACTGTCCCTCAGACCATTTGGGGTGCCGGACTATTATTATTTTTTTTGGGGGGGGGAGGAAATGAACCAATTCCTATGCCCCACAAATAACCCAGAGATGCATTTTAAATAAAAGCACACATTCTACTCATGTAAAAACACACTGATTCCCGGACTGTCTGCGGGCCGGATTTAGAAGGCAATAGGACCGGATCCGGCCCCTGGGCCTTAGTTTGCCTACCCATGTCTTTGAGAGAGAGAGAGAGAGAGAGAGAGAGAGAGAGAGAGAGAGAGAGAGATGCAGGAGCCCCTTGAGGTAGTGGATGCTCCTACCGTATTTTTCGCTCTATAAGACGCACCAGACCACAAGACGCACCTAGTTTTTGGAGGAGGAAAACAAGAAAAAAATTATTCTGAATCTCAGAAGCCAGAACAGCAAGAGGGATCGCTGCGCAGTGAAAGCAGCAATCCCTCTTGCTGTTCTGGCTTCTGGGATAGCTGCACAGCCTGCATTCGCTCCATAAGACGCACACACATTTCCCCTTACTTTTTAGGAGGGAAAAAGTGAGTCTTATAGAGCAAAAAATATGGTACTTTTTACTTTCATTTCGTCAGCACAGTGATCTCTTTCTCCTTTTAAGAACGTACTTTTAGGCTTTGAGGTTGTGAATGTCACAGGGAATTAGATTAAATACACCTGTGAGTTTATGTTTATAATGCTGCACTTTCATTAATTAGTTGAATATCTCTTCCAGACTGCTGCAACAAATAAATAAATGCTTTACGATTTGAACCTGAATTCTTGTCGTTGTCAGTTCCTGGGTTCTGAACTCTTTAGAAGCCTTTAACACACAGCTCTGCCCCACAAGCGCATTTAAGGTTCACACATGAAGTGTGCGCGCGCACACACACAGTGCATTGTCACTTGGGCGAAAATGAACAGGCCAACCGTAAGCGTCCCACAGGTTTTGGAAATGGCTTTGCAAGGTCACCAGAATGCTGATTACATGCAGGCTAGAGGCTCTTATTCCTGAGAGTGCCGGCCATTTTTGCCCATATCCAGCCCATGGCTGACCTACACTTGCAAAGCAGCGTTTCCTGTCGCCCGCACTGCTCACAAACATCTTGGTAGGGCAAATACATAACACAATCCCTCTTTAAAACATAGGGGAGCCAAGAAGAGGGCGGGATTCTTTTACGATCAAACTGGGAGATCATGGGAGAACTTAAGATGTAAAAGCCCAAAACTAACACGCTACAGTTCTACCAAACTGCCTTTCTATCTGGCGTTATTTAAGACTGATTACAATACTATTTTATTGCTTTTTCATTTGTTTGTTACAAAAAGTGCATTGCATAAGCAGTCTTCTCCACTACATTTGTGACTTCTATAAGCATTTTCCCCAGTAAGCATTTCTGGGTCATGCAGCTTAGCCTACAATTGTCTTAAAACTGTTATCTACCTCCTGAATACAGTAGGACAGTTTCATTCCCAGCTGGTATGAATTGATGTAACTGGACAGAAATCAGAAGGTATTTGGCATCTTAACACTTGCAAAAGACCTGGCCAATCCTTCTGCAAAAATCCGTAAAGTAATCTTAGGGAATAAATGCTATTTGAGATCTATGTAACATTCATCATAAACCATCCAGAAAGCAACTGGACTTAAATTTGTAAGTTGAGCCAGGTAACTGAAGCATTGCAATTATTTTAAAACAAGTTTCTGCTTCCCAAAGTGTGCATCCCACCATAAACTACCTTCTTACTTTTTAAACCATTGTGCTTCAAGAACAGTTTTAGCCATTTAGGAAGGGTGTGTGTGTTTTATTTGTGGCTCTTTGAATTGGAGTGATTAACCAATGTGAATGTAAAAAGGTAAAGAACCCCTGACAGTTAAGTCCAGTCATGAACAACTCTGGGGTTGCAGAGCTCATTTCGCTTTACTGGCCGAGGGAGCCAACGTTTGTCTGCAGATAGTTTTTCCGGCTCATGTGGCCAGCATGAGTAAGCCGCTTCTGGCGAAACCAGAGCAGCGCACGGAATCGCCGTTTACCTTACTGCTGGAGCGGTACCTATTTATCTAGCTCCACCTGGTACGCAGGCTAAGACCCTACTTGCCCGCGGACTGTCTCACCAGAGTGGTGCATGCTCTAGTTATCTCCTGCTTGGACTACTGCAACATGCTCTACGTGGGGCGACCTTTGAAGGGGACCCGGAAACTGCAATTAATCCAGAATGCGGCAGCTAGACTGGTGACTGGGAGTGGCCGCCGGGACCACATAACACCGGTTCTGAGAGATCTGCATTGGCTCCCAGTCCGTTTCCGAGCACAATTCAAAGTGTTGGTGCTGACCTTTAAAGCCCTAAATGGCCTCGGTCCTGTATACCTGAAGGAGCGTCTCCACCCCCATCTTTCAGCCCGGGCACTGAGATCCAGCGCCGAGGGCCTTCTGGCGGCTCCCTCATTGCGAGAAGTAAGGTTACAGGGAACCAGACAGAGGGCCTTTTTGGTGGTAGTGCCCGCCCTGTGGAATGCCCTCCCATCAGATGTGAAGGAAATAAGCAGCTATCCTATCTTTAAAAAACATCTGAAGGCAGCCCTGTTCAGGGAAGTTTTTAACATTTAACGCTGTATTGTTTTTAAGACTTGATTGGGAGCTGCCCATAGTGGCTGGGGAAACTCAGCCAGATGGGCGGGGTATAAATAAATAAATTATTATTATTATTATTATTATTATTATTATTATTATTATTATTATTATTATTATTATCTACTTGCACTTTGACATGCTTTCAACTGCTAATGTAGTGACCAACAAACTACAATGCACAAAATAAAAAAAAATTCCTTCCAGTAACACCTGTCATTGTCTAGGAGAGGTTGTAGATCTCTGATGATGCGTTGAACAGAGAAACCAGTAGGAGAACACTTCAATCTCCCAGGACATTCTATACAAGACCTCAAAGTAATTGTCTTATTACAAAAGAATTTCAGAAATAGACTGGAAAGAGAAGTTGCTGTATTGCAACTTATTACCAAACTTAAAACCATGGAGAGACCTGGTCTGAATAGAGGCATTGGATTCTTATCTCATTATACATGATAAAGCTATTTTTAGCCATCTCACCCCTTGCTTTTTCCTGTAAGACCAATTGCAGTCGTTAACAGTCGTCAACAGGTTTACCACACCTATCAGCCAATCACCCACTCCCACCACCCTTCTGAGTAATACCCCTCCCCACCCTCTCACTATATATAAGGGTCTGGTGACTTCTGTTTCAGTGTATCTGAAGAAGCATGCATGCACACAAAAGCTCATACCAATAACAAACTTAGTTGGTCTCTAAGGTGCTGCTGGAAGGATTTTTTTTATTTTGTTTCGACTATGGCAGATCAACACGGCTACCTACCTGTAACTAGTACAATGCACAAGTTAGAGACCTTTACCAGACAACAGGGCGAAATCTCACTTGTTTAGAATGAAATAACCTGTGACCTATCCATCACACAGATCCCAACACTCTCCACAGGAGTGCAACAACTATAAAAAATCCTGAGGTTTAAGATCTCTTAAACTGCCTCCTTAAAAAAATTTAGTTCTCAAGGTTGCAGGGATTACTGTGATAAATTTCGCAGTGGGAAAAATATTCAGAAACAGAGCGGTATGCTGTATCAACAGGAAAACTCTTATGATGGATAACTGTCGGGTAAGCTGAATTTGTCAATACAGTGGTACCTTGGTTCCCAAATGGCTTAGTTGTTGAACAAATCAGCTCCTGAAGTAAGTGTTCAGCCAATCGGAAGCTGCACCTTGGTTTTCGAACAGCTTCTGGAGTTGAACGGACTCCCGGAACAGATTAAGTTCGAGAACCAAGGTACCACTGTAATCTCAGCCTTTTTCTTTTCAATAATAATAATAATAATAATAATAATAATAATAATAATAATAACAATTTATTATTTATACCCCGCCCATCTGGCTGAGTTTCCCCAGCCACTCTGGGCGGCTCCCAATCAGTGTTAAAAACAGTACAGCATTACATATTAAAAACTTCCCTGAACAGGGCTGCCTTAAGATGTCTTCTGAATGTCAGGTAATTATTTATCTCTTTAACATCTGATGGGAGGGCGTTCCACAGGGCAGGCGCCACTACCGAGAAGGCCCTCTGCCTGGTTCCCTGTAGCCTCACTTCTCGCAATGAGGGAACCGCCAGAAGGCCCTCGGCGCTAGATCTCAGTGTCCGGGCTGAATGATGGGGGTGGAGACGCTCCTTCAGGTATACAGGACCGAGGCCGTTTAGGGCTTTAAAGGTCAGCACCAACACTTTGAATCGTGCTCGGAAACGTACTGGGAGCCAATGCAGATCTCTCAGAACCGGTGTTATGTGGTCCCGGCGGCCACTCCCAGTCACCAGTTTAGCTGCCGCATTCTGGATTAATTGCAGTTTCCGGGTCCCCTTCAAAGGTCGCCCCACGTAGAGCGCATTGCAGTAGTCCAAGCGTGAGATAACTAGAGCATGCACCACTCTGGCGAGACAGTTCGTGAGCAGGTAGGGTCTTAGCCTGCGTACCAGGTGGAGCTGGTAGACAGCTGCCCTGGACACAGAGTTAACTTGCGCCTCCATGGACAGCTGTGAGTCCAAAATGACTCCCAGGCTGCGCACCTGGTCCTTCAGGGGCACAGTTACCCCATTCAAGACCAGGGAATCCCCCACACCAACCCGCTCCCTGTCCCCCAAAAACAGTACTTCTGTCTTGTCAGGATTCAACCTTAATCTGTTAGCCGCCATCCATCCTCCAACCGCCTCCAGGCACTCACACAGGAGCTTCACCGCCTTCACTGGTTCTGATTTAAAGGAGAGGTAGAGCTGGGTGTCATCTGCATACTGATGAACACCCAGTCCAAACCCCCTGATGATCTCTCCCAGCGGCTTCATATAGATATTAAAAAGCATGGGGGAAAGGACAGAACCCTGAGGCACCCCACAAGTGAGAGCCCAGGGGTCTGAACACTCATCCCCCACCACCACTTTCTGGACACGGCCCAGGAGGAAGGAGCGGAACCACTGTATGACAGTGCCCCCAGCTCCCAGCCCCTCTAGACGGTCCAGAAGGATGTTATGGTCGATGGTGTCAAAGGCCGCTGAGAGATCCAGCAGAACTAGGAAACAGCTCTCACCTTTGTCCCTAGCCCGCCGGAGATCATCAACCAGCGCGACCAAAGCAGTTTCAGTCCCATGGTGAGGCCTGAATCCCGATTGGAAGGGATCCAAATGGTCCGTTTCCTCCAGGCGTGATTGGAGTTGTTCAGCAACCACCCGCTCAATCACCTTGCCCAAGAATGGTAAATTTGAGACTGGGCGATAGTTGGCCAAATTGGCTGGGTCTAAAGATGTTTTTTTAAGAAGCGGTTTAATGACCGCCTCTTTCAGCAGGTCTGGGAAGGCTCCCTCACAGAGGGAAGCATTCACCACCCCGCAGAGCCCATCGCCCAGCTCTTCCCGGCTCGCTTTTATCAGCCAGGATGGGCAAGGATCAAGGAGACAGGTGGGACAGGGTCCGTGCCGTTTCGCTCATGGCCTGCATCAGTGGTCCTCCGCCTTTTCTTAAAGTCAATAGATGGCACCTACAAATTAGCACACATCACTCATTCTAGAGCATCTGATTAAGTAGGGGATCAAAACATACTAGTGAATTGTGGATATCTACTTCCATTCCAACTAAGAAAAATATTACATTTTAAGTAGTGGAGTTGGTTAGGCACGGAATCTTTAAGAGATAAATTGCTTTGCAAAAACGTCCTCTGTGTCTTTGTGTGTGGGGGGGAGGGGAACTCTCACAATCCAGCTGGCATCAGGTGCCAAGACATTTATAACACTTACACTTTTAATATCAAAGAGAGGGCTCCCCGCCCCTTGCCATCTCTCAACTACACTTTGCACAGTATTTATGGTCCAAGTCTGACCACCACGATTGTGCTGTCAAAAAACTGCATATGTATAATAATAGACTTGTTCTGGAATCTGCAGATGAACAGGTCCTTGTTAAGTAAGAGGATATATATTATTTGCAAAACCTGGGAAACAGGGAAGTTTGGGTGGGTTGGAAGGGTTTTGGAATAGATTATTTGCTTTGCTTTGCTGCTGCTGCTGCCATGTGCAGGAGTTCCGACTGCTTCTGCTCTTAAAGAAGCCCATTAGAAAACTTTCTGCCACATAGCCTGGCAAATATAAGGTCCAGATGCTGCCTGCTAAATAATATTAACTAACACACACACACCCTGGATCAATTGGAAACTATTGCAAGACTGCAGAAAAATCAAGATGTTTGTAATAAATGTAAAATTAAAAAGTGAGGGCTGCTTTCTACATCAGGAATAAGGGGGAATTAAGTTCTGCTGTTAAGGTGCTACACTCAATATGCCAGCAAATTTGGAAAACTCAGCAGTGGCCAGAGGATTGGAGAAGATCAGTCTACATCCCAATCCCAAAGAAGGGCAGTGCCAAAGAATGCTCCAACTACTGCACAATTGCACTCATTTCACACACTAGCAAGGTTATGCTTAAAATTCTACAAGGAAGGCTTAAGCAGTATGTGGATCGAGAACTCCCAGAAGTGCAAGCTGGATTTAGAAGAGGCAGAGGAACCAGAGACCAAATTGCAAACATGCGCTGGATTATGGAGAAAGCTAGAGAGTTCCAGAAAGACATCTACTTCTGCTTCATTGACTATGCAAAAGCCTTTGACTGTGTCGACCACAGCAAACTATGGCAAGTTCTTAAAGAAATGGGAGTGCCTGATCACCTCATCTGTCTCCTGAGAAATCTCTATGTGGGACAAGAAGCTACAGTTAGAACTGGATATGGAACAACTGATTGGTTCAAAATTGGGAAAGGAGTACGACAAGGCTGTATATTGTCTCCCTGCTTATTTAACTTATATGCAGAATTCATCATGTGAAAGGCTGGGCTGGATGAATCCCTAGCTGGAATTAAGATTGCCGGAAGAAATATCAACAACCTCAGATATGCAGATGACACAACTTTAAAAACAGAAAGTGAGGAGGAATTAAAGAACCTTTTAATGAGGGTGAAAGAGGAGAGTGCAAAATATGGTCTGAAGCTCAACATCAAAAAAAGAAGATCATGGCCACTGGTCCTATCACCTCCTGGCAAATAGAAGGGGAAGAAATGGAGGCAGTGAGAGATTTTACTTTCTTGGGCTCCATGATCACTGCAGATGGTGACACCAGTCACAAAATTAAAAGACGCCTGCTTCTTGGGAGAAAAGCAATGACAAACCTAGACAGCATCTTAAAAAGCAGAGACATTACCTTGCCAACAAAGGTCCGTATAGTTAAAGCTATGGTTTTCCCAGTAGTGATGTATGGAAGTAAGAGCTGGACCACAAAGAAGGCTGATCGCCGAAGAATTGATGCTTTTGAGTTATTGTGCTGGAGGAGACTCTTGAGAGTCCCCTGGACTGCAAGAAGATCAAACCTATCCATTCTTAAGGAAATCAGCCCTGAGTGCTCACCGGAAGGACAGATCGTGAAACTGAGGCTCCAGTACTTTGGCCACCTCATGAGAAGAGAATACTCCCTCGAAAAGATCCTGATGTTGGGAAAGATGGAGGGCACAAGGAGAAGGGGATGACAGAGGACAAGATAGTTGGATAGTGTTCTCAAAGTACAAGCATGAGTTTGACCAAACTGCAGGAGGCAGTGGAAGACAGAAGTGCCTGGAGTGCTCTGGTCCATGGGGTCATGAAGAGTCGGACACGACTAAACGACTAAACAACAACAACAACAACAAGTTCTACATAGGGATTTGCTGCCCCTGTGGATTCTGCTGCCCGAGGCGGTTGCCTCAAGAGTGGGCAGGCCCTGCTTCCTTCAAGGTTCAATGGCTCCCAAAGTGTTTTTTTTTTTTTTAAGGCATGCCATTTTAACAATATAAAATCAGTTATTGTTTACTGCTGTTCCATTTGATGTAATTTGCCCCAGGCTCTACAGCCCCTTCCTCAAGCATAGTATGCTGGAAATCAGAACTGCAACAAGACTTTAGTAAGAGAAAATATTCACTTCTTAAATAAAGTAAGTAGAGTTGTTCACAGCCCTTTTACAGACATTGCCTTACCAAAAGAAGGCAAAACTTTCAACTCACTGGCTAATGGCACAAACACACACCACAGTATTATTGAGACCCACTCTGCTCTAAGCCCAGTCCTTACATATGGCTTACATTTCTGTATAGGTACAATGACAATCAGTAACATATGAAGTGCAAAGGTCGAATCATTCCTATGTCATAAACTCCAAAGTACTTTAAAGGGTAAGGCCTTCTAGTCTCTTTTTGCTGATTATGCACTATAGGAAAATATTAACCTACCATACAGGATCCCCCCCCCCCCAGATTACAAAACTAACCAAAACTGTGCATGGGAGATGTATGGGAGGAATAAAGAGGAATGCTTTGCCTGTGGACAGAGATGGTTTGGACTGGATACGATTTGGAAGATACCATTGAAACTATTATTCTATATGGATGTTATTAGCTGCCAGCAGGGGATCTGAGATGCGGAATGGTAGCTTCAGTTCCAAAGACACTTATGTGTCTATTCCAATGAACAGACAAATGTGGCACCTGGATCCAGTGCTCTGCTACTAACAGGTATGCAGCTCTGCAGCAGAGGAAGCACACAGGATATGGTACCATTCCATACCATACTACCTAAACAATGCATCTGTTAAGGGAATGATGAAGGGGAGGAGATGGAGATGCGAGGAATTATTTTATTTGTAAGAGCAGAACTAGCAGCATCTTTAGAGAAAGCCCTTTCACCAGAGCATCAATTTGGCAGTGTGCCCCCGGGGGTATGAAGCCATATCTCCCCCCCCCTTTAAAATGACCACTGAAACCAGGATGTTCTGTGGATCCTGTGAATTGTGGATCATGGCTTAAGATGCTTCCTCTATAACCCACCATCATTCTTCAATGGATGAATGCCCCTCCATGCAAATCTGTAAATGGAAATTAAAGTTACCCGAACAAGAAAGGAGTCAACTTCAAAAATTATAAAAACAAAAACATCCTTTAATCTTTATACAGTAGTTTTAGTATAATGCACAAACATGGCCCCTATAGTGTTTCTCAAGTTCATCTGCCAAAGTGAACAATCATACAACACTGTACAAATCACTCCCCTCCACAATATACTTCTGAAGGAGACATTTGATATTGTGGAATGCGTTGCGGTCCATTCTTAACATTATAGCAGCATTGAATTTTATTAACTTGAACAACAAAAAGGGACCTCATAACTAATCAGCCTTGCTTCATCCTCAAAGCTGCTTTAACAAGCAGGGGAGTCATATACTGTAATTGCTATTCCACAATTTAATTGTTCTGTTCTTAAATCTAATTTTGCAGCTGTGGGTTAAGTGGATACCACAGCTTTCAAGAACATGAAAGCAAAGTACATCTGTGCAACAGAAAGCTAACCATCTCTTGATCGGATGTGTTTACAGTGCCATCAGATAGTCCAGAATGGTTTGCAGCTCCCTCAAAGCTACAGAAACAACTTTCAACCAGTTATTTTATTTTTATATAAAAAAACTACATAAAACTACAAAGACCTTCCTTAACTGCTGAGACTGGAGAACTTCATTTCACATGCAGCCCAGTTGGAAGTGGATGATATCTTCCCATTAGTTCTGGCTTCATTCATTTGGTGCAATGCAAGTGGGACTACATCCACCTATTCTCCCATTATCCTTTCCAGATCATTGGTCATGTTCTAACACCAGTTAAAAACTGTAAACATGTAATAAAAAACACAGATCGGTAACTCTCACAGCAAAACCAAGAATGTTCACCAACTTATCTCCAACTGTGTTATACCTCATAGAAACAGCACTATAAAGAGGTCTCAGGAGTCTGAAACAGCAAGTTCCTGGCGCATCTTATTCTGTGAAACACACAACCAAAGTGTTCTTTACTCCCAAGTATGCTTATCAAGCCTGTAAGGCACTTCAAGAACAGAAAATAGGCTTCTGAATGTCAGTTATATTTTGTGCATCACAAGGGAAGGTATGTATGTGAAAGTATGCAAGAGTAACAGAAATGTTAGTTATGAAAATTGTGCATGAAAAGCCTATAAACCTGCTTTCAGACCAAACAAGTAAAAAGAAAGAAAGAAAAGAATTTCTACCATTAATTTTAAGTATTCAATGCATCAACAATGTAAGAATAAAAACAGACATTTTTGTGGCTTACTCTTTCTTGCCACGTTTGATGAAAAAACCTTAAAACATTTTTTTTTTTGCCAAAAAAACCAACTGGCAAACACAAGTTGTAGCTTTCCCCTCCCCAAAAAACTTTTGGCAGTAATAGTTAATGTTAAGTATGGCACTGAATGACCACTGTCTCCTACTAAGACACCTGTTAATCAAAGAAACGTCTGCCTGTAATTTCCTCTGCCAAAATTCACATAAGTTGAAATGGAAGTATGCTGTTCTGCAAGTGAAAGCCAGTTTAACAAGTGAATTTTTTCCTTCAACCAACATACTACATTCCAATCCACTCTTTTAAAAAGTTTATTGTAATCATAATTAAGAACTATGAAAAGCCTGCTCATAAAAAGGCTCATAACAAAGGCTGCACAGTTGCAATCGACTTAATGGGACAAAGTCTTTTGCATCAAATAATAATAATATTAATAATAATAATAATACTCGTATTTCTTGGTAGGGCTCTGTAGCAACCATATTTCAGTCTCTTGCACACAGATTCCAATCCGGTGAAACACACACAGTGCTTTTCTTGGTTCAATTAGCTGTGAAGCAAAAACTGTCCTTAGAAAAGAAGAAACACATTCCTATTGTTTAGGTTCCCTCCCCCCCTCTTGTAACATCATAATGGTTTCTCCATGGGAGGGAAGTTTAATCTTCAAGTTCAAAGCATGTTTCATCATATAGTTCAGGACGAGATGACTTGGAGCGCTGGGAATATTTCAGCTGCAAAAAATCTCCCAGTTCATCGAGAGCATCAAGGACCTGTAAATACAATTGTACGATATCAGAAAGATATAAAACGCCGCTCACTTCTGCTTAGCATCAAAGACAAAGAGTCACACAAATGTATGTTTTCACACTCAAACAAAAAAAGGAATTAAGAGCACTGGTGAATCCAGGTGAAATTCATAGTGTTATTCCATATTCATAACACTATTACGAATGTAAAAGTCACAGACTCTAAGTCTTGTATTACCTGGGGCCAACAATGAAGAAGTGAACATTGTTTCTGTTTCTGATGTTTTGTCCAAATAGTTAATCCAGTGTATACATTTCCACCAAATGCTTGTCAGAAGGAGGCAGGCTCTTTTATAGTTGAAGACCAACTGCTCTTTGGCACCTCCCAACTGAAGACAAACTTCCTCTCCCTGGTCATTTTAAAACATGAAGTCACCTGAACTCCAAATTTCATTTTCCTTTCCTGCTTCCATTGCTTCTCTAGTTTGTCATCATGACTGTTAGATTGCAAACCACCCTCCATTCTGGTGTGGTCCTGTCTATTTTATTTCTGGTCTGGATATATTTCAGTATAATTTTCCATTTTAGACTCCAGTTTTACAGTGGGTTTCATGCTAACTTTTTTTTATCATTCCCCTGCTTGATGTGCATTTGTACAATGGCAATTGCCTGAACATATTTAAAGATGTTACCACCACCACCAGTTTGCATCCAGTTCTAGGCCAGGTCTTGCCACTACCTACTCCCAAAGCATAATGCTTCCCACACCTTCCTTTGACAAAAGGAACAATTTTTCATGCCTGCAAGAAGCTCAAGTGCCTATTTTAAAAAGTGCCTCAAAGAGCAGGCATTTCTCCTCCACAAACAGCATTTAGTATTAGCTGAGTGTAAGTGTGAAGGTGAGATGATACTGCTATTAATTTTAAATTGAAATAGCATCTGCATAAGAACCAGATGGCTTTTGTTATCAAATAACTATGGGTTTTGGTTTTTTACGAGAGGAAACAAGCCTGAAATGTCTCCAGCAACAGTAAAATTCTTAGTGCATTACTTATGTGGTCTTGTGGTGCATGACACTTGTTTATTTGCACTATTCTAGATTTGGGGTTATTATATATTATTATTATACAGAATATTATTATTATATATTATTATGCTTTCGTGTCTTACAAAAGTCATTGGGATTAAGGTAATGGGATGTCTTTCCATTTCAAGTATGGGTTGAAACAAATCAGGACATTCAACATATTGGTTTGTATGGTATTACAGCCCCTTCCTTCCTTCCTTCCTTCCTTCCTTCCTTCCTTCCTTCCTTCCTTCCTTCCTTCCTGTTTGTTTTGTGTCAAACCATAACACCATATAGGAAAAAACTGGTTACAAGCAAACTTTCCTTTATGGATGCTGCAGATATTAGGTTATCAAAATACAGCTGCAATCAGCAAGCTTCACTCTCCTGTCTTAAAACCACATGGCCTTTACCTTGAGCAGGTATTGTAACTCTTTCCCACTGCTGTGTTAATTTGTCCAAAAATTAAATTAGGAAACTGTATAACTCCCCTTTATTTCTCAAGTCCACCAAATATCACAAGGGAGTGCTGCTTTGAGAAGCAAGCAGTATTCAAGAGGTGTGGCCGAACAGGAGAGTTCAACCAAGTATTTGAAGCCCATCATTCTATTTTGCACAGAACATGGGTTGCAGTGTTAGGATCCTAACACTGTCACAAGATCAAAGCCATACAAAATTAAAGCAAAACACAGATGCAATTTCTCACCCAGGTTTGCAACAGCATGGGGGATATAACTTGGCATACTGCTGTCTTACCATCCGGGTCAATTCTCTTGTTTGATTTCAGAATCAAAAGTCTAGATTTAGTTAGTGATCCTCTTGTGCCAACGTAGCCCTCAACCTGAAAATATGATTGCAACCAACATTTTGCTGCTTTTCCACTTTGTTCTATGAAACTCAAAAGTTTGCATACTTCTAAGTTGGCCCAGTAAAATATATTAATTTGCCTACATGTTTCTCACGTAGACATAAGTACAGTCATACCTTGGGTTGCAGATGCTTCAGGTTGCCTTTTTTTGGGTTATGGAGTGCCGAAACCCGGAAGTACCGGAACGGGTTACTTCTGGGTTCTGGCGATCGCGCATGCGCAGAAGCGCTAAATCGCGCTTTGCACATGTGCAGAAGCACTGAATCGAAACCCAGATGTGCCGCTGCGGGTTGCGAACGTGCATCCCACACGGATCACATTCGCAACCTGAGCGTCCACTGTATTTACTTACTTTCAAAATCAAACCTTCTGCAATAATGTGAGGGCAATCAAGGAAGGCAAAGAGTTAATAATCATATTAATAATAATAATAATAATAATAATAATAATAATAATAATAGGAGAGACAGTGTGAGGCTTCTTCTAGAACCTTCCCATTCAATGTCAAGTCGGTATTGCAAGCAAGCTTGCTGTACTTACCGCATCTAACATCTCCCGTGTATGAGCAGCTGACACACAAAACCGAGCTCTGGATTCTGCGATCGGAGTAGCTGGAAAGCCGACCACCACCACCCCGATATTTCTGGCTAGCATGCGTCTTGCAAAAGCCCTGGGTAAGAAAATGAGGCAAAACTGAAATTATTGCTGACACACTGCACAATGTTTAAATACAAAAGAAGTAAACACAAGACCCCATTGCAGAAGTGGAAGCTCATATTCAGTGCTTTTGCTGACAAGGACTTTCGCTGAATCCTACCTTAAGCTGGTAGCAGTGATTTTGGCCAGGGTGGGGGGAGAATCCCCCCCAAAAAAACAACAACAAAACTGTTCCAGTGCTTCATTTTTCCATGGAAAACTTTCTACTTAATCAGTTCATTAGTAACAATGAATGGATGTGAATTGCAAATGCAGTATTAGGTAAGATTGGCAGTTTCAATTTTTTTTCTTTGTTGATTAAATACAAGAAAATTGAAACATGCTAAATTGGATCACTTTAGGGCTTGAGAAAATTTTCCAATACAGATTACTCTAATTTGCATGGGATTTCCCCCTCCCCCCCAAAAAACCCCACATCACTGCTTGGGAGTAAGGCCTACTGAAAAAACAGTACTTCCTTGTAAGCATGCATAGGACAGCACTGCTTGTCTTTTATACATGTCTGATAAAATTGAGAGGAGGGGGCTGCTTAAACCCAAGAGCCTCTTAAATTCAATAAGCCCAGAAAAGTATTTTTTTAAAAAATAAACTAGTTAACAAGCACAATTTTTAAGACTATTACACCATAGAGTGGAAGCACCCACCAGTTTGACACTCTTAAGTACTTATGGCCATACTTTTCCCTATAAACCCAGAGAACAGTTGTCAGTCAGAGTAGACAGCACTAGAAGGGAAGCTGCCATAGAAGGAAGCTGCCATATAAGACAAGTCAGAATATGTTCCCTAATGTAGAAATATAAAAAAGACATTTCTGAAATAAAATCTTTTGAGTTTACCAGCAAAATTCTGAAAACTTTGCATAGCTGCCTGGGGCAGAGGAGCTTAACTTACCCAATTTTGCCTGGTATGTAAAGGAGCAAAGGGACAACAGGAGAATCTTCATTGCCATAAATAATGAAACCTAGTTTATGCAATCTTCGTCTGAAGTACCTTGTATTCTCTGCTAGCGCGCGGACTCTCTGAAGTCCTGGAATAAGAACCAGAAAACCAGTGAATGCAGGAACATCACACATCTGCTGCCTCAGGACCAAAACAAAGATCTAGAGCTTTAATGTTGCAGAGACTGATCAGCACGTAAAACAGCTAACTGAGATGGCTTCAGAAGCCGATACATCCTCAAACATACATTCAAACGTTAATGTGTCCCCAGCTGATTATTTCTGATACAGTGGTACCTTGGTTCTTGAATTTAATCTGTTCTGGGAGTCCATTCGACTCCCGGAACGGTTAAAAAACCAAGGCGTGGCTTCTGATTGGCTGCAGGAGCTTCCTGCACTCAATCGGAAGCCGCGGAAGCCGTGTTTGACGTTCGGCTTCTGAACAACGTTCGCAAACCGGAACACTCACTTCCGGGTTTGCAGCGTTCGAGAGCCGATTTGTTCAGGAGCCAAGCCGTTTGACTACCAAGGTACCACTGTACATAATAGTATTATGAAGATAAAAGAGTACCCACAGGGCGAAATGAGACATGCATCCACATGGAGGAGGTTCTTACACCAGTGGTAAAAGGAGCACCACTAAACATTCCCCCAACCCACACATCTCAGGCCTTACTAGTCCATTGCTCAAGGCACTCTTCTTCATTCTCTACTTACTTCTGGTTTTGGAGTCAGAAGGGAATAAAAGTGCTTGGAGCAACAACTGGGGTGGGGAAGAGAGGGGCAAGGAGGTTCAGTACCTCCCCCCCAATTTTTTTTAATACTGTTTAAAAACAGATGCCCTCCCCCCGAATATCTGAACAGGGAGGCTATGTGGATGATGCTTAGTTTGACCCATGCACACTGTACTCCACTCTTTCCTTTCTAAGCAAAACACTCACAGCTTCTCAGTTACATTAACAAGGCATAAGTAAAGGTACCCCTGCCCGTACGGGCCAGTCTTGACAGACTCTAGGGTTGTGTCCTCATCTCACTCTAGAGGCCGGGAGCCAGCGCTGTCCGCAGACACTTCCGGATCACGTGGCCAGCGTGACGAAGCTACTCTGGCGAGCCAGAGCCGCACACGGAAACGCCGTTTACCTTCCCGCTAGTAAGAGGTCCCAATTTATCTACTTGCTCCTGAGCGTGCTTTCGAACTGCTAGGTTGGCAGGCGCTGGGACTGAGCAACGGGAGCGCATCCCGCTGCGGGGATTCGAACCGCCGACCATACGATCAGCAAGTCCTAGGCGCTGAGGTTTTACCCACAGCGCCACACGCGTCCCTATTAACAAGGCATAGCGGAGGTATTATGATTAAAGTGTCTGGGAGGAACAATAAGACACCATGATTGACTACAATACATCTGTTCTACCCTGCTTAGTATAATAAACAAACACAGTTATACAGTACAATGTTGTTCTCCCATGCAAACCCACCCGGACTCCATTCAATATGGGTTTAAAGAGAACAATATCCAGAACTGTTTTCTGGTGCAAGGACACACAAGTCCTCATTCCACCTGCCAAAAATTCCTCCTAAGTCAAGATAATGGGTTTGTATCTGGATCACAAACAACAATAAATCAGGTGATAATAGCCATGGGCTCATTATAATACTATTCTTTGGAGTGCTAGAGAGAAGTTTGAAGGCAAAGGGGAGATACATTTCACCCATTTCAGTATACAGTACTTTGCAATGTCCAAAGCCTTTGACCTTCTAGATGTCATTGGACTCCAACTTGGATTTGATATCCCACCTTTCACTCCCTTTAAGGAGTCTCAAAGCGGCTAACAATCTCCTTTCCCTTCCTCCCCCACAACAAACACTCTGTGAGGTGAGTGGGGCTGAGAGACTTCAAAGAAGTGTGACTGGCCCAAGGTCACCCAGCAGCTGCATGTGGAGGAGCGGAGACGCGAACCCGGTTCCCCAGATTACGAGACTACCGCTCTTAACCACTACACCACACTGGCTCCTTCCATCATCCTTGAGCATAGTTCATTTTGGTTGGAGCTAATGGGAATTGGAGTCCCGCATCTTCTGCAGCACTACAAGTTAACCACTTTTTAACTAAAAGTTAAAAACACAGTTCAGAATCTAGAACAAACTTAGAGCGGACAGAACAAAACAAAATTTAAACTGGTTGACCCAAAGCCATTTCTATATTTCACCGACTCAAGACTGTTACATCTTGTCTTTACTGATGATGCAATGACCTTGCTATCTCTTTAATCTCCCAATAGCCAAGGGAGTATTCGCTGGATTACTTCTAATGTTAGTTGGTAGGAGACAGACACAAAGCACATGTTTGCAAATCTTTGTACATCACAATGTAGCAGATCTTGTGGCGTCTCTGATCTTTTTAACAGCCTAACTGCTCCACCATATTTCTTTTTTAAGGAGGCCACCATCACAATTGTCATTACAGCATTTCACTCTTTCCAGAAATTCTATCTACGGCACATCCTGCTCCACCCCGCCGAGAATTATTATTATTTTACAATGTCTCTGGAGTTCTTTGTAATTAGCACTTCTCTTAGGCACCACTTCAAGCCGAACTATTTTGCATTTCCCTATATTCAAAAAAAATAAATCAGTAATTACCATAATCCTGAGATTCTTCCCTTCATCCCATTTGGTTTGAGAAATGAGGCATTTCAGTTCTTTGGAGTCCCAAAGAACACTATGTTGACACACAGTTGGAACTTACAGGACTGCAAATAGATTTAACTCTTGGTGCTTATTTCTATTTCAAACAGATATATCCACACACACAGCTGTTAAGAAGAACCTCTTGGGCATGTAGCTGATGAAGCGATATGGTGGGGCAGAAGACTGTTTAAGGCCCTGCTCAAAACATGAAGCCCCGCTCAAAATATGAAGAAAGGATCCTCATGCTGAAGCCTGCTCTCACAGATTGCCCCTGCTGGATCTCAGAGGACTGTCTCCTTCAGAGATGGCCATAGGCAGGGTGAGGCAGCCACCTCAGAAGGCAGATGTTGGAAGGTGCGGGCAAACAGAGCAGTTTGCACAGTATGACCAGTATTCCTTAAGCGAATACTGTATGTTTCCTGGTGCCAGTGTTCAAATAAGAATCAACTGTCAATCCAGGGAGCTTTGGGAGATGGAACACAGCAGGTGGGAAAGTGGGCAGGCACTATGTTGTCCTTTGCTTCAGGCGGCAACCTGTTTTGGGATAACCCTGGTCTCCTTGCAGGATTTCTCTTTCTGACCAGCTGTTTAGGAACTTTCCATACCATCAGTTTGAAAGAACTACACAGGTGAATTTATTGGGTATGCTCTGTTATATATATCTGACATAGCTGACAAAGGATTTTGAAAAATTATTGGAAGGATTTCCAGGTGCTGGCTATCCTATTTCTTTCACAGAAATAAAATACGATGCTTTCCTCAGGTAGCACCTTGGTGGTTAGTGTGATTGTCCTGAGAAATGTGATAGTGTGGAAATTACAGGAACTTATATGTGACATCATGAAAGACCAGCAGTTACATAAGCACCTCATTTGTGACACTCTAGATTTTAAAAAATACACCTAACCATTACTTTCTTCAGCGTCTGAGAACTAAGGCACCTTTAGCATACTTATCTAGTCATATCTTTCTTTTAAAAAGAGAGACAGCAAAGCTGCCTCCTTCTCTACCACCGTCTCATTTTTTATTTTTATTTTTTTTAAAAATTAGCTATGTTTGATGGTATGCTCTCTGACAAATATGAGTGGGAAGTCAAAGCTATCAACACACATATTTATAGATACATATTATTTATTTAATTTCATTAAACTTATATACAGCTTGATTGTAAAAAGAACCTATATGAGAGGAAAGAGGGTGGTGAATAGCTCTGGACCTCTGTCCTCCTGTCCCCCAAATATGAAGAGAGAAGTATGGGTCTTCCTAAGACAGCAGATGAAAAAGCCTAATATACCGTATTTTTCGCTCTATAAGGTGCATTTTTCCCCTCCTAAAAAGTAAGGGGAAATGTGTGTGCGTCTTATGGAGCGAATGCAGGCGGGAGGCTCTGCTCAGCGCTCCCTTTAAAGAACCGCGTGGAGCGTGTGTGGGGCTCTTTGGGGCTTTTCCCTGAGGACTTTTTTCCCCTGAGGGCTTTTCCCTGAGAGGCTGTGCGTGGCTATCCCATAAGCCAGGACAGCAAGTGGGATCGCTGTGCAGCGATCCCGCTTGCTGTCCTGGCTTCTGGGATTCAGAATATTTTTTTTCTTGTTTTCCTCTTCCAAAAACTAGGTGCGTCTTATGGTCTGGTGCATTTTATAGAGCAAAAAATACGGTACTTGGAACAGATCTCCACAATTTACGGATGAAAACAGGGTTGGCTTCTAACAGCTCAGTTCTTCTACCAAGGATCCCTGTCCAAGCCATCCCCCTTAGCCATCACAGTTACACACTAGACCCATGTATCCTGCAGTACTATTATTATTATTATTGTTGTTGATGATGATCACCATCTGCCCTTCCCTCTCAGAAGTCAGTAGTCTTCCACTGAATTTGAAAGACAAAAAATTGCTATTCTTGACAAACAACAACAATCCTAAAACACACACAACGTGTTAGCAACAGTTCAAAATATACCATACTAGACTGAAGAATGTGAAGTGGCATGCAAGGTATTGTGTGGAGCTCTTGGTTCCAGAGGCCCTGAAAAGTGACAGAAATCTACCTTAACAAAATTTTAACAGAGGAAAAAAATTGAACAAAACTAGGAGTGGTGAATTGAACAAAACTAAGAGTGGTACAGGAGGCAGTACCAGAACAGTGACTGTCCTTCATAATAAAGGGTAATTTGGAGCTCATGGACTTCCCAAGTGAGAAATTTTCTTATACAAAAAAGATGCTTTGGAGATGACCTGTGCCCTGCTGAATGAATGGGAAGGGAACAAAAAGCCCAGTACAGTCTGTAAGTATCTTTTATACACAGATCTGCTCACACAGGCATTCTGGCTGTTATTCTTTGGGTTTGCCATTCAGTTTCCATTTGACAAATCCGTTGAGTTAGAAGGACGACAAATAGCTCAACCATCTCTCCAGTGGCACTAAAACAAAAACAGCTGTGCCAGAGTATCAAAAACACAAAAAAGCATCTTACTACAAAGCTTTCCAGTTGCTAATAAAAACAATAGTCTGGGGGTACTTCCAAAAATATTTTTGGCACAACAGATTTTAAAAGAACTCGGAAGAAAATGAGGGAGGGGGGGCTTGAATAGCTTGCAGGAAATTTTTAGAGGCTTAATGCATTGTTTAGCATGATTAATATTAAACTGGAGACTATCCATTTTTAATGCACAGATTAAAAAAAAAATTTTTTTTCCCTGTAAAAAATAAAATAAAATAAAATACCACCAGTTTTCTACCAGGATCCATGAAAAGAAAAATTGTTAGTTCAAGCACAGATCCCTTTTCCTGGCTGTAATGGGAAAACCTCCAAAGCTGATTTGTGTACATGAACAGAACTCACAACCAGCCCATCATTTTGTCCCATGTGCTAGCTTACTTCATATGTGCCAGAGTTTAGACATGCGTTGCCTTCTGACTTTTAAGATATAAAAATGTCCCATTACCCACATCTGCATGTCTTGGGCTGTATCAAACCTACTTTGAGTGGAAGACAGAAAGGGTGTAAGCTGTTCTTTACCAAGCCTCAGCACTTTCCTGTCATTTCTGATGATGTGTTTTGTGGTCAGAGACCACACACTAGTATGACTGCCTCCCCAACCCTTGTGTACATGTTCTGCCAAGCTATTTTAACACACAAGGACAGATATTATGGTGATAGGTACTTTGGAGAAACCTCAGTGCTTGAACACAATTACAGACTCGCAGATTGATGCGGCTCCTCAACCATCAAATCAAGGTAACTTTCTAAAGGACAAAAATGGTTAAGACTGTTTTGTCTAAACCAAATTGTGAAAGTGTGACTTTCAGTAGTTAAGCAGGATGCCTTGTTTTAATTTCTTAGCTACAGAGTAAGAGAGTTGTAGAGTCGGAAGGGATCCTGAGGGTCAATCTAGACCAACCCTCTGAAATGTAGGAATCTCAACAAACAGGCTCCCATCCAACCTGAAATAATACCAGAGACTGCTTAGCTTTGCAAAGGTGCTGCACCACTAGGAGGAGATAGCTTTCTAAGGAATTTGTAGCACATGTAATTTAAGTCAGCACTCCAGATCAGGGTAGATGCCTTGGCAACTTTCATCCACTATAGATCTTTTGACCTTTCAACTCATTCTCATACTTTTTGCTGTTGTTGAAAAGCCTAAATAGATGCGCAAAAAAAAAGCAGCATGGTGGTGGAGTGGATGACTGTTAAAATGAAATATTCCCATTACTAAACACAATAATCCAGCCGCAGTAAGAGCCTTACACAGAGGCTAGTAAAGGTAAAGGTAAAGGGACCCCTGACCATTAGGTCCAGTCATGGCCGACTCTGGGGTTGCGGTGCTCATCTCGCATTATTGGCCGAGGGAGCCTGCGTACAGCTTCCGGGTCATGTGGCCAGCATGACTAAGCCGCTTCTGGTGAACCAGAGCAGCGCACGGAAACGCCGTTTACCTTCCCGCCAGAGCAGTACCTATTTATCTTCTTGCACTTTGACGTGCTTTCAAACTGCTAGGTTGGCAGGAGCAGGGACCGAGCAACAGGAACTCACCCCATCGTGGGGATTCGAACCACCGACCTTCTGATCGGCAAGTCCTAGGCTCTGTGGTTTAACCCACAGCGCAAACTGTGTCCCTCTTACACAGAGGCTAGATGGTGCTAAATTCTATGTTTAAGGTAAAGGTAAAGGGGCCCCTGACCATTAGGTCCAGTCGTGAATGACTCTGGGGTTGCAGCGCTCATCTCACTTTATTGGCCGAGGGAGCTGGCGTACAGCTTCCGGGTCATGTGGCAAGCATGAAATGCTGCTTACTACTGACCAAAGGTAGGGCAAGTATAATGATAGTCTGGAGAGGGGCATAGAGGGGAACAATGATTCCAGAGACCTACAATTACTGCCCCAGAATTGCGCTTAATTTTTATTTGAATATTTCTGAATATTGTAATATAGACTTAGCAATAATATAGCACTCTGGGTGATTCTGAATAAGCATTAAAGCACCCATGGTATGTAGATCAGCATAGGTAGATTTGCAATGGGGATTTCCTCATTGTTAGCACAGATTTTCACTAAAAATCTTAAGCATCTTTGTGGGACACAATTCTCACCCAGGTGGTGAAATCTGTGTTCGGGCATTATCCCTTTCGACTGTTGTTGTTGCTGTTGTTGTGTGTGCGCCTGTATGTGCACACATGATGGAAAGGTCCTCAATATTAAAAAATAGGTAAAAGGTACCCCTGCCCGTACGGGCCAGTCTTGCCAGACTCTAGGGTTGTGCGCTCATCTCACTCTATAGGCCGGGAGCCAGCGCTGTCCGCAGACACTTCCGGGTCACGTGGCCAGCGTGACAAGCTGCATCTGGCAAGCCAGCGCAGCACACGGAACGCCGTTTACCTTCCCGCTAGTAAGCGGTCCCTATTTATCTACTTGCACCCAGGGGTGCTTTCGAACTGCTAGGTTGGCAGGCGCTGGGACCGAACGACGGGAGCGTACCCCGCCGCGGGGATTCAAACTGCCGACCATGTGATTGGCAAGTCCTAGGCGCTGAGGTTTTACCCACAGCGCCACCTGCATCCCTTCATTAAAAAACAATGAAAAAATAATGTCCCTTTATTAAAAAATAAAGCACCCACAAAAGACTAGCTGGTCAGGGAGGAGGACTCTGGCCTAGGCTTCTTACTCCTGAATATTCTTGTTTTCTATGTACAGAGAACCCTTTGTACATTAAACAATGTACAAAGAAAGATAGAAGGAAAAACGATTCAATAGAAATTTTAAAAAACTAGTACATTTAGCTAGGTAAATATCTAATATTCCAGGAATTTTGCCAAATTCATAAATCAAAATCTCACAATATTCCCAACAAATCATATGGATTTCTCTTTTCTTTGGCTTGTTACACCAATACATGATAAAAAGTCGTATTTTTAGGAAAATGGTAATAACTCTATTTCCCCTCTCTGACTTGGATCATTTTGGCTAGTTTAACCATGGAAGCTAGAGCCCAAATGTTAGTGAACCAGCCACCCGGGGTTGGGAATTGGTTTTCCCGCCCAGTAAGCTAACTGATTATTTTGAAGCTTTAATGAATGATTATTTGTATTTGATCTTTGCCACTCTGTTAGTTGGGGTAAGAAGCAACCCAAGTGAGTTTGGCTCTTCCCTCTGTTCCATTCACAACAGCTTATGAACTTTACATAAAATCTGGAAGCAAAGGCACACAGCTCATCATTCCCTGTCTAAAAGTCTTCTCTTTCTGTAAACTGAAGGAAGACAAAGTCCAATAACTCATTCCATTGACACGGATGGAAGAAGCCCAATTTCCAGCTCATTTCTGAACCTACTAGATATTGCAGAATTCAGCACACTAAGAAGTTAAATCTTTCCCAGCCAGAGGCTTTGAAACAGCCTGCTGCATCCAGGTTTTGTTTTAGCACGCTAAAACAGAATAATTTGCAATGGACTAACAACAGAGGTTCTACTGATTTATAAAAAAACAGGATCCTGCTCACATTGTTCCCTTTTCAAGGCTTCAAAGAGGAATTCTACTGAAACTCCAGCATGGACATGGAACTTTTGCAAAACAGGCTTCTCCATTCACTTATATGGAAGGGGCAATTCTATTCTAGTGATGTGGGAAGTCATCTTTATTGCTTTCTGAGCAGATCAGCGTAGGCTTAGATGAAGAGTTTTATCCTATTTCCTTATCTCAGATACTTATCAATTGCCTGCAGATTATCCTCAAAGGCCTTTAATGCTATTGAGCATGATGCCCTTTCAGATCATTTAGCTTTGGGGCTGGGTGGGAGGGAATGCCACAGCTGCCACCTTCCTGCTTAAAGGAGAAGCACAATTTCCTCACTCCTTTAAAAGGGTCCCTTGAAGCTCATTTGGATATACCGTAATTGTCCTAGCCTAGTCTTCTCTCCAATATACTAGTTTGTCATGTTTGTATCTCTTCCACCACTGTATTCCCTTATGAGAAGTACCGGTAGTATATTCAAGACTGACATTTTCTACCTTACTGAGAAATAGGCCTGTCACTATGCTACACCAGGTGCAAGTGCTAAAGAAGGCAGTTTTTAAACAATCACTCCTTAAAAATGCTTTTGACGCGATCCTTTTAAGAGGCAGGGATGGAAACAAAAGCACGCTCTATAGCTAACTCAGTTCAACTGAAAGTACAGTGGTACCTCTGGTTACATACTTAATTCGTTCCGGAGGTCCGTTCTTAACCTGAAACTGTTCTTAACCTGAAGCACCACTTTAGCTAATGGGGCCTCCTGCCGCCGCCACGCTGTTCTCATCCTGAAGCAAAGTTCTTAACCTGAAGCACTACTTCTGGGTTAGCAGAGTCTGTAACCTGAAGCATATGTAACCTGAAGCGTATGTAACCTGAGGTACCACTGTAGAAGCTTGTACCTTGAGTGGATGCCCAATGTGCTAGTGTGCATCAAAGCCACTGCAGTTAGTTTCCCCTTGCTATACTCCTTGCAATGCAACAACCCTTGAACCTGCAGGTTCTGAGAACTTCTGCATCTGTGGATCTGTACTAGCTCAAAAAGGTAAGAAGAAAAAAAGTGCAGATGGAACCTTTTATGTTTCTTTCTTACAGCCAGAAAGAATACTGTCATCTTGGGAAACTACAGTGCAATGTTGCCCTCCACTGGCAAGTATATTTGCAAAAAAGCAGTCCATAAATCGAATTTTACGTGTGTGCTCTTATTTATTGCTATAGATGAAGCATACCCTCTTTCACACCACTTTAGAAACCGTATAACAATTCTACACACTATGGCGTTAAAATGCAAAGAGACAAAGTACACCCATTCTGTGCTAGCATCTCATAGGCACTGTTCTTCAGTACTGGCCACTTGTGCCTGCTTCTCAGTATGCTGGTGTTGTGGTTGCTACTGGGAAGCTGATATGAATTATCTGGGCACCTCTTGATGCATTTATATGAAGCTCCACCAAACATGTCGGCCAAATTCAACCACATCAGAAAAAAACTTAATTTACTGTTGGCCCCAAACCACCTGGGCATCATTTCACATAAGCAGATAAGACCTTTGTCCCAACTGCCATTTTTTTCATCCAAGACAGGAAACAAATCCAAAATTGTACAAGAATATTCCTTTTAACAGGGTTACTCATAAATATAACATTTAATTTTTAATCACTTGGACATTTGGGTCACTGCCACCCCATGGACTGCTGACCATGATTTGTTCTATGTTATATAGAAGTTTATGGGAAACAGTTCAGTGACTCTTTTATTCAGACTAACATTTCCACCATGTAAGGAGGTAATTATTATGCCTTACAAACAGCCCAACACAGTGAGACATGTTTTATGACGTGAGGAATAGGGTGTTGGACCTGTGTGCTTGTCTTCTTGCACACTGAAGTGTCAGCACTTCAGTTCTGATGAAATAAATCAGTTTCCCTTTACATCTAAAATGGGGAAATGTAACTCAGTGTCAGTTTAGGCTTACAGCCAAGATCTTGAGACAGCAAGAGTGAAGAAGCACATGATCCCTGATGCTTGTTCCTGGCTTCATACACCTACCAAGTCAGAATCACTGCACCACTATTGGTCTAACAACATCCTCCAAGCAAAGTGTGATTGCAGGTGTATGAAGGCCAGGAATTAAGTCCCCCAAATGCTATGTTTTGCTCATACATTGACCACAAATGATCAGTTGCATTCATCCACAAGCATGCCTTTCTTAAGGTGAAATGCTGTTATCCCCCCTCCCATTTCAAACAACTATAAAAGGAAATCTTCTCAGTCAGCACAATATCCTACCTTTTGTGGTTCCATCTAGTCCCATGACACATTTCATTGCTCTTATGATTTGTTCCACTACTGGAGCAGCCATAGATGAAGCATATGCAGCACTATGGGAGTGAACCCGTAAGTAGTCTACTAGTTCCTGGAATAAAAACAGAATAAAGTTTTAGCGCAGACACCAAAACCTCCTTATGTCTGTTGGAACAGAAGTTTGCAGGTGGAAAGAGCAATCAGATCCAGAATTGGCTGCACACTCAACTGTAAGCCGAAATGCAAAACTTTTAGTAACATACCTCACTTTTGAACCAATGGCTAAATCATCTATTTGTTTCACTGATTACCTCAAGTACTCTTATAAAGGTAAAGGTACCCCTGCCCGTACGGGCCAGTCGTGTCCGACTCTAGGGTTGTGCGCTCATCTCACTTAAGAGGCCGGGAGCCATCGCTGTCCGAAGACACTTCCGGGTCACGTGGCCAGCGTGACGAAGCTGTTCTGGTGAGCCAGCACCAGCTCAGCACACGGAAACGCCGTTTACCTTCCTGCTATAAAGCGGTACCTATTTATCTACTTGCACTTAAGGGTGCTTTTGAACTGCTAGGTGGGCAGGAGCTGGGACCGAAAGACGGGAGCCCGCCCCACCGCGGGGATTCGAACCGCCGACCATACGATCGGTAAGTCCTAGGCACTGAGGTTTTACCCACAGCGCCAACCGCGTCCCCAAGTACTCTTATAACAACTGTCAAAAGGGCACACTTTTAAAAAGTCAGTGCATGGCAAGAAGCATCATGCTTCCAAATTTCCCAGTAATGAGAGAACAGATAGACAGCAGAGGATGATATTTTAATGCACTATCTCTAGAGATAGTCCTTCCCATGGACCTTGTACCCAGAAGAAATAAACTGCTATTCTATCTCTGTTTATGGGTTCAGTGTTTGGTTCTACTGCAATTCCTTAAAATGAGGCAAGGAGCTCTCTCATTCAGAAAAAGTAAAAAAATTCCTTCCAGTAGCACCTTAAAGACCAACTAAGTTAGTTCTTGGTATGAGCTTTCGTGTGCATGCACACTTCTTCAGATACAGATGAGCCTCAGCTATCTGCCAATCTCCCATTCCCACCACCCTTCTGAGTAATACCCCTCCCCACCTTCTCACTATATAGAAGGATCTGGCAACTTCTGTTTCAGTGTATCTGAAGAAGTGTGCATGCACACGAAAGCTCATACCAAGAACTAACTTAGTTGGTCTTTAAGGTGCTACTGGAAGGATTTTTTTTTATTTTGACTATGGCAGACCAACACGGCTACCTATCTGCAATTCAGAAAAAGGTTATTCAGCCTAGACCCACAATATTTGAAGGGAAAAGTACATCAGGAAATTTATTTTTCAACAGTGTTTCAAATTAGTTTAATGCTAAATTAGGCCTGGCACAGTAGCAATGCCTAATTAAATGATCTGCAATTCAATACCTGCAACCTGGATCCTTTTCAAAGGCGTGTCTGACTGAGCACACCTCTGGTCTCAGAGGTGAGAGGTTATTAAACAGTGCTAATAGGGATCTGATGCAAAGAGTAGCACAGAAGCCAATTTAAGCTGACTCAAGTGAAAAATCTGACTACAGTTTCCCCTGCAGACAAAAACAGAACATGCTCACAGTTTTACTTGTTTATACTCAAGCAACATAAGACTTGAAAGTTCACAACCCTAAGGAAACTATGCAGTCAATGTAAAATTCATTCATGTTTAGCTACAATCCTTTGGCAGGACTTGCATATAAGCTGTATGCAACTGTACTCACGCAAAGAGCAATTTTTGCAGCAAGCACATGACTTCTGAAGACACGTAATAATGTGCCCAGTACAGAGAAATCGTTAAAACTTTCTTAAGATCAAATAACAAAAGGAATTCAGAGGCATTCCAAAAAACATTTGAGAACTCAGTTACCAGTGTGCAAATTGTTGCTGCATTTCCCCCTTACATCATCATATTCAATGACATTAATTAGAAAGTGCTTACTATGAACAACCTGCATGCAAATAGTGGGATGAGATATTGGCACAGTTATCAAATGCAGCAGAAACAATGTTTACTGTCAACAGGAGAATCCAAAGAGCTGTATATTTGTGACATGATATTCATTCAGAAGTATGTGAACTCTGTAAAACCATGTGGAGAGGGACCTCAAAACTGGAATATTATCTGTTCTGTGGATGCAGACGGAACCACATGAAGCCCTTCAAACCTAGTGCAAATATACAGACAAGGGAGCAAAAACTCTTGCAAAAACATGAGAAGTGGCAGGATTTTCTAGGTACCAGAATAGGATATCTGCTTCCTGACTGCTATAGCAACCCAGGTCTTATTCCATTTTTGAAATGGTTAGCAATCACTGGCATTTGAGTTTTTACACACCTACAAATGCTGACAATTGATGCCAATACCTTTTTGCCTGCTATGTATCCCCCTGCTGCTCCAAAGCTTTTGGTGAATGTTCCCATCAGCACATCAACATCGTTGGGATCCATTCCAAAGTACTCCACAACTCCTCTTCCTGTTGGGCCAACGGCACCTATGCTGTGAGCTTCGTCCAAGTAGACATAGGCTTTGTATTTTCTCTTCAAGGCAATTATCTCTGGCAAGCGTACAATGGAGCCTTCCATACTGTGGGAAACAAAAGAAAACAGCTGAGAAATGAGCACTTAATTGATTCAGCTATAGCTATTGTTGCATAATATGGACATAATGCTATTGATTGCATCCAAGCAGCTCAAGACACAGTGGAGAAAAACCTAAGTATACTTGTTTGTACTCGCGAGCAGCTACCAGCAAGAGACAAAGAAGCACTAGAGTTCAACAAACCAAAAGTAGCTTAGCTGTGGACTATTGTTTATTCCTTAGGTGTCAACAAAGGAGTGTCCCAAAAGGGAAGTGGAGACTGTGGTGTCTTTAGGATATATAGTTTATTTACACACATACAGGGTGGTCCAAAAGTAGATATACTTTTGAAAACAAACAAACAAAGAAACAATTATTTTTCTTTACCGATATTGTGAACGATGAGAACTTCTTGAGTCAAAGAACAAAGAAAGTGGATTCTAAAGCAGTATACCTACTTTTGGGCCACCCTGTATATAACCTGAGCCTGTGATGGAAAGGTTCACTGCGTCAACACCCCAAAAGGGTTTTGTTTCTCCCATAGCCACAGCCCTGGATTCAGCCGGAGATCCAGCATGGCGCTCTCTCTCTCTCTCTCCTTTTCCAGCCTGCCATTTTTGCATCATATCGCTCCCTAACCTCTCTACTCTAAACTCTGGCTTTATCTGTTGAGGGAGGGGGGTCTCCACTCATTTTTCATCTTGCACAGACTCCTTGATCCAGTCAAAAACAATTAAAATAATTAGTTAAAACATGTCAACATTACACATAGGCTGGTCTAAAACATGTTTTTAGTAGGAACTGAAAAGAGTACAGTGAAGACACCTTCCAGATGTCATTAAGCAGGAAGTGTGGGTGTACTCATGATTTCATTGCTCTATTATTTCCCATCCACCCATCTACTTGCTAAATTCAGATAACATGATTGCTTTGATGAAGAGTTCCAACACCTTGCAGAAATATTACAACACTGACCAGTTTGGAATGCCACACAACATTCAGACCAAGTGCAATTCATTATGCAAACAAAAGATCTCTAGAGATTTTCATCCATGACATGTTATAAAAAAGAAAAGCCTTCCAAAAATGCCAAAAGCAATCTGTGTCTTTCTCACAGATATATATCCTTTATTGTTTTAAGAATCATGCTACATGATCCCTATTCATATGCATATTATTATTATTATTATTAATATACCATCTGTTATCCAAATGATAGTGTAATGTGTTGGGATACTGCCAGGGAGACGTGGGCAATTGGGCAGCCACGTCGTCTCCGGACGATCTCTGGTCTCCCATTGGAACAGCATCAGTCAATTAGCGACACGAGCCTCAGAGACATTCCAAGACTCGTGCACACCCTTTCTGCAGAATTTCCACAACGGAAGATTCACCCAGGAGAGCATATTTACAGCTTTATTCAACGTCGATCAGAACAAAGGAAAAAACATGACTGCTTGCATCCGTGTCGAGGAAAACAGCCAGAAACAAAAGCTATATACAAAACGGAAACTCCCAGTGAGGAGGAAGTAAACAGGCATGTGACACACAACAGCCTGTTTCCTTTTTAAGGAGGAATGGAAATATCCTAACATAATGATGTAATAATGATACCAGGCACACAACAAAGGCTGAATGAATGAATGAATGAACCATGCACACCTGGGGAGAGCATTCCACAGATGGGAAGCCACCACAGAAAAGGCCTGTTCTTGTGTTGTCATCCTCCAAACCTCTTAGGGAGGGGGGACAAAGAGAAGGGCCTCGGATGACAAGCACAGGGTCCAGGTTGGATCGAATGGGGGAAGGCAGCCCTTAAGATCCTGAGCTGTATCGCCATAATCTGGAACCAGAATGCACGAGTAGGAAGAAAGGTGCCAGCTCAGCTCTCCCATGTCTGCAGTGGGGAGCCTTTCACGTTCATGGAGGCTTCTTGTGAGATGGGGGTTCTACACAATGCAAGGAGCCTATGGAATTAGAAGCTACAGACCCTTTGTCTTCCAAATCATGGCAGGGAGTGAAAGAGAATGGGGACAAGGAGGCAGAGTCAGGGTTCTAGTCCTCATTTCCACATTCCGCTTCCAAATTACTTTTAACAGCTGAATAAAGCTTTGGAGTTAGAGTGACCAGCCACTAACCAAAGAAAAAACAGAAGGTAATGACTCATTAAAGGTAAAGGGACCCCTGACCATTAGGTCTAGTTGTGGCCGACTCTGGGGTTGTGACACTCATCTCGCTTTATTGGCCGAGGGTGCCTGCATACAGCTTCCGGGTCATGTGGCCAGCATGACTAAGCCGCTTCTGGCAAACCAGAGCAGTGCACGGAAACGCCGTTTACCTTCCTGCCGGAGCGGTACCTATTTATCTACTTGCACTTTGACGTGCTTTTGAACTGCTACGTTGGCAGGAGCAGAGACTGAGCAACAGGAACTCACCCCGTTGCTGGGATTCGAACTGCCGACCTTCTGATTGGCAAGTCCTAGGCTCTGGGGTTTAACCCACCGCGCCACCCACGTCCCCTCAAATTCTCTCTTTTTTAAAAACAAGCAATCCACAAAGCAAGCTGGGGCAGACTGCACTTGTGCAGCAGAATGTGGGTTGGGAAGAGGCTTCTTAAGTCTTCCTCCTTAAATTTTACAGATCAAAATTGCCCCCGCCCCCACAATTGATTTTTGGCCTGTAGGGAGAATATAAGCATCATGTTCCTTGTGCACCCAAACAAAAAGCTGCTTTGGGATACCAAATATGATCTGAAAAATGACGGTGGGAGGCAGAACCTTACACAGCCTCTTTGCTTACCATTCTTCCACTCAGATACAGTATTCTCTTGGCTGCTTCAACTGTTAAACAGTGGTCAGCATCACCTATGGTTTGTTGGAAGAAAGCCAACTTGAACTTGCATTGGAGTTGCAATTTCTGCATACCTGTAAATGCCTTCCACAAGAATCAGAATCTTTTTCCATGCTCTCCGACTTCGAGGTTGTCCATGTATTACTGCTTCCTTCAAAAGCTTTTCTAAGCTTTGTATATCTGGTTACAAAAACACAAGAAAGCAGTGGATCAGATATTTATTCATGTAATTTCTTTGCAGAACATTTATATCCCTCCTTCTAATAAGGAAGACCGTAATCCTGTCACGCTCTGGGGAACAAAAGTCTGTGCTTTTCAAAAATTGGAGACCAGCAGCGGATTCATCCTTTTAAATAGTTGAACAATTTAATTGTTTGAGGACACATCTGAGTGACTTCTTTCCTGAACAAGAATGGCAACATTTAGAATACTGTTACTGTTCATGGTGGGGTGTGTTTTTATGGGTGTCTTCCTGCAACGCACAGTCAGCTCTCAACTTATGTGGGGGATAGTGCATAAAGCCAAAATTGCTTATGGTTAAAACACTCTCCCTGCACCTCTGAATGCTCTCCCAAGCTGAGTGCAATGGCAGGTAAGACTGCTAATGTTTTCCCGCCAGACGCCCACCTTTTAAAAAAATAAATTCAGCCAAGCATGTACAGAAGAATTCGTACAAGTTAAGTTGTGAGTTGGTCTTATTATGTTTTACAAACTTCCAAGCTCTCTACTGCATAATACGCCTGCTGCTTTACATGACCCTGAGAAGCAACCCCAGTTAACAACCAAAACACGTTGCTTCGCATTAGTGAGAGGTGCGTTTTACCTTGAGTGGGCAGTGGGGTAGAAGATACTTTTAGTTTATAGTACAACCATATTAAATTTCCAGTAAACCAAGTATCTTAATGCTGATCTTTTATACAGAAGCTGGATTTTGTCTTCCCAACCATTCCATGTTTGATATAAAATGTTGAGATCAGTGCTTGCTCATAACACAAACACCCATGTATATTCTGCCAGATTGTGGTAGCATTCCATACATCTGATGACAGGGATTCAAATCCACAAAAGCTTACACCATGATAAAATTCATTATTCTTTAAAAAGGTGCCACAAGACTTTTTTTTTTGTTGCAACAGACTAATATGGGTAGTTTCTTTTTCCTAAACAATGTTAGTTAGGCACGTAATTTGCTATATAGTATATAGTGTGTTCATAAAGGTTCAACTGATGCTCCGGCTGAAGTATGGGCCATTTTTAGTTACACATTTGTACAGTTTTTCTAATAACTTTGGAGCATGGGAATTGTTTCACAACAAAGAGAGTCAGTAAAGTTTCCTCCAAAAGTTTTGAAAACCACAGATCAACCTGGGTAATTTAAGGGCTTTTGTGCAAAACAGCAAGCTGTGTTTCTTTTTAAATGGATGAGACGTATAAACACGTTTTAACATGCTTTATCTCCAGTGAAATAGTGAAATAGTCTCATATGTCAATTGACAGAAATTTCCTTGCGTGTACACAAGTCAGTTTACCCAACATACCCAGTATTAATACTTACTGTTGTGTCTGAAGACTCTAATTGTAGCACCTGAGAGCCTTGCACCGAGAACAAGTGAAGAATGGTTCAGTTCATCACTTAAAATAAGACTTCCCTGTGGAAGTAAATAACGAATCACAATATGTTATTTGGGCTTGGTAATTGTCATCAATGTCCAATTTTTTACTTTTATTGTAATGTTTATTGATTGAGAAATATTGTAAGAAGGGTCTTTAGTAGGTTCAAGGGAAGCCTGCTCTGAACATGAATCTTTATGGAAGCAACACTTTAATCTTCGGACCGTCGGGTGAATGAACTGAAACAGACAACTTTGGTTATGCATTTTGTCTTTGTGGTCTAAGGTGTTTATTTTTCTTTCTGACAAATGGAACACAGACACGTTTAGCCATCTTGTTCCAACCACTCATTCTTAAAAAGGGTGGGGGTTACTTTCTAAAAGGTTCTGAAATATTCAGGGTTACAATCTGCTGCTCAACTTGCCATAAATCACTATCACCACTAATGTTTCCTTCCTGAGCGAGTCATCCACCCCAAAATTATCTCTATCACTGTTAATCGCATTTGTTATTCATTTTGTAAAAAGTGTATTATAGCGAGTTAACAATATAAAAGACAGACAGGTAAAATAAACTAACAGTCAAATTAAAAACACCATACAGTAGAAAATTCCTAAAACGCTCACCCAACAATAAATTAAGAAGGATGGAGTCTACCTTAGCACACTGAAAGATGAGTAGCATAATAGCGGCTAACTTAACTATCAAAAGCCTGGATAAATTAAAATGTCTTAGCCTGGCACCTAAAACTGGATGACTCAGGTACATTTTCCTGGGCATCACCTTCCACAAGGTCCCTAAGTTTCCTGTGATATGGACATTCCTAAAGACGTTCACTCACCTTCCCAACCAATGCAGGGATGTTCATAGAATTTGTAGCAAAGCCCATACCAAATGCCATAGCCGCTTCAACGCCCAGGAATTCTGCCACCAGATTTTCTAACTCAACATGTTTGTCAAGGTTGCCTGTTGGAAACAATTAAAAATAGTTTTACAGATCACATTAGTACTTCCCAAGAAAATCAAAGCAGACAGTTTGCAAGACGTGGATATACCCAGCAGATTACTGCGAATCTTACACGAGAATGGTTTTGAGCTTCTTATATCTTTCTGTTGCATGGTTTTATTTCAACTGTTGCAGAGAGCTCTGATATGTTATTGTGATGTACTGGCATATAAAAATTTCTAGAGAGAAATAAATGAATAAACGTACATAATGTTTTTATTTAAAAGATCCCATATGCTGACATATCCAAGTGTTCAATCTCAAGTGCGGTTTTCCCTTACTTAGGTGAAGTAGGAGCTGTAAAAGGCCAACAAAGCCAAAGATCTGATGATGGAGATGGACCAGCTCTGATTAACTAATCCATGGCTCCTTCCCCGCTGCAAAGGTTCACTAAAAACATACAAAGGGACCAGAGGAGTCATGTGGCTCTGGGGGCGGGGCTAAATACATGTCCCTGCCCACAGCCCTACTCTACCCAGAAAGTCAGTGGATCTATCCATGTGCTGAGTGCAAATATCCACAAAAGGGTTTGGATGGTTTTAGGCCCTCCTCTTCCCACCCTCAGGAATCCCTCCGCAATTTTATTTATCTATTTATGGAAATTATTGGGAGTGGCTAGGAACTAACAGCAAAGACTTTTAGTTCATTCCTGTGGTTGATCTAGAAGGCATTGTGGATTTACCCTGAATGCCAGTCCTAATATACCTACAGAAAGCCTGTTGCAATACGTGGGGTGCTCCTCTTCCAGGTTTTTGAAAACCAGCCCCGTGCCCTTTGACAGGATACTCCATTTCATTTCCCTTGCCTGGTTTTCAACTGGTTTCTCCCCTGCCCCCCCCCCAACTGTCAGTCTGTATTCTAAACATGATTAGGCTTTGCTGGGCTGTTCCACCATGTCCAACACATACAAACACCCAAAAAATGCAAGTTTCTGAGATACCGCTGAGGTCACTCTCCTCTCACAATTTTAATCCTTCAGGTTTAAATATATTTTGATGATTTTTAGATTCTTGCACTGCCACTGGTTTCTGCTGTTGGTTTTATTCTGCGGCTGTCTTAACTGGTTTTTAGATTTTATGTTACATTTATTGTTATGTTCTTGCATTTTATAGTTTGAACCTCTGTTTTCTGAACTGTCTGGTAAGCTCTAGCCGCTAAGTGGCACAGCAGTATTGTAAAGTTAATTAAAAAAAAAAAGCTTTTAAAGTGACAAAAGCCAAGGTATATGTGGGCTAACAGCTGTTTGCCAGCACCAAATATTGGTAATTATTGTTTGAATAAAAACAAACAAACAGTATTTCTACCTTTGTACTTTCATGAAATATAACACACACAGTTACTATGTCCAGTTGGATCCAGAGATCCCAGGTGCAAAGTTTTGCTCACAGGATGCGGTGTGTGTCAGTTTTTTTCTGAATCCCCATTTCCCCTGTCTGAAAATCTGCTCCAGAGGATTGAAGGACCCTCTGGAACAGTAAGGGGAAAATTCTGGGACTGCAGCCCATTTGCAGAATAGATTCAGACCAATGCGTTCTTAAAACAGGTAACACAAGTTTACTGTTAAGACTCCCGCCTCCCCACAATAGCTTCCAAATTTTTACAGATGGCCACTCTAAATTGGAAATTATGACATGGCTATTGGATTACTCTATGACAAATCATCAGATAATGGAACACTCCCGGCTGTTCAACTGAACTAACCAAATACCATTTCCTACAATTAGCAAGGTCACCTCCATGATGTTGCAAAAGCATCCTCGTCTATGTTACGGGCAAAAACCAGTGTGACAGATATGTTTCAGGCTACATTAACATGCAGCTACATCTGCATGTCAATGGCTCTCAGAACATAATGAGAACTAATTCCTGATTCATCTTTGCATAAGTCAAACCTGACTGGCAAGGGTGTCAAGACCAGCCCTTTGCTTTGCACATTTCTAATTAGAGTGGAACCTCTGTGGGTGGTAGGTGAGGTGTTCAAGAAAAACCATGAGGCACCTACCAGATCTTATCACTGGGAGGTTTGTGACAAGATACACAGGGTGGGGATGAAATACCCAGTTCAGTTTCAACATGTTTCTAAGCCCAACTTTTAACGCAAAAAGGATAGAACTAACTCAATCTAGGCAGGGATTTACATGCTTAGGCTGGCAGGCACAAATATTGTTACATCAACCGACACTGTGCTTACTGGAAGGGTCATAGCTCACTAGCAGAGTGCATGCTTTGCAAGCGAAAAAATCCCAGGTTTGACATTAGATTCTCCAGGTACAGTTGGGAAAGGACTCCTGCCTGAAATCCTAGACAGTGGCACAGAGTCAACATTGACAATAATGAGCACAATGGACCAATGGTATGACTGCTATAAAGCAAGTGTACACTGGTGCTGTTGTTGGTAATGCGTAGAAAAACTATCTACTGGAGCTCAGAACAAGTTATACCAGCTTTCCCCTAAGGTTTTTTGGGATGCCAGGAATTCCAGAAAGCTAAAGTTTGGAGAAACTCTGCCTCTTCCTTACTCCAAGCACAAAAATAAGGAACCCACTGTATAGGAACACACACAAATAGAAAACACAGGGGTTCAGGCCAGCATACAGACACGATATATTGCAAGCAAAGTACCACGAATGTATTCGTCACAATGTACCCGCTATTACAAGGCATACAGTACATGCAAGCAGTACTCCAGAATCGTCAAAATAAGTACAATATTACAATTAATGATATATTTTCATTATCTTCGACGCAAGGGAGTTATTGGGAGTGGTGGAGCAGCTGTAGCAAACAGGACTGGAGGCCGGTGATCCCAGTTTTGAAGAGAAACTCCTTCTTCAGCTGACAATATAGAAGAATATGGTAGCAGCCCAAGCCAGACTATATGCAGTGGAACCTCGTTGTTGAACGTAATCCATTCCGGAAGACTGTTCAACTTCCAAAATGTTCAACAACCGAGGCGCAATTGCCGGTCGGCAAATTCCTTTAAAAAAATGGAGAAACACGCCTAGGAAGCCGTTCGACATTTGAGGCTCGTTCGAAAACTGAAGCATTCACTTCCGGGTTGTTGGTGTTCAGCTTCCGAAGTGTTCAACAACCAAGGTTCCACTGTAGTGTAAACTAATCCAGACCATGAGCAGGCTGACTCACCCTGTGAAGTTAATAAGGTCCCATATTGGGTACAAGTAGAGACAACTGCTGCTTGCTGGCTAGCAGAGCACAGAGGAAGCCCACTAGTAGACATTTATTAGTAGAGACTGAAACACTGAGGATTTCTTAAGGAGGTACTACAAGAAACAGCCCAAATCAAAAGATGTATTCAACTCATGCGGTGTGATTGTATTAAGAAGATGAATAAACTTAATTTCTTGTCTCAAGAGTACTTTCTTAGTACTGAGAAGGTGGTGCATGCTCTGGTTATCTCCAGCTTGGACTACTGCAATGTGCTCCATGTGGGGCTATATTTGAAGGCGACCCGGAAACTACAACTAATCCAGAATGCAGCAGCTAGACTGGTGACTGGGAGCGGCTTCTGAGACCATATAACACCAGTCCTGAAAGACCTACATTGGCTCCCAGTACGTTTTCTAGCACAATTCAAAGTGTTGGTGCTGACCTTTAAAGTCCTAAATGGCCTCGGCCCTGAAGTACAGCTCCAAAGGCCTTCTGGCGGTTCCCTCCCTGCGAGAAATGAGGTTACAGGGAACCAGGCAGAGGGACTTCTCAGTAGTGGTGCCCTCCCTGTGGAATGCCCTCCCATCAGATGCCAAGGAAATAAACAACTATCTGACTTTGAGAAGACATCTGAAGGCAGCCCTGTTTGGGGTAGTTTTGAATGTTTGATGTTTTATTGTGTTTTTAATATTCTGTTGGGAGCTACTCAGAGTGGCTGGGGAAACCCAGCCAGATGGGCAGGGTATAAATATTATTATTATTAATTCTGATGTATGGGTCAGACTTCAGTCGCCAAATGGAATTTTTTTTTATGTTGGTGTCACTGTGCTTTTTCTTGAGATAATGTTCCAGGATAATGGTGCCCCTGCTAGTCTGTTTCGTGCCCGTTGCACTTTTATACCTCCAGTGAAGCATTTGCATATTATTCAAATACTCCTTAGAGATATTGAAAGACTTAAGCCTCAGTGTCACAGAAGGCATTATAATTGATCCAGAGCAGATAAACTAATCCTGGATACCGTTGCCCAATGTTGCGTGTGACTAATATAAAATACGTTATCTTCCATACTGATCCTGTCAGCTGATTGTATGAGAGAACAGAATGATTTTTTAAAGATGCTTATAAGTACAACAAATTTGCATGACGGCTACTTTTAAAAACGGTTTCGTGGTTTGAAATGGAGCCAGAAATGTATTCTCAAATGGATTTTTAGCCCTATCCAAAAAAGAGCTCCCAACGCTAAAGATTGTGGTAGTAACTGAAAAACTGTTCCTTACCCATTTCCTGTCTGGTGCTACATACGCCTGTGCCGTATTTATGCAGCATAGTGCCCACAGTTTTCAAAGCGCTAGGATCAGTTTCTGCAAAGCCGAGGTAGTTATATGAACCCATGTTGATTACATTTTTCATTATCTTTCCAGTGAACCTACAGCCAAGGGGAAAAAAAACTTATTTCAATATTTAAATCACAATGTTGATGTAATAAAACATAAATGGCATTATTAAAACCTCCTGAATTGAAGATCTGAGTAAGGCCAACATGAAAAAACTATATGATGGAAGTGACCCTATAAACCTTGCCCTTGTTTCCTTTTATTTAATAGACCTGGTAAAGCATATGTGAGAGTGGCAAACTCTGCACAAGGAACTACATTTCAGCCAACAAATGAAGTCCTTTTTCACCTGCATCAAACACACAAGCAGCTCCATGGGTGTTTTTCTCTCAGTCAATTTATTTGAATAATGTATTCTGGAGAGGATTTTGCAAAATTTATTTTCTTGAGCAGTGACAGTTCCTCAAATTTGAAAAGTAATCTATAAAAGTTACAATCTTTTTTCAAAAGCAATTCTCACTTCCCTTATTGTTGTTGTTATTTATTAGAATTATATGTTGCCCTTCATCATAAGATCTCAGTGTGGTTCACAAAACAAAATACAGGATAAAAACAAGTAAATAATTAAAACAAAACAGCAAACGACAACAACAAAAACCCCTCCCTTCCCACAGACACATTTAAAAGGTTGTAGAATATAAATCAGCCAAAGGCCTGTTTAAGAGGAACGTTTTCGCCTGTCACCTAAAAATATATACGCAGACCTTTCTTGGGAGAGTATTTCGCAAATGGGGAGCCACTGCAGAAAAGGCCCGTTCTCATGTTGCCATCCTCCAGACCTCAAGTGGAGTGTTTATGGATAAATTCTGATGTATTGCTGTCGATATGGGCCAATGGCTGCAATAAATCTATCTATCTATCTATCTATCCTCCAGACCTCAAGTGGAGAAGGCACATGAAGTAGGGCCTCAGATGATGAACACAGACTCTTGGGCCGTTTATATGGGAAGAGACTGTCCTTGAGGTATTGCGGGCCTGAGCCATTTAAGGCTTTATAGGTGAAAAACAGCACTTTGAATTGGGCCCGGAAGCTAATACGCAGCCAGTACTTTTGGCCACCAGGCTCAATACCCTTTGTACTCTGTTCCTTTCTCTGTTGAGATCAAAATAAAGAATTCGGATAAATTCCAGATTAACAACATGGATTTCCTATAGCGTTTATGTTTGAAGTTTGTGGTAGCTCAGAGTTCAATCCTGATACTCTAATCTAGCTGGTATGGTATTGAGCATATACATGATACATGCACTTGCTAATGAAATAGAAGCTCTCCCCCTCCAGCTTTTACATGTATCTGACTGTGCTTCCTGGAGAGATCGGCAGGGTCAGCAGAAGGTTTGTTATTTGTTTTAAAACTCATGGTTTGTCCAGGAGATCTAACTGATTAGTCCTGGTTTGGACATCACAATTAGAAGCAGAACAAACGGGAAGCAGCAGCAAAATGATTGTAATCTCTTCTTTGGGAGCATGTATGCTTACACTAAGGGCTTGTCCACACTTCTGCTTATCCCATGCCTATAAAGAAAGGGTCCAAGTGGTTTTCTGCTTGTCCCATGCTTTCTGGGCACAAGTCCAAGCAGTTTTGCCTTTGCCCTGCCGCTTTCCCCCTGAAAACCCACTCTTTAGTGCTAAATCGGAGCAAACAACAATCCATGGAAAACTCAGTTGCAGTTTGTTCCAATTCAGAACTAAGTGTCAGGTTTCACCCAGGCAAAAGTTGGGGGTCAAATGGAGGTGGGAATAAGCCCTGGGCCACTGTGTAATGTGCCAGCCAGGCTACCATCAAGGGCAGAAATGCAACCCTGCTTCAAGATGCAAGTTCTGTGCAAGTGAGTTAACACAGGAACACGGCTTATGTTGAAACCATTAACAATTTTAGGTTTGAGTCACAATTCAAGCACACAATCTTTACAAAAAGACTTCCCAAACAGATCTGTCCTGACTCTACAATTCTGTGATTCTATGATTTCTGTGGTATCACAAAACAGGTAATTACAAAATTCCACTGATAGCTATGGAAAGAGAGTGAGAGACACATTTTTTTTCATCGATCATCACCTGTATTTACTAGCCTGACCCACCTAAATGTCCAGTTGTAATCATCTGAAACACGTTCCATCAGATCAAACTTTGGTCCAGGAACGCTGCAGATAGGGCGGTTCCAATTGTCTCTTATTCTCACGTAGAGGTTTCTTGTAAAAAAGTTTTCAAAATCTTGATAAAGTGGTACAAAATCCTAGGTTTTTTAAAGGGAAAAGAAGTGTGCAAAGTTACATCTCAAGGATATATGCATCATCTAAGGTTTTTTTTTATTATATATACATTTCAGTTGTTTTATGGAGGGGTTTTTGGCCAGTCACCGACCCCCAAGTCTGCCACACTAGAGATGGCTGTAAGTCTTAGTAAGATAAATATAGTGCGATCTAGACTGGCAAGAGATAGACTTTCATTGGTGGTGTTCTGGTATGTATGTATGTATGTATGTATGTATGTATGTATGTATGTATACCTCTATCAAAACAGGCAAGGCTGAAAAGCACTTTGTAAAATTAAAAGGGGACTTAGCACACTAGCAGTGGCACAATGGGTCAGTTTGTCTGGCTGTTAACCAGAAGGTTGGTGGTTTGAGACCACTCAGGGATGGCTGTGGGGAGGACTCCTGAATTGCAGGGGGCTGGACCAGATGGTCTTCATGGTCCCTTCTAATTCTACAATTCTGTGATTCTTCTGAGATTGTAACACCATACCTTAGGGAGAGTCTACCTGTGTGTGTGTCTGTCAGCCAGCCAGCCAGCCAGCCAGCCATGTGGTACTTAAAAGGGAAGCTTTTGCACTGAAAAATAAGCTATCTGTTAGATCAAATTCCATTTACCTGACAAGTGATTTGAAGACTAATAAGCAAATTAACAATGAACTTCGAACCAGGCATTTGATGTTTGATAAGAAGTCCGCTTCCTTGCATAATATACCTGCCCCCTGAAAGCAAACTACTTCAACACTGCATTTCCCCCCTGTGCTGGAAGCATTCCCTGCCAAATCCACCAATTTGCAAAAGGAAAAACATAATGCTTCAGACAGTGATGCTAAATTGCATTTTTCTTACATAAACAGAAGAAAATGCAATGTGCTCTGCCGTCTTTTAGAAGAGATCAACCTTACTATCTGTAACTGGAGGTGAGAACACACAGTTTCTCAGGTTGAGGTCAGTGAGCGTAGGAAGGGTAAGAAGAGAAAAGAGCACATGCATAATAGGAATACACCCTATGCTTCTCAGACACATCCCCAGGACTGGTTCACACCTACATTTTCATCATGGTGAGAGGCGAGATTCTTAGTAGAATTTGTCAACTATCCCTATCCCTTAAAAAGTTATTTGCTGAGAGATTCAGAACCTCTTGAAAACTGCATGTGAGACCATCCATCTGCAAGTCATGTAGCTATGAATATGCATTCACAGGGTGGCACTCAAAAGACAAGTCTGATCATTCATATTTATTTATGTCTATGTCTGAACAGACTTTCCCCTAGAACTTGATAGATGCAAATTAACTCAATTTGCAGAATGCAGAATGGATACTGGAAAAGAGTTTCATATACCAGATCAGACTATTTGTCCAAGTCAGCAAGTATTATTTATTCTAACTGGAAGCATCTCTCCAGGACCTTTGCCAGAGTTTTTTCCTATCACAGAGGAACATCATTGGTATCTTGAGAAGTGTGCATGCACACAAAAGCTCATACCAATAACAAACTTAGTTGGTCCCTAAGGTGCTACTGGAAGGATTTTTGTTTTGTTTTGTTTTGACTATGGCAGACCAACACGGCTACCTACCTGTAAGAGGAACATTAGTAGCTGCTTTTATACAGACTCAGGACACTGGTTCATCCAACTCAGTACTGTCTGCACTCACTTGGCAGAGGCCAAGGTATCGTTCCCCATCCCCCAGATTCCAAACACCTCTGAATGAACCTCACCAGAATTATCGACCAGTGCAAGAAAATATTTCACTTGGTGCCACCTGATTCTTATGGAAACTTGCAAGCACACACCTGTATCCTTCATAAGATCCAATTCAAGGAAGATTTTATTTTAAAGAAAAAAGCATTATATTCACATCACATGTGCTAAATCTGAAATACTATTAAGGTTGTTGTTGTTTTGCAGGGGAAGGTGGAGAGCAGGCTGCACCCATTTATATCTTGCTCCACATTATTTAGTACACTAGTCAGATGACTTTGATATTTTAGATAGAAATTCCAAAATGAAAAAGGCAGGCATCTAAAATAGTACTGTCAGTAAGGGATCTCTCTCCAACTGTGGCCTGACACATGCAGACTTCTGCCACAGATGTGTCTTGAGACATCCTATGTCGGGGGATGGATGGAAAGCAGTATGGGAACCTGAGATCCGAAGGGCAAGTGACAGTCAAATCCTCCACCTACAACCCTGTTCTGGACATTCCCTTCCTGCTTGGGAAGGAATCAGAGCATTCACCAGTTTTTGATTCTATATACCTTTTGTTCTTCCCGCTCTACAGCAACAATAGTTTTTTGAAGTCCACAAGCTCTCAAGAAGTCTCGCAGGTAACCAAATGACGTTGCCACGACAAAACCCGCATACGTAAGGATAGACACATACATTGGTGCTTGTTCAAAGGACTCATTAAATGTTCGTTTGTAGATGCTTCCGTTTGAGATGCCATTTTCCTGGAAATGGAAATAAAGCAAGTTATAGCAATAATTGTTTCACTTGGGCATAAAACTACAGCGTTCCTTAAACAAATCTTGCTCTAAACACAGTAATACATCAATTGTCTGAGTCTCAGCCACATCACTGGTTGTCCTATGTCTAACTATGCCTGCCCTCCATTTGAAATTAAGAGTCTTGGCTGGGATATTAGAAGATACTTAGATGGGACTGAGCGTGTTGGTATACTTCTTGAGTGAGCCATTTTTGCTATACCCAAAAACATGGATGGAAATGCATGGAACAAAATTACTGCTTCCTAGAACCAACTTGATGATTGCCTCTTCATTTGCGCTTGCGGTCTGAACCAGGAGGAACAATCTAGCAATCTGATTCTGTTGGTTTAAAATAGCATGTCTGTAGGAAAGAGCACACTGTTCTAAACATTTACTGACTCATCCTGGAGTGGGTTCCTTAGGAGTTGCTCCATCTCAGTGAAAACAAATACAGTGGTGCCTCGCAAGACGAAAAGAATCCGTTCTGTGATTCTCTTCGTCTAGCGGTTTTTTCGTCTTGCAAAGCAAGCCCATTGAAGGATTAGCGGATTATCTGCTGATCGGATCAGCTGATAAGCGGCTTAGAAAAAAGGGGGGGGAGGAAAAAAAACCCAGCAGGAACTCACAAGACATTGTCGTCTTGAGAAGCAAGCCCATAGGAAATTCGTTTTGCGAAGCACCTCCAAAACAGAAAACTCTTTCGTCTAGCGAGTTTTCCGTCTTGCGAGGCATTCGTCTTGCGGGGCACCACTGTATTCTAGTTCACGTGCCTTTATTTACTGTATGGAATCTGGTGAAACTTTACTCTATATTGCTCTCTCCCTCTCTGCCCCACTCTTCCTTTGCCTTCTATCAACATTGTCTCCCCCCCCCCATACAAAGGGTCTATGAATATGCAAATATGTTAATCATGGATAGGCCAAAGTTCAGTGGCAGAACATCTGCTTAACACGAAGAGGGGTCCCGGGTTTGATTCCCAGCATCTCAAAACAGAGCTGAGAAAGCCCTGTATCCAACTCTGAATAGCTACTGCCTGTTATATCAGAGAGGCAATGTTGAGGTCTCATCAAGATTTGTGTGCTTTCCAGGAACAAGTCCCACCGCTTTCCTCAAGGAAAACCCACTGCTTACTGCTGAATTGGAATAAATGCCAAACAAGTTTTCTGCAGATTTAGATTTGTACTGATTCAGCATTAAACACCAGGTTTTCCGAGGAAATTGACAGGATATATAAAAAAAGAACCGCCTGGACACTGATCTGGAAAGCCCAATGCAAAAGGAAGTCTAGATGAGCCCTGAGTCGGATGCACCACTGGCCTGCCTCAGTATCAAATGTAAAGAGAAATTCAAGCACATTTTCATAATAATGAGCCAGGAAAACAGCTAGCATTACTATTTATGTTGATAGCTATAATGTGAGAAAAAGCCTAATGGACACAGGAGAGCAGTATTGCCTTTAGCTAGCATTTACACTAAGGAGATAAGCGCAAAAGGGGAAGGGGTGGGAGAATGAGGATTCTAAAGCTTTCGGAAGTAATTATTAGCATGTTGTAATCTCAGAAATCAGAGCTACCTTGAAGCATTATTATTGTACTGCTTCGTGATTATTAATGAAGGCAGGATTTAATACATCAGCACAAGGAAATAGTTCATTGACACTGGCATCTAATGACCAATGACTGCAGCTTGGGAACATTCTTCCTCTTCATATCAAACTGCAGAGCAGAGCTGTCACAGTATTCCAGTATTTGGAAACACATGCTTACAACCACCATTTGTACCTTGGGCAACAGCATTTGGTACTGAAATGACCAACTTCCATGAAAAACTCGCAATAGTAATGATAAATATTAATAAGTACTGCTTAATATTTATGCATTATTAGTGCAATTGACTACCAAAAATCTAAAATTTATGTAAATTAATGCAGATTAATACACAAGTACACTCTGTTCTTTTTTTTACAATAGGTTTTATTGATTTTCAGTGTATAAAAACAATTCCAAAGAATTCCCCCATCCCAATCTACCCCACTCCTTCCCTCAGGGTAAATCAGTCCATTAAGTTTTGCCAAAGTCCAGTTTGTGATTTGGGTGGATGCCATTCTTCAGGATTATCAATGGAATATTTTAAAAGAGGATGCCAAATTTCAATAACATCATCTGTGTCTCTTGTACTGTTCAGTGCTTGCAGTCTTTGTTTCCACCCCTGATATAGCAACTGTCCACACATTCTGTTTCCAGTGAGATATTTGCAAATGTTCCAATCCTTTCCAGTTGGTATGTGCTACTAATATGTGTACTGACAACAGAAGAAAAGTGGTCAATTCTTTGTTGCTTTTCTCTGAAATTGGTTAGCAGCCCCAAACTTGGGGTACATTCCACCTGTTGACCTGTCAGATAGCTTATTTCTATAAATGCACTCTGCCAGAAAGGCTATATATGTGGGGTGAGAGTGTTTTGTTGAGTGCACTCTGTTTTTGAGCAACATGGGTAATTTATAAATAATGCCATGTAGCTTAGGACAAAAACTAATTTATAGAAGAACTCCAATGAAAAGTAACAACTACAGGCGTGGCAGGAATCTTGCTTAACCAGGTAGATTACATATTCCCCCAAGCTGTATATTAGCACGAAGTTTGTAAGAACAAGGGGTCTCTTCAGGTGAACTTTAAGAGGCCTTTAGTGGTTGATCTTCAAGGTAAGTAATTGTGTTCAACATACATTAAAACGAGCTTGGTTTTGTGCTAATAATGAGACACAGAGATTTGGTATTTGGCTAGCTATTTTTAGACTTGCCCATTGGGCAAATGAGCCCATACACACCTAAACAAGTTTATGAAATTAACATGTATCTTCAACATTACACAAATCTTTCTGGAGTAAGCATTTTTCTAGTATTGTTTCAGTATTAAACTAAAATGATTTACGTGCTGTTTAAAACTTTCCACATGAAGCAATGGGCAAATTAATCGTGTGGGCTCTGAGGTTTGTTCAGGAAGATCTAGATTCCTCCACATTTTTACAAACGGTTGCAGGTCACACACACCCATCTCCCTGAAGAGCGGCCAAGACAAGGTGAAATCACTGGCCAGTGTAGGATTCTTCTCTAGTTTTGTTCTCTTCCAAAGTTAACCAGAAACCCTAAAAATGCTTATGGAACAACCTTTCTCTCCCTTGTAAGAGAATTTGTATAACCCCAAGTCAGCAACTTGCCTTCCTGAAAAAATACAACAGGCCAGCACCTTCAATTCAGTGAAGGAAACACTGGCAATTTATTAATTTGCTCTTGGTCTACTCTGTTCCAGTATCATTTAAAAATGAACCATTATTATACATGCACATGGAATTATTTGGCTGGATATGATTGTATTAATCCCCTAATTAAGCACCTTCTTGCAAAAACTTGAGATTATCAGTAAACTAAAGGGCCCAGTATGCAACAAAATAGTCTTTGGTACAGGGCCTCCTGGTGGTCAGCTTTCAAGCTTGACTATATTTTAGGCATATTTAGGCCCCTTTATTTAAGTTCAAGGCTTTTGACCAGAAAAGGAGCTATAAACCTCTTTTTTTCCTTCTTTTTTTTTTGCAACTTATAAGACTTGGCCACATAGCTATAAAAGACAAATGGATGCTTTCAAACACAAGTTTCTATTCCTATTACATTTTGCAATTACTTTTGCCAGATTATTTAGTACGTTTCTCAATATTCAAGTCTGTAAAAGTAAACTTTATTACTTGTTGACAGATGGCCGTGGCAAATTTAAAAATGTCATACAAGTGTCTTATTTGGGAGAATAGATTAGCGTTTTTCACTGCTTTTGTTAGAACAGGTCTCTGAAAAGTCATTTTGGATTTTGATGCAAAAGTGCCTGTTATGCAACACAATTCTTACCTATGTTTTATTACTCTCAAGTACCGTATTTATTTGAATCTAATGCTCACCTCCCTACATGTCCCTCTGTCTTTTATATTAACAGAAAACTCACTTCTGAGTGTGGATCCTTATGTAGCCAAAACCACACCATCCATGCACAAAAGGGAAGGTGGGGGAACCCAAATGTTTACAGAAGTACAAACTTCTTTAGGGTGAAAAAAACCCAATGCAGGGGGATACCCCAAAACAACACAAGGAAGACTAAGCATGCTCAGTAGTTTCAGAATATTGACCATCTATTGGGGAAGAAGGAAGGAAATAGAAAACTGAGGAAGCGAAGTAATAAGTGGTATAGAATACTGAGGAAAAGAGCAGAGATCGCCAGAAGGAATTCTGAATAGGAGCATTCCAAACACTACAACCATTTGTTGCTGGCCCAACTTGTCCACCAGAATTCAATTTCAAGAACAAACTAGACCAAGCACAAAATTAAAAGTTTGTGCTATTAGTCCCACCTTCACTAGTCAAGTCTCGAGATACCCTGGGGATAAAACCTGGAATTTTTGAACTCAGAATCTGGCAACCCTAATCACAAATTGCACAAGCTTTGTCTAGTAAAAACCCCAGCTTTTACAGATTCAAAATCACCAGGCACCCATCCACTTGGCATCCCCTTTCACGTCATTGTCCTTCTCTATGAATTCCTACATCACAATGCTTTTCTCCTTTCACTGTTCTTCCCAGGAAATCACTTGTTAGATCATTAGGCCATACATGAAACTGTTGATGGCATAACAAAACAACTGCTTCAGATTATCTATCAAGGAGGATTGAAACACTCTCTCTTGAAGGAGTACGCTAGGCTTGGCCCAAATACACCAATAGTCCTGGTGGTATCCTTTTTTCATATACCGTACATTGTTGGATGCTGTCCCCTTTTATACCAAAAAATAGACCCAGGGTATCCAGATATTGAAATCTTTCCAACGTTAGAGAAAAGTACGGCATTGCCGCCTGATGTTTAGGAACAGCAAGATACCAGTTACTGACAATAAGATGGAATGGACTTTTAATTTAGCTTCACCATGACAAAATGGAGACTCTGAATTTAGACAAGCTGATCAGCACGAAAATGTCTTCCCGACAATTCTTAAGCAAGAGCTAAGTTTGACAGCCTGCAATTTGGACCAGCGGGTCTTTTTCATTTAGCACCATGAAAGTTGAGAACTAGATGCCCAAAAGAGACACCAGGAACAAGAAGAATAAAGTACATGAAGAAACAAGAACATAGCTGCATATATAAGTCTTGCGCATGTTATCCTTGTTGAACTCATGCGTTGGTGCTTCCCATCAGCACCTAGTTGGCCACTGTGAGAATGCCTTGGGCCAGCCCTGCATGCCAGGAGTTTCTGTGTTCAATTTAGTATTTGGAAACAATACCGGGTATCTAACAATACCTGGTATCTAAATAGAGTCTAAGGAGAAACGTACTGAATCAGGCTAATAACCCACCTGGTCCATCCTGTTTTCACTGCTCAAAGCACGGTGCACAAAAATGTGCTGGGCTGAACACTGGTGACAGGATAGTGTCCTTCACTGAATCTGAAGCAGCAGGCCAGAACAGGGCCCCAGAAAGGTTCAGGTGTTGCCCCTGCCCCACACAGAGGGAGTCACCTTACTTTGCCTTCAACTGGAAGTGCCAACATGTACTTTGCAATTGTCTGGTTTAGGTCATGAAAGATCAAATCCTCACCAACTATAAATAAATATCATGTTTTGATCCTAATCAGAAAGATTACAAGTGAAGAGTGGTTTAGTTTCCATTTCAAAATATATAAATACAATATCCCCTAGTCATAGAAATGTACCATATTAGCAAAGTTGTATCAAGGCTGGAATATACCTGAAGGAATATACCCAGTATACCTGAAGGAGCATCTTCACCCCCATGGTTCAGCCTGGACACTGAGGTCCAGCTCCGAGGACCTTCTGGCGGTTCCCTCATTGTAAGAAGTAAAGCTACAGGGAACCAGGCAGAGGGCCTTCTCAGTAGTGGCACCCGCCCTGTGGAACGCCCTCCCATCAGATGCTAAGGAAATAAACAACTATCTGACTTTTAGAAGACACCTGAAGGCAGCCCTGTTTAGGGAAGTTTTGAATGTTTGATGTTTTATCGTGTTTTTAATATTCTGCTGGGAGCTGCCCAGAGTCCCTGGGGAAACCCAGCCAGATGGGTGGGTTAGAAATAAATAAATAATAATGATTAAGTGGGCACTGATTATGACATGATCTCACTGGGTGAATGTCTCCTTTTTTTCAAGGGGACCTTCCATTTGTCTTACTTTTTGCATATTGTACTCTACATCGTCCTCTCTGCTATCTTCATATTCAAATTCCTTATTATGCATTTTTTCCTTCTCTTGGAGGCCAAGTATCCCTCATCCTAGTACTGTGCTTTGAAGATTCTTCCATTATATAAAACACAAAAAAATCATTGAACTGCCCTGAGGCACTTCCTTATTGTAACTGGGTTTATTAAGGTTACACAGGTATTACCAGTGTTTGCTGCAACAGGCACATTTCTCAACATGCAGTTGCCATGCCAAGGGGAGTAACAGCGAAAAATGAAAAAGTACTGGGGTGGGGGGTGGGGGGTCCTCTCGGTGCTGGCAATACTAGCCATGAAAAGAGCGTCTCCCAAGAGGCTTGCCTAATGCCCTTTTTGTTATCTTTTCAGTGCCAGGCAGTATCTTTTTTTACAAAAAAAGCCAACTTTAAAATAAAATTGTTCTATAAGATTCACTTTTGGTTTTATTTTATTGGGCTACCAATTGTATTTCTATCTGCCCCAAAAATCTTATTGCTCTTGTTGATGCTTTTAATTTCTGCCTTGTATTTAAATGTTGCATTTTATTCCCTGATGCCCAGGAACATGTGCTATTTTATTTATTTCATAAAATTTGTACACTGCTTGATTGTAAGATAAAGCTCCAAAACCTCAAAGCAGTTGACAAAGAGAATAAAACAACAAAAGTATCAGTACAAACCAACTCTTTAAAACATCGAAAAAAATTTAGAACCAGCAATAAATTATAAACAGATTAAAGCAGGCATCTCCGACCTTCGGCCCTCCAGATGTTTTGGACTACAATTCCCATCATCCCTGACCACTGGTCCTGTTAGCTAGGGATCATGGGAGTTGTAGGCCAAAACATCTGGAGGGCAGCAGGTTGGGGATGCCTAGATTAAAGCATACATCAACATGCTACATGTCTGGGTAAAGTAAAGGTAAAGAGACCCCTGACCATTGGGTCCAGTCGTGACCATTAGGTCCAGTCGTGGGGTTGCGGCGCTCATCTCACTTTATTGGCCGAGGGAGCTAGATTACAGCTTCCGGGTCATGTGGCCAGCATGACTAAACCGCTTCTGGCGAACCAGAGCAGCGCACGGAAACGCCGTTTACCTTCCCTCTGGAGCGGTATCTATTTATCTACTTGCACTCTGATGTGCTTTCGAACTGCTAGATTGGCAGGAGTAGGGACCGAGCAATGGGAGCTCACCCCAGCACGGGGATTCGAACCGCCAACCTTCTGATCAGCAAGTCCTAGGCTCTGTGGTTTAACCCACAGCGCCGCCTGCATCCCTACATGTCTGGGTAGGCTTGTCTAAATAAAAGCATTTCTAGAAGGCACCTGCCTGGTGTCAATAGGAAGGGAGTTCCAGAGAGTAGGTGCTGCCACAACGAAATATCAATTTCTTACAAATGTGCAACAGGTATTATGTGGGACCTTTAACGGGGCCAGTTCTACAGATCAAAGCTGTCAAAGTGGGCAATCTGACAAATAAACTGGCCCCAAGTTGTTAAGGGCTTTAAAAATACTAACACACTTGAACCTGGGCCAGCAGCAAATTGGCAACCAGTGCATATCTCTGAGCGCAGGTGTTATATGCTTACAAGGCCTCACTTTTGTCAGCAATCACACTGCAGCACTCTGACTGAACAGCAGCATCCGGATCAGGTGCCACATAAAGCACATTCCACTATTCCGTCCTTGAAATAACAAATGCATAAACTACTGCGGTGAGACTTTGCTGGTCCAGGAATGGTTGTATTTGCCATACCAACTGCGGTTGGTAAAAGGCACTCCTAGCTACAGAAACTACCTGCACCTCCAATGACAGAGCACCTGCCAGACTGCAAACCTGCTCCTTCAAGGAGCAGTGGAGCCCCGCCCAGAGCAAGCAATTGACCAATTTATTGGATGTGGGAACTGCTCACCCACAGTGCCTCTGTTCTGCCAGGATTTAAGCTCACCATGTTCTTCTTCATCCATATCACCACTGCATCCAAGCAATGCCCCAGGGGCTGTGCAACCTTTCTCAATTAAGATGCTAAGGAGACATAGCATACCCATGGCAATGATCCCAATGATCACTCCCAGAGGTTTCATATAGATATTAGATAGCACTGGGGGGCGGAGGGAGACAGTGCCCTGCAGCACCATGTAATTTAGCTGTCAAGGCGCTGAAAGGCACTCTCCCCCTACTACTCTCCAGATTTGGTGCCCCCAAATGGTGCATTAAGAACGTGAAGAGAACCTGGCCGGATCCGGCCCAAGGCCCGCCTAGCTCAGCATCCTGTCCTCACAGGATGATGAAGGAAAGCCTGCAAACAGGACGGCGTGCGATGGGAACATTATTCTGGGCACCACGGAAGCCATTAACGTGGCACGTTGAGAAGGCCCACGTTAAAACCCTATGGGATCACGGGTTACCTCCGCGGACCCCTCCAAAGACAATGCTATTCCACTCTGGCTGTTGGGTTGCCCCTCTCCCCCGTCTCGGGGCTGCTCCTTTTCATCGCCTCTCCTCGGCGAGCTCTTCTCTTTCAAAACGTTGATCACCAGCTCTGCCCCGTGCCGCCTGGGCGCCTCTTGGCGTTCTCCTCCCTGCCGCGAAGGCGTGTGCCCTCCTTCCACGTAGGCCATGATCTCCCTCCATGTCTCCCTGGGGAGACGGCCCATCCATTTCTCCAGTCCTCTCAACCCCATCGAGAAATGTGTTTTTTGAAGGAACCGGCGCCTTCGGGCTCTCTTCTTCACCTTCGCCTTTCCTCCTTTACAGTCTTTCCTCCAAGCTCTTCCAGGATTCAAACATTAGAAACCAAGGACCCTCACCAAAAATGGCTCGTTTCAAGGAAAGGCTATGACAAGAGGGGGGGGGGGACAGGCTCTTTTGAGTCTTCCCACCCCTTCAGTCTTTAAAAAAAATAACTTAGTTATATACACAATATAAAGGGACGCTTAAGGCTCCCTTCATCTTCTGAGCGGTGTTAGAAGAACTGTCTCTTGGGAGGTGAGATGTCAAATTCACAGCACCCCTTTTTTGGGTGGGAAACCTACAAAAGCCTGTGCTAAACTCTGAGGAGTCCCTGAGGGGCAAATAGGAAGGCCCGCCTGTTCCCATAGTAACAGGCCTAGTGGCTTGTTGCGAACCGCCCTGAGCGCTACTATAGATGATGGGCCGTATGCAAATTTAATAAATAATAGTAATATTAAATAGTAGCTGCTAGTGGATACATTAACCCTTCAGAAAGACGGAACACTTTGCACTTGCTTCAGATGAAATGTACGCTTGAAGTTTGCTCAGAAAAGATTCTACTAGCTTTGGCCCATCATGCAGCACTGTTCATTGTTAAATCCACCCTGATCACACATTTGCACAGAGAAATGCAGGAGTGTTGGTCAGGTGTACATACAGTGGTACCTCGGGTTAAGAACTTAATTTGTTCTGGAGGTCCGTTCTTAACCTGAAACTGTTCTTAACCTGAGGTACCACTTTAGCTAATGGGCCCTCCCGCTGCCACTGCACTATTTCTGTTCTCATCCTGAAGAAAAGTTCTTAACTCGAGGTACTATTTCTGGGTTAGCAGAGTCTGTAACCTGAAGCGTCTGTAACCTGAGGTACCACTGTACTTGGAAGGCGTTTTTAAATTTGCTGGGCTATTAACATATATCCAATATGCCTACCTTTATATGATAATATATGCAGGCCTGATGTGAAACAGAGACATGTTTTAATTCAAAGACCTATAAAAAACACACGATTAGAGACTTGCACACTTTTTTTTTTAAAGTTATGAATGCAGAGGCAATACATTCATGGACCAGCACTGTAGAGACAGTTTAGCCCATGCATATTGACAAACTTTAAATAGACTTGGGTGGCGATTTCAGTTATACACACACTCGTCTCTTTTATTTGTTTTGTGACTACGTTTAACATAATCCAGGTCTAGAGAAAGTCTTGAAATAAGTGTATGTGTGCATTAACTAGAAAAGGGACTAGAAAAAAGTTTGCATGCTATCTGGATATTCTGTATGGTCATGGAAAAGTGTTTTACTGTCCTAGAAAGGTCCAAAGGATGATGTGTAGCAGAACGTTTTCTACTATATGTGCTCCCACACAGGGCTTATCCACACTTCCTCTTAGTCCCGCTGCTTTTTTCTCAGGGAAAACTGCTCTTTAGCCCTCAATTGGAGCAAATGGCAATTCGTTAAATCATGTTAGTAGTTCAGCTGCTTTTAGATATTGAGATGTTTAATCAACCATGTGGCATACTTGCATTACTCAATACGCTTGAAATCCATCATGTAAACATGTCAGTGACTGAAAATAATATTATGAAATGCAACATTTTTTCCTGGAAAACCTACAACACTAACTGAAAGAGCACACGTTTCTCAGTATCCTGCTCTCACCTATGAATGGGTTGGTAGAGTGTGATCAAACAGCATGTCTTATGAACAGGCTGCATTATGCATCTTGGCCCATTCTACACAAACTTTAGAATGACATGAGGATGAACATTTACTGTATTTGTTGGCAATGTCACCCTATTTATTTGCTAGAACTTCACAGATTAGGGTTTAAGAAAAAAAAAGCAAAGCAAAGCAAAACAAACCAAACCAGAGGCTCCTAAAAGGGTTCAAGACATACAAATGAACACAATGCAGGAATACTGTTGTTGACAGAAACCACATTCATGGGTTCTGGAAAAAGCCATGGGAGAGAGACTGATGTAGTCACATAACGTGTAATCAGCTGACTAAAGACAGAAATAGGATGTTAAACAGACATAAAACCAAATGAGGAAGCTAACCTATAGATGGTTACAGAAGCACAAGACAGATCTTTTTATTCTGTTTTTCCACAACCCAACCCACAAAACATTTAAAGTTCAGTTGAACAAAACTAACAAAATAGATAAATAAAATCAGCACCAGCATCAATCTACGTAATTGTTTTTATAAGAAACAAAAACAAAAAAGACTTAACCTTTCTCCTGGAAGACATTCCTATTTCAAAAAGGAGTTTCAAAGGGAAGTTGCAAGTAAGGAAATGGTTCGGGCCCAATTCTGAGCATCTACAGAAAACCTCAAGCTGCCAGACCCCAACGTTGGGGGCAGTGGCGGTATACACATTAAGTGGTATTCCTTCAGACATTCTGACATCCAGTGCCCAGATAATTTAAAGGCAAGTAAAGCTCAAAATAAAAGAGAAGGGCAGCACTCTGAAAACTCGAAGCCAAGTTTCAAAATAATGCTGAAAATACAAAAATGGGTCAGAAAATGCAATACACCCAACAATACAATATACGTTTTGGCATATCACCTCAACTGGGGCAAATGTATTTCTATGCCATTTAGTGGTACCACCCTGTAACATGGAGCTGTGCACAAATGCAATTGAGTGTGCTGCTTGGATGTTGGGCTGTGAGATGGAGCTGTCAGGGCACTTGCATTATGTTTTGTGCTTTCTATATGTCCCTAATAATATACTGAGCGCTGCTTGTTAACGGGTGATGTAACTTTAACCCTGGATGTGCAATCAAGGAGTTTTCACTGCTGTTTCCTGCCTCCTCTCCCATAACCAGCACAAGTTTCACTAACAAGCCCTACTATATTCAGTAGGAGTTTCAGAAGTGCACCACCTCGGAAACATGTTGGGAAGCAGTTTATAAATATCGACTAGTAGCCATAAATTCAATGAGCAGAGGTGTTTGTTATTTGCTTGGTATCTACAAGCAAATTGGTATCTATTCTGTACTTCACATTTTTTGCTTCATCACAGGGTCAACACATTTTTGCTAACCACACTTGCCAACCAAATATTTGTCATGGCCAGGATGGCTCCTCCTGCCCCCAGCCTTGTTCCTGATCTTGTACTTAAACTCTGAAACACAAGAAGAGATGAGATGAAGTTCTCCTGGTCTTTTCTTAGGCCCTAGGCTTGGGGCTAGAAAGGGGAGTGGGTCAGAAAAAAGCTCCCACCCCATAACATTTCAAAAGCTGTAGAAGGGTGGAGAACAGATGCTTTCTCTGCCTCTGCAGCCGAGGGCACTCCAACATGAGAATGCTTGGGTGCAAAGGTGGAGCAAATCCACACACCTCCACCTTAACTTGGAAGGGAGAAGTAGAGACATCAGTTTCTTCTGCCCCTACATCCCTGGACACTCAAATCTAGGAGCACCTGTGAGACTCGGGGGCAAATCCACACACCTTTTCCTTTTCACTTGGAAATGGAAGGGGGAGGTGCACTGCCTTATTGTCTTGTCTCTGTGTCCAGCGGGCATTTTGGGTGTGGTGCACATGCCAGATCAAGTCAGCAAATGCCTTGCCTCCTCCATCTATCTCTGAAGCTTGAGATCCGAGACAGACACTGTTATGGCTGTTAATAAGCACAGAGCCAAGACCAATCCAGGCTTCAGTTGGATAGCTCAGTTGGTACAGCATGAGACTCTTAATCCCAGGGTCATAGGTTTGAGCTCCACATTGGGTAAAAGATTCCTGCATTCCCTCGTGGCATCTTCCAACTCTATGATCACAGAGATGAAGATGGAGTAGGGTTCATCTCCTTTCTGGCTCTAAGAAGCCTTTGATACATCTTGATGGCCAAAGGCTAACTCCCCTTTTCTCCATGGCCAAGGTGGGATTATAGAAACTTGGTCAGTAAGCAGAATGCTGCAAGCAGTGGGTGCTCATAAAGAAGTCCAAGGCAGTATTATGGTGAAACCTGACACCAGGCTAGTAGAAAGTACTGGTTGTCTAACCAAATAACCCAAGTTATATAGTCTCCTGAGCAGATACTAGTTTAATAGCCTTGCCACTGCATTCCGCAGTGCATCAAAGGAGTCTCCAACCTTGAGGTTACCAGAGCATATAAACTATGTACATGCATTGTAATAAATGAGCAAACGCCACAGATGCCATCTGCAAATTAACTAGTATGGCTGGTAATGTTGTAATGCATTGTGTTGCAAGATGAATATACACAAAACCCTTTCATCCTTGTATGTTTTATTAGTGGGTAATGAAGCGCATTCAAATACTGTCTGGTCACAATGGCGGTATAGGCCTTTGACAAGAATACTATGCACTAGCTTTTGGGTTATTGTTGTCATAAGTTTGAAATCCCAAAGCTGGTGCTTGTGGCCATTATGTCACCTTCACCCACCCACCAAGGCTCATCACCCATTTTTTATATTTAATTAATTCATATTATTATTTTTGCTGGGGAGATGGGTTACCTACTTTTTTGTCTATTTGTTTTTTTGGTGTGTGTTACCTGTTTTTTTGGGGGGGAGGGGTGTGTGTTTCTGAGCATCACCAGTTGTTGTTGGTTTTCTGCTATAAAATGTGTATTTTGTAGTGCTCACTAGAGTTACTTGAATTTCAAAAGGTTCCCCTGGGCCTAAAAGTGTCAGGGAACTTTGCTTTACATAGGTGGTAATTATTTTAAAATTTTAAAATAAATGAGGCATTCAATTCCACCAAATTAAGAAGCACTCACAATACAGAACAAGCAAATAAATAGGTAAATAAAATCTTCTAACATTGAGATGGCACCGGCACAACACATCACATGTTTCAAGGACAAGTGTGATCTTGCAACTATTGTTAGGTAGGTAACCTACTATTCTTTGATGAATACAGCAAAATTATCACAAATCCTCAAAGTCGACAAGGCAGGGCCTTGTTGGAGGGGCTGCCACGTAGTGGGCATGTATAAACAAATGTGGAAGGATTGCTCAAAGATGGCTGTATTTTGGAATGTGTTCACTGAGATCTCTTGGATAACTTAAATAAACTATTATTTCTGCACGAAAAGCTAAGAGGCTTGGGGTTTTCCCCACAGGCTCCAATAGCTGTAGGTTATGAGAAAGCTAGAGCAATAATCCACCAACGAATTTGGGATGTGGAACTGCAATGTCACGTGAGTGAGATGAATAAACACCCAGCAATAAAAGACAATGGGAGAGAGGGTTCACCTCAGCAAAATATCTGTCAAAATTACAAATACCTAAATACAGGCAGTTGTTTACCCTCGCTAGATCCAACGTGCTGCCATCTGCCTTATTGCAGGGCAGAGCAGATTCAAGGGTAAACCATACGTGGAACGAGTCTGCCCCTGCGGCTTGATGAAGGTAGAAACTGTCTCCCATGCCCTGTTACGCTGTTGTTTCTACAGGGATATACGCTCGGCATTTATCACCCCTGCTATACAAAAATCTCCAAATGGGTCCGAACTTCAATGTCTAAAATCCCGGGTAGAGGACAAGGTTCCAGAGATCACGCCAAAGGTGGCCAAATACTGTGCGACTGCCATAAAACCTAGGGAACAAGCTGTGCTACCATAATGACTAAGGCCTTAAATGAAAATTTTAGGTTATATTTGAGTGATTAAGATTTAACTTACATATTTTAAACTGCTGCTATATCTGTATTGCCCCTGCTATATCCAATTGCAAATTCAAATGTATCCCTATCATGTTTTATGACTTCCCTGATATTGAATGTGAGCGGCAACTGGTCTGTGACCGAAATTAATAAATTCTATTCTAGTCTAACTATTATTCCATCTTTCTACCTGGCAGCTTTGAATCTTTTAAGATAGAAAAAGGGACATGACAAGGTTGCCCAATCTCCCCATTGCTTTTTATATTGGTCCTGGAGGTTTTGCTGAATATGATTAGAAGGGACCAATTGGTCAAAGGTATACAAGTCGGAGCTAAACAGTAAATTGAGAGCATTTGCAGATGACTTAGTATTGACATTACAGGAGCCAGAATCTAGTACCAAAAGAGTTTTGGAACTGATTCAAGAATTTGGTCAGGTTGCAGGATTTAAACTGAATAAGCTAAAAACAAAGGTCTTAGAGAAAAATTTAACAGCGATTGAGAGAGAGAGGTTTCAGAATGAGACAGGATTAGCACTGGTTAAGAAAGTGAAATACCTGGGGATTAACATGACAGCTAAAAATGGGAATCTATTTAAAGACAAGATAAGATATAAGGACCTACTTGAAAATAAAACCCCAAGGTGGTTGTCACCGATGGAAGCGAAGGCTCAGAAAAAGCTCAATATGGAGGCCAAATGGCCGAAATATTGGGAAATTTTGGAACAAGAGGGAGACAGATTGAAATTGCAGAGTTTTGAAAAACTAAAAAATAAAGTGCGAGATTGGCTTCATTATTATCAGATAATGGAGGCATATAATTTGGACAAGAAAATTGGCTTCCAGGTGGAAAAATCAAAACTGGAAACAGAACTGTTAGAACCCAAAACCAAGATTTTGTCAAAGATGTATAACTTGCTGTTGAAATGGAATACACAGGATGAAACGGTGAAATCTGCTATGATTAAATGGGCACAAGATGTTGGACATAACATAATGATGGCTGACTGGGAACAGTTATGGACCACAGGTATGAAGTTTACGGCATGTAATGCCTTAAGAGAGAATATTATGAAAATGATTTACAGGTGGTACATGACACCAGTCAAGCTTGCAAAATCTATCATTTGCCCGATAATAAATGTTGGAAATGTAAAGAAACTGAAGGTACATTCTTTCACCTTTGGTGGACGTGCCCAAGGATTAAGGCTTTCTGGGAGATGATTTATAATGCAATGAAAAGGGTATTTAAATATACCTTTCTGAAGAAACCAGAGGCCTTTCTCCTGGGCTTGGTTGGCCAACTGGTGCTAAAGAAGGATAGAACTTTCTTTATGTATGCTATAACAGCAGCAAGAATACTTATTGCAAAGTATTGTAAGACACAAGATTTACCCACTCTGGAAGAATGGCAGATGAAGGTGATGGACTATATGGAACTGGTGGAAATGACTGGCAGAATCCGAGACCAGGGAGAAAAGTCGGTGGAAGAAGATTGGAAGAAATTTAAAGACTATTTACAGAAATACTGCAAAATTAATGAATGTTAGAATGATGTTGGATTGAAGTTAAGTGGTTTTTAGCAGCAATGTTAAAAGGAATATGTAAAAATGGATTGTTAACAGGTGATAATTTAAAGTTATTATATTTTAAGATAAGAGATTAAGATAAAATCAAAGAGGGAAAGGATTTGCTGAACTAACTAATTTGAACTGGAATACAAAAAGGGAGGTGTGAGGAGGTCGGGGAAACAAGCAAATGAAAGATAAGACATGGAAAGACTAATCTGTTTTTTAATTGTTTTTATCTTGTATTTTCATTTTTTATTTTTTTTCTTTATTTCTTCTTTCTTTTTTTGCTTATTTTTGTAATATGTTGAAACTTTAATAAATATCTTTTTTTAAAAAATAGAATCTTTTTATGGAAACATAACAGGATATGAAAAGTAAAGAACTTATTTCTCACTGTTTAACAACAGCCAGGGATTGTATTGCAAAATCCTGGAAGACCTTTAGCCTTAATAATTTGAATTGCTGGTAATCTAGGGTTTGACAAACTGCTCTTCTTAAAAAGATATCTCATAAACTAAAAGTATTTGAAGGGTAGAAGTCAAATAACCTATCTATCTATCTATCTATCTATCTATCTACACACACATACACGACATGATTCTGTTTGTTATAGGAATATTGAGTACCCTGTACCATGTTCAGAAACAAAGAATACAACCGCACAAACCTATATTGAGAATGTGATATGAGTTGTCACAAGTTTATTGAAGTACTACCTAGTATTGTTCAGTTCAATGGATTTCAGTACAAAAAAGGTGGGGAATATGACAAGGTAAGGGACAAACTGACAATACCATCTAATAAAAAATACAGCTGACAAATTATGCAAGCATTTGTTAAGCCACCCTTACCAGTTGCTCTACAAGTTTTATGGTTACCGAGCATAAATAATTCCTGTTCCACTTAATTCAACTGGTGATCCTGTGTCCCATGGAAACTGAATATGAAGAAGCAAAGTAGGCCATAAAAGAGACATGTAGTCAGATACATTAATAAGTTTTCAAACGTCACAAGTGTAAAACTGCCTTGTGTGCATTTCACTAGACATATTTTAAGTGGAGGTAATCCCTTGAAGATGTGACATTGCAGTGCTCCATGTTTTGGGATAAAGCCCTACTGCCACCCAGTTTTGTCATACCTGCGAAAGGCAGTAAGCACCTAGAAAAACCCATTGTTTTAAGACGGTATTCTGCCTTTTGCTTCTCATGAAAGGTCCCATGTCTTGGGGTTCAACACTGCCTGGTTCCTTCATAGCTCACAACACCCACACCAACTTACGGAAAAGTCAGCGGCGAAAGGGTGTTGCAACTCACATTTGTGTCAGTAAAAGCATGGACACAGATTCCTGATAGTACATCTAGTGCAGCAGGAAGTGTTTAAGAGATAGAGATAAAAACCTAACTGACTCATTCAAGTTTAATGACGAAGCTGGCTTGGCATGCTAGGTACTGTAGTATACAAGTCTTTTGATACAAGCAGTCCATAAACTCTAATTAAGTAAGAATTAATTGATCAATTTAAGAATACAAGGTGTACTCTTTATACACTAATATAAAAAAACATCACAGGCAGAGGCTTACCCATGATGCGAAAAGATGCTGGAGTCATGGGAAAATAGAGGCAATTTAGCTACTAACACAGTATGGCTTGGAGAATACAAGGTGTACTCTTTATAAACTAGTATAAAAACAAAACACAGGCAGAGGCCATGATGCAAAAAGAAGAAAAGATGCCTGAGTCATGGGAAAATAGAGGCAATTTAGCTACTAATACAGTAGTACCTCGGGTTACAGATGCTTTAGGTTACAAACTCCTCTAACCCAGAAATAGTACCTCAGGTTAAGAAGTTTGCTTCAGGATGAGAACAGAAATTGTGTGGCAGCAGCAGGAGGCCCCATTAGCTAAAGTGGTACCTCAGGTTAAGAACAGTTTCAGGTTAAGAACGGACTTCCAGAGTGAATTAAGTTCTTAACCCGAGGTACCACTGTATTTAAATAATGTTACAGAAATTCTTATGGTGACCCGGTAGAACAGCCATGGGAAGAGAGAAGCCATATTCAAGCTGGTCCCAGGCAGGCCAATGGAAGGGGTCTCACTTCCTCCATAGCTGTCAACGTTTCCCTTTTCTTAAGGGAAATTCCCTTATTCTGAATAGGATTCCTCGCAAGAAAAGGGAAAAGTTGACAGCTATGACTTCCTCCCCTCTCCCACAACCCTTATTGTTGTACAAATATCACTCCAAATCCTAGTGCTTCGCCTTCTCATCTTCAATAGGCAGTGATTGACTATTCCCTTATCTACTTGTTTCCAATATTTTTGATGGCGCAGTGTCTCTTCTCTTGAGCCATTTGAATACTTAGATACAGAAGCAAACGCTCTCAATGGACTTAATGACAAAGCCCTGCTATATAAAGGGGAAAGGCAAATATATAGACCTTCTGCAGCTCACAGTGAGCAAAGCAAGACAGATTATAACAACCCTCTCCGTTTTTTAAAATTAGGTTTCTATGCTGCCTTTTCTTCCAAGAAGCTCAAGGTGGTGTATATGGTTTTTCTTCTCCATGTTTCATCCTCACAACAGCTTAGGCTAAGAGACTGTGACTGGCCAGTGAGCTTCATGGCTGAGTGGGGTTCAAACCCTGCTCTGTCAGGTCAGAGTCCATCACTCTAACCATTACGCCACAGAAATGGAAGGAGGCGGCTGATGCTGCACTGTTACTAACCTGCCTCTGTGCCTGACACGCAACCCAAACTCAGAATGCCATCGGGCACGGTGACAAGCCAATGTGCCTCTGCCACCTGGGTTTGCCTCTGTCCCTCACAACCCAAAAAAAGGTTGTTACCATGACCTTTTACTCCATAGACCTCATGCTACATCTCTGAGATGTAACAGGAGGCGTTTTTTTGTGGGGTGTGTGGATCTGCTCCTCTCTCAGGCTCTATAGCTGGGAAAATGGATGGTGGGATCAGAGAAAAAGCTCTCATCCCATAATACTTCTAAGCCGGAGAGGGTGCAGAGAAACAGATGCTTTCTCTGCCTCTGCACTCAAAGGGCACTCCAGCGTAGGGAAGCTTGAACTCAGGGGCACAGCAAGGCGGATTCAATAATGCTACTGTTATCCACGAGTTCCCAAGAAAGCATGCAACACATGCTAAGCCCCGATGGTGGTGCCAGGAGCAGTGTTCAAAATTCGCCAGTGCATTTTGCACCTGGCTATTGGCCACGTATGGCCAACTTAAGATGACTGGGCACCAGGATGGTGCCTCACCTCTCTACCATCTGGAGTGTATGCCTGAGGATCCTTCGATCTTGGCTGTTTTCACACACTAATTCCACATCCTATAGAATTCTATCTGTTATATTTTACCAAAAAGAATTTCAGAAACCAAAAATTCGTATTGAAATACAGTCATACCTTGCTTCTCGAACGTAATCTGTTCCGGAAGTCCGTTTGACTTCCAAAACATTCGAAAACCAAGGCACAGCTTCCGTTTGGCTGCAGGAGCTTCCTGCATTGAAGCAGAAGCCGTGTCGGACGTCTGGCTTCCGGAAAAGGTTCAAAAACCAGAACACTTACTTCTGGGTTTTTGGCGTTCAGGAGCCAAAACATACGAGTACCAAGGCGTTCAAGAACTAAGGTACGACTGTATAAGGCTTTCGAGTCATCTGCCCCCAAAAGAGCCACTAGGCATTCCATTTTGGTGACTGTAACCCTGGTTTAAGGAGCCATTTGGCACCTAGCTTATATATCTGAGTTTCTAACACTGGGTCAAGGGAGAAAGTAGCAGCCTGTAGCTCAGTGAATGAGTGCTGGTGACCTGTGGTATTTGCCAGAGAGAAGTGACGGTGTTGGTGAACTTGGCAAATGGATTCATGTGTCCCTGCGTAAAGCCGTCGAGGGAGCAGACAATGACAATTAGATCATGAAATCTAATTTCTCTGAGAGGCAGAGTATACCTGCACAAAAAAAGAAGGTAGGCCACCAAAAAGCCAATCAGAAAGAAACAAATGGAAAAACAGGATGCATGGAGAAAAACAGTAGGCTCTGGCTCATTCCGTTAATCCATTTCAGTTTCCAAACAGTCTGCTCCTCACAGGTAAGCACAGAGAATCAATTAAAAACTGTCATATGCATTTTAAACTCACCATGTTACAACATTAAGATGATCCTTAACAAGAAGAGCCACAAACAGATTAAGAGAGTTGGAATGACTGACTGTACATAAGGCAATTGCTGGGCCTCTTCATATCTTACGAAGGCTATCAGCCCTCTGGGCAGTGATCACGTTACACTTTTATTTTTGCACATAGCTCTTGCGAAAAGAAAACTAAGTGGTTGCGAAGGTTTCTTCAAACCTTCTTCCCCGCAGTTTGCGGAGTCATAAAAATTGGTTGTATAACTGTAGATGCCCTACATAAATAGCTAGTCCCTCCTTCTGCTTTGCCAAGCCCTCATGACAAAATGATCTCTTGTGGGGGCAGGTTCCACCTGTAATTGCATTAGGCAAAAAGGGAGACAAAGACACCTGTCGTATTTAAACAAGCCACCATCTGAACTGAACATGTCCATTGTTGCATGTGCACCAAAGGCAAAAAACAGCAACTAAAAATAATGGGAGGAGAAAAGGAGTACGGTGGGCCTGCCATGTGTGCAAGGGTTCGGCTCTGGGGGTTTTTGCACAAAGGCAACATCGCACAAAGCCAGGAACCCCCAAAACTGCTCTCTCCATGAGGCTGTTTATTGGGGTCTGGGAAGGTGGTGCGAGAGCTCTGGGACACTGTCAGAGCTCTTTACTCCCTTCCCAAAGCCTGGCAAGTGAGGGAAACCTGCTGGTCTCAAACAATATTTATGAAATCAAAATATGGCAACTCTTGTCTGCAAGAATGTCTTCTTCAGCAGGGGATCTCCAGGTCTCTTTCAAACCAAGGTCTTAGCAGCACTTAATCCAGTGGTTCTCAAAGGGTGTGGCACTTTGAGGATTGCAAGTGTGGCAGGAAGATTCAAGGACAATCAATATTATATTTGGGGAATGATTCATGTCCTTACATAGCTGCACTTCCTGGGTGTCCCATGATCATATGATAAGCTCAGTTGTGTTCTACATTAAAAATCAAGCACTGCGAAGCACTGTTTATTTTTGTTTTCCAGTGTCTTTCCTATCAATAAAAACTTTGGTGTGGCGCAAGCCTATTTTTATTCTGAAAGTATGGTTCAGAGGGAAAAAAAGCTTGAGAACCAATGACTTAATCCAACAAAAACAAGTGCGACCTGCAACAAAAAGTTGCAGTGTACCACCCAGACATTAAAAGGGCCTGTTCAGGCCTGGAACATGCCTGTGCTGTTCTATAAAGCTTAAGATAGCAGGTGATGCTGGAGCTCTGTTTAGGACTCTGAAGTTGGACTAGAATCAATACTGGACTAGGTGGAACAATTTAACCATTAGGCAGCTTCCTACGTTTCTATAGCACCGGCTGGTTTACAGTGGAACTGTCCACTCCAAACCACTGACAATTTGAAAGCTACATAAGTAAGTGATGTGTGCGTATTCTGCAGTGTGGGCAAGGGAGCAGGGGGGGGTGAGGAATGTCCTTTGGCTCTTTCCTCTTGAAAGACCTGTGTCTAGAGCAACCTTTTAGAAACACACACTCCTCACAGCCCACATTCCCCAAACCCTAATCCTCTCCCGGGGTGTATGGGGTTTTAGGGTAGGGTTAGTACCTCTGGTGGGAGGGGGGACCACACATCATGCTTCTTCTGGGGTAATTTGCCCACCTTTGGTCCCCATCCTGCCTTCAGCTGTCACCTGTGGATCCTAGAAGCAGCCAGCATTTGACAGTGGGCATACTACAGGAAACAACTTCAACTGGCTGGCTAAACCATGTGAGGGTAGACGATAGGCCTCAAACCATCATTTAGTTAGGGACTTCCCCTGCATGAGTAGACGGGCCCCAGTGGACTGAGCAGATCAGACCAATTGTAGGTCCAATTGTCAAGAAGGTAGTTTCTGCAGTGCTGTAGAGGGAAGTGGGTGGCAGATGGGGCTCGTCCACCTGGGAGGATAACCCATCTTGGAGAAAGAAAACTCTGATCCCAAACCTCTGCTGCCTTGCGGCTATATAGTGGTACCTCGGGTTAAGAATTTAATTCATTCTGGAAGTCCATTGTTAACCTGAAACTGTTCTTAACCTGAAGCACCACTTTAGCTAATGGGGCCTCCCGCTGCTGCCATGCCGCCGCCGCACAATTTCTGTTCTCATCCTGAAGCACAGTTCTTAACCCGAGGTACTATTTCTGGGTTAGTGGAGTCTGTAACCTGAAGCGTCTGTAACCTGAAGTGTCTGTAACCCGAGGTACCACTGTGCACATTTGTGAGAAAGGCTTTGGGAGTAAATTCTGAATAATAATATCTGCTGCCTTCGGGAGAAGAAAAGGTTAAGGAGTAAACTCTACGCAGATCCAGAGTGGAGTCCCTAAGGTGGTTGGATGGTGCCATGTGCGCCTCCTTCTGGCAACTCCTGCAGCCAAACGCATTGCTCTACTTCCCTCTGGACCACATCAGTGAGGCTGAGAGAGGAGTCTTGTTGTCTAAGCAGCCCAGGACCTCCATATACACTGCTCAGGCTTGCACCCCAGAAAGGTCACTTTGGTGCTGCTAGCACAGCAAAAGCAATGTGGGAGGCAGCCGCCACAAATTATAAGCTCTAATCTGATTGGCATAAAGTACAAGTGCTATCGGTTGCTTTTGGCAGTGGGAGAGCTCATCATGTCTCAGTGTCAGCTACTGCCTGGCTTAAGCCAGGCAGCCTTAATGTTGACCCGCCACTATCTACCTGAAAAACTCACAAGGCAATAAAGAAAGAAAAGAAACAACATACAGATGGCCATCATTGACTGTGAGCCGAAAATGTTCAACTCTTTCATCAACACTTTACAGGAGACCAGACTTTCTTTGAATGGCAGCCTGTGAGAGGAGAGCTATACCTTTTTCTGGCAAGGAGAACATCCTGAAGTACCACATATTCATGGCGTACGATTAGCAGAAAGGAACTTAGAATCATAGAATCATAGAATCATAGAATCATAGAGTTGGAAGAGACCACAAGGGCCATCGAGTCCAACCCCCTGCCAAGCAGGAAACACCATCAGAGCACTCCTGACATATGGTTGTCAAGCCTCTGCTTAAAGACCTCCAAAGTAGGAGACTCCACCACACTCCTTGGCAGCAAATTCCACTGTCGAACAGCTCTTACTGTCAGGAAGTTCTTCCTAATGTTTAGGTGGAATCTTCTTTCTTGTAGTTTGGATCCATTGCTCCGTGTCCGCTTCTCTGGAGCAGCAGAAAACAACCTTTCTCCCTCCTCTATGTGACATCCTTTTATATATTTGAACATGGCTATCATATCACCCCTTAACCTCCTCTTCTCCAGGCTAAACATGCCCAGCTCCCTTAGCCGTTCCTCATAAGGCATCGTTTCCAGGCCTTTGACCATTTTGGTTGCCCTCCTCTGGACACGTTCCAGTTTGTCAGTGTCCTTCTTGAATTGTGGTGCCCAGAACTGGACACAGTACTCCAGGTGTGGTCTGACCAGAGCAGAATACAGTGGCACTATTACTTCCCTTGATCTAGATGCTATACTCCTATTGATGCAGCCCAGAATTGCATTGGCTTTTTTAGCTGCCGCGTCACACTGTTGGCTCATGTCAAGTTTGTGGTCAACCAAGACTCCTAGATCCTTTTCACATGTACTTCCTTCTGTCTGCAACAGAACTGCCAACTGAGGGTTCAGAATGCTTGCTTTCCATTCATCTCTCAGTCACTTCCAGTCCAGTTAACATCTTGAGCATTTATGCTCCCAGTATGTGCTCTGACATACAGTCCAAAGACCTATTACACGAGGAACTAGACCAGACTGGTTGCGCCTATTCCTGCTAGGAGATTTCAGTGGCAGAGTTGAGGGCGATCATCACATATGAGACAACTCTGTAGGCCACTTTGGTATTGACAGCATGAACAAGAACAGACAAAGGCTGTTTGAACTGTGCTGCTTTCACAGCCTTTGCATCACAAGCATGCTCTCCTCTATCAAGGCAAAACAGTGACTGTCCTGGAGACATCCCAGGTCACACCGTGGGCTGGACTTGTCACCAGGTCATTGGCACTGTCACATGGAACTACCATGATGCAGACTGTGACATGGATCATTGCCCAGTGATGAGTAAGATCCTTCTCCAGCCACAGAAGACCCATAGCCCAAAGCGAGGCCTCGAATCAACACTACCCATCAGTCATATCTGAACTTTGTGAATGCTTCTCTGATTCCGTCAAACAAGCACTATTGAACTGCCCCAGAGACAGCGTTGAAGCAAGGTGGAACGACATCAAAGAGGCATCCTACAACACAGCTATGTCCTCTTTTGGCAAAAGAGAGCAGCAGATCCTTGACTGGTTTGAGGCTGGCATTCCAGTTGATGTGACTGCTGCATCACTTAAAATGGTATTGGTTCAGTGTCTCAGAGCAAACAATGGGCAAAACCGTTGAGAACAGACTTTCAGTCTAGCCCAATACTATAAAAATGTCAGTTCAGTGCTATAAGGAATGCACCGTTACAACCTTCATCAAACCACCTGTGCTTTTACAACACATTTTCCTTTACGCGACGCTCTAAAAAGAGTCACTCAGTATTGCAGCATATGCACGGAATTCTGAAGGGAAGGGAGAATTTCATTGTGATTTGTAATCACTGCATACTGTACATCTAAAGCTCATGGCTTTTCAAAAACAATCCTGGGAACAACTGATTACCCCTCTTCAAGCTACAATTCCCAGAACCCTTAACAAACTACAGTTCCCATGATTCTTTGGGGAAAGCCATGTGCTTTAAAGGTATGGTCTGCAGGTGACCCTGCTCTCATCTGAAACCAAGCTTCGTAACAGGAAATGGGGAGTACACAGACTCCAGAAACAATTGAGTCAAAAATTTGTTATCCTAAAGGCTCACAGAATAGCAAAGGGGCAAAGAAGAGTTCAGAAGGTGTTCTAGGCTTATCAGGAGGTAGATGAAGAGTTGTGCCACACATTACTAGTAAAAGGTTACAGGGAATATCCAAAGTTGTTTTTGCTACAACAGACGGAAACTTAAAGACTAACACATTGTGACATAAGCTTGAATGAACTACAGTCCACGTTGTCAAACACATGAAGTGTTATCCTGAGTTTCAGATAACACGCACGCACACCAAAGATGGGGAACCCAACAACACCAACTCCTATCCTCATTGGTCACTGGCCATTCTGGCTGGGGTTCATGAGAGTTCTAGTTTGGCAATATCTGGAGGACCACAGATTACTCACCCGCAATATACACAACTGGGGCAGAAGCAGCAAGCAATGAGGACAGAAGGAAATGAAATGCAGAAAGGTATAGGCAGTGATGATTATATTATACTGGAAATATCCAGTACATGCTCACAATACATCCCCAACAAACTTCCATTAAGCCAAGAAAATAGTCAGGGGTGTATGTTAAATTTGATTGGCTGCCTGTATCTCCCTTAAGGCAGATCAATAGATTTGCTGAATGATTTCTTTCCATAGAGTCCTCTCCCATTGTTCTGCTCTTGGCTGCGCCCAGTATCAAAATCCTGAACCTCTCAGGCTGAATGGAAGTCACCCAGAACATCCCTCCACATAAGTTGCACAAGTATTCTTCCCTCCCATCTTCACACTAAGGTTTTATGCCAAGCAAGCAGGAGACACCCATAGACACTCCTTGGACAAGGCATTGGGTGCGTCTACTTAATAAGCATAGCCGTGTATGCAGTTCACAGTAGGAAGAGACTCTAGATAGGAAGTTTGTGTTTGGAAAGCCTCCAAGTTTGGAAAGCAATCCAATCAACAGCTGTTCTACCACCATGGTATTTTGCTTCTTCACAAGTAAGAAACAAGATACTATTCAACAAGCAACACTAGCGCATGAACTAACACCTTTTTTTTTTTACCTTCACTGAACAAAACCACAGCACTTGAAGTCTCATATACAATCTATTTCTTACCTCTTGAAGCTTTGACTTATTAGAAAGAAATTCGGTTTTCACCTTAGATCCTCCAGATTTTGAACTGCAACTCCCATCATCCTTGACCATAGAGCAGTCTGGCTGGAGATGCTGGGAGTTGTAGCCCAACAGCATCACAAGGGCTACAAGTTCCTCACCTCCTGCCTTGAGGGAAAAAAATGGCTGTAGTTCAGTGTTAAGAGCAAGTGTTTTGGATGCAAAGGGAATGAAGTTTCCATCCAATTCCAGGTGGGAAAGACGTGTGTCTGAAGCTCTGAAGAAGTACTAACCATCATTGCAACAGTAGTCTTCAGCCTTTTCAGATCTGGGGCCCACTGTTAACCCAAACATGCGTTTGGAGACCACACACACACAAATATGCACACACCCTTTATTTGTATGGCAGTAGGTCGCTGCAACGCATTAGTGACTCCAAACACACTGGTTGAAGACCAATCATGTAGACCACACTAAGCTTGATGCAGGGGCAACTTCGGCCCTGTGCGATGCCAAAATTCGGCACACATGCCCCCAGCCTTCCATTCTGTTCAATTTGCTACGTCATAGTTGTGACGCCCCCCTAGGCTTGGCCCCCAGTGCGGCGGAACCGGTCACACTGCTTTAAATCCGCCTCTGCTAGGTGGACCAGCGGTCAGACATGGGGAACTTCCCCATGTCCCACTTTCATCTTGACCACAACCACACAAGCATTGTGTTTTGTTTTGTTTTCTTATATGGGGAAGAGCCCTCCCTCCCTCCAACCCACCCACACCTGCTTCTCAAACTTCAGCAAAGACCTGTTTTGCAAGCTGACACCCGGCAACCTGTTAGAAAACTTTGGAGGTGTGAGAGCTGAATCAGAGGAAGATAAAGCAAAGGAGGCAACTCAACGAGACATCAAATGAGGACAGTATAGTTTAACAAGAACCTTGACCTGGAGTCCAGCTGTGAAACGAACACTGGGACAAATACGTATCACATACAAGTTGCCCCTCGTTTTTGTATGCAACAATCAAAACAACAAGACCATCCTGCATTCATATGCTGGGGACAGGAGAAGAGATGTTTCAGTTTTTTTGTTTTTTTAATCAAAAGCAGTGTTTCAAGCTACTAATAATCGTAGATTTGTAGAGTTGGAAGGGACCTCCAGAGTCATCTGCATTGCAGGAATCTTTCGCCCAATGTGGGGGCCCGAACCCACAACTCTGAGATTAAGAGTCTCATGCGCTACCCCCATATGAGCTTCTAGGAGAATAACCATATATTTAAAACGTGTATAGCAGCTATATGCCATGCCAAAAACTAATCAGAAAGAGGAGGGCAGGGAAGGGGAGATGGGCCTAAAACAGATGCAAATCAAGCCTTTCTGCCCTGAAGATGCTGGGGCGTTAGAAAAGATGAGCTGACCCCATTCCCACGTACAGTGTATTATTTTTAGGGGGGGACAGCTAAATCGCCCCACTACAGACAAGTAGAACGCTTAAAAGTATATGGCTTAGTTTGGTTAGCCAAGGGTCCCAGAGGTGGGACCGGAAATGCAAAGCTCACCTTGGTCTCTTTAACCACCCCGTTTTTCTTGCGAACGTCCCGTTTGGATAAGCTGTGCCCGTTCTGGCGGCAGTGCAGGTGTCCATTGGAGAGCGCGTTCGGGTTAGCCATTTGCTTGGCAGGAGAGCCGGCCGCCGAGCCGTGCGGAGGGTCCGGGGCGCTTTCGAAGTCGAGCAAGCCGGAGCGGGGATGAGCAGCAGGCGAAAGTTTCCGACGAGAGGGACCTGCAGCGCAAGAAGGCATCCAACTGGTCTGGCTGGCTTTTCGAGGAGATAGCTATCGCTTCAGCGAAGTCGCAGCGACCGAGAGACGAGCGGTGGTGGTGGTGGTGGTGGTGGTGCTTGTTACCTCGGATAGCGCGGAGCCGGAGCGGAGCGGAGCAGTTGCTGTTCCCGAAATCAGGGAGCAAGACGCAAATCCCATGCTGGGTCCTCCAAGGCACCTGAGTTGCGTGACTCAGTTGGAGTCGCGAAGATCGTACCAACGATTCAGAAAAGGAGGAGATTGAGAAGAAAGAGAAGAAAAGGGGGTGGAGAAGAAGGCGGGAACGCTCCAAAGGCACACGCCCTGCTCCGCGTTGAGCAAAGCGCAACCTGTGCGCGCCTTTTGATCGCGCGCCAGGAGGGCGTGCAAGATCCGAGTTTACTTATTTATTTTTTAAAAAGCAGGGGAGCACAGCGATTGTTTCTCTCTCTCTTTTTTTTTATCTGCGCGATCAGGATTATGCCGCTTCAGCGTCAGGTTGGCGCGTTTGGAAACCAGCCCTTTATTTTGGGAAGAGACACCAAGGAGGTCACATCCAAAGGTGACACCCGAAATCCTTGGTTCTCCCCACCTCTCTTGGCCCCTGATCTGCACAGTTGGGTTTCTTCGCTTTTCTGTTCCCCCACCAAGAGAGAGAGGGGGAAAAGGAGAAACCTACTTCGATAAGTTTATTTGCAAGAAGTAAACACCTCAAAAGCTTCCACTGAGCACCGCGCCCCCTTTTAAAGCCTAGGAATAGTAGGTCAGTTTCGGGTCATGGCAGAGCTGCTAAACAATAGGCTTAGCTCGATTTCGATGTTAATTCGGATGGCGGGGAGCGAAGCTGGGTTCGAGTTGCTTGCAAAGAGCCTGTTAGCCCCCTTTTTTTTACCAGGCTTGAACTCTCCAGGCGGCATTTCAGGCTTCCCTCGTAGGCCCAAGTTTGGCAAGTTGTGCCTAACTGCGTCACCTAACCTTAACCTTACCTCACAGGGTTGTTGTGAAGATGAAATGGTGTGTGTGTGTGTATGGAGGGGAACCATTTGCACCACCTCGAGCTCCTTGGAAAACAAAGGTGGCGTTTAAATGCAATAAATAAATACAAATAAACAGTGAGCAAATGCTGTCGAGGAGTGAGGCCTTTCCCTCACCCCTAAGCTGTCAATAGGCAACATTTTTATTCATTTCTTTTAAGCAAGCTATATCCCAGGGACATCATTTCCCTATGTTTCTTCAATGGTACCAGCCTGGCAATGGGGTGTTGCTGGGTCGAGATTCTGGCAAGCGCAATTTCGACCTCACTGGCACCTTAGGGAAAGCCTTCACAGAATGAAATTCCCCACTTCAGAGATAAAAAACAGGTGCCCCAAGCCTCAGTATGTTAATTCAGCACTTAACGGTTATACGGACATTCTTACTCATTGGAACAAATGAGATGTGTGCCACGATCCTATACATGTGTCTCATATCCTTCCTGCTGATCTAGTGGGATTTACCCTTAAGCTTAAGTATGCAAAGTTAAGTGCAGGGTTGCATCCTGTGTTTTCAGGAGAATGCCTTCTTGGTACTGGCACCCTCCCTGTGGAACGCCCTCCCTTCAGATGTCAAGGAGATAAAGAACTACATAACTTTCAGAAGACATCTGAAGGCAGCCCTGTATTGGGAGGTTTTTAATGTTTGATATTTTACTGTTTTATGTATGCTATAAGCTGCCAAGAGTGGCTGGGGAAACGCAGCCAGATGGGCAGACTATAAATATTATTATTATTATTATTATTATTATTATTCATGGGACAGACACATACTAAACTTGTATCCATCTAAATGAATTAACATAGAGAATAAATATAACAGAAGTCTGGATTTTTAATGGTTCCTCAGAAGTCCAAGGTTTTCAACAACAGAGACACAGTTTAATTATTGGAAACTCATGTACTTCCCAGTTGTTTTGTACTACGTAAAGGGACGATTTATCTGGGTCCCCACTCAAAATGTTTCAAGTTTTTCCTCTTGATTTTTGTTACTCTTCTTTCTGATTTCTATTATTATTTCTCATAGATCATCTTAAAAATCAACTATGAATACTAAGAAAATAATTACACCTGGAGTTGCCATATTCAGAGCGATGTTACATGCCTTTGGAAATTCCTAATGGCTCCTGAAAATGCCGTTGTCGTTGTCATCATTGGCTGACGAAGGTTGCCTCCAGAAATGTAGGAGGAATTAAAGCGTGTACCAGAAATTAAGGTTTGCACAATTAAAGTATATTAAAGTGTTTTGACATACTACCACAACAAAGACACTAAAAAACCCCCAAACTTTGTGGTAAGGAAAGTGACATAAATGTACTGAAAAGGTTTTGATGAGCAAATGAGTAACATATAAACACTATTCAAGCAAATTGGGATGAATGCTCATAATAACACAACCTCCACATAAATCAGAACAAATGCTCAATAAATACTAGACATAATCTAACCTCTATGTAAACTTGTGCAAGTAAACCAGGATAAATGCTCAACAGTGAAGGAATGCAACCATGCCGTTTGCCTGTGTTACTTCACTGGGTACGTAGTGTCTTAAGGTTCACACATATGCAGTGCCTATGTACATTAGGAAGGTAATATTTACATTAGAAATGAAATGCCTCATGTCTTTCTGTTGCTATTATAAGGAAAGAAATGTCAAAAGTAAGTGCATTTCGAAAGTCAGGGTTGGGCAGATGTGAAGACATAAGATTCCAAGGTATATTACCTTTTTTCCTGAAGGTATTTAACAATGCAGATGACAAAAGCAATCAGGCTCTGTGGAATGGGAATATTCATGGTCTTTTCCTGTAGCACAGTCACGCTTAATATCTGCTATTACAAATTAGGTGCCTAGAAACTTCTGGTGAGCACATGGAACACTCCTACCTAATCACTACCTTTTTTTGGCGCGGGTTGCTTTGTTGCTAGTTTCCTAACCATGCTATATCGCATCCAGGCTAATGGGATGCTGATGACAGGGACTCTTCCTACGCACTATTGTATTTATTAGTTTATACTTTCATATATTCACTTCCCAAATTAACTATGCCCAAATTCCTATGAATTCCATGATCTTATTCCTAGAAAATTTTCTGGAAGTCTTTTCTCCAGAACGTACGCAGTTGTGCAATTTTAATTTAATCCAATTGAATAGATTTTAATCCCCCTTTTCAAGAAAGTATCCTCACAAAGCACAATGTGTGAATGAAACAACACATAGCAACAATATAAAAATGACATAGTTTAAAACTTTAAAGCATTCAAGAAGAGCATGAGACACTTATTCCCAGGGACGTGGGTTCAAGCCCCACATTGGGCAAAAAGTTTCCTGCATTGCAGGGGGTTGGATTAGATGACCTTTGTGGCCCCTTCCAACTCTACAATTCTATGATTCTAATACTCATAAAATAGCCATAAAAGCATTCTGCTCTGTTCAGTCATAGAACAATACTGCTGAATAAAAGCAGATTCACCACCTCCACAGCCCAATTAAAATCATTCCACAAAAGTGGCAGAGAACAAGTGCATCTTCACATCAAAACTTAATAAGGAATTGGATGAAGGCCACCAGTGTAAAAGTCCTTTCCAGGATCCCTGCAAACCTAATAGTTCTCATAGGCTGGTATACAAATTGTATTTCCACAGACCTAAAGTGATCCAGTTATAGCCATAAACAGGAAAAAACGGGCCAATACCAACATCTGACACTGGCCTGCTGTAGGAAACAGACAAAAGCCACCACTCAATGGCTGCTTTTGGTAATTGTAGGTTACCTCTGTGTTTACTTATGTATTTACATGGATTTGTTGGTGGAGAACTATGAAGCCCTATGCCGTGGGTCAATATTTTTGTGGTCCTGGAATTCACCAGATCTGTGATTTTTACTGTGCAGTTTACCAATGTAAGTTTTAATTTGACAGTGGTTTTTTGTTTGTGTGTTTTTTTGTAAAATCATGCAGATTCAAAAGGATATATTTTAATTCTGTTGGATCTGATATTCACACAGATCCAATGGAAAAGCAATGTGTGCCTGTGCTGGCTCTCTTTCTGTCTTAGGGGTGTGGAGAGTTTGCTGGGTGGGGAGAGAAGCAACCAGAGTAGGTGGTGCCCAAAGCACACACCCCCCAAATTTGCTCCTGGACCAAAAAGGTTGGCCAAGTGAAATATTTCCTTCTGAACTGGAAGATTGCAGACCCTTCCGCAGACGTTACTAGTGGGTAGATAGACATAAAAAAAGATAGACATGGTTGCTGTTGTTAATGTGGAGATCCAGTCAAGTCTATGACAAATTATGTCCCATGTACTAACATTCAATGGATCCTTCAACCGAGGTTCAGATTTGCTTTGCCGTGACCCAGTGGAACAGGGAAGAAAACTTAACCAGTAGAATCACAGACTTGGCACTGAAACTAATCACTCGGAGCAAAAGTCAGTGTGGATGAACCCTAAACCTCTCCTGAACTTTGCTGTCAGATAAAAGTGGGAGTTAGGGCAATCTCATACCCAGAAGTGAAAGAATGTTTATCATGTAAGCATTTAGCAACCAAGTCAGATTCGTTTTCGTATGCACGTTTATATGTGATAGCGTTATTATATTGTATTATTTTAATGGAAGCTGTGTTGGGAATCCTTCTGGATCCATAGGTGGGACAAACATCAAATAAATATGTTAATAAGAAACGCCTCTTTGTTGTGCATCGATGCAGGTTTCTCCAAACACCTTTTCTTGCTTCAAATTAGACACACACTCCACCCCACCTCAAAACATGCAGACAGAGACACATACCATAGTTTCAGTCATCCCTCTCCCTCTCTTTCTAATTAAAAAAATTAAAAAACCAGGCAGACATCCTACTTGCAAAAAGTTCTTTGCCTCCCAGCACCCCACTCTCCTGTTTTTGGATAGTCAATCAGAGGTCAGGGGCGAGACTATGGTTTTTGGCAGTGGTGGTTTTTCTGTGGTCCTCTCATCCCTGTTAGCTGTACTGCAGGCTGTGTTAAGGAATCTCAGTTCAACCTTTTGCAGTGATGTCACTGCCCTTATATTGGTAGTCGTGGAAAATCAAGGCTGCCTGGGCCTCCATTACTGTAATGGGTTTAGAGTGGTGAATGCATCAAACATGGCAGCTTAATTTCTGGACACTCATGTCAAGCACTCCTGTATGTGCCCTGGCACACAATTTTGGAGCCACAAGTGCAAATGTCACATTTTTAGGGGTTGAAAGAAACACATATTTTGTGTGAATAGCACATGTTAAAAATGTAATGTGAAACTTATTACAGTCCAGGTATAGGGTGATAATTATATTTTCTAATCATACCAACAGAGACAGGGAGAGACAAAGCTCCACATGTTCTGATCTTTCTGTTTTGAGCTTCAGGTAGTAAAATGAAGCTGTCTTTGACCCTAAATGATGAAACTAGCGGTGGAAAATGTTTACCTTCTGCTTGGGATTAATGGGAAGGCTTCCTCATGCTACCACTTTTCCCCCAGTTAATAAGCCTGGTATAACAATAAGCTCACTCTGTACCCTTAGGTGAAATTTAAAAAAACCTGCTGGATAAGACCATCTAGTCTAGCATCCTGTTCTCGCAGTGATCTTTGGGAAGTTAATTCTCAGCTTTACTTACCCAACAGTATTGTTGCAGTAGAGGAGGATAAGCATGTAAATTTATTAGCCTGATGTAGGGCAATTTATATAGAAATCTGAATGAATAATGCTGCAAGGCACTGTGACGGATATGAATCAATCACATATCCATGAAATGTAACCTCAAAAGCAGCCATAAGACCGAAGGAGGAAGCAAGGCAAGAGTCAGCAAGTGGAAGTCCTGCTTCTCTTCTTCCCCACTGAGGCCTACCTTCCCAGTCTGCTTTTACCTCAAGTATTCTTACGGCCGAAACAGACTGCCTTTCAAGCCTTGTGCTGGCTGTGAACAGCAAAGCGGCAGTGGTTTTCAAACTTTCTGCTCTGAGAAAAACCCTTTCAGCATCAGCTATGTCTGCTGAAAACAATCCTTGCCACAGATTACCAGTGCTGCCCTGAAATGGCTAACACAGAATACTGTTTATTTATTTGATTTCTATACATAGCTGTCAACCTTCCCTTTTTTTGCAGGAAATTCCTTTATTCCAGCGCCTTTTCCCGCTGCTATCCCGGATTGTTAGATATCCCGTAGACTGTCCCCGGGACAGGTGAGGCTGCTGATCCCTTATTTTCGAGGCTGCTGATCCCTTATTTTCAAATCTGAAAGTTGACAGCTACGTTTCTATACCACCCCTTCATCCATAGATCCCAGGGTGGTTCATAACATAAAAATGCAAACAACAACAACAATGCAGAATGCATAATAAAAACCAATGCACTGCATTTAAACATTAATTACATCAGCTGTATTCATTGGCCTCCAACTACATGGGTAAAACCAATGGCCTCCAGTGTTTGCGTGATGCTCTATGGGTATAGATTTGATGAAGAAAAAATGCACGACTGGGCCTGCCCATGGGGCTGTGGACCTTTAAATAGTACTGAAGCGCTATGGAATGAACCCAAAGAGAAGGCCACAATGAGCGTTCATGTTATCTTTAAAAGAAACTTGCGTTGCAGAGGATTCTGGGTCATGTCCTAGTGTGGACACCTAGTTTTGGTAGAATGTTGGTGCGGCCTGTTACAGTTCTTTCTCACTCCCCACCCTACCCCCAATTAGTTTCTAGTATGCCACGTAGTCAACTACGTTTTGCATGTTTCAAATATTATTTGTCTAGAAGGCTCCCTGTTAGCACTGCTCATATAGCAGCTTGAATCTCTGCTTTCCCTTTTCAAACCTGCCTCCCACACCTCAACCCCCACAGCCTGTTTGAACTCCCTGTTTCCCCATCACCCATGGCGACTGTGAGTGCCTTAACACTTGGGAAGATCAGTGTCAGTGGATGCAAGCTGTCTCTTTTGTATATACATACTGGGGGCGGTATGCACAAAACCTCAAAGCACCAGTGTTAAATACAGCCACTACAGCAATCCACAATACAGTCAGATCAGAATATAAGTCAGCTGGATCAGGCCCATGGCCCATCTTGTCCAGCATCCTGTTCCCTCACAGAGGCCTGTAGGAAACCTGCAAGCAGGATTCGAGCACAACCACTCTCTCCACTTGTTTCCAGCAAGTGACATTCAGAAGTGTCACTGCCTCTGATTGCAGAGGCAGAGCATAGCTGTCACGGCCAGTTGCCATCACCAGCCTTCTTTTAAAGCTACTGTATTTTTCGCTGTATAAGACGCACATGACCATAAGACGCACTCAGTTTTAGAGGAGGAGTACAAGAAAAAAAATTTTCTCCCTCTCTGCGCAGCGCCTCTCCAGTGAAGCGAAGTCAGAACCTCAAGAGGGATCGTTGTGCAGCAAAAGCAGCGGTTCCTCTTGCTATCCTGGCTTCTGGGATAGCCATGCCAAGCTCTTCAGGGCAGGGGGAGCGTTCCTCCCATTGCCCTGAAGAGGCTTCGTGCAGCTATCCCAGAAGTCAAAACAGCAAGAGGAATCGCTGCTTTCGCGGTCCCCATTGATGTTCTGACTTATAGGATAGCTGCGCAGCCTGCATTCGCCCCATAAGACGCACACACATTTCCCCTTACTTTTTAGGAGGGAAAAAGTGCGTCTTATAGAGCGAAAAATGCGGTATTTCTCTCCATCAATCCTCTCTTGAAGCCAACCATGTTGGTGGTCATCACTGCCTCCTGTGGGAGTTAGGTCCATAGTTTAACTTTGCACTGAATGGCAAAGTGTTTTCTTTTATCTTCCAACATTCAGCTTCAGTGGAGGTCCATAAATTCTAGTGTTTATAAGAGGAGGTAGTGGGGGGCGCCGGCGGACTTTTCTTTCTCCAATTTCTCCATGCAATGCATACTTTTATAACTTCTATCGTGTCACCTCTCACTCATCTTTTCTCAACTAAAAGGTCCTAAACACAGCAGGAAGCACAGAAAAGCTTAGTGTTAAAAGCCAGCAAATGTCTAATCAGGGTTTCCCGAACTTGGGTCTCCAGCTGTTTTTTGGACTACAACTCCCATCATCTTGACCACTGGTCCTGCTAACTAGGCGTGATGGGAGTTGTAGTCCAAAAAAAATAGCTGGAGACTCAAGTTTGGGAAACCCTGGTCTAGGTGTATTCTTACTGAATGGCATTGGGTTATTAGAAATGCAAAATGGAAAGCCCGTGCCTTGGGAGCTGCTAGCTAGATGATGCCACAAAGTACCTTCATGCCCTAGCAAAGGGCTCATCCACACTTTTGCTTGACTTGCCGCTTCCCCTGCCCCAGAAAACCCACCGGGGGGGGGGATCAATTATTATTTTCAGCAGGTTTTCCTGGAAAAAGTGGTGGGACAAACAAAAAGCTGCTCACACCCATAACTAGAAAGCACCACGAGGCAAGCGGAAAACAGTTCGGGAGCACCTGTTCCTCCTCCTCCTCCATTTATTTATTTTAAACTATAAAGCTCTCCTGGAATTTCCCAGGAAGCATTTTTAGGAAGGGCTGTAGCTGCATGCACCTGCTTCTCATGCAAAACATCCCAGGCTCAGTCGCAGCGCATCTAGGTAGCGATGAGAGAGACTTCTGCCTGAAATTCTGGAGAGTGGCTGCCGGTCAGTGTGGACCGTATGAGATGGGTCTAAAACAACATTAAAAAAAACAGAACCCACCACCACTTACCACCATTTTAAAAGTAACAGTATGGATTTAGAATGCAATTTCACTCTTCTAGCGCCTGGCCCAATAAAAAAGCAAGGGAGAGATGGACATATAGGAAGTAAACCCCTTAGTTACATACTTAGGATCTGGACACCCCTGGCCCCAAAGACTTCTGGGAACTGTAGTTTGTTAAGGATGCTGGGAATAGAAGTTCAGTGAGGGATAAACTACAGTTCTTAGGGTGTGTGTTTAAAAACACGGTGTGTACCCAAACGCCAAGCTTGCACTGTTACTTGTTATTCAACAGTTCTTACTACCTATCCACTTTACAGCTCTCTTTGGTATTTCATAATTCTTTTCCCTCTATTTTTTCACAGTACGCTGAGGTACATTAGGTCCAAGTAGGCAAGGACTTGCTAAGCAAAAGCTGGCTTGCACCTCAGTTCCACCAGCTTTGTTTTCCCAACGGGCTTTCTGTGCCATTCACAGATATTTTCCAGTCAGGAAAGCTTCAACTGTTGGCAACTGTTAAAAAGGACAAGGACTTTGCCAGAGGTTTTTTTTGGGGGGGGAGTTGGCAACCTTATCTGAGACTGGAATGAGCTAGGCTGGAATCCACAGTGACATTCCTTCAGAAATGGATCTGGGAAAACAAAACGAAAACTTCAGGTCTGCCTGGTGAAGCACAGCATACATAAGTGTATCTTCTCAGAATTGCATCACACACGCACTGCGATGAGTTTTAGCAGAAACTCTCGTTTGTCACCTTCGTGCTTACCTAACCTGATAATACGCACTCTTGCAGGGAGTCACACTTGTTTGTTCAGAGCCAGCCCCTTCCTTCTGGGCCAGAAAAAGTATGTCGACGTATCCCATTCCTTGCGTATTGAGACACTGCTGGTGTGGCGGAGCAAAAGCATATACTTGACATTCCTGCCAGGCTTGTTTCATTAAGAGAAAGCACCTGCAGGTTTTACATGAGAGGTAAGATCTCTGCTGAGTTCTGTGTGGGGTCACGAACACTGTTTGCTTTGGAGAAGTTGAAGGGAGAGCATTTGACTTCCTGACTTGTCACTTCTGTACCCTTTCTAGGTCCCGAGTCTCTCCACTTAGCAGCGCTGAACTAACCATAACTGTGTCCAGTGTGAACCATATATTCAGACCCTCCAAGTGTCTCTGGTTTCCAGGGACACTCCTGGATTTATAGAAGCCATCCTAGTTGCTGATTTGATCCCAGAATGACCCACTTTTCCTTAGGATGTCACTGTTTTCATTGGAGAAATAGAAAACCTCAGGTTAAGAACTTAATTTGTTCTGGAGGTCAGTTCTTAACCTAAAACTGTTCTTAACCTGAGGTACCACTTCAGCTAATGGGGACTCCGGCTGCCACCTCGCGATTTCTGTTCTCATCCTGAAGCAAAGTTCTTATCCCGAGGTACTATTTCTGGGTTAGCAGAGTCTGTAACCTGAAGCGTCTGTAACCCGAGGTACCACTGTAATCGAATCTTGAAAGGGACAGCAAGGGTCATCTGGTCCAACCCCCGGCAATGCAGAAATTTCAGCTAAAGCAGTGGCATCGCAATGGGGGTCGGGGGTCGGTATGCCTCGGGTTCCATGCCTGCGGGGGTGACAAGAAGTCACCCCGCAGGGGCATGCGGCGGCGTGAGCAGCCATTGCACCGCCGCAGCCGCCTTTGAAGGATCCTCCATTCACAGCTGCAGCTGCGAGCAGATGATCCCGGCGCCGGCAGCAAACCGCTAAGTACAGCGCATGTGCAGCTTCGCATGCATGCACTGTACATAGCAATGCCGCACATGCGCTGTATAGCGGTTTGCTGCTGGCGCCGCTCCAGCCTGTACGGATAGTGCTGGGACCCTCCATTCGCTGCTGTTGCAGCGCCGGAGGGATCCCAGCACTGTCTGTATGGCGCTGGAGTGGTGCCAGTGGCAAACTGCTATACAGTGCATGTGTGGCGTCGCTACATACAGCACATGCATCCTATGTCGTTATGCTCGCCCCAGGTGTCACGATGCCTCCCTTCGTCCCTGAGCTAAAGCATCCAACCTCTGTTTAAAAACCTCCAAGGAAGGAGAGTCCATCATCTCTCGAGGGAGTTCGTTCCACTGCTGAACAGCTCTTACTGTCAGAAAGTTTTTCTGAATGTTTAGTTGGAATCTTATTTCTTGCAACTTGAAGCCATTGGTTTGAGTCCTACCCTCCAGAGCAAGAGAAAACAAGCACCTTCCCTCCTCCATGTGACAGCCCTTAAGATATTTGAAGATGGCTATCATATCTCCTTCCTGTCTCCTCTTTTCCAGGCTAAACATACCCAGTCCTTAAACCGCTGCTCATAAGGCTTCGTTTTCAGACCCGTGATCATCTTGGTTGCCCTCCTCTGCACACATTCCAGCTTGTCAACATCCTTCTTAAATTGTGGTGCCCAGAATTGGACACAGTATTCCTAGTGTGGTCTGACTCAGGCAGAATAGAGTGGTACTATCATTTCCCTTGATCTGGACACTATACTTCTGTTGATGCAGCCTGGAATAGCATTAGCTTATTTTGCTGCTGCATCACACTGTTAGCTCATGTTAAGCTTGTGGTCCACCAAGACCCCTAGATCCTTTTCACATGTACGGCTAGTAAGCTAGATGCCCCCCCCCCATCCTATATTTGTGCATTTGGTTCTTCCTGCCTAAGTGTAAAACCATACATTTGTCCCTGCTGAAATTCATTTTGTTAGCTTGTGCCCAGTTCTCCAATCCGTTAATGTCATTTTGAACTTTGATTCTGTCTTTTGTGGCATTAGCTACCCCTGCCAGTTTGCTGTCATCTGCAAATTTGATAAGCATCCCCTCAATTCCTTCATCCAAGTCATTTATAAAGATGTTGAACAACAACAGGCCTAGGACAGAACCTTGTGGCACCCCACTTGCCCCCTTTTCCCAGGATGATGAGGAACCATTAATGAGTACCCTTTGGGGTTGGTCAGTCAACCAGCTACAAATCCACCCAACAGTTACCCCGTTCACCCCACATTTTACCAGCTTCCTCACAAGAATATCATGGGAGACTTTGTCAAAAACCTTACTGAAATCAAGACACACTATGTCCACAGCATTTCCCTGATCCCCCAAGTTTGCAATTCCATCAGAAAAAGAAATCAGATTGGTCTGGCATGACTTATTTTTGAGAAACCCAACCTTTTCTAAATGCTCACAGATTGACTGTGGAATTATCTGTTCTAGTACCTTCCCTGGTATCGATGCCAAGCTCACTGGTCGGGTTTTCCTTTCCCCCCTTTTTGAAGATGGGGACAACATTTGGCCGCCTCCAGTCTATTTCATTTAATCCAGGCCATGTCAGCATGACTCAGTGCTGAAAATGTGCAATAATAATAATACCTGCCCATGTGCATCACACCAGAGTAATCATAATCAGCTTCTTATACCTGAGACTGGGGAGAATATCTTCCAGATTTGGGAAAGGATGTGGAGCCAGTCAATGTGGCAATGTGGCAGAGAGCTCAACTTTTTTGTTTAAAATATTCCTGACTAGCTCACGAACCAGTAAGCAAGCAAGCAAGCAATAATAGCAGCAACATTTCCCTCATCAGTCTACGTTATTCTGTCTAAGATATTCTGAATTTATGCTAGGGGACGGCACTTGTTGGAAGCAGATCCACACACCTTTACTGGAAATACTCTCAAGATGCACAGAAATGCATTCACAAGCCTCTGCAACTTCATGGAAGTATAAAATTTACACTGAGCCAACTCCTAGGAGCTGAGGTCCCTTCAGCCCGCCCCATAAAATATTTGAGGGGGCTGTCCCCCCCAAAGTCGATGGGCATTGCCATTCAAATGATGTGTGAGCCACTGCGTCATGTGGTCAGTTATGGGGGGCACGGCTTACCTGCCCCCAATATTTTATTCAAGTTGGCACCCTTGGTGTGTAGCTTTGAGATTTTTGGGGTGGGAGAAGGAGAAGGGATGTTTTAAAAATTGCTTGATATTCTCATTAAGAGGGATGTGCCGTAGTGGAAGAGCCTGCACTGGTTGCAATATCCAGCTATTGTTTTTTGCCAGTTAGTTTGGTCCAATTAAATTGAAGCTCCGATAAACATACCAATTTCACAATATCACACTGATGCAGTTTACTAACCAACAGTAAAGATTAGCTAAAAATTATTGCCTTGTATTCAATGCAGTGTTAAGGTGAATGTTCTTCCTTATGCACCCCCTAAATCCTCTGGATAAGATTTGAGGACGGCACAGGAAGAGGAGGGAATCGCCTTGCACTAGTGATAATCCTTGCACTAGTGCAAAAAATATATATATTAGTCGAATAACACCCATGGACAAAATCCAGACATTTGAAGATGCTTTTCATATTAAATGAACCTTTTCCTTTTATTAAATCAAAGATACCTGCAAGGGATTAATATAACTAACATTCACTGTTTATAATGGTTTTATTACCGGTAATTACACGTGGGTAATTCTGATTTTGTGATGACTAAACAAACCCGCAAACGATCTGTCAAAAGTGTGAGGCTCATGCTGTTATAATGATTTTAAGCTGCACACCATTGACAGCATCCGGTCTTGTGCTCCACCCCCAAGACCTTGCACCCAGTTTTGGGACATCGCTTGCACCATCCTAATTGCTCTCCTGGTATTTAGCTTTTTCATTTTTGGGAGGAAAGGCCCATAGATCAGTGGTGGAGCATCTGCCAGAAGATCCCAGGTTCAGTTCCTGACAGCTCCAGGTTGGGTTGCGAGAAACTCTCGCCCGGCACTCTTGAGAGCTTCTGCCAGTCAGTGCCGACAATACTAAACTAGATGGACCCATCAGAATTCAGTATAAGGCTGCTTCCTCTGCTCCCATGCTATTTATTACTCATGATACAGGACTGGTGGACATTCCTGCTCATTGCAGCAGCCGCAAAAGCCCAGGGAAATGACGCTGATTTTTATCACAGAGGCAGAGCCTGTTCTAGGCCACATATCCAGGAAGGTGTGTCATAACTGTTGCGCTGAGCACCGCAGTGCCTAGACTGGAGAGAAACTGCTGCAGAGAAAACGGTGTTTCGCTTTTCTTTGGCCAGGCACAGGAAGGATCGTAAAAGGCTATTTGCTTTAGATAAGCTGGGAAATGCCAATAGCCCATTGCCATTCCATGTACCTGCAGACTTTTTATTAGTTTTGTGGGCTGCGGTTTGATGACTTGAGGATGGTTTGTTGAGAAACTGAAGCAAGCTCAGGCTTGAATGTTTACACTCCTTGCACAAGTTTCCATGCTGCCACTTTAGTTCACCAGTCTCTGACTGTGTGGGATTTCTCAGTTTTCCTACCTGTCTCAAAAGGTGACTTAGGTTACCTTACAGCTCTCTTCACTACACCTGTTGCCTTTGGCTTAGCTACAACCTTTATCAAAGAAATGACGTCTCAAACATTATTTAAAATGTCTACATTTCCACCGCTACAAGTTTTATTCCTTTTTTTAAAAAAGAGGGAGATCATGGAAAATCATGCATCATTCTGCAATATGAATTTATGCTGCAATAAATGCACGTTTGTTTTTCAAACGTTGTGCATTTTGTGTAATTCCCCCCTTAAAGCTGCATTTTCCAAGTACTGTGGTACCTTGGTTCCCAAACGCTTCCATTGGCGTACGTTTTGGTTCTTGAATGCCGAAAACCCGGAAGTAAATGTTTCCGCTTTCGAACTTTTTTTGGAACCCGAACGTGCGACGCAGCTTCCACTAAGTGCAAGAAGCTCTTGCAACCAATGGGAATCGGCACCTCGGTTTTTGAACATTTTGGAACATTTGGTCTGAGAACCGATGTACCAGTGTATACAATTTTCTTAATAAATAAATAAATCTTTTTTTTAAAAAAAAAAGCCTGTGCATACTCTCCCAAGATCTCACAGCACCCAAAAATCTGAAAACAAAACCTCAGAGGAAAAATGAATACAGTATTTTCAGGCCTTCGATGTTCTATGAAGAAAGTAAAACCTTCCCAACAGAAATGTATCTAATGTTAACTTTTCTTTCAGATATCTCACCTCTTCCCCCAAATACACCCTTCACACCAATGGAATGTGGAACCTTTCCCAGTCCCCACTATCCCTGCGTTCCAACGCCACTCTATTTGAGCCAGGGATACTGTGATAGGAATTTTATGGTCTTAGATATAGGGTGATGTTCATAATTGCACATACATAGATCAACACAGGAAGTCCAACCTGGAACCATTTTCTCTTTCCTCACAAATCCTGTCTCAAGGATATGTCTGTTTGAATAAGGTGTGAGCCTGTGACCTGGCCCAGGAAATAAGTATTTTACCACTACAAAAGAATGGCCAGGCTCCCCAAGAAATCCAATCAAGTAACTTGCCAGACAGGAGATAAACTGTGACAGGAGAAAAACAACATTTAAATTTCTGTGATGTAGGTGGGATGTATCTGAGGGGTGGTCTTAGGTTACACCCCTTCTGTGATGTATGCATAATGTTTCTGGGGGTGGTCTTGATCTAGAGAATGGGAATTTCAAAAGTCTTTATAAGGCCTTGCAGGCCATTGTTCTGGGTCCTCTTCCTCTCCTGCGTGTGAGGGGAGTACCCTGTTGCAACAGATCAATAAAGATCAAGCTTACTAGCTGCTTTGCTTCTCAATATTCTCTGGTTGGCCTCTGTTATTTTCTCCTACCAATAGGGAACCTATGTAAGGACTCTATATGGGCTCTTGGATACCCCATAAGGGAAAAGGGCATATTTTTATTTACAACAGATGGCGACCACGCACGAAGGGACTTTTGGTTACCCGGATTCTGGAAGCGAGGAAGGACTGGTTATCCAGCGCGCACCAGGCAGTTTGCCAGGAGGAATAGCCAGTCTTCCATCGATCCCAGGGTCTGGAAATAACTGGAGGTTCAGCGGGGCTAACCAGAGGAAGCAATGCCTGATCAGGCCGGCCTTAAACAACCAGTCAAGAGATCCCGGGATCACCAGGACAGCGCTTGCGAAGTGAGTATGAGTAGGAAAAATGGGTAGTGGGGTGGGATTCTGCAAACCACAGCAAACCTATACTTCTCAAATCCTTACTTCTTTCCTCACTTTAACTATTGAAAAACTGCCTGCTCCTCCTTTCTGTCCTCTTGATCTCAACACCAGCCCTAGCCCTTCGGAGTATGCCCAGGCACAAGGTTGTGTGTGATTTCTTCCACTTAATTCTATATGCCAACCTATTCCTTCGGAGTTTTGCCCAGAAAGGTTGTGCAATTTCTTCTGCACTGAAAACTAACTCCCAGCGCAGCCGCACCTCTGCCATGGCGATCTTTGTTAGAAATGACCTGTGAACAGAGAACGCAAGGGCGCTGAATTCCTTTCCATCTTTCATATTCCAGAGTCTCAATCTGGCATTGCAAGTGTGCAAGCGTTCAGTAGGGACTCTGAGTTAGATTGTAAAAGGCAGGGAGGTTGCTGTGGGTTGTAGAATAGAGATTAAGTGAGGTATCCCCACGTTCCCCTTCGGAGATTTGTCCAGGTATCCCCAGGTTTTTCCCCTCGGAGTTTTGTCCAGGTATCCCCAGGTTTTTCCCCTCGGAGTTTTGTCCAGGTATCCCCAGGTTTTTCCCCTCGGAGTTTTGTCCAGGTATCCCCAGGTTTTTCCCCTCGGAGATTTGTCCAGGTATCCCCAGGTTTTTCCCCTCGGAGTTTTGTCCAGGTGTCCCCAGGTTTTTCCCCTCAGAGTTTTGTCCAGGTGTCCCCAAGTTTTTCCCCCTCGGAGTTTTGTCCAGGTTTCCGCTTTTCTGGACCCTTCAGAGTTTTGCCCAGGTCCAAACCCCTTTTAATTGAAAATGGGTGCACCTCAGTCAAAAGAAAAATAGTCCTCAGACCCCTGGCGTGAAAGAAGCCCAATTGGTGCTTACTTCCCGCCTGGACTCTGACTGTCCCCTTCAATTTGTGTTTAAGAAACGTTTTTCCTGTGTTTAAATTGTACTTAGGCAACATCCAGCAGCTGCTTATCTTAAATGTGCCATCTAAAATAAAAATGCAAGCTTGCTCCAAGTTCTAAATCTAAGGAAGCCATGTTGAACCTTATCAATCTTAAATGTTTGTTATTTGAAAGAGGCTCTAAAAGAGAGTTTTTCTCCCAAGTGGTAAAATCCTGTATACGTGCTACTTGTGTTCTGAAAGGAGGATTACCCCACCTCCTTCCTCTAGTTAAGTGAGGAGGGTGATTTTAAGTCTAATGGTAAATGATGTTGTGTTGTAACTTTTGAGTTTGTGAAATACACCTGTGTTCCAGTCTATTTTGGAAGGTGAAGTTAACCTAATGTTTCTGCTGCAAAAGCCTAGTTGAGCCAACTGCTCTCTCAAGCTAAAATGCAGTGTATGTATTTCATTAAGCATATGCCTATGAAAGTATGGTGTTCCTTCTAAGAAAAATATGTGAGTCCAGTTTTAACTTTGATTTGGTTGGACAGAAGAGTTATTGTAAGGCTCCTGATATCAGCCTCTATAAGACTTCTTGACCTCTTTTCTTAGAAAATGCCCCCCCCCCCTTGTTTCATCCTGCCTCTTTCAGGGTTTTCCCCCTCTTATTCTGTGCCAGGTAAATTTACTCCCGAGTAAGCTTCCTTTAAAGGAAACTGCAAAGAAGGGGGGCATAGATTAGGCTTCCTATGCAAGTTTAGGAAAAATTGTCACTTTTGTATTCCTTTTAAATCAAATCTATGGCTGTTTTAATTATTTGTGAGTGGTTATATCAATTGAATTAACTTTGCTTTATAAAAGATCCTCTCCCTATCCTAGGAAAAAACTGTTCAATTCAATCTTCCTTTATTTCTCTAGGAACTTGCATTCTTTAGTCTAAGGAAGCAAACTCACTCAAACTAGCTTCAAGATCTGCTAAAAGGGTTCTGTGTAAAGATGGGTACTTTTATTTTCCTCTTCCTTAGTACATGATAGGCGCATGGTTTGTGATAGGCGCATGGCTTGTGATCTCTTCCCCAGTTGTGTCTGTGTACATAAGTATGTGTGTGTTTCTGGTAGTATAAATCTTGCTATGAACCCTGTATTTTAGGGTTGGACTAGATGACCCCAGGTCCCTTTCAACTTTCCCAATTTGTAGCTGATGTGTTGAAATTCAGCCCAGATTTGCTCGTGATGTTTGAAGCAGAACTGGTGATATCAGGCATTTAAGTGATTACAGTGTTTATCATTTTGTCTATTATTTACAAAAATCAGACTTAAAAGTCTACTCAAAGTTTAAGCACATACAAATGAATAATCAAGTAGAATTAGCCTTGACCAATCCTGTAAATAAAGGGCAGTAAAATTTGTCTGCAAATGGTAAGGCTGAAATGACTGAGAATGTTAAAAAAAAATAAAATCCTATGAATTCTAACTCTCTGGCCATTTTTACTCATAAATAAGAGAGCGGTTGATTGTTCCGCGAATGACCAGATAAAATGACCAATAATGATAGCCCTTTCCTGTACATTAAGGAAGCACTCCTTTTGCTTGGGCTGAAATTGCTAGCTTTGGTGAATACTTGAATTGCTTAGGTTTTTTTTGTTTTAGAATCTAACCCTATTTTTAAAATCTACTCCTTACCTTTCCCTTCCTTATTCTAATTGAGCCAAAAGATGCAACATTTTCAATGGTATAAAAGGTTTGCTGAGACATGAACTCTGCACATGCACAGAGGCTAGATCATCTTACAAAAAAGAGAGAGCGAGAGAAAGGAGGGGGGAGAGAGAAGGTTTGGAGAGCGTGAAACCTATCCAAATTTCCTTATGTAAAACTTGGAACCATTGAGGGAAATCACCCTTAATGTGTTTTGCTCCAGGGGCTACTTAAGACAAAAGAGTTAAGTACTGGACATGCCAAATTCTTTTCACAGGTAAATATCAAAGCACTCCCACTGTGAGTTCCTCTCTTGATTCCAGTAGTAGATAGGTAGCCGTGTTGGTCTGCCATAGTCAAAATAAAAAAATTCCTTCCAGTAGCACCTTAAAGACCAACTAAGTTAGTTCTTGGTATGAGCTTTCGTGTGCATGCACACTTCTTCAGAAGTGTGCATGCACACGAAAGCTCATACCAAGAACTAACTTAGTTGGTCTTTAAGGTGCTACTGGAAGGAATTTTTTTATTTCCTCTCTTGAGTAGTTTCTCCCCCCCCATGGGATTTAAATTTTATAACAGTTTTATGTGTGTGTGTGTGTGTGTGTGTGTATATGCCTATGCATTTTAGGAACAGCATTTCCTGACAGACCTCTCACATGAAATAATTTTCCCTTTCAACAGAGTGTCCTTTCTTTTCTCCCACAGCACAAATGATAATGAGGGGATGCAAACAGTGATTTAAATACTCTATAAAAAGTAATTGCATTTGTTTTTCTTTTTGTCTTTCTTCCCTTAAAGCCAAACAGTCACTTTCTTTCTGTTCAGCAAAACAAGTCTGAATCCCTGCTATATTAGTGACTTCCCTCTATCTCTTTCTGGCTTTGACATTTTTTTTAGGTTACAAATAATCTGTTTTCGTTTATTAAGTTCGTTTTATCAGTTCTTCCATTATATATATATGAAATTAATCGAAGCACAACCAAACATTGTTTGTGGAATGGTATTTGTTTACCTTTTTGCCTGAGCGTTTCTTAATTCTGTCATTTTGGCTAGTGCAAGGTACTTGCACAACTTTAAATTGCCATTCATTTTTTCTTGGTATTAACTCTTTTCCCAGTATTCCGCTATTAACATTACAGCCGATGTTGTCACATCAAGAAACACTCTTTTATTTTCATTTGGGATGTTAGAATGCCAAAACAGATTACTTCAGATTACTTCAGGTTACTTATTAACTGTGTGTCTTAGCATTTATTTATTTTTGGTTCCTCATAGGTCATTTTGTGTGTGTGTGTTTTACTTTGGGGACATGTTCATCACATGTTGAAAGTCAGTTTCATGAAGTTCTTTTATTGGATAGCACATGGTGAATTTTAAGTTTCCCCCCCATTGTTTTCCCTTTTTTTCAGTCCAGTAGTAATCTGTGCGGTTTTTGATAATATCTTTGTATTATTTAATAATAGTTCTTTTCTGAATCTGATGTCTTTGTGTCAAGTCTGTTTTCATCTAACTGGTAATCTAATTTTTTGCTTACTTTTTATTTTTTAACCTTTCTTGTATTTTTTACAGTTCTCTTTCTCTACATGTGGAGTAATTTTTTATTAAGTGAAGGAAAGCAAACAAACTTAGCAGATAATAACAGTAATTATATGGAAATGTGATAATGAATAAAATGTTTAATCCACTAAGATTGTTATTATTTGCAGCTTCCCATGGAAACTGGAGGACATCCTTTTTGCCTTTTGCCCCTTCCTTGTCTAACTGTGTTTTTAAGTCACCCCAAAACCCTGCCCCCTTACAGGATATCACTTCTATAGATGTGCAATGATGAAAAGCAGCAACAACCCCTCAACTCAGCCATCACAAGACCTGCAACAACAGACACCAAAGTTTTCAAAGTGCCCACAGCTATCTCTTTCAAAGGATATAGACTGACGGGGGAGTGGGGCTGACAAAGGGGGGAGGAGTTGAATTGCAAGGACATTTTCCCACTTTTGAACCTTAAGACTGTGCTCCAGGATTGAGAAGATCACAATTGTCTCAAGATATGCAACTGATATTTAATTAGTGTTTTTTTTTTTATGTGTTATTACGTAGGAATGTTGAAATGTGTCTGACAGTGTGTTATTTCCACAAGGGGGGGGATTTTTTGTGTGTATCTGTTTTTATGTTTAATGTCTTGTTGCTTACACACCAATGGAGAATTCTCATGCATTTTATACGTTCTAATAGCTCACACTATTGTGTAGTCCAATGTTTAGATCAATTTATAACCACATTTCGTTGTCCCACCTGGCACTATGCCAACTTTCCCTATCCATTTTAAAATGTGTTAAAACTCGCTTTACCAAGGAGAAGCTTCTAAGAAACATGAAGGTGCATATGCTTTGGTTTAGCAGGAATGATCCCTTATAGACTTAAATTGACTTATTTGGACAACTGCCCTTGTTAAGAATGGTTTTCTTTTAACAGATTGGTTTGAAGAGTTGAGAACCATGGGGCAAGATAAATTCAAATTGGACTCAGTTTGAATTGGGCAAGTGTATCCAGGCTGCAGTTACCTTTTTGGTCCTTTAAGTGCAAGTGAGCAACTTCCCATGAGTGCAAGACCACAGCCTATAATAAAATCTCATAGAAAGGCCAAGGTGAAGGCATCTCCCTCACGAGATGTCCAACCTGTGCCAGCTATGGTGAATGCCAGGCGACATGGTTAATTGAAAGCCCTGAGGGGATTCAACAGACAGGATGTGTTGCTGTAGCACTATGTCAGTGTGAGACCACAGAAGAGCTAGCTTGACACCTGAGACACACACAAAAATGGCGAAGGACAAAACACCAACTGCATTTTTCAGTCATTAGTGGACCTTCCTGCTAGGTGTAAAGCATAGAACACTATTGAGTAAATAGTCTCTCCCAAAGTGTTAGAATGCCACAAGTAATTTAGTAGCAAAACGCAACATGTGTTATTTTTATATGATATATTTATACAAAGACATCCATTTACAACATATGATGTTATTATTTGTGGGGCAAAAATTTTTAAGAAAAATTCTAGCCCCAAAGGGGGGAATAATGTGATAGGAATTTTATGGTCTTAGATATATGGTGATGTTCATAACTGCACATACATAGATCAACACAGGAAGTCCAACCTGGAACCATTTTCTCTTTCCTCACAAATCCTGTCTCAAGGATATGTCTGTTTGAATAAGGTGTGAGCCTGTGACCTGGCCCAGGAAATAAGTATTTTACCACTACAAAAGAATGGCCAGGCTCCCCAAGAAATCCAATCAAGTAACTTGCCAGACAGGAGATAAACTGTGACAGGAGAAAAAACAACATTTAAATTTCTGTGATGTAGGTGGGATGTATCTGAGGGGTGGTCTTAGGTTACACCCCTTCTGTGATGTATGCATAATGTTTCTGGGGGTGGTCTTGATCTAGAGAATGGGAATTTCAAAAGTCTTTATAAGGCCTTGCAGGCCATTGTTCTGGGTCCTCTTCCTCTCCTGCGTGTGAGGGGAGTACCCTGTTGCAACAGATCAATAAAGATCAAGCTTACTAGCTGCTTTGCTTCTCAATATTCTCTGGTTGGCCTCTGTTATTTTCTCCTACCAATAGGGAACCTATGTAAGGACTCTATATGGGCTCTTGGATACCCCATAAGGGAAAAGGGCATATTTTTATTTACAACAATACATAGCAAAGCTGTGGGATACATCCAGCATAGCACAAAGTCAGGGTCCTCTCAGCACAAGGATTTCTGCATGCGCAATGGGACTCCCCCCATTCTCCTCCCAGCTCCCTAACCGTTCTAGGGGTTTTGCCAACCCTCCAGAGCAGGGGTAGGCCAACTAAGGCCCGGGGGCCGGATCCGACTCAATCGCCTTCTAAATCTGGCCCGCGGACGGTCCAGGAATCAGCGTGTTTTTACACGAGTAGAATGTGTGCTTTTATTTAAAATGCATCTCTGGGTTATTTGTGCGGCATAGGAATTCGTTCATTTCTTCCCCCAAAATATAGTCCGGCCCCCCACAAGGTCTGAGGGACAGTGGACCGGCCCCCTGCTGAAAATGTTTACTGACCCCTGCTCCAGAGACTATATCATGGGATGGGGGGGGGGGCTTGTCCCATTCTGCACATGGAAATTCTTGCATTGATGGGAGCCTCAACTCAATCCTATATGCATGTTTACTGAGAAGCCCTGTGAATAATTGGGACTTACTCCCAGGTAAGCATTCATAAAAGCTGATGCCATTAAACAGAACTCTATGCATGTTTACTTGGAAGTAAGTGTCCCTGTGGAGGGTTATTCCCAGTGTGCGTAGGCCGTAGGACTGTAACACAACAGCTCACGCCTGTGCATATTTGCTCAGTTACTCCCAGGTAAGTGTGTTAAAGTTTACCACCTTAGTTACTAATCTGAGTTGGGGCATGAAGAGAGAGTAGTGGTTTAAATATTAACTCTCTGTTGGCGTGGTAGTCTTAATTCCTCCCCAAGCTTTTGTTTCCTTAGCTGGTTTGCAAATATTTTGTGTCTCAAGCTTTCATCAAAATGGCATATTCTCTTCCACTAAACTTGTTACACTAAAGGAGGGTAGAACCGCTGCCTGTGACTCCTCTTGCAAGGCCATTTCCTGTGACACATTGGTTGCGCTGCACATTCCTTTATGCTCATGTCACTCTAAGCAACTTTGGGCATCGTGGATTAGTGACACAGTTGATAATTGCCCTGGACCAATATTTATTCTCTCATTAGCATGTTTAATAATATGCTTATAGGGTGATATGGAAAATTCATTTGTTGAAAGGTTACAAGAGGCCAACTGTGTGCAGGCCCAGCCCTTCTTGGGAAGATACCTTAGCTTGGCAGTAGAGCATCAGCCCATAGCTGTCAACTTACAGATTTGAAAATAAGGGACCAGAAGCCTCGAAAATAAGGGATCAGCAGCCAAAATAAGGGATTTTCAGAGCAGAGGTATCTTCAACTTCTGAGCCCCTCCGAGCCAAAGGCAGAAAGCCCAGCCACCAGCCAAATGAAGCCTCAAGCGGTGGTTCCCACAACACAGCAACCCGGCAAAGGGGATGCAGCAAGGAAAACCACGTCACCTCTCGCTGAGCAAAAGTGAGTCCCTAGGCAACATGGCTGATTTGTTTGGCACAAGGCATGCAAGCTCCACCCCCCAGTCGTTCTTAGACTCCTTATTGGGTGAGCAACGCAGCCAAGCAACACAGTTGGAGCCTCCCTCCTCCCTGGCCAGCAGGGAGGGAGGGAGAGGAGCTGCTTCCTTTGAAACCTGGGAAATTTAAGGGACATCATCAATAAGGGACAACAGCGGGACCCAGTGCTGGGATAAGGGACTTCCTTGCCAAATAAGGGACGGTTGACAGCTATGCATCAGCCTCATGTGGAGAAAATTCAGGTTCAGTCCCTGGTGTCCTGAGGTGTGGCTGGGAGAGGCCTCAGTCTGAAACCCCAATACATAGCTAGATCATAGAATTGTAGAGTTGGAAAGGACCACAAGGGTCATTTAGTCCAACCCATAGCAGTGCAGGAATCTTTGGCGCAATGTGGGGCTCAAACCCACAACCCTGAGATTAAGAGTCTTATGCTCTACTAAGTTATCCAAGCTAACTAATGCTTGACCTAATGCTTTGACTTAGAGCTCGTCCACGCTTCCGCTTGTCCAGGAAAACGCGCTATTTACTGTTGAATCGGTGCAAGCATCATCTAGGTTTTCTGCAGATTCATGTTTGCTCTGATGCAGCAGCAAAGAGTTGGTTTTGCTGGGCAAAGTGGCGGGACAAGCGGAAAACCTCTCTGACCCGTGCTTTCTATGCGTGGGACAAGAGGCAGCTTCCTGGTCTCCAGGTCTCCTCTGCTTCTTAGTGTTGATCAATGAAAAGCACAGGATTACAAACTGCATGACTATTTGGCTCCTGTGTGTGCAAGATGAGGTGTCTAGCTGAGTGATTTCCGGTGAATTGATTTGTACAATTACTGATTTGTACCCATCAACACTTCAGGAAAAATGGGAGACGCATGTTTTGTCTTTAAATAATGGATTCACCAGATGACAGGCAGCAATCCAAATGACTGAGTCATTTCTTCGTGTTCTAATACAATGCTCCACTGAATAATTTTTGAAATATTAATTCCCAAGTCTCCATTTTCCTGTAGCTCATAATGTGTATTTATTTGCACATTTATTTAAAGTGTACACTAGACATACAGCTTCCTAGCGTGTGTGTTTCACTCAGCCTTTGTCACTTATATTCACTCCACAATGAAAAAGAAAGAGGACAATTAAAATATGATAATTATTTTTAAATCTCTTTCTCCGCCCCCACTGATGCTTCCTTGCCCATTCCAGGCAAGGAGACCTGTTTCTGCCCCAGTTTGCACATCATGCTAAGCCAAACTTAGGGCAAACGGGCAGGCTTCCAGAGAGGAGTTTGCAATTGCTTTGTCCTCCCAAGTCTGCTTTTGCGCTGCACTAAACCAAGGTTTGCTTAATTATGCCTGTCGTCTGAACCCAGGCTCATGGTTAAGATCTCTCCAGTCTAACTTTGGTGTAGCTCAGCTCAGTGGCAAAAAGGACTAAGGAGAAGCAAAACGGCTGGCTGCTCCTTTGGCCTGTGGCCCTTTGATTATTCCGAAGTATAGAGCTTTTTTAATTATTATGTTATTTATCATTTTCAATATTACAACAAATTCACAAAATTCCCTTTCCACCCTTCCATGGTTTAGTGTTGTTTTATCTTTTATTGCTATGTATTCTAGTTACTCCATATTTAATCTTTCCAATTTATAACTCATTTACCATTCCCCCTGCAATTATTCTAATCCTAACATTTTTAGCTGTTTGCAATTAAACTTCAAATAATCCACAGATTTTCCCCGTTCTTTCTTAAACACTTCTTCTTCCTGATATCGAAATCTGTTTGTTAAGTTAGTCATCTCAGCATATTCCATTAATTTAGTCTGCCAGTCCTGCACTGTAGGGGCTATATCTTCCTTCCATTTCTGGGAATATACCATCCAGGCCACTGTAGTTCCATACATAAATAAGTTTATCTGTTCTATAGCTATATCTGTACCCAATATTCCTAAAAGACAGGCTTCCTTAAAAGTTTGTTTAAACATTTTTTTTCCATTTCATTATAAATCATCTCCCAGAAGTCTTAAGCTACTTTGCACGTCCACCACATACGGTAAAAAAAAAAGTCCCTTCCTGTTCTTTAGATTTCCAACAAATATCCGTTTCTGACTTATACATCTTCGCCAGCTTACTTGGCGTTAGATACCACCTATAGAACATTTTCATATAGTTTTCCTTTAAAATATAGCACGAAGCATAGAGTTTTAAGCACAGAAGATAGTCAGGAGAACAGCAACAGGAGGACTGACAATGGGAGGGTGGAGGTGCTGAATTCATGGAGTTGTAGAGTTGGAAGGGACCCTATGGGTCATCTAGTCCAGCCCCCTGCTATGCAGGAATCTCAACTAATCATCCATGACAGATGGCCATCTAACCTGTGCTTAAAAACCTCCAAGGAAGGAGAGCCCACCAACTTCTGAGGGAGTCCATTCCACTGTTGCCATCAGAAAGTTTGTCCTGCTAGGATGTCAGCTTCACAGCCACATCTCTAGGGTTGTCTACTTATTCACTAACACCAGTCAACCAGTATACAGGATGAAGAAATAAGTGCTATAACTTTTGTAAGTGCAGGAATGTAACAGGAGCAATAGGAGGATATGCTGATTCACTTCCTCACCCTTTCCTCCTCATTTTGCTGGGCTTTTCATGGTAACTGGAGTTCTGCTTTAAGTGTTTTAAATGCAGGAACTCTGCCCTCTCATGTAGAAGGATGGCAATAAGGATGCAAAAAATCATCTACTTCCCTAGGATAAAGTGCATTAGCTTACAATGTATATTTTTAACTGTTGATTCTATTAATATTTTGATTTGTTAAAAATGTATTTAACTTCAAATTTTATTGACATTTTTAAGGTACATTGGTACCTCGGGTTACATACGCTTCAGGTTACATATGCTTCAGGTTACAGACTCCACTAACCCAGAAATATTACCTCGGGTTAAGAACTTTGCTTCAGGATGAGAACAGAAATTGTGCAGCGGCGGCACAGCGGCATCAGGAAGCCTCATTAGCTAAAGTGGTACTTCAGGTTAAGAACAATTTCAGGTTAAGAACGGACCTCCGGAACGAATTAAGTACTTAACCTGAGGTACCACTGTATAGTTTATGTTTTTTGTAAACTGCTTCAAGATTTTATTTGAAATTAAGTGGTATGCACATTTTGTAAATAAATAAATCTCTGCTGTAAATAGGGGCGTCTCCAGACTGTCAGTATTTTGTAATTCGAGTGCACACTGGACACTGGAACCTTCAACCGCCAACCTTCTGATTGGCAAGCCCAAGAGGCTCAGTGGTTTAGACTACAGCGCAACCAGGAAGGAACACTTGCACATGCTCATAAACATGCAACCCAAGACAACAGAATTTTGAAATGCAGTGGCAGTAAGCAACACAGCTTACATGCTGTCCAGGAACTCTTGAATCTGGGGAGCTGCTCGGCCTACTATGAAGTGCAGCGATTGACAACAGCAGTTTTAAAGTGACAACATCAGTCTGAAGGTCAGTGTTTTTCTAGAAAAAGTGGTGCTGGGACTCACCATGAACACCTCCTTTGTGCTCTTATAACGGCAATGGCGCCCACCTGAGAGGGGCTGGAACTGAGTTCTGGCTGAAAAAAATCCCTGTGAAGGTTAATGCAAAAGCTTGACATAGCAAACAAACAAACAATTCATCACAAAGCATTGTTTTGGGGACTGCAGCACAGTTTTCATACACTTTTTGGAACCCTTCCGCTTCAAATGATTGCAAAATTCTGCCAGAAACGCTAAACAAACTTTAGTACTGTATGAGGAAAGCCCACAAATATCTATGCTGTCAGCTACCTCAAGTCCTGGTCTCTAGAGTCTTTGGAGTTTCCTGCTCAGGAAAATGCCTTTAAAAAAACACCAAAAAAGGAAAGAAAAAAACCTTGGTGAAAGATCACAATTGAACCACAGTTAAAAAACACTTGTGTATGTCGATTATTTCAGCTTTCTAACAATTGAAATACATGAGAGTTGTATTGCCCGCTAATGATGGGAAACACCAGCTCTGCGGACGCTCTCCATTAGTATGATTTATCCAACCCAAGTTAAAAGTACTTAAACTTGGGTTGGATGAATCATACTAATGGAGAGCGTCTGCAGAGCTGGTGTTTCCCATCATTAGCGGGCAATTGTGATGGTTTTAGTGCTGTTCAGTTTCAAAACACAACACTTAGGTTTTTGTCTTTTTCAGTCGAGAAAGTGAGATCATCCCTAGTCTCCTGATCACGTGACTCCGAGACCAGGGAGAAGAGTCGGTGAAAGAAGACTGGAAGAAATTTAAGGACTATCTAAAGAAATATTGTAAAATGAATGAATGTTAGAAAGATGTTGGATAGAAACTAAGTGGTTTCCAGCTGTAATGCTTTAGGAGACATGAAAAAAGGATTATAAATGGGTAAAAGTTTAATGGCAAGGATTTGCTGAACTAACAGGTTGAACTGGAATACAAAGAAGGGAAGTATGAGGAGGTCGGAGGAAATAAGGGTATGGAAGTTATGCCATTGAAAATTAATGTGTGTTTTTAATTGTTTATTATTCTGTATGTTTATTTTTCATTTTTTTTTATATCCAAAAAACTTTTAATAAATATCTTATATATAAAAAAAGAATCATACTAATGGAGAGCGTCTGCAGAGCTGGTGTTTCCCATCATTAGCGGGCAATTGTGATGGTTTTAGTGCTGTTCAGTTTCAAAACACACTTAGGTTTTTGTCTTTTTCAGTCGAGAAAGTGAGATCATCCCTAGTCTCCTGATCACGTGACTGTGACCTTCACATCTGGTATGTCAACACACAGACACGCCTTCTTGTCTTTCATCTCTGCTTCCAGTGCCTTTCTTTTTAAACGATATGTTTTATGCCGTTTTACATTTGACATGCTAAGTTGGTGTCCTGTGTGTTCCTTAGAGAAATCATTTTCTGAGCTCTGGTGAAGGAACTATTAATCCCAGTGTGCAAATACCTCTTTGGGGAAGCAGATAATCCTTTGATATCCAGGGGGTCTATTTTTTTTCTTCTTTTTCTTTTAGCCAAAGTAAATATGGAAATGGAAAGGAACAGGAGAGGATAGTGCTTATAGGACAAAAATATAATGTAAAAGAGGTCCAGGGAGAAGGGACGAAAGAAACTTTAAGTTTTAGTAGGGTGTGGCGAACATGATACATGTTGAGTGTGAAAGGAGATTGGGAAAAGAAAGTGCAAGAGATAGATATATAGAAAGAAAGACATATGGAAACAAGAAGGGAAAATATAAAAGAAAAAGCCTCCAGTTAGTGTCCCTGGGCTGGCAAATTCTGCCTAAAATCAGGAGTCACGTTTTACCTCCAGAGCAAATGTCTGTACTTAGCTTGAGGAAAGCTGAGCTACAGAACTCCTTGCTGGAAAATGAAAAGAATTTAGCAGAGATGGGGTAGATATCAGTAGAAAGTGATATTAATTGCTGGTTATTATTAATATTATTAAAATCTGCAAGCTGCTGTTCAACCGTAGTTCTCAGGGTGGTTCACGACATAAAAATACAAGATAAAAACACAAAATATATAATAAAAACAAGAACAACCCCCCCAACCAATACCCCCTCCACCCTCCATCTGCCACCATTTTGTGACTGACTCTGCCCCTGTGCCGCCATTTTGTGACTGGTGGGCCTCAGCAATTTTCAGCTGTCTCAGGTGGGCATTGTGGGAAGAAAGCTTGAGAGCAACAGCCTCATGCAATGAGAGAGCGTGTGAGGCTGAGTATAGTAGCTCAGCCCTACCTCCCCGCCCTAATTATTAGTAGTTTGATTTTTATCAAAGGTTATTTATATCTGCAGAGCTGACTTGGCTTTGCACGTCTCTGCACGTTTTCAAAGTCAAATATTTCAACACTATGACAACAACAACATAGCTCCATGCAAGTAGAAAGCTAGCTCAACAGGGGAAAGAACCTTTCTCCCTGATAGGTTACTTGAAGAAAATAAAAATAAAAATGCAGAGCCTCATTAAAAAATGGTGCTCCCACCCCACCTCAAGATAGGGTGGCCAGGTAAAAATCAGGAAAAAAATAAGCACAAAACTGGGAAAGGGAACACATAGAGGAACTCTTAAGTATTTAAAGAAGGATTTACTACAGGCATGATTCTGAATAATAAGGGGCTCTATAAATATATGTATGCACACACACAGACAGAATGGGATAGAGAAATATGATACAATGTAAAAATGATCAAATTGGTTATTGTGAAAAATAGATTTACGAAACTTTTATACATAAATATCAATAGTTATGAGTGGCTTTCAACTAAACAAATTTGCCAGCAGAATGACCTCTGCTTGTGCAACAGGGCATTTTCACTCTCCCCTCCCCTCCTGTGCACCCCTTGCCATCCTCAAATATGCTCCGGAGGGTTGGGGGAAACCCCAGAACAGATTTAGAGGTGGAGGTGGGGAGGAAGAGGGGGTAGGTTCTGCGGTGCAAGTGAAAGTCGCTTTGTTCCTCCAAAGTGCTACTTATTGCCATGTTGATTGTAAACCTATATCTGTGTCTCTAGAATGTCAAGAACAAGACTTTTATTTAACAAACCAAATTATAAACAGAAAATCTAAAAATGCAAAATTGATTGATAACATTATTAATTATTACTAATAGTAACCGATAGGTCTCAAGGTGTAGCCTCAGAAGTGTTAATTTTTTTTAATAATGTAATATCTAAAATTTAGATATCAAATTTCCATATGGCTGAGAAACCATTTAATATAGCAATTTGCATGACAATACGTGGGTGGTGCTGTGGTCTAAACCGCTGAGCCTTGGGCTTGCTGATCAAAAGGTTGGCAGTTTGAATCCCTGCGACGGGGTGAGCCCCCGTTGCTCGGTCCCAGCTCCTACCAACCTAGCAGTTCAAAACAAAAGCATGCCAAAAAGTGCAAGTAGATTAATAGGTACTGTTCCGGTGGGAAGGTAAACGGCATTTCCATGCGCTGCTCTGGTTTCACCGGAAGTGGCTTAGTCATGCTGGCCACATGACCCGGAAAAACTGTCTGCGGACAAACGCCGGCTCCCTCGGCCTGTAAAGCGAGATGAGCACCCCAACCCCAGAGTCGTTCGCAACTGGACTTAACTGTCAGGGGTCCCTTTACCTTTTTTCTACTAATACTACAAATTAAAAAGGGACGTGGCGCTGTGGGTTAAACCACAGAGCCTAGGGCTTGCCGATCAGAAGGTCGGCGGTTTGAATCCCCGCGACGGGGTGAGCTCCCGTTGCTCGGTCCCTGCTCCTGCCAACCCATGTAGCCTTTGCAAAGATCCCAACAAAGGAGTAAACCACCAACGCTAATATACGAAATGTTGGTCTTCCTTCCAGTCATTTAGTGATAATTACTGTTGGCATAGCGGGATGCGGGTGGCGTTGTGGGTTAAACCACAGAGCCTAGGACTTGCTGATCAGATGGTTGGTGGTTCGAATCCCTGCGACGGGGTGAGCTCCCGTTGCTCGGTCCCTGCTCCTGCCAACCTAGCAGTTCGAAAGCACGCCAGTGCAAGTAGATAAATAGGGACTGCTTTCTAGTGGGAAGGTAAACGGTGTTTCCGTGCGCTTCTCTGGTTCGCCAGAAGTGGCTTAGTCATGCTGGCCACATGACCTGGAAAATGTACGCTGGCTCCCTCGGCCAGTAAAACGAGATGAGCGCCGCAACCCCAGAGTCGTCCGCGACTGGACCTAATGGTCAGGGGTCCCTTTACCTTTACATTTGCTACTAATTAAAAGTGCAGGCACCCTGTCCAGTTTCGTGTTTGTCAATATAGCCTCATTATTCTATCATTTCATCCTGTTTCATGTGCAGATTCAGCCTCAGCTTAACCCCTTGCACACTGTGCAAACGCCATGTAGCATTCATCAGGATTTCTGCAAGCTACAGGTCTGCTGTCAACCTGTTCTTTGGCTTATGTAAAAAAGGGGCACAGTTTTAAGCCCTAAAGTTATTCTAGCCAGCGAGGCCAGAAGTTAGGGTTCATGGGAATCGATGCTTCAACATCTGGAGGAGAGCCACAGTTTAATTTGGTAGCAGAAAGTGTTTGCCTGATGGCTTCCTCGGCACCATAAAAATTATGTCACACTAAGAGATACAGGCAGCAATATATCTCTAGGCAAAAGTCTGAGCCAGAGGCAAGAGCCAGAAGCCAGGAGTTGCAATAAGGGATCAGAGTGGGAAGATAAAGCCAGGAGTTGGGGCCACAGAGTAAGTCAGAAGCAGCAGAGAAACCAGGAGGTAGGACTTGAGTTAAAGGCAGAAAGAAGTCAGGACTAAAAAGCAACCAGGCAATATAAGAGAATGCCAAAGCTTGGCAAGGTTGTGTTTCGCAGTTAAGGCTCAATGGGAAGAAAAAGCCCTCTTCTGCTCCTTCAGAATGACCCAGGACCCAGCCTAGGTGGGCAGTCCCAGCACCTGAGAGTATCTCATTGCTGCAGCATCCTGTTTGGTGGCCCAGCAATATGGAGTAGCTGCAGCCAGAACCAAACACTTGTGTTCCAGGACCTGTAGACACCCAGGCAGGGGCCGAAGTAAACAATTTTTTCATTCTAAATTTGACCAGAAGAATGAGAAAGGTGCTTGAGGTTTGCAGATAGCAGTCAAGAAGCAGCCTTGAAGAGATGTAAGTCTATGCCACTGCTTTGGGGGAGAATGATCGTTTTTCAGGACATGAACCGCTTGGTGCTTATCGGACCCTCCCCTGCTCAAATGACCTGTCTGTAAAGCAGGGGGCAGCATACTTTTTCAGCAGGGGGCCGGTCCACTGCCCCTCATACCTTGTGGGGGGCTGGACTATATTTTGAAAATAATAATAATGCAAGAGCACCACAAGCCCCGGTGGCTGCTTACCTGTGTCTTGCGAGTGGCAGGGTCTGGCGGCAGGGGGACAATGAGCAGCACACGAAAGGGCTCCAGAGAGGGGCTGCTTAAAATGGTTGCTGCTCAAGCGCTGCTGCTGCTGGCACCAACAAAGCCCAGCCCCCTTCCTTCTCTAGGCAGGGCATGGAGAAGCCAGGAGGAGGGAGGGAGGAGGTGCCACTGCCACTGCGTGAGGGAGGGAGAGGGAAAGAACGCGCACACTGGCGATCCACGCGGCAATTCCCGGACCGTCTGCGGGCCGGATCCAGAAAGCCATTGGGTCTGATCTGGCCTGTGGCCCTTAGTTTGCCGACCCATGCTGTAAAGCAACAGACAGTAGAAGTGACACCATAAATCTGCAGTGGTCTGTCCTTGCAGAGGAACCTCCCTGTGAAGTGCTGCTTGGGGATTTCCTACAGCTTGGGGATTTGAGAAATGCAAGAAATATGCTGCCTTGCACATAGGCCCCACTTTTCTGGGTGGTGAGAAGTTCTTGGGCAACTTTTCACCCAGGTTGTGGGGTTGATTGTCTTGTGAAGAGAGAAAAACTGGAAGCATGTCATCATCTACATTATCATGATATATGTAAATATTGTTGCATACCACCCCAATCTCTGTGAGGTGCCAGATCCCTAAGGTCTGTGTCTCCTGTTGGAATGAGGCACAGTGGAGACTATGGTGTCTGTATGATATATTGTTTATTTACTCATACAGTATTTACAACCTGAGCCTACAATGGAAAGGTTCACTGCATCAACACCCCAAAAGGGTTTTGTTTCTTGCACAGCCATAGCCTTGGATTCAAACAGAAATCAAACATTGCTCTTGTCTTTCTTGGTTCTCAAATTGCTGCTTTGCTTCTGGCTCACATCATGGCCACTCTCTGCTCTCAACTCTGGCTTTGTCTTTCTAACTACAGTGGTGCCTCGCAAGACGAAAAGAATCCGTTCTGTGATTCTCTTCATCTAGCGGTTTTTTCGTCTTGCGAAGCAAGCCCATTGACGGATTAGCGCTATTAGCGGCTTTTAGCGGCATATCTGCTGATCGGATCAGCTGATAAGCGGCTTAGCGGCTTAGAAAAAGGGGGGAGGGAAAAAAACCAGCAGGAACTCGCAAGACATTGTCGTCTTGCGAAGCAAGCCCATAGGAAATTCGTTTTGCGAAGCACCTCCAAAACGGAAAACTCTTTCGTCTAGCGAGTTTTCCGTCTTGCGAGGCATTCGTCTTGCGGGGCACCACTGTACCAGGAGTTAAGAGAGGACCTCCCACCCATTTGCTGTCTCCTTTATTCTTCTTAATGTCCCAACACCCAGGCTATCACCTCACCTGGCTATTCCAAGAATTAGAAGCCTTAATTAAATTTTAACACTTGCTGGATACAGGGATTAGAAGAGTCTTGGCATACTGTCATGACACCCCCACAATCATAACAATATATATATATATATATTGGAAACTGGCAAGAAACCAGGCAAAACATCTGTATTTAAAGTACCACCACTTCTTCCTCAAAGCAAACAGGACAAACCCCTCCAAGTTAGCAGCAAAGCTCCAGCTGCTGCTTCCTTTTTTGGCCCCTTTCCAAATCTCAAGTGTTTCTTTGCAAGGTATTTGCAGTGTGTGAAAGTGATGAATGCAACCCTTCTTTAAAATAATCCTCTGCAGTCTTCACAAACCACGGCACGCCTTCAGGTAGTAGCTCTGGAAAAACATAAACCGACCACCAGTGTTCGTAACAAGGAATCAAATTATATCAAACATGGGCATCCCTTCACTTGACCCAACGCAATAAAATTTCTGGCACAATGTTGTCTGGCTGAAAGCATATCCAGAAAATGTACCAAATCATACCTTAAGCGTCTCACTATGGTAATTAGTGGCAAATGTTAAATTAACCTCTTGTGCAACAGGCACTTATCCTACAGCAGTAATGCTTCACCATTGCATTAATGTGTTTCTCTAAAAGTGAAGAAAGATGTAATTTTCAACCAGAGCAATTCTGTACTCATGTTTATGCGAGGCACACTGTCAGAAGATCCATCACATCCTGTACAAGAAGGGGGGGGGGTATAATACAACTACTACCAGCTGACCAGTAGAGTATTGAATCATGTGCCCCAGGGATCGCCTGAACCCTTGTATTCCAGCTGGATCACTGAGATCATCTACAGGAACATCTTTGGGTGTTCCTTGAGTTGGTGAGGCTCATTTGACAACAACGATGAGAAACTCAGCCTTTGGTGTCATTGGCCTAGTGGTTTGGATCGCTCTCCCTGCGTTCCCCCTGACTCGGCATGTATGGAATGAACCTCAGTTGTGCAACTGCATGACTCAAGCGCTATAGGCTTAGCCCCACTCATGCAAATGAATGGAGTAACATGGCTGGAGGGAGCAAGCCGTGCTTGGGCTTCAGCTTGCCAAGCTGGCTGGTTGAGTCTCGCCAGCACCCACGCCCATGACACCCAACACCTGAGGAGATATGCAAAAGCCAAAATGATTTGGCAAAACCAAATTAATTGAGAAACTAAATTGTTTCTTTCCCGGTCTCTAAGCATAGTGCATCTCTTAGTCAAATGATGGCAAAACTAGAAGCAGTGATGTTTGTTTATTCACATGTTTGTGCATTCATGTATAAAATGGGGTGGAGGGATGTCTGGAGGTCAGCATCCAAGGGGTTGGGGTGGTGGGGGGCATGTGAGTAAGAGTGGCTTCAAAGCCAGCCCACCCATTAGATGGGGTGGAACAGCCACCTCAGGCGGGTTTGGCGCTCGTCTTCCCTGCCATTGGGGTGGAGAGGACAAGGACCAAGGCCTTGCAGAACGCCACCTGAGTTTTGGCGAGTGGAAGGGGCGCTGTGGCAGAAGTGGTGGAGCAGGTGGTGCACGGGTAGGAGGCAGCACATTCTCATTTTGCCTCGGGTGGCGAAATGAAACGGGCCGACCTGACTGGCTCAGTGTCCTGGTGCTACCAGGCAAGGAAGGTCCCGAGGAAGGAATTTACTTTTTATTGTCAAAAGCACACTCACAAGTTAGGGAAAGGCATGCCCTTCAGTCCGATGTCTCTCAACTACTCCTGGGTGTGCATCTGATGAGGCAGTGGCCACAACAGAGTCCCCGGCTCTGACCTTGGCTTATGTGTCTGCCCCACCTGGGCAGGTGAAGATTGCATCTGCGTGTAACCTGGTTCTGCTCCTCCCACTTCAATTCTCACCTGATCCTGGGAGAAAACGAAGCAGGAGAGGTGGAGACAGGAGAAGGTGTGGAAGCCCTTGTCTCTACACCAGCCTGACCTCTCTCTCCCTCCTCCTGCACCTTCACTCTCCAGTCTTGTAGCTTCTCCTGCCTCTGCCTCTCATCTCCCAGGTTACAGGCTCCCCCAGTTCACCGATCCCTTTTTCCAAAATAAAAAAATTCCTTCCAGTAGCACCTTAAAGACCAACTAAGTTAGTTCTTGGTATGAGCTTTCGTGTGCATGCACACTTCTTCAGATATCTTCAGATATCTCATTCCAAGAACTAACTTAGTTGGTCTTTAAGGTGCTACTGGAAGGAATTTTTTTATTTTGACTATGGCAGACCAACACGGCTACCTATCTGTAACTGGAACCCTTTTTCCAAGTCAGTCTCCAACCCGCCTTCTTCCAGTGCCCATCCAGAACTCATTCATCAGAATCCAGAACCCAGCCACCGCTCCTCAGTGTCCAGCCATTCTCTGATACTCAGACATGAAGCTCATTGGGTCACCTCAGGCCCAGTTGCTATCTCTTAGCAACAGCATTGCCATTGCCATCATAGGACCGGGGCATTGGCTAAAGGTATCACAGTTCTGGGGAAGGACCTGCCATGTCTCCTGGTGCGGTGGTTTTGGGCTTAGTCCTGTTTTGGACTCACGGCTGTCTGTGGAGGCGCAGGTCAATTCTGTGTCCAGGGCAGCTGTCTTATCAGCTCCATCTGGTAGGCAGGCTGAGACCCTACCTGCCCACAGACTGTCTTGCCAGAGTGGTGCATGCTCTGGTTATCTCCTGCTTGGACTATTGCAATGCGCTGTACGTGGGGCTACCTTTGAAGGTGACCTGGAAACTACAACTAATCCAGAATATGGCAGCTAGACTGGTGACTGGGAGCAGCCACCAAGACCATATAACACCGGTCCTTAAATACCTACATTGGTTCCCTGTACGTTTCCGAGCACAATTCAAAGTGTTGGTGCTGACCTTTGAAGCCCTAAACGGCCTTGGCCCAGTATTCCTGAAGGAGCGTCTCCACCATCATCGTCCAGCGCCGAGGGCCTTCTGGCGGTTCCCTCACTGCGAGAAGTGAGTTTACTGGGAACCAGGCAGAGGGCCTTCTTGGTTGTGGCGCCCGCCCTGTGGAACGCCCTCCCACCAGATGTCAAGGAAATAAACAACTATCTGACTTTTAGAAGACATCTGAAGGCAACCCTGTTTAGCGAAGTTTTTATGCTGTATTATGTTTTTAATATTCGGTTGCGAGCCGCCCAGAGTGCCTGGGGAATTCCGACCAGATGGGCGGGATATAACTTGTTATTGTTATTGTTAAAGCCCTGACCTTTCGGTGCCATCTCCTTTCTTCACTTTGCTTGGAGTGGAGCAGAAAGGAACCATATGGGGAAGCTGTGCCCCAAATTGCACCGCTCCGTCTCTGGCCCCATTCCTTCATGTTTACATGCTAGATGACGTGCATGTTGCACTGACAGTTGTCATCAGCAGGAAGCCCATCGGGGACAGTTGGCATTATTAGGTATAACTACTGCTGGACGCCCTCTATTTTAGATTCCACAGCTTTATTTACACATAGTTATTTTTTATTCATTTTGGAGTACTTATATACCCTGCAGATACACGTCAGGTTGCAGTATATTTAAGAACAATAAAAATGCAACGAAGGACTGCAAATGTCTGTATTGTCTCATGTGGTTGTGTGACACACAAACATCTGTCTGCATCTGTATCAGATTTGAATTTTTTTATATAGATGAAGTCGTGGAATCTCCTTCCTTGGAGGTATTACAAGCTGTGTCATTTTTCATGCAGAAAGACTTTTCCTTGCTCCAGATTCTAGAAGGATGTAGCATTTGAGGGTCTCCCCCCTATGTGAAAGTAGTACGGTTCTCTCTATTCCTCACATTGGTTGAATGAGCAGGACTTTGCCATCCATTGCTGTTCTCTCCCTTTCAGCTGTCCGGTGGCATCTCTGCCACCTGCGATGGTGAAGCAACTCAACAGGAGGCAGGAAGGGATGAATTCAAGGCTATGGAATAAACCCTACACACATCCAGAGTGGAGTCCTTAAGACAGTTAGATGATGCCTTGTGTGCCTCCTCCTGGCAACTCCTGCAGCCCAGCTGGTGCCAGCCATATTGCTCTGCTTTCCTTTGAACCACATCAGCAAGGCCAAGATGGGGGGTCTGGTTGCCCAGGACCTCCAGACACACTGCCCAGGCTTGCACCCCAGAGAGGTCACTTCCTGGGAGGCAGCAGTTATGAGTTCCCAGTCACTGTAGCCAGAGCAGGCATTGTGATTCTCCAGTGGTTCGGCTTCATTCCATTGTCTCTCGAGACAGACAGATGCCAACAGCTTCTAGTTATGGCTATGAAAAATCACATTCATAACTTTATCTTCCTTTGGATAAATAAGAGACCGAGACTACCTCTTCTTTCCATACAAGCTGATTATAATAAACACAAGAATCCTATGAAGACAACTGTCATGATAAGTCAATAAAAAATTGAGGATTGACCTTTTCCCTTGCTACTGATGATGCCCAATGACTGGAGCAGGAATGTCCTAGAGGACTGGCCTAGTTCCACCCTACCCTACAATTGCAGCTGAAACTTCCTGTGGCAACCATCCCATCACAACTTTGGTAATCAGGACTGGATGCCTGATGCACAGTCATGGTTCTTCCTGAGGATGACTTATATTAATAGGTAACACAGTATTCTTCAGTCCGAAATCCTGGCTGCATACATCACAGAGGCAGGTGGAAGCACAGGTGATTAAAATTCATTACATCTTACCATCAAGTGGCGAAGTCACATTATTCCATTAGCCAAGATTTAAAATATTTCCCATAGCCTTTAAACCACAAGGACCCCAAAGTTTCAAATGATAACAAAAACCAACTGTCTAAGTCAGTGGTTTTCAACCAGTGTGCCATGGCACCTTGGGGTGCCTTGAATGATGGTCAGGGGTGACGTGGGCAACACTGGCCTCTGTCCCCCTTTCATTCCCTCCCTCCCTCCCTCCAATGCCCTTGCGTCTCTACCTCCCAAAGGCTCTGCAGGCTAGGGGTGACATAACTGGGCTCCTGAGCCCCACAGGGGTGCCGTAAAAAGAATGTGGTTGGTCAAAGGAGCCGTGGACCCAAAAAGGTTGAAATCCTCTGGTCTAAATAACAAGGATTTGTTGGGACTTCTTAAAAAGTGTCTGTTTTTAAAAAGTTTACAAGAAAAAATGCACATTAATTCAGTGTTACTGGGTTGATGCTGACCTCTTCTGGTGAACATAATGCACATGCCCAGTTTCGCTTTAGTTTTACCTGCCAAGGAAACTTGCGTGTTTTGCCTAAGGAGATAGACATGGTAACAGCTGGAGTTTATATTTTCAAGAATGAGGAATCCGCTGTTTTTATGCTTCTTAATCCTTGCAGTCCTGGGTGCAACCTGAAACCTGCAAATAATCTCACTGGAGCCTCATTTAATTGTCTGCCACCTCCTCCCACATTCCATCCAGAGTCTGCATTTAGTCTGTGACCAAAGACAAGACGCCTTGGCTTCAGCACCAGCCAACTCCCTCTCCCCCTTCCCCGACTTGCTTTGTATACCATCTAGCTTGATGAAGAGTTATGGAGCACTCTAAAGCTCGCATTCTCTATTTTGTGGACATTTTGTTTGGCCCAGTGAAGATATGGATTTTGCCCCCCCCCTTATGGTTAATATGGTTACCTTTGCTTCTTATATAATGGATATCACTGTTTTATACCAGTACAGACACAGAGAATCATACGTTCATACAGTAATAATAATAATAATAATAATAATAATAATAATAATAATAATAATAATAATAATAATAATAATTTATTATTTATACCCCGCCCATCTGGCTGGGTTTCCCCAGCCACTCTGGGCGGCTTCCAAAAGAATATTAAAATACTATGATACATCAAACATTAAAAGCTTCCCTAAACAGGGCTGCCTTCAGATGTCAGCCTGGATTCAGTTAACGAAAGCAAGTGCAAGAACTTCTGCTAGTGAAATGGGGCTTCCCCCTCACCTGTGTACCCCTAAATTGGCTAAGGGGTGTGCGTGTGTGTGTGAGGGGAACTCCCAGAACAGCACATGGGGAGGAGAGGGGAGATAATTCCATCTCTCCATCTCGCAAGCTGAAATGGCTGCACTCATGATCTCCCAAACGCTAAACTGGATTCGTCCCATATGGAATACCTATCAGTTCTGCTGTGTTATGGAAAAATCTAGGTGTGAGGCTGCTCAGCCACTCAGCTCGTCGGGCAGAGCCCGCGGGTCCCTGCGGAATAAAGAAGGAGTCCAGTCACCAACCAGAGCAAATTGCTGAAGATCTGAGTTTATTGCGTAACAGGTTCAAAAGGAGATTGAACCCTGAGGATGGGGTGACAAGGACTTTTAAAACTTCCCCACCATACCCCAGAATACAGTTCGTACAGCATCACTGGTACATAATTGCTACATCACTGACATGTCACAAAGGGGAGGGTTACACATTATTAGCATAGAAGATGTGTTAGGGCAACACACAAGTATAAGATTAGCATAGAGAAATATGTCTTAAGTACCCACCACCCAAAAGTACCATAGAACTTCCTTTGCATGTCTGGAGCCTGAGGCAAGTCAGGTGATGAGATTTGGCTTCCCTTGGCTAACAAAGAGCCCAGCAATTGTCACCTCTGGGAACTTCCTGGAGTCCTTTTTCAAGGGGAAAATAGCTTTGGAATGGAGGAAACTGGCAAAGCAGTTGATTTTATTTTATTTTTAAAGCTAGGTACCGGTAACTTCTCTGAGCTGTCAAGTTGAAAGGATACATTCAGCCATAATATTCGTAACATTTAACAACTTTAAAGATGTGCGCCCCCCCGTAATTTCCGTAACAGTTGGCTGCAACTGCGTTCAGGCACCAGGTTCCCTTAAAAACCATGTTGAAAAGCTAAAATCAGAAATCAACTATTATAGAAAGATGCATTCTGATGTGTTAAGGAAAATTCTGGGTTGAGAGAATACTCAACAGCCCACCTCATCGGGGTACAAGTCCTCCATGGGTCCATGTGGTCAGTAAAAGAAGGAAATTCCAGAAGAAGAAGAAGAAGAAGAAGAAGAGTTTGGATTTGATATCCCGCTTTATCACTACCCGAAGGAGTCTCAAAGCGGCTAACATTCTCCTTTCCCTTCCTCCCCCACAACAAACACTCTGTGAGGTGAGTGGGGCTGAGAGACTTCAAAGAAGTGTGACTGGCCCAAGGTCACCCAGCAGCTGCATGTGGAGGAGCGGAGACGCGAACCCGGTTCCCCAGATTGCAAGACTACCGCTCTTAACCACTACACCACACTGGCTCTCCAGCCAAGTAATTTGGAGCAAAACAGCAGTCAGTAGACTTAGATCCTTTATTGTTGCGCAACAGGTTCAACAGCAGTAAGAACCCAGAGCATGGGGCGACATTGACTTTTAAAATGTCCCACAATATCCCAGAATACAGTTTGTACAGCATCATTGATACATCATCTTTACATCACTGACATGTCACAAAAGGGAAGGGGTAGACAGGGGTTAAAAGGGACGCGGGTGGCGCTGTGGGTTAAACCACAGAGCCTAGGACTTGCTGATCAGAAGGTCAGTGATTCGAATCACCGCGACGGGGTGAGCTCCCGTTGCTCGGTCCCTGCTCCTGCCAACCTAGCAGTTCGAAAGCACGTCAAGTGCAAGTAGATAAATAGGTACCGCTCCGGCGGGAAGGTAAACAGCGTTTCCGATTGCTGCTCTGGTTCGCCAGATGCAGCTTAGTCATGCTGGCCACAAGACCTGGAAGCTGTACGCCGGCTCCCTTGGCCAATAAAGCGAGATGAGCGCCGCAACCCCAGAGTCAGTCATGACTGGACCTAATGGTCAGGGGTCCCTTTACCTTTAGACAGGGGTTACACTAGTTTAACCTTGGCAAACATGTCCAGACAAGTCCTTAGTACAAGATTAGCATAAGCAGATGTGTCAGCACAAGACCCAGGTATAAGATTAGCATGGCAAACACCTCTGAAGTCCCACCACCCAAAGTACAATAGAACTTCCTTTGCATGTCTGGACCCCTAGGCAAGTCTGGTGATGAGATTATGCTTTCCTTGGCCAACAATCAGTTCAAGTCCTTTTTTCAAGGGCAAAATAGCCTTGGAATGGAGGAAACTGGCAAAGGAGTTGATTTTATATGATTTTTAAAGCTAGGTAACTTCTCTGAGCTGTCAAGTCGAAAGGATACATTCAGGCATAATATTTGTAACATTTAACAACTTTTAAGATGTGCCCCCCTGTCATTTCTGTAACAGCTGGAATAGAAACGTTTTCAGCATATCTGCAAGCATTGTGTTTACCCAAGATATAAAAGCAGACTCTCCAAGTGCCACTATTTCCCAGGAACAGTCCCGGAATTAAAAAAGCCATCCCAGCTTCCGATTTGATCCCCTGCCAGCGCTGGTGCTGCTGAGGTTAGGGAGGAGGATGAGCTGGCAGTTGTCTTCAGTGGCAGCAGCAGTGGCGGTAGTGCTGGATTTATGTATAGGCTACTTAATTGAGAAGGGGATTGTAACAAAAACACTGGGGCCTAATTTGAATAGTAGAGTGCCTGGTATCTGGTGGCCAGACCAAAGTACTTGTCAGGAGAGCTGTGAGAGTCAGGTGAGGGTCAGATGCCTTGTCAATCCCAGCAGGTATATAACAGGAAGACCCAGCCTACCCAGGCCGCATCCAAACTGCCAGCATTGCAGAAGTCCGTTCCCGCGCAGCGAGGCGTCCGCAGTGTGTGGGACTGACAAAGCAGGCGGCATCCAGCCCCCGGGCCTTAGTATGCAAACCCCTACTCTAGCCCCATGTTAGGGAGGCAGAAGGAAGTTCCCTCATCTGGTTTTCCATTCGTTTAATTCTTTTGTTTTTCTCACATGTGCGTACTGATGTTCTCCACCCCTTTTACCACTGAGCCCAAGCCCCAGGGATGCAGGCTCCACCCTTGGTTCCCTCTGCTAACCCTCTTAGGAAGTGACGCTTGCCTTTTCCTTGGCCTGCTCCTTGGTTCTTCCCAAAGGGACGTCTTTCAGGAATCGGCTGGCTGCCAGACAGCAGCGAAGGGGCAAAGCTGGAGACTAGCTGGCCTTCCCTCGGCAATGGCTTGCCAAGACTGAAGAAGTTAAGAATAAAAGACTCATTGTTCTTTGGGTTTTCAGGCTAGCAGGAATATGGACCTCGATTGCTTGCATTTCCTGGCTAGAATTGTCTTCACTTTTGGCCAGCAGCCCCAGTGCTGCAGATTATCTGGGAGCTGATCTGCAGAGGCTGAATTTCAAGCCTGGCATTAGCTAAATCCAATTTTAATTAGAAATAAGTATTCTGCTGAATGCGGACGAGCTTTGGGCCAGGGCCAGGAAATGGTACAAAGTGATTCCTATTGAGCCATGTACTGTGGATCTTAGTAAGTGCAAATCCAAAATATGTTGCCTGCCCTGCCCATTGCATTCTGCATTTTTATTTCCTCTGGATCTCTAACCCTTACAAGCATATCAGAAAGACCAGTGAACAATGCTGAGTGCAATTCAGCTTTTCAAAAAACAACACCCCTCTGATTTCTATGTTTCTTTTATATATATAAATTTTTTATTAGTTTTTTAACATATCATTTTCAACAGTAATTAAACATACTTTTACATCTTATTCAATTTTTTTTGACTTCCATCAATCCTGCCTGAAAATTCTCCAATCTAAACTCTTATTGTGCATTTCTTATCTTCCCTATTAAATTTCAAACTCATAACCAATATCTCTATCTTTTTCTACTTTGTAACACTTCGTCTATTTCTCCTTACAAAACCTCTTGTAGTCCTACTAGTGTAATTTGTTGATTACAGTTGCTCTTCAAATAATTCATATACTTCTTCCAATCTTCTGTAAATCTCTAGTCCCGCAGGTTTCGAATCCTTCCTGTCATTTTGTCCAATTCTGCATAGTCCATTGATTTCGTCTGCCATTCTTTTTTTGTCGGAATTTCTTCCTGTTTCCATTTCTGGGCTAACAATACTCTCTCTTGCCGCAGTTGTTGCATATAAAAACAATTTAACATCTTGCCTATTAATGTCCTGACCTATAATACCAAGTAAAAATGCTTCTGGTTTTTTTAAAAAATGTACCGTATTTTTCGCCCTATAGGACGCACTTTTCCCCCTCCAAAAATGAAGGGGAAATGTGTGTGTGTCCTATGGGGCGAATGCAGGCTTTCGCTGAAGCCTGGAGAGCGAGGGGGGTCGGTGCGCACCGACCCTTCTCACTCTCCAGGCTTCGGGAAGCTATCCGCTAGCTGTGGGAGAGCTGCGCGAAGTCGCGCAGCTCTCCCACGGCTAGCGGAGAGCTTTCCTGCACCCAGAAGCTTGGGGCGCGCTGAGCTCAGCACGCCCCAGGCTTCCGGCTTCGCGCAGCTCTCCCACGGCTTGCGGATAGCAGCCTGTTCTGGGGGCTGGGGTCGGGGGAAGCTCGGGCTTCCCCCACCCCAGCCCCGCACCTGGGGAAAAAATAATACCCCCCCTTTATTTCCCCCCAAAAAACTAGGTGCGTCCTATGGGCCGGTGCGCCCTATGGGGCGAAAAATACGGTATATTTCAACATCTTTTTCATCTCATTATATATCATTTCCCAGAAGTTCTTTACTTTTTTACATCCCCACCACATATGATAAAATGTTCCTTCTTTTTCTTTACATTTCCAACATTTATTATTTGTCCTATACATTTTAGCTAATTTCACTGGTGTAATATACCATCTATAAATCATTTTCATCATATTCTCTTTCAAAGCATTACAGGCTGTAAATTTTATCCTTTCATTCCAAAACCTTTCCCATTCTTCAAGCTGTATATTATATTCAAAATCTTTTGCCCATTGTATCATTACCGATTCCACTTCCTCATCTTTCAAATGCCATTCCAACAGTATTTTATACATTTTGAACATTATTTTACATTCATTGTTTAATATTTCTATTTCAAATTTTGATTTTTTTATCATCTAATCCTTTTTCCTTTAAATCCTCTTTATACATTTCATTTACTTGGCGGTAGTGCAACCAATCATTTACATATTCTTTAACCTCCTCTGACTTCTATGCTAGCCTATTAGCAATTTAAGCTTTGCCTGAATGCCGCTGTCCTATGTCAGGTGGGCATCAACGAAAGTGACCTACCAGTATCAGTAGAATGCTTTAACTTAAGAAGTCTCTGGAATAATTTAAGATGCTGTCAGAGCTGCCCTAGGTCCCAGCTCACAAAGGACCCACGCCACTTCGTTGTTATATACAAAAGTCTTTATTGAAGTTCAGTTTCGCTTTCACAGCCGCAGCGTGCAGCTCTACGTCTGAAACTCTAGACCGCTGAAGCTCCGTCTGAATCTCCTCCCCCCAGACACCAGTTTAAGACTGTAGCCTTGCTCCACCTGTTCCTTTGCTCTTTCCTCCTCTGGCTCCGCCTGTCAGCTGGGGTCTCGCCCTTCCTAGATTCTTCTGACGCTGAGTCCCCTGAGTCTTCCCCCTGCCTCCGGCGGGCTTTAGGACCTGGTTCCCAATCCGGGTTTTCTGCTGTCCCACGCGCCTGTACATTCGAACTTGGCGCGCGCGCCCAGCCGGCAACCTTCCTCCTGACCGTTACACTGCTCCTGTCACTGCTGCCCCCTTCGGGGAGGCTAGCTGGACCTGACCTCCCCTCCGTTCCCTCACTCTCCGATAGAGGCGTGGTCAGCCCTGACTCATCTTCTCTCCCTGCTGGAGGAGACGCTGGCCCTGACACATGGGACTCTTCCCCCCCACTACGCTCTGGTGGGGAAGCTGGTCCTGATTTCCAGCTGCTGCTTTGGGAGTCCCCGCTGGCCCCTTGTTTCTGGTGTGTCCCCCCCGGGACCCCCCTTGCCCTGACCATGGGCGCCTCCTTCTGGGAATCTTCTGATTCGCTGGAGAAGCTCATGGAATCTCTCGGGTCACTGTCGTATTCCCCTACGCTGCCCTCAGATTCTTCCCCTTCGCTTTCAATTTCCTCTCTCCCCTGTGCCTCTGCTCCTGAGCCCCTGACAGACGCAAAGAATTTCCCTGGGCTTAAGAGAGAGCTTTCGAAGGGACCTTTAATGTTTTCTACTTTGATTTCTCTTTAATAGCCTTGTGGGTTCAGGTGTCTGATATTCAGGTTCATTTCCCTCCCTCCAGGAAACCTGGGCTGGACTAGTTTTCTTAAGATTGTAGGGCTTGGCGCAGGGTCTGTGTTGTTGTTATTGTTGTTTATGTATCCTGTAAGGTTTAGAATCTAGTAGAAGAAGCTGCTGGTTGTAGGATAGCAATGAAGGGATTTCTGTATAGAAGCCAAGTGGAATTGCATGCCAGTTATGAGACTGCATATCTATCAATGTTCTCTTGTATGGACAGAGGAAAGGAAAGCAGGGAGGATCAAAGTGACTGCTTTATGGCTCAAGGACAAGCCCCATTCACATTTCTTGGCGCAGCTACACAATGCTGCCGCCCCGGCTCTCATCACAACAATCAGACACACTCTGGCTTTGTTTTCTACCTTATAATAAATATTGGGGGGAACAATGGGGTTCTTTATCTCCTGATGAGCACCACCTGGTGGCTTGTATGCCATTTCCATCTACTGCTGGTTAAAGATGTCTGGGATGCCTCTTAAAAAGACTACTGCTTTCAAGAGCAAGTTGTGATGCTTCCTGCAATCCAGGGCTTTCAGCTGTGAGGTTGAGGGAAAGGAAACTTCCTATCCCTCAGATAGCATAATGAGAATTTTGCAGGATAGATCTACAGCTAGAGATCTAGATGTGCACCTGTATAAGATGTGGGTGGGGCAAAATCAACAGTCATTTGAGAAATGAGGCATCTGCTGGTACCTTAATGCATGCTTATTAGTATTTTTTACTCCTTTATTAAGAGACTCTCTGCACAGTCTGCCTTGCAGAAGAGGCAAAAGGCAGATCTGCACTACCAACATACTTTGGTTTTGAATCAGCATGTTTGTTGTGGCTTCCCAGAAATCATTTGCAAATTGTAGTTTGATGAGGGTGCTGAGAATAATCTCTCAGAGGTGATCCCCAATCCTCTTACCATGAACAAGTAGTAATTAGAAGCAATGCTCATCTGTTGCATTAATGCATGAGCAGAACCTTTTGCGAAGCACACCACTCAAATTTATGCATACCAGCTCACCCTGTTTCCTGAAATCTGCACACCCAGGAGAACAAATGTTGGCAGGAAGGAGGCATTTGCCTGTGCAGGTCCCCACTCCCATGTTCACCCAACCCTTCTGAACAGGACCAGTTTAAGTCAGTAGTATAGACAGGGACCTCTTTTGCCCAAGTGATTCAGCTGTCAGGGATACAAGGTCCACCCCTTGCTGTCACTTTTGATGGGTAGGTAGAAGCTGTCTGCGGACAAACGCCGGCTCCCTCGGCCTCAGTCAGGGGTACCTTTACCTTGGGATTCCCAGAAGTGGGTTATTACATTGGTACTTGTGTATAAGACTTGGAATATTGGAGGGGACAGGGCACCCACCATAAATCAAATGTCCAGCATTTATGGACTGGTAGAGAAGGAAGAACCAATGGAAACGTCATTATTTTGCACCACAGAGAGTGGATAACCCTCCCTCCCTCTCTGCTTTGTGTCACAGCAGCCAAAACAGATTGTAAAAGAATTGATGATAGGTGTTAAATATTTGGAAAAAGTCAGAAGCCCAAGGCAGTATAAGTTCCTCAACTAAGTTTATTCAACATTTGTCAGTGACAACAGCTCACTCTTAGGAACACAAGAACCAAACTGACTAGACAACACAATAATAAACCCGAGCAATGGACTGACCGTTGACAGTTGACAGTTGAAAGTGCATGCGCTTACTTGCCATTAGAATGTTTGTCTACCAACTCATATACGATTGGTTAGAACGCGCCTTGTAACATAACAATAGGATACAATGATGTTGTGAGGGGCAAAAGCTAACAATGTGCTTAGTAGGAGCAGGCCAGCCTGCAGTGAAAACATTTTCTCAGATGCTGTCTCTAAATGCCATTTAAAACATATGCAGCTTTCCACAGTCAGACACTGAGTCATCTGGGGTGGAGCTGAAACCAATATTTGTTCCACAGCTAAGTACTCCAGATATATTATTGGTTTCCTTATCATGTTGTTTCTTTGATTGTGGTATCCACTTAAGCCGCTGCAAAGGACCATCGAATCAAAACAAATGGACGGCTATTTCTATACATGGATGTCAGACAGAAGAGGTGAAATTAATTTGCTCCTTCAAAATCCTTGTCTAAATTCTCCTTGGCCTAACCATAAGGCGTGGGCACCCATTATAAGTGGAGAGCATGTTCTGCAATACAGCTAACATTCCCACGTGGAAATAATGTGTGCAGCAGCTTTTAAGCATGCCTACATGCAGCAAAATAGAAACTTGTGAATTGGGCACACAATAGTGTCCCATTTTCCCCCTTATATGCATCTAGGAATAATGCCACAATCACTATCTCAGAGGCAGAATACCATTTGCTGGAAACTATAGATGGGGCAAATGCTGTTGCATTCAGATAATAATAATAATAATAATAATAATAATAATAATAATAATAATAATAATAATAATGATAATAATAATAATTTATTATTTATACCCCGCCCATCTGGCTGAGCCTCCCCAGCCACTCTGGGCGGCTCCCAATCAGTGTTAAAAACAGTACAGCGTTACATATTTAAAACTTCCCTGAACAGGGCTGCCTTAAGATGTCTTCTGAATGTCAGGTAATTATTTATCTCCTTGACATCTGATGGGAGGGCGTTCCACAGGGCGGGCGCCACTACTGAGAAGGCCCTCTGTCTGGTTCCCTGTAGCCTCACGTCTCGCAATAAGGGAACCGCCAGAAGGCCCTCGGCGCTGGACCTCAGCGTCCGGGCAGAATGATGGGGGTGGAGACGCTCCTTCAGGTATACAGGACCGAGGCCGTTTAGGGCTTTAAAGGTCAGCACCAACACTTTGAATCGTGCTCGGAAACGTACTGGGAGCCAATGCAGATCTCTCAGAACCGGTGTTATGTGGTCCCGGCGGCCACTCCCAGTCACCAGTCTAGCTGCCGCATTCTGGATTAATTGCAGTTTCCGGGTCACCTTCAAAGGTAGCCCCACATAGAGCGCATTGCAGTAGTCCAAGCGTGAGATAACTAGAGCATGCACCACTCTGGCGAGACAGTTCGCGGGCAGGTAGGGTCTTAGCCTGCGTACCAGGTGGAGCTGGTAGACAGCTGCCCTGGACACAGAGTTAACCTGCGCCTCCATGGACAGCTGTGAGTCCAAAATGACTCCCAGGCTGTGCACCTGGTCCTTCAGGGGCACAGTTACCCCATTCAAGACCAGGGAATCCCCCACACCAACCCGCTCCCTGTCCCCCAGAAACAGTACTTCTGTCTTGTCAGGATTCAACCTCAATCTGTTAGGGGGGGACAAATGCTGTTGCTTTAATCCTCTCCTGTGTGAAGCATCCCTTTAGTAGGCTGGTAAGAGGCCATGGCATCTTTCTGCTATGTAGCATGTACCATACTGCAAACACTAAAGGGTGTATCTGTACTATTTTGTTTTTTTAAGGGACTGGACATGCATGCACCTGATATCCAGCTGGGTCTCAGAGGACCTACTTTGCCAGGTCCTCAGTCCCTTCTTTTCACGTGATGATGGATGGAAGTGGAATCCAGTACAGGCTGGACCATGCAGACAGCATGGGATTTACTCCCTAGATTTTTTTTAAAGAACAGGTTGCAGTCTTTCAGCTTAGTACGAAAGCACTGAGTTGGGAAGAAACGATCCTGCAGCTGTGTTAAATAACAATGCCATAGCTCACTGGTGGTCAATTAATTGATTGGAGCTCTGTGATCCTAGGTATAACACCTTAATTTTGTTGGCATGCCTACCTGGACGTGAGGACGCGATCTTGAATATCATTCCCAAATTGGAGGTGTTGCTACACTGAATTTCTTTTACTTTCCTTTTTTATTGCTGTTTGCCTGTAGCATGCTACAAAAGATATAATTGCAGATGAAGGGCAGTGCCAACTTTATACCAAGAAATACAGAACTAACTAGTCCACACACCCATATATCAGCCAGGGAAGCAAAAGCAAAAGTGGCCTTTGGTATACATGCAATGCAGTCCTGTGCATGTCTACTCAGAAGTCAGACCTGTCGAGTTTAACGAGACAGTTCCAGGAATTGTTTATAGGATTGTTTCAGTTTCAGTGACTCTGAAAGGCAGATTTCTGCTTCTTCCATTAGATGGCTCTGTTGCATTTCTTTCTACCAGCTGTCACGCTCCCCACTTTGAAATACAGCTGTTAACTTTGATCTGCAATCCGTTTCTAAATATAGTTGCAAAAGCAAGCACAGAGTTTTCACAACAGCCGTTCCAGACAGAATGCCATTTGTTGAAATATGACATTATCATTTTATTATTAACCATAGCATGACTGTATCATTGGTTATGGTGCTTAGGCTACAGCTCATTTTGCAGCTTAGCTTTTTCTTGGTTGCTGCTGTTGATGATATTGTTGTTGTTTTCACTTAATTGCAATTAAAGATGGCTTGGAATTGTCCGGCAAAATAAAAGGCATGACCCCCATCAGTTGGAAATACCGTACCTATAGGTTCTATTAACGACTATTGCATACTTAACTGTTGAGGAGACATTTGGTGGTAAAATTGGTGATTCCAAATTAAGAGGAACAGAGGCAACTGTGTGCTCTCCTGATAGTTTTCCACTGGAAGTGTATTGTCTCCTTAGTGAGTGTACCCAGGATATGATCAAATGCTTGCCAAGACTCATCCAGACCACTGTCCACAAGCCTTTCCTGCTGTTCCACAAATGATACTGCCAAACCCAGTTTCTGAACGTATTTCAAGAGACAATGAAGGTGGCAGACCTTGGCACTCATGTGGTGTTTTCATCACTGCTTCCAATTGAAAGTCGTGGCCTAGGAAGAGAGGCAAGAAAGTTGGAAGTTAGTGACTGACCGTATTGTCATCAGAAAAAGTTTGGATTCTTGGATCATGGTCAGTGATGAAGGACCTCTGGTGAGAGATGGGTGTCGCCTCATGAGGACATGGAAAATAGTGTTTGGCAGGAGTTTCATCAGGGGGGCTTTAAACTAAGTCCTACAAGGGAGAGCAGTGGGATCCTGGACGACAACATCATATCTTGTGTGGGGACAGCAAACTGAGATGTAGACCTGGGTATGTACTAATATGCAATTAAAAACAGGAAGAGTGCAATGGTTTACAGTGTCCCTATGCAAATACAGTGGTACATTGGTTTTCAAATGTCTCCATTGATGAACGTTTCGGTTTTCGAATGCCGTAAACCTGGAAGTAAATGCTTCGGTTTTCGAACACTTTTCGGAAGTCGAACATGCCATGTGGCTTCCGTATTGAGTTTTCCGCATTGAGGCTTCTATATTGAGTTTTTGGTTTTTGAATGTCTCGGAACTCGAACGTTTTTCCGGAATGGATTACGTTCGAAAACTGAGGTACCATTGTATATGGATTATGGGAAATAAGAACAATGGATTATGGGAAATAAGCATACTGAATTTACAATATTAAAGGAAGGCCAATAAGATTTAATGGAATTACCAAAACCTGGTGGGGCGAGGTTCATGATTGGAATATAGGAACGGAAGGCTTTTTTAAAAAAATAGATATTTATTAAGAATTTTCCATTTCAAAAAAAAAACACAACCAAAAACAAAAAACAAAAAAAGAAAACATATACAGTTTAGAACCCTTCTTTTTCTAGAACATATTTCTCTGACTTCCCCACACCTCCCCTTCTTATATTCCAATTCAAATTGTTAATTCAACAAGTTCTTATCCCCAATTTTTAACCTTTTTATATTTAGTTGAATTTAAATGACCATTTTTTCAACATCAAAATTTATACATCAATGTTCATTCTTAAATCTTAAATCCTTTTTCTAAAGTCGACCCAAATTCCCTTCCACGAATTCCCCACTTTTCATACTAGTAACAAAACAGAATAAAAAGAAAAAAGATGGATTATAATTATACACCCTTTGGATCCCCAAACCCCACCCCGTCCCCTTTCCTGGTTTCAATCCCCAACAGATGTCCATCAGTCTTAATCTGCTATCAGCCTGGAGATCTCACGTCCGAGGCTCTCAATTCTCTCTCAGTTCCTCTCTGCCGGTTTTTTTGATAGTCCTTAGTATTAAACACCAGATCTCGGAGACGCTCTGGCCCGATAGGGACAATGTTTCTTCCAGCCAGACCTCCATACTTAAAAGTGGAGCCCAAATCTTGTTTCTTATTCCTTTCAAGTCCAAATGTCCCCAAAGCTCCAACTTTCACCTTAATCAAATTTGTAATCCTTAGGTCTTCAGATCTCCACATAAGATCTCTCCATTCTTCAATCTCGAGCTCAGACCAGATTTTCATCATCAAGTTCTTATTTTCCTTTGTAACCATCATGTCAGGCCTCTGGCTCTCCTTTGTCATCTGCAACATGACATCTCCTCCTTCCTTTTCCTCAGAAACAACATGTGTCTCTTTCTCCGCACTCTTAAGATTCTCAAATTTCTCCTCTTGTCCAGCTGCATAAACTTCCTGGATCAAGTCCTTATCGAATTCAGTGAATTTGTTTACTGTTAAGTCCAGAGTTGCAACGTTGGTAGCCAAAACATCAATTTGGCCTTGTAACTTTCCCAAGAGAAAGAACACTCTGTCCAATTTAGCTTGAATTTTCCCTCCTTCAGCCATTCTTGTAATGTCCCAAAACCCCCTCTAGAGGGATTTTGGTTACTTAGTATTCCTTCCAGTTCAAATCCAAAAATCAAGTTAGTTTGTATCAGTTTTTCCTTATTTTCAACAAAATATAGCCAAATTGTAACGAATATAACCAGCAGAGACAGTATAAAACAAAGTTCTCTTTTCCTGTCTTGACAGCTAATTTGACAGCTGTCAAGCTCTTCAATATCTCTTCAGCAGGCTCTCTCGCGGATCACTCCCGGGTCCGGGGGGGTGGCACTTCAGCTCCCAAAATTAGCTCTTATCCTCCAGTAAGATTACTTAAACTGCCAAATCGTGAAATTAATGTCTTTACCCAATAAAAAAGATAAAATCCTCTCGACCTTAGTTAGCTGGTCCTTGCTTTAGATTATGTATAAGACGGGGAGACGGACTTCCTATTTGCGCCTTCCCCGATCGTGCCTAATTAAAAAAAAAAAAATTCTTTACAAGTCCAATTTCCGTACTACTCACGGGTTGCTGCTTTAGAGTCCAATTGTTCATAAGAAGAAGTCAGCGCTCTCCGACCATGCCATGCGGCTTCACTCTGCAGGAGACGCAGTTGACTCTCAGCACCGCGCCACTCACCCCGTCCCCCGTTCCGAAGCCTTTAAAAAGGCTCCTTCACAGGTCGGGGACGCAAATGGTGCCCGCCGAGTCACCAGGTTCACAGGCTTCACCGCCTGTGATTTATAAGGGTCCCCGCGTCGCCACAGCGGCTAGACCCAACTCCTGCAGAGCCGATTCCCTCCGGAGCTCGGAGGGAATCCGCCATTAGTCGATCGTGCTAACCCGGAAGTCAGGAACGGAAGGGTTTAACTTACTCAAAAGCAAGAGGTGAAGCAGGAAGGGAGGAGGAGCTACATTATAAGTAAAGGATGTATACACTTGAGAAATCTCTCAATCTGAACATGGAAGGTTGGTTGATAAAATAATAATGAAAGGAGTGGGAAATAATTGAGATGTCCTTGTGGGATTCTTGCTATGGGCTCCCCAACACTGCTTAAGAACAATGGGGTCTGCCCACTTCTACCTGTATCCTACTTGGTCAACATTTTGAAATTAGAACCAACCCTTTTGCTCTCCCCTCTGACTCAGTCCGAACCAGCTGCAGTTCAAGCAAAAAGTGGTCTAATGCTCTTCCCAGGTGCACAACAGAAGCTTTGATAGAACCATCATCAAGTACAAAAGCAGCTGACTAGTCCTCTGTAGGCACCAAAGCACAGGCATATGGGAATGAGAAGTTGAGATACATAAGAAATGGACTCTGACATAGCCTGTATCACTGTAAGGGGAGGGATTAACAAGCTACTTGCCTTTATGATGGACTGTGTCCTTGAAGCCTATCATAAGAAGTGAGGCAAGGAAGGAAGGGCTACCCCTATACTATTCATATAACCAGTTATCAATAATCAATATATTCAATATATATGCTTACACGAATCAAGGATTACAGTATTTTATTAATCCACTTGAATCAAAAAAGGGAAGCTGTGCCTTAGCTAAAAATGCAAACTGCTTGGAACAGCAAGTAGGAACCGACCTTTCCCCTAGAAACATCTGTGAACCCCGGACAAGACATGAATCAGAGATTCTGGTACAAATTCCCCATCAGGAACGGGCTAAATTAATCCTCAGAACAGGAAGAGCAAAACCGCAGAATGTCCAAGCTCCCTGTCCTGTCATAATTAGGGGAAAGGTTAGACTGAGCGTCACTGGGAGCATTGGAAAGCGGAACTTGAACCCTGTGCTGGACCAGTGCTATTCCAGTAGCTAGGAGCGTGACAACTGCTTGCTGATTGGCTGATATTTTGCTGACCAAGTTATGAGTCCTTCATGATTGTCTTATGATCTATGATTTGCTGTGATTTGCTCAGGTATAAAGACCCCTGTATTTCTGTCAATCGGGGTCCCAGTTCTTTGGAAGAGATTCCAACTGGGTCCTTATTGCCTGGCAATAAACTTCACCTTCTTATTCTCCATTGCTGCGTCTGGCTGATCCTTATCAGTTGCTTCATTTGGTGCCGCGATCGGATCACACAGGCCAGTGGGGTTTTTTTACCCAAAAAGAGCCGGCCTCCGGTTCTCGAGGGGAGGGCGCCCCGAGGGTTTTGGCTTCGTTCCAGGCGCCAATCGGACATCATTTCCGAAGGAGGAAGGCAATCGCCTTCGGCGCGGACTCCCGGCGAGACGGAGGCAAGGACCGAACAAGGAGAATCTGAAGGGGGGCCAAAAGGAAAGGCGCGCCACGACAGGAACTCACGGTGAGTTGAGATAAAAGGAGTGCTGATCAACACTCAGGGTGACCCACCAGTAACCTCCCGTTAAAGGGAAAGGATCACCAAAAGGGTGAGGGAGGAGAAGCTGGGTCAACCAAGGGAAGGGAAGAGGTTCTGCAGGAAAAGTTGGGGAAAAACAGCTGTGGGGGGGGAGAGAGAAAAAAAGGGTAAAAACGCTGTATGAAAGAGTGTGCTTTTCTGCCAAGTTGTTTGCCGCAGGCAAGGGGGGAGAAAGGGCTGTGTTGTCTGTGTGAAAGTCCCGGGACGCGAAGTGAATGTGTAAGATCTGAGTTGAAAAAAGGAAGTGTGCTGTGGTTTTCCCTTGCTCTATTTTTGAAACTGCCTAGCTGAAAGTGTTTGTCTGGCGAAGAAGGAAGGTTTTTGCAGAACTATGGGGGGGAAATGCTCAAAACCAATTCAAGCCTGTACACCCCTAGACTGCATGTTAGAAAATTTTAAAATGGTTTTTCCAGAAGAACCAGGGGGGGTCAGACCAAGTAAGGAAGTTTTAAAGAAATATTGTCAACGGTTGTGGCCACAGCAGGTCAAATCCTGGCCACAAATTGGCTCCTTCAGCATTGAGAAATGTCAGGCAGTTATGGACTCCATAATGAAAAATCCGGATTTATATAAGGAGCAGTACTATTACATTTCAAGGTGGACTGCTATTTGTTTAAAAAATCCAGATTGGATGAGAAGAGGAAGTGACAGCTGCGAGATTTTCGCTGTAAGGCAGGAAGCCAGAAAACCCTTAACAGTTTCTGCAGCTGACAGGAAAATTTATGTTGGTCCTTCAGAGGAGGATGGAATCCCTCCCCCGCCATACAACTATAGCAGCAGTAATCAAGCAATACAGCCGCCTTCAAGGCAAGCATTGCCAGATCAAAATGCAGTGGCAGGACAAACCCAACCCCAAACCCAACGGACCCCTATGCCCAGCCAATCCCAGCCAGAATTGAATAGAGCCCCGCAAGCCACAAATGGTGCTTCGCAGGCAGCCCCACCTTCTCAAGCATCACTGGATGTGCCTAGCCTTCCAGAATTGCCTTCCCAGCCAAAACAAACAGCAGCTCTAGATCAAAGCACGTTACCCTCCCCTCCCGAGGAAAAATACAACCAGGACATGTCAGCCTTGCAAACACAGACGGAGGGAGCAGGAGGGGAAACCAGCGCATTTCAAATGTCTGGAGCATGGGGGGAACAAATTAATTCATTCAGAACCCCAGAAAGCCATGACAGTTCAAAATTATGGAAATTGATGGATGCAATTACAGATTCTGGACAAAAATTGGTCCTTAAAATGAGAGAAAGTGATTTACCCAGTACATCTCAAAGCCCAGCCTCGCCTAAGCTTGCAAAAGGAGGCTATTACTTACGTAATAACAAAGGGGCACCAGCGCCAATGCTTCCCCTAAGGGCTGTTTTGGGGCCCCAAGAGCCACGGCCAGTGGATGGAAATGGGAGACCAACGGGTCCTTGGCCTTCCAGGGCAGTTACACTTCAATATGTGCCCTTTACAACCACAGATTTATTGAATTGGAAAACACATACAATACCCTTTTCAGAAAAACCTCAGGCCATGCTGGATTTGGTTGCTTCCATTATGGTAACTCATCTGCCTACATGGCAAGATTGCAGGCATCTTTTGATGACTCTTTTCACCTCTGAGGAAAGGAGAAGGATAGATACAACTGCAGACAACAATCTTAAAGCTCAGGTGCCAAACTCAGAAAACAATCCAGATGCTTGGGTCCGTGCCAGATATCCACTCACAGATCCAGGGTGGGACCCAGAAAGGGATAAGGACGCCTTGGACAATTATCGGCAGGAAGTTATAAAGGCTATAAAAGGTGCTGCTAGAAAGCCCACAAACATTTCTAGGGTAGCTGAGGTTCTTCAACTCCCAGATGAATCTCCTTCTAATTATTTGGAACGCTTAATGGAGGCTTATAGAATTTACACCCCCTTTGATCCAGAAGCCCCAGAAAGCAAGCAAATGGTGAATGCGGCATTTGTGGCTCAAAGTGCTACGGACATTAAGCGGAAATTGCAAAAGTTAGACGCTTTTGAAACATTGCAGATGGATCAGCTCCTAGCAATCGCTCAAAAGGTTTATTTGAACAGAGAGAATGAGGTTAAGAAGGACAGAGTTCGGGAAATGAAACAAAAGGCAGTGTTTTTGGCTGCAGCCATCAGCCAGGGCTCAGCATTTGATACGGGTGCCCAAGGGAGAGGTTCCAGTAGGGCACGAGGAAGAGGAAGAGGAAGGGGATTGCCATTGGGAAGGAATCAGTGTGCAATTTGCAGAAAGGAAGGTCATTGGAAACAGGAGTGCCCTGAAGCAAGGGACACAGAGGGAGAAGGTGAATACAGGGAACAGAGGGAGCGTGGACGTGGTTGGGGATCGCAGAGAGGAAGGATGCAAGCTGGAAGATATGTGAGGAACAGAGGAAGTAGCAGAGACTTTGTTGGATTAGCGCAACTGGAGGAATATGAGAATGAGAATGCATAGGACAGACCGGGCTCAACTCTTTCTTTAGGCTCCCAAGAGCCCATGGTCTCGGTTAAACTGGGGAGCCGCTTAGTAAATTTCATGATAGACACTGGAGCGCAATTTTCGGTGCTCACGAAGCCGTTAAAAGCAAAAAGCAATCAAGCAGTGACAATTGTGGGGGCCACAGGCAACAGGGTCCTCACACCGTTTTTGCAACCTCAAGAATGCCAGATTGGGGGAAAAACCCTTACACATCAATTTCTGTATGTGCCTGAATGCCCAATCCCCTTGCTGGGACGTGACTTTCTGTCAAAGGTTCAAGCACAGATCACCTTCACACCAAAAGGGGCAGAAATGAAATTACCCCAGGCTGCATCAGGGATTGTCACAGTAGAGGTGCCTAGGGAACAGGCATGGAAAATGATGGGGGCTTTATCAAAAACAGACTCCCAAAAGGACATTTCACAGATTCCTAAAAATCTGAGAGCCCCACCTGGAGTATGGGCAGAGGACAACCCACCAGGCATGGCAAAGAATATAGCCCCATTCATAATAAACCTAAAGCCAGGGGCAAAGCCAATAGCAACCAGGCAATACCCTATTCCAAGACAAGCAGCAGAGGGAATGCAGAAGCATATAGACAAGTTTTTGCAATATGGGCTTTTGGTAAAGTGCCAGTCCAGCTGGAATTCTCCACTTTTCCCTGTGCGCAAGCCCAATTCAGATCAATTTCGCCCAGTCCAGGATCTGAAAAGGATTAACAATTTAATTCAAACGGTGCATCCATGTTTGCCCAATCCTTACAATCTCCTAGGATTAATTCCATCGGAGGCAACTGTGTTTACAGTATTGGACTTAAAAGATGCATTTTTCTGTTGCCGGATTGCCTCCCAGAGTCAGCCAATATTTGCATTTCAATGGGAGGATCCTTACAAGGGGACAAAAACCCAATTAACGTGGACAAGATTGCCCCAGGGCTACAAGAATTCGCCAACACTTTTTGGAACAGCCCTTGCCCAGGATTTGTCTAAATTCCCTTCAGTGCCAGGGAAAACAATTCTTCTTCAATTTCTGGATGATTTATTGATTAGTTGTGATACCTATGAGACTTGTAAAAAGGCCACAGAGGATTTGCTTCATCTCCTTTGGGAGGCAGGATACAAGGTGTCTCGGAAAAAGGCACAAATTTGCCAAGAGACAGTGAAATATTTGGGGTTTCACATTTCTCACCAGCAAAGGGCGTTAGGATCCGAAAGGAAGGAAGCCATTTGTGTCATTAAGGAACCCACAAGCCGCAGGCAATTGCGGGGGTTTTTGGGGGCTGCAAGCTTTTGCCGAATTTGGATCCCTGATTTTAGCACCCTAGCAAAGCCTCTCTATGAAAGTACAAAAGGCAGAGAAAATGCTCATTTTGAATGGCAGGCAGAGCAAAGGAAAGCTTTCAATACATTAAAGTCTAAACTGATGCAGGCTCCAGCCTTGGCTTTGCCAAACCCAGAAAAAGCTTTTTTCCTTTTTGTTCATGAGAAATCTGGAATTGCAGCAGGGGTCTTGACTCAGGTGTTGGGGAGTTGGAAAAGACCGGTAGCTTATTTGTCAGAACAGCTGGATGCAGTGGCAAAAGGATGGCCACCTTGTATGCGATCAGTAGCTGCAACAGCAGTATTGGTCAAAAAGGCATTTAAATTCACCTTTGGACAGGAGATTTATGTGAATGTGCCTCATGCTGTGTTGACATTAATGGAATACAAAGGAAGTTATTGGCTTTCCAACGAGCGCATGGCAAATTACCAAGGGCTTTTGTGTGGTAACCCACAAGTACATTTGCAAGTTGTAAACACCTTGAACCCCGCTTCCTTGTTACCCCTTCCTGAGTCAGTGGATCATGAACCTCATGATTGCATTCAAGTAATGGACTCAATTTACTCTAGCCGTCCAGATTTGCAGGATGAACCGTTAAAGAACCCAGATATAGAATATTTTACGGACGGGAGCAGCTTTGTGAAGGAGGGGCAAAGGAGGGCTGGATATTCTGTGGTTACACTGACTGATGTCATTGAAGCACAGCCTCTGCCAATTTCGTCCTCAGCGCAGAAAGCGGAACTTGTGGCTTTAATCAGAGCCCTTCAGCTAGCAGCTGGCTGCAGTGTAAATATCTACACAGACTCAAAGTTTGCTTTTTTAACTCTACATGCCCACGGAGCTTTGTGGAAAGAGAGGGGGCTCATAGGGGCAGAAGGGAAAGCACTGAAATATGGCCCAGAATTGGAAACGCTTTTGGAAGCTGTGTGGGCTCCGAGAAAGGTTGCAGTCATACATTGCCGAGGCCACAGCAAGGGAACCACAAAAGCAGCAAAGGGAAATCAATTGGCGGATCTGGCTGCAAAACGGGCAGCTTTACTGCCACCGCCACCTGCCTCTATAACAGCATCTCTTCTTCCTACAGCAGTTGATTTAGAGCAAATTAAGCCCATCTACACGGAGGCAGAACAGGAATGGGCACAGCAGGAAGGGGGATACAGAATGCCACCACAGGATGGATGGTTTATCCTCCCAGACCAACGAGTATTTGTTCCAGAAGCCTTAGGCAGGAACATAGTGAAACAATATCATGAGTCCACTCACTATGGTGCCACAGCTTTGCGGGAAAGCCTAAATAGGCAATTCTACATAACAAGGATTTCCCAGCTGGCAGAAGCAGTATCACGTGCATGCCTTCTGTGCGCAAAAAACAACCCCAAGCAAGGCCCAGTTCCTCCACCAGGAATACAGCAAACAGGCTTAATGCCAATGGAAAATTTAATAGTGGATTTTACAGAAATGCCAAAGGCAAAGGGGTACAAGGCTCTCTTGGTCTTCACGTGTTCTCTTACAGGTTGGCCTGAAGTATATCCTACTAGAACAGAAAAAGCACAGGAGGTTATAAAACGCCTCTTAACGGAAATCATTCCAAGGTTTGGTCTACCAAGGTGTATAGGCAGTGACAATGGTCCAGCTTTCATCGCATCAATAGTGGATGGTGTATGCAAAGCCTTGCAAATACAATGGAAACTACATGCGGCCTATAGACCTCAAAGCTCAGGGAAAACAGAAAGGATGAATCGGACTCTTAAAGCGCAGTTAGCAAAATTGTGCCAGGAAACTCATTGTAAATGGGTAGACATGTTGCCTATTGCCTTGTTTAGAATCAGATGTTCACCAACAAAGAGACTGAAGCTTTCTCCGTTTGAACTTTTGTATGGGAGACCACCTCCAATAGCAAGGGGGAAAACAGCAGACTTGACTCAAGTGGGGGGGCAAATAACTGCAGATCAAATCCAGGCTCTTTCTCGTATTTTTCTTGATTTAAACAGGTGGTGTCTCCAACGCATTCCCATCTGCCTATCCGAACCAGTACATCCCTTTCGGCCAGGAGACCGAGTTTGGGTTCGAGATTGGAAAGACGAACCGCTGACGGCTCGGTGGAAAGGTCCCTACACGGTTCTGCTGGCCACACCAACTGCGGTGAAAGTTGCGGAAGTAACCCCGTGGATTCATCATTCTCGTCTGAAGCGGTCTGAGGGTCATTGGAACTGTGAGCTGAACCCATCTAACCCTCTGAAGTTGAAGCTCACCAGGAACCCCTGCACCTAGCCCCACCGGAGGCGGGCAGGAGCACGGGCAACGGGACTACAGGTCTGCTCTCACTGCACCCCGGAAGCCAGTGAGTCTACGCACACCGGAAGATTGAGGAGCTGCACCAGCTTATGGGAGGACCCCTACCAGTTAAAATTTCAGTCAATCCCAGATTCCAGCCAGACTTTGCTCATAAACCCTTAGTTAAAATAACAATAACAAGGGTGAACAAAAGGGGGGTCCTTATTGACAAGTGGGTGGATTGGGTAACTGCATACGGTTGTTACATTCCTTTCTTTCTTTGGGAATTCTACATACCAGATTGGGCACAAGTAGGTCCACAACAATAGTTCACATACAAGGGAAAGTACATGCCAGGGGAACCTAGGAGGGCCATACGTTGCTTCTCCTACCCACCTCCCCAAGGAGCATTTCCCGGTGCTATACTGGTCACTGTAGTTGTTTTTTCTCCACCACCCACAGGTCCCTTCAAGGTAGCAGTTGCAGAGTGTATACGGTGTGAGTTGACCTCACCAGTTCGACCAGAACCTGGGGACCACCAATAAGTCCACTAGGTGCGGCCGAGCGGGGGGCTACATCTCACTGAAGGGTATGTTCTGGTACCTGCTACCTTATATAATTGTTGCAATTTCACTCCTTCTGGTCCTAATCATTGTATATTGTGTATATAAGAAGGACCACCGTATAAACATCAACCTAGAGCCGGAACTAATAAGATTCAACCTTGAAGGTATACGTGGGGAAGATGAAAATGAAAATGAAGCTCCTGTTGAGTTTGATGTGCTTGTGGCTCCAGAGAGGCCCAATGGTAGTAGGTAATGTTTTTATGCACCATGCTGAACACATGTTCCAGATATATGGGGAAAATGCTACCCTATATTATGAACACCCAAGGAAGGTAGCAGACATGTCCCTTATACCAGGATTAATCAAGGATCCTGATGTCGTGTTGGCAGGCCTACTTTACAATCAGAGTGGTCTCTTTGCAGCCCCACCTATTGAAATGAATGACATCCCCTACAGATATCTCAGGTATACCAGAACCACAAAAGGTCTATGTTTTTGCTGTCATGCCACCGGAGTATGGAATTCTAAATGGAAGTATTGGCCCCAAGTTAAGTACCACATGGACAAAGGATGGCTGGGAAATTATACCCAATGCTCAGATAAATTTTGGCTTTGGGGATCCCACAATGCCTCCTACCAGGGCAATACTACCTCTTCAGATCTATACCCATACTTTCCTCAATACTCGGTTAATTTCACCGGACAAGGGTCCATTTGTTCTGGTTGGATGATTAAAGATCCTAACCTCTGGTTTTTATATGATGGATTGGCAACAAATTTCCACCCAGGAAAATACCAGTGTGTTGGCGTAGGGGCATTTACCTTTCCGGTTGCAGTGGAGATCAATCACAAGGTACCTCACCTTGCAAGCAGACGGAAAAGGGGGGCCCTGGGCGACCACTGTGAAGATGAAATTTATCTGACAAATTCTGTAGGGAGCGTTGGGGGTGGATTTATAGGATTCCTCTCAATGGGGATTTACCCAGGAATAGTTGCTGAGCAAAATAGAAAGGCACTGTTTGCTCTTACATGCAGGCTGGAGAAAACTATCAATGCCACCACCCATGTCTTGCGCTCCTTACAGTCAGAGGTTGAGGATTTGAACCAGCTGACAATGACCCATAGAATGGTTTTGGACTACCTCCTTGCACGAGCAGGCGGGTTTTGTAAAATTGTCCCAAAAGGTCGGTGCCAGGTTAAATTCCACGACCTCAACAAAACAATTGAGGACCAATTGCAAAAACTGCAGTCTCTGGTAGCTGACAACACACCCACCCAGAATCCCTGGGAAAAGGTATGGTCGTGGATACCAGGAGAGGGGTGGGTGCATGGCATTCTGACTGTCCTAGCCATAGGAGGAATGGTTTTTCTGTTGTTTCTTTCTGTAATTCCTTGTTGTTTGTCTTTGCTTAGGGGAATGATAGCCCGCAATGTTAAGCATCTCACTGACCCTCACATTATGGCAATATACAGAGCTTTGCCCCCAGTGCCAGATGAGCCAGAGGAAGACGATGGTTACGAGCGAATGCATAGGGAACGCGTCCCAATGCCTGGGGAACAGGTCCCAGTGCAGGAACAAGTCCCAGTGCAGGAACAAGCCCCATTGCAGGAAGCAACGGTTTACTCTGATGTCCTGAGTGGTGTTCAAGCTCAGGAGTCAGATGAATCTTCTCTCTGAGCTTGAAAAGGGGGGAATGAGGCAAGGAAGGAAGGGCTACCCCTATACTATTCATATAACCAGTTATCAATAATCAATATATTCAATATATATGCTTACACGAATCAAGGATTACAGTATTTTATTAATCCACTTGAATCAAAAAAGGGAAGCTGTGCCTTAGCTAAAAATGCAAACTGCTTGGAACAGCAAGTAGGAACCGACCTTTCCCCTAGAAACATCTGTGAACCCCGGACAAGACATGAATCAGAGATTCTGGTACAAATTCCCCATCAGGAACGGGCTAAATTAATCCTCAGAACAGGAAGAGCAAAACCGCAGAATGTCCAAGCTCCCTGTCCTGTCATAATTAGGGGAAAGGTTAGACTGAGCGTCACTGGGAGCATTGGAAAGCGGAACTTGAACCCTGTGCTGGACCAGTGCTATTCCAGTAGCTAGGAGCGTGACAACTGCTTGCTGATTGGCTGATATTTTGCTGACCAAGTTATGAGTCCTTCATGATTGTCTTATGATCTATGATTTGCTGTGATTTGCTCAGGTATAAAGACCCCTGTATTTCTGTCAATCGGGGTCCCAGTTCTTTGGAAGAGATTCCAACTGGGTCCTTATTGCCTGGCAATAAACTTCACCTTCTTATTCTCCATTGCTGCGTCTGGCTGATCCTTATCAGTTGCTTCAGAAGGGGGGTGATTTGCCAAGACTTCTGTTACTAGTCATACTGGAGAGGAAGAATTTAAAGATTTCCTCCCCTTGTACCTCACCTGTTACAAGAGAAGGTGCTTATTCTTGAACCCAGATGGGAATCCCATGGAGTATTGACCCCCAGCCTGCCTGTTGCTAATTCTCATACATTTTCTGAATTCTGGTGTTTTAACCATTATTCATAAATAGGAATGGGGGAGAAATCTGATTCTGTTCCCATATAATGACAAAGATGAGAACTGAAACTCAGTTGTCTTTTGAAATTTGCACCTCCCCGAATTCTGCAATTCTCCAGCCAGTAATATATTAAAAAATGCATATACTGGGATGAAGTGGGCATAAAACTTCGTATATCAGTGAAAATGACATGCATATTAGGGGAAATTGCTTTACAAAAAATGTGCAAACTAGGGGAAATTCATAATACTACAATGCTGATGATTTTTTTATAAGGACTTCTTTTAAAAAATAGCTAACTGATGCAAAAATGTTGGGTAATTAATTTAGGGTTGGAGAAATGAGAAACTGAGAGAAACCAAAATTGACGGATTTGCCCATCCTCAGTTATAATCAACAGATGGGCGAAGGTGTACAGAACTTGATAACTGCTGCTTGATGGCCAATCAAGCACAATTAACGAGAGATTCTCATGCAGGACTTACAGTGAATGATTCACAAGTAGCCTTTAATCCCTTTGAAAATATCAAGAGCTATCCAAAAATAGAAATTGAGGCCAAAGTTAATGAACAATTTATTCACGAAGGAAATAATTTGAACAACAGACGTCCCAAGAGGCCAATAAGAAGTTCACTTGTGATGGATTAAGTTAACCTTTTACAATGAAATACAAATTAGCTTGTGTTTTTTAAAAGCTCCACTGTAGGTGGTCCAAGGGAGAGGAGCCCTTGTCCAGAGGAAGGGCCTTGTGCAAAGTGGGGTCATGGCAGGTAGGAAGTGGTGCCTCTGTCTTCTGTATTTTTCCAATACTGGCTGGTATGTGATTGCAATCTTACAGACTTTAAAGGGGACTATTCCATCTTTGGCCACCTCATGAGAAGAGAAGACTCCCTGGAAAAGACCCTGATGTTGGGAAAGATTGAGGGCACAAGGAGAAGGGGACGACAGAGGACGAGATGGTGGAAGACAGGAGTGCCTGGCGTGCTCTGGTCTATGGGGTCACAAAGAGTTGGACACGACTAAACGACTAAACAACATTCCATCTTGCATATATGATGGAGAGGCAAGAAGAATGTTTCGTTCTCTCTACGGGGTGGAAGAAGGGGGTGCGTTGGGGGTGGACCGCCCCAGGTGTCTTCGCGGGAAGGGGGGGGTGACATTTGGCACGCCTCCCACCCGCGACTCCCAAGCCTACCCTGAGCTGTTGGGGGAGCTGTGCCACTTTGCTGATGGCATTCCCCCCTTCTCCCTTTGTTTTGACAGGTGGGGAAGGCTTGGGAGTCATGGGCGGGCGGTGCGCCGAATGTCCGCCATCGGTAGCTCGCTCTGCCCCCATGGGCAGCTCGCTCCGCCCCTGATTGCAGGGCACACGTGCCGCTCCGTGCACCCGGGCGGCTATCCCGCACCTGCGAGGGCACCCTCTGCGCCCCTCGGGAGCGCGTCCGCCCTGCGCAGCACGGGCAAAGGCTCTGCTGCTGCCTCTTTGACATGGGGAACAAAGTGATCTATACAGTGGTACCTTGGGTTAAGTACTTAATTCGTTCCAGAGGTCCATTCTTAACCTGAAACTGTTCTTAACCTGAAGCACACTTTAGCTAATGGGGCCTCCAGCTGCTGCTGGAGCACAATTTCTGTTCTCATCCTGAAACAAAGTTCTTAACCCGAGGTAATACTTCTGGGTTAGCGGAGTCTGTAAACTGAAGCGTATGTAACCTGACGTGTATGTAACCCGAGGTACCACTGTAATTGAACTATAATATTGAGCTATCCAGTCTTGTCCATTCAACTACTTTCCTATTGAGCAACAAATGGTGTAACTGGCAAGCAGCTGCTGAATCAGACCCTAACGGTCATTCTGGTTTCAGAGCAGTTAGTGTGGTCTGGATCTTAATCAACGGACCCAGAATAAAGATCATATCAATTTGCTTTGCTGGTGATACTTTTTACCCTTCTGTGTGACCAGCACAGTTGGCAGTTACACATCAATACTAGGATTGTGGGAACATTTTGTGGTCATTATTTTCAGCTGAATGGTAGAGATGGCCCTTCATGTGATATTATGCAGCCAATATGGTTTCTTGCAGGAAATGATGTGATATTCTGTGTTGGTCACACACACACAACAATTTCATATCCAGCTCAGCCTTAATGGAGACATAACAGAACAAAACATTCACAACCACCACAAGCAGCTCAAAATTATACTTAGATTATAGGTCATTTCCCCTGATTCAACTAAAATACTGCAGACCATTTACAGGCATATATTCATAAGAAGCATGTGAATATAAAATGCACTTTTACCAGGGCTACATTTTTCTTGTATTTCTCTTATATTTGTATAGTTGGAAAGAGTTATGAGAACCTGCTTAAGGAAACCGCTAATGGGCCAAGACTTGGTATTCCATATTGTAGCCCAGGGTGAATGATATTTATGTGTAAAGTATGAATTTCAGAATAATGGGATTCAGGAATGAACTGCTGACATACTTTTAGCTGAAGCAAGCTGGCTTCCCCACCATCCTTTACTTACATTTGAAATTCTCCGAATCAGGGTCTTGAATACTGATGTTTCCTCCCTTTATTTTCTCCTCACATGGGCTGAAATGGTTCCCTAGATTTATGCTGGAGTCTTTTTCTGCTAATCATCTGATAAGCTGGCAGTGGCTCTGGGTCTCCGGGCAACATAAGGAATGCTTCTTAACTCTTTTCAACAACCCATCTCTGGTACAAGACCATTTGCTGCCCTCCCAGGAAATTGGCTATTATGACACACTTAGGAATAACTGCAAATCCAGAGCAACCCCTTGGCTGGCCTGTCCATCATCTTCAAAGTCATCTTGCCAATGGCTGATGGTTCATGAGGGAGAAAGGAAGATTGTTGACGCCTGAGGTTGTGCTGAGTTTAGGGATATGAAGATTTATTATATTGTGGCACCAAAGGTGCTTGAAAGGCCTTGAAGGTAAAAAAGCAGGACCCATATTTAATTACATATAATAAAATAGCACACCTTAACCCAAACCTCTTGGTAGTTCCACTGCTCTCAGAAGTTTCCAGGAGAGGGCATTTTCCATTGCAGCCCCTAAGTTGTGGAATTCCTTGCTCACCAGTGGTGTCACAGGGGGGGGGCACGGGGCACAGTTTCCCCCGGGTGCCGTGTCTGGAGGGGTGACAAGAAGGCACCCTGTGGGGTGCTCGCCCCGCCACCGTGCTACCGCAGCTGCACGTGGAGGATCCTTCATTTGCAGCTGCAGCTGTAAGCAGAGGATCCCGCCACTATCTGTACAGCGTTCGAGTGCCACTGGTGGCAAACTGCTATGTACAACGGATGCACCCTGTCACATGCATGTGCTGTATGTAGTGACGCTGCACATGCGTTGTACATAGCGGTTTGCCGCCGGCGCCGCCCGAGCGCCGTACTGACGGTGGTGGGATCCCTCCAGCGCTGCTATAGCCGCAATCGGAGGATCCCTCTGCCGCTGCTGCAGCCACGAGCAGAATATCCCGCCACTGTCCGTACGGCACTGGGGTGGTGCCGGTGGCAAACCGCTACATACAACACATGTGCTGTGTCATACACGTGCGCTGTACATAGCAACGCCACACGTGTGCCCTATGTAGCGACACTGTAGCACCCTGCTTGTGGTTAACGCTTAGCTGGAATGAAATATTCAACGCAGCAATAGAGAAATTAAAATAATAATTTATTTGTCAGACAAATAAATGAGAGGCACAGTGGTATATGGTTACCAAGCTCTGGCCTGCCCTCCTGCCATTATGGCCAGCACTTATATTCCCTCAGCCCAGCCTCCTTGCTCCTCCTTTGGCTGCCTCTGTCCAATCAGCCTGGTTGAATTTCCTATTGGCTGATTGCTATAACCAATCCTAAAAGATACACCCATTTCCTATTGCCTTTTATGGGATACAAAAAGCTATATATTCTTCTATCTATAAATGACAAATAAGTAGTCATATATCTTATATTTGTCTCAACAAGGAACCTTAATTACCAGCTCACCTCTTGCCCTCCTTGCCCTATTGCACTCCAAAACAGATGGCTAATAGTTTTAAATTTTTATCTTAAACAGATGTCAGAGATCTTGGGTTCACATTCTCATGCATCATCAATGAAAGATCTCCTTTTTGGAGGTCTTTAAACAAAGGCCTGACAACCATATATCAGGAGTGCTCGATGGCGTCTCCTGTCTGTCAGGGGGCTGGGCTCATTTGCCCCTCTGGTCTCCTACAGCAATATGACTCTATGAAATAAGAATTTAACATTTCTTTCTTTCTAGATCCTTTGCATAATTACATTTAAGCCAGTATATTTCATACATTATCATAGATAGCTTTTTAGAAGAATAAACCTTCTCAAAGTAAAAGGAAGGAATCAGTTTACAGCCTCAAAATAAAATAGGAAAAAAGCCTCTTCTGTTTACACTCCCCTTCTCCAGCCAGTTGCTTTCTTTTCCATTTGCTCTTGGCCTTTAACCTTAGGAAGAGATGGCTCAAGTTTAATGGGGGCACATGGTTTTATTTTACTATTTACCAATTCTTAATTATGTAGGGTCAGTGTAACCTTGCTCTTCAGCCTGTAATTCCCTTTTTATGACTTTGAGAATTGTTTTCTGCTATAAATCAGGGGGCCCCCTTGTCCAGGAGGATAAACATCTTGCCAAAGTACTTAGGCAGCTGGTCTTCTGCCTGGCATAAAACATTTGAAAATCTTTAAGCTCATTTTAAAATACAGACCCTAATCAAACTATAAGCCTTGATAAAAATGCAGGCTATGATTAGATGCCTCAACACCACACATGTGTCGTACGTACCGGCGCAATGTGTGCACAGCCGGCCATTTGCCCCGCCCCAGGTGTCGGTTAGCCTTTGTTCACCCCTGTTTCCCACAAAGCTGCATTGGGCACCTTCATTCTGCAGCTTTTGTCAGATGCTGAAGATGCAGCTCGCCTTTAAGAGACGTTTTTAGGACCCACTCTAGTTGTGATTGTAATTTGCTTTAAACTGTTTTCAATGTTGCTGTATTACTCCCTGGAAACTTCTGGTGAGGGGTAAAGGTAAAGAAGAAGAAGAAGAAGAAGAGTTTAGATTTGATATCCCGCCTTTCACTCCCTTTAAGGAGTCTCAAAGCGGCTAACATTCTCCTTTCCCTTCCTCCCCCACAACAAACACTCTGTGAGGTGAGTGGGGCTGAGAGACTTCAGAGAAGTGTGACTGGCCCAAGGTCACCCAGCAGCTGCATGTGGAGGAGTGGGGAATCGAACCCAGTTCACCAGATTACGAGTCCACTGCTCTTAACCACTACACCACGGGTAAAGGGACCCCTGACCTTTAGGTCCAGTCGTGACCGACTCTGGGGTTGCGGCGCTCATCTTGCTTTACTGGCTGAGGGAGGCGGCGTACAGCTTCTGGGTCATGTGGCCAGCATGACTAAGCCGCATCTGGCAAACCAGAGCAGCGCACGGAAACGCTGTTTACCTTCCCGCCGGAGTCATCCCATCGCGGGGATTCGAACTGCCAACCTTCTGATTGGCAAGTCCTAGGCTCTGTGGTTTAACCCACAGCACCACCCGAGTCCCAGCGCCACCCACATCCCTCTGGTGAAGGGTAGCTAATAATAATAATAATAATAATAATAATAATAATAATAATAATAATAATAATAATCTGTGCCAGCCATATGGGTGATATTATCACTAAGTCAGATCCATTTTTCTAACTTTTCACATGCAAAAGTAGTATTACATGGTCCCCAGTTTTCAAAGGGTTGAGAACTTTGTGGATGCCGTCAGATTTATTTTCCTTTGAGTGAAAGAGCACCTTTCCAATACTTGCTTTATTTGCAAATGCAGAGGCAGATTACACAGTGGAGGAAAACGGAGCCTGTAGCAGATCCCAATGAGCAACTGCGTTGGCCTTCCAAAGCCACATCTCCATTTTAGGTCCCTCCAACTAGGAATTCTCAGTGTCTTCCTCTTTCCTGTTTCCCTTTTTCTGCACCTTGGAATGTGGAAGTATAAGAGAAAATGGGCCTTTGTGGGACAGGAACTGACAAGACCCTGGTACAAGGTGTATTTTGTTCTTGAGAATCAGTTACCATTACAGATATCCCATATAAGGCAGCCCATGTTCAATGACAAAACAGTTAAAATGTCCTTATAGTCATTCATATATACTGAATGCCCTTTTAAATAAAAATCAAAGTAGCATGTTGAGAGCACTTAAATAAATTTAAAAAAATGAATATAACAACCCAAAATGACAAATAAAATGCTCTGAAATAGAAGTATGCTTTATACATTTTTTAGTCCTACAGAAGCCCCCATAATAACAACAACACACTTAAGCCATTGAAACAATGGCCGTACAGTGGTACCTCGGGTTACATACGCTTCAGGTTACATACGCTTCAGGTTACAGACTCCGCTAACCCAGAAATAATACCTCAGGTTAGGAACTTTGCTTCAGGATGAGAACAGAAATCGCATGGCGGTGGTGCGACAGCAACGGGAGGCCCCATTAGCTAAAGTGGTGCTTCAGGTTAAGAACAGTTTCAGGTTAAGAACGGACCTCCGGAACGAATTAAGTATGTAACCAGAGGTACCACTGTTTTTGGGCATAATACTAAACCATGGTTTACCGCTATATTAAAAAAGCCTAGTCTCCTCCTGGACTGGAGACCTCCCCCACCACTTTTGTTCTCTGGTGCAACAACAAGGAAACCTCCATTTTCATTTTTGACTAACCACGGTTTAATATGGAATTTGAAACCCGAGCAGTGGCTAATCTTACTCATTGTAAGTGGAATCAAACCAGCTTTATAAAACACGATTTGAAGCTGGCTTCCTTCCAGTGACTATAGTTATGATTTAACACAGTTTGTCCTGGTTTGGACAACATAGCAAGCAGCAGTTTATCTAAAGAGAGCCAGTGTGGTGTAGTGGTTAAGAGCGGTAGTCATGTAATCTGGGGAACCGGGTTCGCGTCTCCGCTCCTCCACATGCAGCTGCTGGGTGACCTTGGGCCAGTCACACTTCTGTGAAGTCTCTCAGCCCCACTCACCTCACAGAGTGTTTGTTGTGGGGGAGGAAGGGAAAGGAGAATGTTAGCCGCTTTGAGACTCCTTAAAGGGAGTGAAAGGCGGGATATCAAATCCAAACTCTTCTTCTTCTTCTAAACCAGAAGCGAAAGCTTTCAACTTCTCCTTGTGACTAAATGGCAAGGGGAACTGCATGAGCCCAGAGGGCTGGTGGAGAGATGTCTGGTCCCACTCTTAACACTAAACTATGGTTTAGGACTGTATCTGAACTAGCCCAATGTTCTAGCCAATACCCTGTAATCACACAAGATGTATATAAAAGATTTGCTCTGCTAGAAGTCACCTCTAAAAAGAGGTTGCTGTTTATCTCTGCCTCTCTCTTTATGCAAGTGCCAATTCTGTTGGCACTTAAGACATGCTGACAAAGAAAGTTTATTCACTGGGCAACAATACTATCCATTGTCATTGATTCAATGAGATGACAGTCATTTCAAGGGCAGCTTTATCCTACACATGACTCAGAGAATCTGGATTGTCAAAGTGGAACTAAGGGCTTAGAGCAGCTAACGTTGCTTTCAGCTTGAGGCTCTCTTTTTCCTTGTCCTTGAAAATTTGCCTCATAGCTAAATTCTGCTTATAGGTGGAGAATCTCTTTCCTCATGATGAAGGTCAAGCAGATAACCATCTTCTAAGAAGTCAAAAGTTTTTTTTTTAAAAAAAACATTTTTTATTAAGAATTTCAACACAATAATTTTAACAAAAGTACATCATCCACATTATTTCTCCCCCATTTCCCCCTCCCTCTCCCACCGAACATATACCCACCCTTCCGTCCCCACCCCCTGACTTCCCTCAGCTCCTATCTCTGCTTTCTCAAGATATATTTTTTATTTGCATGTTATAGAGTTGTAAAGATCCTCAATTTATCTGTCTATATATTACCAATAAAGATTTTGTGAATGTTTATTCAAAACCTGTCAAAGAGTCCAGTTTGTATTGTTGTTTCTTCAAATATTTCGTAAAAGGTTCCCATTCATCTTTAAAGTCACAGTTATCCTTGTCACATAGTTTGTGTGTCAATTTTGCCAATTCCGCATTATCCATCAATTTTTCTTGCCACAGTTCTTTCGTCGGGGTTTCTTCATTCTTCCATCCTTGTGCTATTAAGACTCTTGCCGCCGTTGTCACATACATTAAAATGTTTTTAATTTTCTTTGGCAGGAGAAGTGAAAAGTTAAACTTGTGTGTGTGTATGTATGTATGTGTGTGTGTATATTTTATATATATATATATATATATATATATATATATATATATATATATATATATGCTTTCGTAGATTTTCACGGGTACAGGAATGCAGGTTTTGGTGTCTTCGGGTGTCTTCCCGTGTAAGAGTTGGGGTGTCTAGGCGACGTTTCGACGAGGTCTCACTCGTCATCTTCAGGCTGGTGCTTTCGAAGCCGAAAGCACCAGCCTGAAGATGACGAGTGAGACCTCGTCGAAACGTCGCCTAGACACCCCAACTCTTACACGGGAAGACACCCGAAGACACCAAAACCTGCATATATATATATATATATATATATATTCCAAAACATGATTATTTAGTGCCAATTCACACAACACATTTCTCCATCTCCATGTGGAAGTTAGGTGGAGAAAGCTAATGTGTGAACTGGTAGACCTGTGTGAACTGCTGTAGTAAGGCTTGCAAAGTGAACAGTAGTTTTGTGCAGTGAGTGGCGTGTTAGCTGCTGTTTCTGTTGTGGCTGTTTCTGTGCCCACAACTCATCACATTAAGAGGTCAACAGTCACATGACTGAGGCCCGTGGTGTTGTCACTTCCCGTTGCTCCAAAAGTGGGAGTTAGTGACCTTGGAATGGCATGTTAGTGACACTATCTTTCAGACATCAGGAGGGTGAGAAGAGCCACATTGCAGTGGCTTCTGTGTCCTTACAGATAACAGCCACGGTCTGCTGGCAGATGCATTGCATTTATTCATATAGGCACATACTTGGGGGCCAGGGTACATGAGCCAGGGTAGCTCATGTTGATTATTTGGACCAGCTGTAATTTGAGACAATGCCAGGACAAAAATGCAAGTCTATAGAACAACTGGGACAAAAATAGGGTTTCCACGACTTGGGGTTTAGCCTGAAGTTTCAGTGTTTCAGCCTCATAATTTTTGGGAGGAGAACTAGAGAAAGGGCCCAGAACACTATTTTTTTTTGGCTTGAAAACTTTCACTACTATGAGGGAGTGCCTGGTGCTGCCTGGAAATTTGTAGGGAAAACATCTGTGATTTGAAAATGGATAGTGTAATTTGTGAGTTTGGACCTATCATTCCAAAAATCAGACAAAATCGTGTTTTGGTCTGCCATCTTGATTCAAAATGGTGCCTGGAATCCAAACATTGACGAAGATTTCCACCCTTACCCCGGGAACCCTCATGACAAAAATGTTGACAATATTTCAAGAAGCATCTGAACTCTTAGAAAGCAGACAGACAGATGGATGGATGGGCAGACTGACAGGCAAATCACCTCCCAAAATATATAGTGGATTAGCTCTGTTACCAGGTTCATCAGCTCCACTGTCCTTTAAGTTTCTTACTTCTCCAGCTAGGGGAGCGAGGGGCCACTATGGAAGCTCGGTTCCTCAAGTTTCTTCTCTCTCCCCTCTGGGCAAGACGGTCCCAATTATCTCAGGATAATTATCAATCATGCAAGGAGGTTGGGTAAATTTCTCTTTAGGAAAGTAAATCTTCCATTCATGGTTCTTATGTGGTGAATCCTTCCAATGTAGTGGTTGGTGTAAATGATCCATGCAGTCCTTTATAAATCTGCGATTCTCCAGCTGCAATTTTAGCTTAAATCTTACAAGTGGCACTTCTGAGGATTAATCTATTTTCTTGCTTGACCTTCGTTGACTAAATTAAATGTAAGTATACATCATGAAAATCTGAAGGTTACGGAAGAGCTTGGTTTGCTTTGGGGGGATTCTAGATTGTTAGTGTTTTTGTGCCTTCCCATGCCCCTCCTCCCCCAACAAAAAGGTTTTAAAAGTCTGGGAAAAAAGAGAGAAGATAAAACTAAATTAGATATCTATTAAAAATGAATTAGTCGTGACAGAAAATCAAATTAAGTCGTAGATAATCAATCTAATTGTAAGGCTCTCTGGTGAACATTACTGCTTAATTTTTCTTGTGTTTGATGAAGGCGCCAATTAATTAAAAATATTTATACAAGGTAAAATCTTGACATAAGTACTTGGAGTGCTCCTTCTGAAAAGAACCTGCACCCATTAATCAGCCAATCTAGCAAAAGATGACCTGACTTTACAATGAAGGCAAGTTGTTGGTTCAATAAATCTTATTTAGAGCTCTCTCTCATTAAACATCCTTCAAAGCTGGTGCTAAAAATGAAAGTGTGAACTTTCTGGAGGATGATGGAATGCTTCACCATCACCCACAACTGCAGCAAACGAAAAGAGGACCATTCACCACCCCTGTTTTCCTGTTTTCCTTTGTTCTAAACTTCCCTTAAACTGCTGAACAACACAGTATCCTAACCTGATGACAAAAAGAAAGAAAGAAAAAGAAAGCAAACAAGAGAAGCATACCCAGCAAATGGATAAATGTCCTATGTCCAAAGGACTTATAGCCATGTCTGCTGCCACAAATTGTGTCAAGTTGCTTCTGGGATTATTGACATATCTATGGCAGATTTACAAGAGACTGAAGTGATCCATTAGCTATATAGCCCTCCTGACAGGCCATAGGCAGCAACAGGGGTTGGATTTTAAATGGCATGGGGTTATTGCCACTCCTTCAACACACCGTCTGACTCTTTGGTTCCCAGGTTTTATAGCCTCCCAAGGTTTCTCCACTGTGAAACATTGTGTAGATACATCAGCAGAAACTTGCGTCCTAAAATGAAATTTAGTTAGGTCCTCTGATATATATTTTTTACTATCTCTGTAAAGGTAAAGGTAAAGGGACCCCTGACCATTAGGTCCAGTTGTGGCCGACTCTGGGATTGCGGCACTCATCTCGCTTTATTGGCCGAGGGAGCCGGCGTACAGCTTCCGCGTCATGTGGCCAGCATGACTAAGCCACTTCTGGCGAATCAGAGCAGCACACGGAAACGCCATTTACCTTCCTGCCGGAGCGGTACCTATTTATCTACTTGCACTTTGACGTGCTTTCGAACTGCTAGGTTGGCAGGAGCAGGGACCGAGCAACGGGAGCTCATCCCATCGCGGGGATTCTAACCGCCGACCTTCTGATCAGCAAGTCCTAGGCTCTGTGGTTTAACCCACAGCGCCACCTGTGTCCCTTTACTATCTGTGTAGAACAATATAAATAATTGGCAGTCATTTGTGTTTCATGGTCTATGTGGGGCTTCCTTTGAAAACAGTTCTATGAACCAGGCAGAGAAAAGGTAAAGGTAAGGTTAAAGGACCCCTGGATGATTAAGTCCAGTCAAAGCTGACTATGGTGTGCGGTGCACACCTCGCTTTTCAGGCCAAGGGAGTCGGTGTTTGTCCAGACAGCTTTCCGGGTCATGTGGCCAGCATGACTAAACCGCTTCGGGCCGTGCCAGAAACCAGAGCGCACAGAAACGTTGTTTACCTTCCCACCACCTATTTATTGACTTGCACTTTGATGTGCTTTCGAACTGCTAGGTTGGCAGTAGCTGGGACAGAGCAACAGGAGCTCACCCTGTCATGGGGATTTGAACCGCTGACCATCTGATCGGCAAGCCCAAGAGGCTCAGAGGCTCAGACCACAGCGCCACCCACGTGACCAGGCAGCAGGGGCAATTCCAGAAGAAGACTGTCCTGAGGGACTGCAACTAATCCAAGCACAGCTTTGCCTACGCAGTTAGGTGAGGCAGCATCATGAGAACGGTAGATCAAAGGCAGGGATTGGGGACTAGAGCTGCAAGACTTTGTAAACAATTGGCCCTAGGCCTTTGAGGGCAGTGGAAAGCACCTGGGCAGTGTTTAAGGCAGCAGAATGTTTCGAGGGGCAGGGAATGGACACTAAGTGATCCTGATATACACGGATCGTGGGGAAAAAAAAGTAATTTAGGCAAGGGATAGCACGCCATGAGAGCAAAGAGTTAGCTGTACCACGAGACAGAGTGTTCTGGCAATGTCATGCAGCAGATTTGGAAACTGTCAAAGAGAGGCAAATTGTTAGTTATTAAATGTGATTTCTCTGTTTTTGTACTTCCAGACACCAAAATGCCCTTGAAAATTCAGGCTCTAGAAGCAGGTCCTTTGGAGGTTTGGTGCTGTAATTCATTATTCCCACTTTATTTTATGAGGTGTCAGTTTGGTTATTTGGGATGCTTCAAAGCTGGACATTTTATGCTGGTTTTGAATAAGCAGCTTGCTACTGGAACAGGCCTTTGAGTCTGGTTTTGATAGTTTGAAGGGGGAGGTTTGGTCCAGTACCGCATCGTTCTCACCCAGCCCGACATTGTGTGCCAGTTTTGTTGTGATGCCTCACAACTCGTTGAGAATAAATTCTGGCTTGGAATGAGTTGATAAAGGTGTTGATGCATTGTTCTCATTTTTTAAAACACTGTTTTTGGATTTTCCTTATTTGTTTGTCTCTTTGTACAACAGTTCAAATTCTAATTGGTCTGCTACGTCTTACTCATTTTCACATTTTGCATTATTCCTGCTTATTTTTCATTGGTGAGAATACCTTATTGCCCCAAATATAAGCCACACCCACAAATAAGCTGCACCTTCATGGGGAATAAAGAAAAAAAGACAATACCCAAATATAAGCCGCCCCCTTAAAATTCCGCAGGCACTCACACCCGTAAATGGCAAATGTGGAAGAAAATCCTACAGCGATATCGTAAAAACCCGTTTTTGTAAGGTTGCAAATTTAAGCCGCACTTTAACTTTTCACTGTCGGAATTTGGAATAAAAGTGTGGCTTATATTTGGCCCAATACGGTATACTGATTAATGGAGAATATTTGATATCCTGCCATTTTTCCTTCATAGAACTCAATGAAATATTCCCAGTAGTCTCATATCCAGACCCCAACCAGATCCAAACTTGCTTAGCTTTGGCAAGGTGGCTGCAAAATGTGCCCTCCAACCATACCCGTAAGAGTTTCATTGAAGGGAAAATTTTGCTCTGCCAGACTTGAGACTATACTATGAGGCATCATGCCTCTGTTGGATAAAAGACTGGGCCAAATTAGAGAATAAGGAGCTACTCGATTTAGAGGGCTTCGACAACAGGTTCGGTTGGTATGCCTATTTATGGTGTGGCAAGAGGAAAATACATAAGGGGTTTGAAAATCATATTTTTAGAGGCCCACTTATTGAAATATGGGAAAGGTATAAAAATATATTAGAACCAAAAATCCCGCATTGGCTCTCACCTCTTGAAGTGATGAGTGTCAAGAAAATTAATATGAGAAGTGACTGGGCAACATATGGCCAACTGTTAATGAAAGAAGATGGGAAATGGAAATTAAAACCATATGAGCAGGTTAAGGAGCATGTGTATGACTGGCTACATCACTTTCAAGTTAGTGAGATGTTCAGAAAAGAGGCCAAAGACAGAGGGTATGCAGATAAAGACTCAAAATTTCAGACGGAAATCATAAATAATGAGGTGAAAACAATATCTAAAATGTATAAGATGTTGTTGGATTGGAATTTGGCAGATGAAGAAGTTAAGACAGTAATGATTCGATGGGCTAGTGATGTGGGACATGCTATACAATTTGAGGACTGGGAGAATCTATGGAAAGAAGGCCTGGATTTTACTGCGTGTATGACGGTGAAAGAGAACGTCATGAAGATGTTTTACAGGTGGTATATAACACCTGCAAAACTATCGAAAATGTATAAAGTAGACAGCAAATGCTGGAAATGCGAAGAGAAGGAGGGCTCCTTTTACCACATGTGGTGGGAGTGTGGGAGAGTGAGAGAATTCTGGGAAGAAGTTTATATCGAATTAAAGAAGGTGCTAAAGTATACGTTTATTAAAAAACCTGATTTTTTTCTGTTAGGGATGTTAGGGAACGAAATAAAAAAGAAAGACCATAAATTTGTTTATTATGCAGTCACAGCAGCAAGGATAGTTCTTGCCCAGAAGTGGAAAAAAAAGGAAATGCCAACAATAGAGGAGTGGAGATTGAAGTTATTAGACTACGCGGATTTGGATAGATTAACAGGGAAGATTAGACACCTAAGAGACCAAAAGTTCATCAAGGATTGGGGGAAATATGTAGATTACCTGGAATATATTAGTAAAGGTCAAATAACGTTAAGGGGATTCAGAGAAGCACTGTGAAAGACCAAGAGGTATTGTTTAAGGAAAATAGAGGAAGAGGAATGGGTAACGACAATACAAACCAGGCAATGTGTATTTTTGATTTTTATTACGGAAGATTTACGGGCGAGCTGAAGGAAGTCCAGAAAGAGATGACAATGTTAATTTGATAGGTTAAAACTTTTTATTGTGTAGACTGTATATTTGTTCTGTGCTTTGTTGCTATTTTTCTTTATTCTTATGCTTGCTGTTGTGGTCTTTCTTCCTTTTTTCTTTCTTTTTCTTGGAAAATCAATAAATATCTATATGAAAAAAAAAAAAAATTCTGCCTAGTGCAACTTCTCCAATGCGCCCCCTCACTATGGTAGGAAAAGCCACACCTGGATTGGGCCTAAATAGATTAACTGGAGGTGTGGTTAGAGTTTTGAATTTTGCAGAGTTACAGGCTACGCTGCCAAAGCTACAGAGGGCAGGGGGAGGAGAGAGAAAGTGATGCAAACTCTGGGCTGGACGAGTCAACGAAGAACGGGCCTCAGCAGCAACATTTTAGTTTAGTTTAGTTGTTTTATCATGGTCAACGACCAGTATTAGGATAAAATCACCAATTACAAAATTTAAGCTAAAATAAATAAATTTACATATACATAAAAAGCAGTTCTAACTGGTCATTTATCTATCAGAAGGGAACCCTTCTGATCTAGGAATGACCATCCGTCGATATACTACTCCTGTTGCTTTCATTCCATGGCGTCAGCAGCATTGGTTGGATCTACATTGATCTTTAGGACAATATTAGATATAACGTTCTATAATGTTCCATGCATTTTCCCTTGCTGCTCTGCAGCGCCTTCAAGTGTCACATTTTAATAACGCATTATTAACGTTACAAACCACGAGTGTAGATCTTCCCATTGTCTCCTGAAAAGCAGAGTCCTTTGGCACCTTAAAGACTAACAAACTGATTATGGCCTGAGTTTTTGTGGACACTGCAGCAGACAAAGTGAGCTTAAGTCCACAGAAGCTTATGCCTAAAAAAAACCCCTTAAGTCTTTAAGGAGCTGCGAGACACTTTGTTGCTGCTCTTCTGAAAAGTTTGAAATGGAAAGGTATTTGAGTCAAGGAGAGAGGTGGGCTCTTCCTTCCTTCCTTCCTTCCTTCCTTCCTTCCTTCCTTCCTTCCTTCTGACTGCAGCCTATAGATGTAAGAGCCTCAGGCCCTGAGTCTACTAGAGAGATGGGAACCTGCGGCTCTCCAGAGGTTGTTGGACTCTATAACTCCTGCCAGCCCTAGACAAGCATGTTCAATTGTAAGATATGTTGGAAACTAGAGTCCAACAACATTTGGGGTACCACATGTTTGCCCTCCCTGGCCAATTACCATTGAACTACCCCTTTAAAGTGTGGGTGCCTAGTTTGAAATGAAAGGCAAGATCTGAATTTTCCAATTCAAATGTTGCTATCTTAATTTAGACTTAATGTGAGAATTAAAGAGATTTTAACAAGGACCGCCTTATATACCAGAATGGATTTTGAGACTTACATTTGCCCTATCCCTAGTTCAGATATTCCAGGCAATTGTTTTAGTACTCAGTGGGGAAGGTAGGCATCTTTTCCCACAAAGGAAGAAAAGGAGGTCAATAGAAAACATTTCATTAAACCTGTCTGTAGCTTGATGTGAAATGGGCTGGATCTCAGAAGAGAGCTTAATTTTAAAACTATGCCACTTGCCTCAACACCATCATCTTTGTGCTATATCATAGGTGCCGTTTCAATTGCTGTTATCAGTTAAACAAATCTACAGTTGTGTTTTGCGACCTAAATACTGCCTATTTATATCTGCAGGATAGGAAAGCGGTGTTTGGGGAAATGACAGATAGGTTCAGCTTGTCATGAAAGGATGTATGTTGCTTAGCGCAACGTGATGGATCTTGTAAGAGTGCAGAATGCAAAGTAACAGTGAGACTAATTGGGCAAACAGGAAGAGGATAAAAGGGAAGAGCAAGTTTTGAAAAAGCTGGTACAATGTCAATATCTTGCCTGGGTCAGCCATGTAGCCTTTGCAAAGATCCCAACAAAGGAGTAAACCACCAACGCTAATATACGAAATGTTGGTCTTCCTTCCAGTCATTTAGTGATAATTACTGTTGGCATAGCGGGACGCGGGTGGCGTTGTGGGTTAAACCACAGAGCCTAGGACGTGCCGATCAGAAGGTCGGCGGTTCGAATCCCCGCGATGGGGTGAGCTCCCGTTGCTCGGTCCCTGCTCCTGCCAACCTAGCAGTTCGAAAGCACGCCAGTGCAAGTAGATAAATAGGGACTGCTTTCTAGTGGGAAGGTAAACGGTGTTTCCGTGCGCTGCTCTGGTTCGCCAGAAACGGCTTAGTCATGCTGGCCACATGACCCGGAAGCTGTATGCTGGCTCCCTCGGCCAATAAAGCAAGATGAGCGCCGCAACCCCAGAGTCGGCCACGACTGGACCTAATGGTCAGGGGTCCCTTTACCTTACTGTTGGCACATAGACAATGGCCTTAGAATCTAGTTCGCTCTGTTTTTATGTTATAAGGTGTTTTCTGAGTCCTCCTCTCCTTTCACACTCTTTTGTGTGCACACAAATGCCAGAATTCAACTACTACAGGAGGGGCGGGGTGTGGCCACGCAGAGACACCAGAATTTTGAGCCTCTCTGTGTTGGAGACGCCCAGTTATAGCCTCCAGGGCATGCGCGAAACCCTGCAAGGCAGTTCTTGTCCTGGGCCCCCTGTGCACCAGGGGAGGTGCTATTGTTGCTGTTGCAGTTATCGGGGCTAATCCCCTAGCCCTCTTAATAATAATAATAATAATAATAATAATAATAATAATAATAATAATAATAATAATTTATTATTTATATCCCGCCACTCTGGGCGGCTTCCAACAAAGTATTAAAATACAGTGGTACCACAAATGTTTGTGTTGAATCCGTAGCTGCCTTGGACTCCCAGAGGATGCATTCTGGCCGCACTGAAGCTGGAAGACCGGCTAGCACTGCTGCGGCTGCACCGAACCACAGCCACCGATCACCCTCATGGAACAGGCAGCTCAAAACTGTAGGCCTCAGAGCATGATGATTCTGATCAAAGTGGATTTGTGGACAGGTTGTATCCAAAAAGCCGCAGGGTTTCCACCGGCCATTTTGCAAGCCTTGTTCTCGACTTGTTTACTTGTGGGGAAGTTTGCCAAGGCAAGGAACTTCTTTTAAAAAAATAGTGACATATGAACAATCTGTTGTGGCATATTGTAAAACAGTGTAATCTGCGCTGCTATAGTTACAAGACTCCCCCCCACCCCAATATTCATGATTTAATTTCACAAATTCTAAAGACAGAGCTTGTGATTTTTCATGAAATACTTTGCTGAGGCCAAAAATATTCTATAGCTCCCATGAGCAGACATTGCCCCCCCATCAAAAAGGCATGCTATTTGGAAAGCAATTAAAAGTTAATAGATTGTACAAATAGAATATAAACTATCACAATGCCTTTAAACTCAGTGTGCCCTGAAATCTGCAGCAATGTATACAGTGTGGGTTGCTAGAACTACATGCTGGCAGTAGCATCTGGATATCTTAGATTTGGTAAGGGAAAATGCTGCACATTGGTCTGTGTGCAGCACATTTAACATGCCAAAGGCAGGGAGATGGCGATACTACACAGGGGACACCAGCTGGGCAGCAGAGAAAAAGATGGAGGCAATTATATAAAGATATGGAAGTGCCCCATGTTGAGACAGGCCACTGAGCCTTTTAGCCCAATGTTTCCTTTTCCAAGAAGCTCAGCATGTGTCCTGCTGCCACAGTACTATGGTCCTTTCCAAAGAAGAATGGCAGATGCAAACTTAGGCCTATTTGGTTCTGATCAGAAGGAGAGTATTGAAGCCAACTCCTTGCGAAGGGGCCATTAGAATATTGTTCTCTATATGATCCCAAAAACTGTTTGAGCCATTTTCTCCTCTCTCAGAATGACTGGCTTAGGCGGGTAAAAAGATAAGAGCAAAGCTGAATGGATTATTGTACCCCAGACAGGGGGCACAAGAAACAAAGCCCCATCTTATTGCTATTAGTGCAAATCACATTTTTTACATGTGAACACGTGTCGAGGTCCATCAGGAGAAGAAGGCTGGCATTGATGGAACAGACTGAAAATATTTATTATTCAAGGTTGCAAAGAGATAAGCAGACTCGGGAATGTATATTGCCGTGGCGTGGAGAGGCTGGTGAGGCCATTGCAGGGGAGAAGGGGGCAAGCAAGCCCATATAAGGTCAAGCCCATATAAGGACATAGGAAGCTGCTAAAATTACGATTTCCCAGAAATCAGGTGGTATTATTCTGCAAATGTATAAAAAGGACTGGCAAGCCCAGAGAGGGGGGCAGGCAATGAACTTTACCTTGTCTGTACCTTATTTTGTCATGACACAATAAAAATAATTTTACGGCTGTCTGATTGACTCTTTGAAGCGATTTCTGATGCTCCAAGATAAAGGAACAAAGGAAAGGTCTAACATTTGCCCTCTAGTAACTCATAAGCTGTAGTAAAATTGGAAAATCTTCAGAGCTGGTAGAAACGCCCCCTCTCACCTCCAGGAACATTAAATTCCCAAATCTCAGAAGCCTGCTCCACAGTGACTCAGAGAAAGCTTTCAATGTGGCTGCCCCTGTTTTGCGGGATACCGTTCCTGTTGAGATATGACAACAGGTAGCCCACTCAAGTTACCAGAAAGGAGATTCCGACTAAACATTCGGGAAAACTTTCTGACAGAAGGAGCTGTTCAGCAGTTGAACAGACTCCCACAAGAGGTGGTGGTCTCTCCTTCCTTGGAGGTTTTGAAACAGAGGTTGGATGCCCATCTGTCATGGATGCTTTAGCTGAGATGCCTGCATTGCAAGGGGTTAGACTAGATGACCCTCGGGTCCCTTCCAACTCTATGATTTTATGATCTTCACTTTTTGGATACATTTGAAGTCATTTTTATTCCAACAAGCTTTCCCCAGCAGGATGAATAGGTCTCTGTGGGTCCATTTTGTGTTGTTTTTGTGTTGTTTTGTTTTAAATATATCTTCTGTCTTTGATGCTGTTTTGCATTTTAACTGTTCTTCGCTATTTTTGTTGCACAATGCATTGAGATGGTTGTATAGAAAGGGATTAGTAACATAGCAACAACAACAATAGTAATAAATAACCTATCTATAGAATCATACTTTTTTATATATAAAAAAATGAAAGTATGGTATATGGTGTACGATAGAGAACTGATGCCCTAACCTAGTCAACAAGGGAGAATCTATTTGAAACAAAAAGGTAGAAACTAGTTTGCTAATTAAAATAATAGGGGAGCAACTAGTTAATGGAACGCTTTCCCCCATACTGGCATATGGCATACTGTGCACAAATAGCCTGTAAAATTCACAGCTCTAAGAAGTTGTGCAGAATAATATCTGTTTTAGAAGAAGGATTGCTTCATCACTAGTAATGAGCCAAGATGGTCAGGGAACACAATCTCATTCTTCGAGTTCCCTTTACTGTTAGACTCTTGAAGTGAACAAAGGGTTGAACCATTCCTTAATGCAGTGTTTCCCAAACGTTTTTGGGCAACGGCACACCTGCTTACCGGAAAAAAATCTCGCGGCACACCACCATTAAAGCCCCGCCCCGTGACGTCAGCGCGCAGCGTCACGCCGGGAGGGACGCACAAAAGTGAACGTTTTTTCCCTCCCCCTTGCCGGGGTGGGAGGAGACAGCAGAGCGAGGGCAGCTGAGGCGGCGGCGGCAGCTGAGGCGGCGGCGGCTGCGATAGCGGGCGGAGGAGGAGCCGTCGCCGGGAGTTGCTGCTGCTGCTGTTGCTGCTGCTGCCCGGACATGCCGGCCTCCTCCTCCTCCGCTGTCTCGCGCTCCTCCCTTTTGCGCGCGCTGCCCCGCCGCTCGGCACCACCACCGCGGAGCCGCCCCCGGCTCGACGCGGATCCTCGCCGCCGCCGCCTCTCGCCGCCGCCTCTCGCCCGCCTCCCTCCCACGGCACACCAGCCGGTGTCTCACGGCACACTAGTGTGCCGCGGAACACCGGTTGGGAAACACTGCCTTAATGGATGTCTTTCTTGCGCACTCTTGCATCTGATATGGTGGCTGAACCATTGTTCTGTGACAAGTTGCTTTGTCTTCAGTCCAGCTATAAAAAGAGGAAGTTCACCTTTAACTTAAAGCAGTTGTAATCTAAATTTGAGCATGTAGTAAATGGTGAATGGAGACAGTCAGTACTTTCCCCCCCTCCTCCAGAGAGCAGAAAATGATACAATGGAGAAATCTTTGCAGGTAAGTGTATGTACTCCCCTGACTACCATCTCTGACTGCAGATTTCTGAAATGTTTTTGAAAATTGCAAAGACTGTTTGACCTAAAGCTGTGTGCAATGGCTTCTCAAAAATCTATGTTGGCATTCCTCTGTCTTGAGAGACAATGGAGTGCACCCCTGGGGGGTGAAGGCAAACCACTGCCTTTGCAGCACCGAAGTAACCTTCCCAGAGCAGAAGCCTGAGCAGTGTTTATGAAGATCCTGGGCTACCCAGACAACAAGACCCCCTTCTCGGTCTTGCTGATGTGGTCCAAAGGAAAGCAGAACAATGCGTTTGGAACGAGTTTGGCTGCAAGGGTTGCTAGAATGAGGCATACAGTATTCCTGAAGGAGCGTCTCCACCTCCATCGTTCTGCCCGGACATTGAGGTCCAGCGCTGAGGGCCTTCTGGCGGTTCCCTCACTGCAAGAAGCAAAGCTACAGGGAACCAGGCAGAGGGCCTTCTTGGTAGTGGCGCCCGCCCTGTGGAACGCCCTCCCATCAGATGTCAAAGAGATAAACAACTACCTGACATTTAGAAAACATTCAGGGAAGTTTTTAATGGGTGACATTATAATGTATTTTTAATCTTTGTTGGAAGCTGCCCAGAGTGACTGGGGAAACCCAGCCAGATGTGCGGGGTACAAATAAATTACTACTACTACTACTACTACTATTATTATTAAACAAGACGCAAGCCAACCATCTTAGAGACTCCTATCCAGATGGGTGTAGGATTCATTCCTTAGCCTTTTCTTCTTCCAAAGATATGCAAAGCAGTAAAGGTTAGGACCAGAGTTTTCCTTCTGCTAGATGAGCTACCTTCCCAGGTTGACAAGCCCCATGTGCCACTCACTTCCCTCTACAGCATGTGCAGAAAGCACCTTCTTGACTGTTGGACCCACTATTGGTCTAATCTGCTCAAGCCACCAGAGCCTGTCTTCGGATGCAGGAGAAGTCCCTAATTCACAGAGGGTTTGAGACCCATCAGCTACCCTCACCTTAAAGCTACCCTCACCTCATCATAAACCTTAAAGAAAGCCCTGTTCTTGAGTTTGTTTAAAATCTAAAACAGCTTATCTTGTATTCCTTTCTTTGAATTTGTGCCATCTAGGTTTTTTTAAAACCTTTGTGTAAAGGCAATACTAGAACTTTCACAGCTGGGTCCTCAACTCTTTATTACTGTGTTTGGCTTTCTTTAAGTTGGGCTGTGTCTAAAACTTGCCATTTAGGTCTTCAAACCGTTTTTGTAAACTTAGTATTAGAAACTGTACCTTTGAGTCTCAATCCTTTATTACTGCGCTTTGCTTCACTTAGGTTGAGCTAGGATTATAATACTTCAGAATTTTTGGGAGTTTGGTCATTGAATTTTGGTCATTTAAGGTTTATGATTTTTCTATTTCCTTCTGAGGAAACTGAATAGTTCAGGGAAACGAGGTTTGTAGCCGGCATCCCATTAAGGCTTTGTACAATTCTAGGTTTTTCTAATTTTCCCCCTTAAACTTTTTGATTTTTATTATTTAGTTTATTTCTATAAGATAATATTTCTAGTTGATTACTTCTCATTTCAGGGATTTTCACGGTATTTCATTTGTTCTGTGTAATTTCTTGGTTCCGTGACTGTCTTTTTTCTACTACTACCCTCACCTGGTTTAGCAGGCCAGTCAAAGCTGTTCCTAGGATGCGGTCACTGTCACATGCTGACAGCTTCTAGGAGCCACAGGTGAGTGTTGAGTGCGGGGGGACAGGACCAAAGATGGACAAACTACCCCAGATGGAGCTCAACACGTCTCCCCACCAGAGCTACTACCCCTCGCCCAATACCCCACCCACACTACTAATCTATACTCCTATTCTAATATTGTATATGAAAATATAGTATTGGGGGAGGGAGGCCATAGCTCAGTTTATAGCATCTACTTTGCATTCAAAAGATTCCAGGTCAATTCCTGGCATATCCAGCTAGGGCTGGGAGAGAGATCCCTGCCTGAAATCCTAGAGAGCTGCTGCCAGTCAGTGTAGGTAATAATAATAATAATAATAATAATAATAATAATAATAATAATACCCTGCCCATCTGACCGGGCCTCCCCAGCCACTCTGGGCGGCTCCAAACAGAATGTTAAAAATGCGATAAAACATCAAACATTAAAAACTTCAGATGTCTTCTAAAAGTCAGGTAGTTGTTTATTTCCTTGACCTCTGACGGGAGGGTGTTCTACAGAGCGGGCACCACTACCAAGAAGGCTAGATGGACTCCATAAGTGTCAGTGTCCCATGCTGAGGCCAGACAAATTTGGGGGCTTACATTCCTCCAGGAGAAGGAGAAATTATATCTCTCTCTTTAATTTAAGCGGAAGCACATGATACAATAGCATGCACAACAGAATAGGGAAATACATAATGCAGTCCAGACAAATATATTTTCAGCCTTTCCTTTCTACAAAGGTTTGTTCCAGGAGTCCACAAAACAATTCCTCCTCTAATATATTTGAGATATATATATTATCTCCAAACTATTTCTATCAGTTTGATTCATTTCCATAACCATTCCCAGACGGCTGGTACATCTCTGGCCCAGGTGAGTTTTGCAGCCGTTCTTAAGATAGAGACAAGCTGCCGTCATATTTTATCCACCTCACCCCATTAATAGTTTCAGATTAATTCTGAAATTAATCAGAACCAGCACTGCAGTTACAAACCCAATTATATCTGAAATGCATTTCAGAAATGTTCTCCGGTGGTTTGTTACAGCCGAACACTCCCACCACATGTGGAGTAAATACACAATTGGCCTGACTTCCTTTGCAAGATTCCCCTGGTTGACTTCAACATTTTGATGTTTCTGCAAGAAAGGAAACAATATCAAACCGTGACTTCTATAAGTTCTTTAACTGAGATATACCGTATTTTTCGCTCCATAAGGCGCACCTGACCATAAGGCGCACCTAGTTTTTAGAGGGGGAAATCAAGAAAAAAATATTATTCCCCCCCCAGCCCCAAAGAGCAAATCCAGCAGGATTCGGCTCGCTGTCCTGGCTTCCTCTTTAGCCGTGCGCAACCTCTCCGGCCAGGAGAAGCCAAGACAGCCAGCGGGATGGATCCTGCTCGCTCTCCTGGCTGCTTTAGGTGTGCACAGCTTCTCCCGGCACCCTTTAAGGAGCGCGCGGCTCCTGTAGGCTTTTCTACGAGGAGGGAGAAGGGACTGACTGGCCGCGTCAGTCCCTTCTCCTGAGGAAAAGCCCGCAAGAGCCACGTGGAGCTTGTGTGTGGCTCTTGGGGGCTTTTCCTGCCTGCCTCCCCTCTGCATTGCTCCATAAGACGCACACACATTTTCCCTTGCTTTTTAGGAGGGAAAAAGTGCGTCTTATGGAGCGAAAAATACGGTAATCGCCCCACGAAGACTCCACGTGGGAAGGCTATACTCATGCGTGAAGCTGTGCCAACGCGGGTAAGGTTGAGAGAGCATTCACAATGGATTTATGAAAAGAAAAGCTTAGACAGGCAACACCACAAAGTGGCGCATTAATGTTTGTGTGCACATCTGATCACCACAGGAGAAGTGTTCAGAAGGCATAGCATACTGAATGAGGACAGGGCAAAGGAACTCAAAGCAGTCGGGGGCAAAGATGCTGTGGAGTAATGAAGCAGAACAATGGAAGCGAAGCACGCAAGCCTATCCTCGTTTTAAGGAGGCAGCTGTGTGGATCAAGAAGATGATAGATGACAAAATTGGGGAGATGGGGGGGACATCAGGCTGATGGAAAGAAACAAATATTTGTGGAGGGAGGAGAGCTGCAATTGTAGCTTGAGAGAGAGAAAAAACATCACCACAGTGAGGCAGGTAGCAAGGGCTCAGTGAACTCGGCGTATCATTGTGTAGAGGAAAGGCGTGTTGGTAATTGTGGGTTGCATTAAGGATAGGGGTTGTGAGGGTCGCAGCCTTAATGCCAGGCTAGATTCCTACAACGAGTAAAAGCCTGCACAAATCATGTCTCTGAACTCATGGAAAGCATCTAAACGAAGGAGAAAATCTCCTCTGATGTGCGTAAGATTAATGAGACATTTGGCAAAGTGTCATGGAAATTTGACTGCTCCCAAATGTCATCATGAATCACAACTTTGCAGGCATTCTTGTGACACCTTGAACTTTCCAGAAGCCTCTTTGAGAAAGAGAGCGGAGTGGAGGGCAGGGGAGATCAGGAAACGTGAAGAGTAGATGTCAAGGTTTTTTAGGGACACACTTGTGAGATGAAGTTTGAGGAAACATCTCTGTCCAGGAGAGAGAAAAGAATGTATTTCTGCATTTATGCAGAGCTGGCACACTGTAGCTTGAGTTGTATAAGCTGATCTCTAAAAAGAGTCTGAGACCTAGTGGTGGATGGTTTTGCCTTGTGACAGAAGTCTTAGATGACCTTTCCAAATCCATGAATCTATCATGTCAGGTAGGCTAAAATCTGGCAAAAAGGGTACAATGTGAGGAAAGGTGAATGGTAAAAGGGTAGTTGAGAGATTCACAGATGATACATTGGCAACATTTTCCTCACAGCTTATCTGATTTCTCCCAGAAGGGTACATCCATATTAAAGGTGTGTGTGTGTGTGCGCATGCGTGCGTGCGTGCGTTGGCGGGGTGAGACATGGACTGCCATTTTGGTGACAACCATGTCATGGGGATGCTGTGAAAAAAATTGCATGCCTAAGGAGCACCCATCCCAAAATAAACATCAGCCTGGAAGCACCTGGAGTCCCATTAGTCCTGTATCTAAACCAATCTGAACAAGATATCCATACTGTGTCATTGAGGAAATTGTTAATGAATTTATGTTATCCAAGGGTGATTTAGCTGATTGATTGACTGACAGATATCTCAATGGCATGGAGCGTGTACAAATCTGCCAATGCTTGCTCTCTCACTTTGCCCTGTATGTTCTGTAAAGTTGTGTGGAGAATGAACTGGATTTTGATTCAGTGTTTTCCACTGGAAAAACCCTACATCACTTCTCTCTTAGTCTTGTGGTTTCACAAATCTAAAAGTGGACCTCTGGTGGTTCACAGAACACAGTCACTGGTATCAGTGAAGAGTATTGTCTGATTATCTTAGAGATCACAACACTATAACACCTTGTGCCTCAGAACGGAAACGGATTGCTTGCGGCAGATTTAGGGCTTGTCTGAGTCAAAAGGGGATTTCCCAAGGCTCTTCAAACTGAAATAGGTGCCTCTGAAACATTTCAGAGAGATCTGGATGTTTAAAAGAACGCATAGAAGTGTGCTTCCCAAAACCGAAACATTTCTCTGTGACGCATGCTCATACATCCAGTCCTGTTAAGTCAACTTTGTGTTTAGTTTCTGTGACATTTGGTGCCAATTGAGCAAAACACAAGCCTGAAGCTGTTTTTAATTCATTGCAACTCCCTTGGCCCTCCCCCCTTCCTTCTGAAATTTTGCAAGTTACATCCCACGGGGCACCTCTGCGATGAATGCCACTTTCCACAATAAAAGCACCAACAAAACTACAGAGAGGGATGTGGATCGCAGTTAGTGCTCCCTCTGCAAATAAGCTTTAAAAAACCATGGACCCATTTGCCTGCAGTTTTTCAGGTTTTTCTATGAGGTATATTTTCATACAAATTGATGTTCACCAGGAGATCTAATATAAAAGCAAAGTCAAATGAGATCCATACTGGTTGGAACTGGTAAAAAGCACTTTTGACTGCATCACCAACCTAAGCGCTGCAATGAAAGTGACACAGTCTTTGCTAACACACACATGCACAGTTTTTTTGAAAGACCTATAAAATGGGAAGTGTCTATAACACTGTAGTTTATAGGATTCTGGATTTTTGCTTCCCTCTATGGCAGAAGTGTGAAACCGTAGCCCTCCGGAGCTTGTTGGACTCCAACTCCCATCAGCCCCATCCAGTGTTGCCAACAGTGAGGGATGATGGGAGTTGTAGACCAGCAAGGGGAGGGCAATAGGTTCCTGTACCCTTGTGCTAATGTGTGATCAAATGTTTTATTCAAGTGTGTAAACTTAATGTTGTTGTGAATTCTGCTCTTCTTGTTCTTTTATTTTGGCAGCTGGCCACTGATTATTTTGGCTGTGGGGGGATGTTTTAAGGGCTCTTTATGCATATTTACTCAAAAGGATGTGCCACTGTGTTGAGTGGGACTTAAGTCCCCATGAAATTTGTTTAGAATTGCAGCCTAGCATTTTGGGAAGTTGTCCAAAAATGGGCAGAAGCAGCAGTCCTGAAACTCGCCAGAAGGTACATATTGAAAGGCCGTACCCCATAAACAAAAGGGCAAATGTTTTACAAATGTTGCCATGCTCCTATTAGGAATAGCCATAATGTAGATTGTTTCCCCCATTAACGTACAAAGGCTCACAGCCAACTATGCTAATCAAGCGGCTCAAAGCATACTTTAGTTTGTCATGATTGATACTTGGAGATTTTCAGAAACGGTGATAATGCGCAGAGATGAATATTTTTCTTATTGTGTGCCTGTTTCCGATTTATTTTACAGGACAGATCACAATTTTTTATTCAGGTCGTTAGTGGTACATTTTAATCAGAGGGAGTGAAGTGAACCCATTCATCTGTTATTTCTCAGATTAATGAAACTGCAATGAAATCCAGCTAGAATGGGACTTTAGACAAGTAGCTGCCATGCATCCCTAAAGGCAAAGGCTGCAGTATGTGAGGCATTGCTGCTAAGTTAAACTTCTTGTTTAATTCACTGCATACATCACGATAACATCTTTAACATTCAGGGAAGGTCAAGTTAGCTAGCTGTTCCATACTACCAACACTATCCAAAGGAGAAGAAAACCTCCATTTACACTGTGTGAAAACTCCATCACTCAGCTAGATATGGAAGTTTTTTATAATAAAGTTTAAAAATTCAACTTGGTTGCCTTACAGCAAGAATTTAGTTATTACATCAGAAGCTTGCAAATGTAATGCTGCTGAAACTGATCAATGACGGAAACATTTGGTCTTTTTTTCAAGGTGGGTTACTCAATAGTTCCGTCAATATATTGTCATGTACTGTCAGTGGCTTTTGAGGACAAGTGAAATTCCTCTTTTCCGATTCAGAGTGGATTCAGTTTTATATGAGGTATTTTGCAAAAGCAAACAAATGAAAAGAAATGGGAAATACTTCAATTGTTTCTTAGTCGGTTCCAAAATCTGGTAGTTGACATGCTCTCAGTGGCAGCATTGGCAGGATAAACGGTCTAGAATGCCTAGTCTGGCATCAATGATTGTGGCAACATGGAGACCTCAAGGAAGCCTTTCTGTGAGGCCTTCATGACTTCTCAGCCAATGGAACATGGAATGACAGTGTCCTGGGACCCAGGGACCCAAGGACCTGTAATTTTCCTGTTGACATGATAGGGATGTCACGTCTTAGAATTCTTATGCTAGGGTCATGGCTGTGTTCATGACAAATCCAAGCTGCAAGGAACCCAGGGTCATGTAGTTTCCAGGGTACTTGATATTACTACTAAATACAAGGCAGTTTCCGCTGCCTTGCAAGATATTTTCAGAAGAACAAAAGGCTAAGGAGTAAATCCTAAACAAATATGGAGTCCCTATGACAGCTGAATGGCACCTTATGTGCCTCCTTCCAGCAACTCCTGCAGCCAAGCTGGTGCCAGACGTATTGCTCTGCTTTCCTTTGAACCACATCAGTGAGACTGAGAGAGGGGTTGTCGTCTGGGCAGCCCAGGACCTCCATAACACTGCCCAGGCTTGCGCCCCAGGGAGGTCCCTTCAGTGCTGCTAACACTACACTCGATTGTCTCTTGAGACAGATGGATGCCAACAATTTCAGGTGCTATGGAAACCTCTATATCTGGAGTCCACCTGGTATCTTGCCATTTTAGTGTTCCATATGTCATGGGGCATCAGGTGTGTTGCAGAGAAGCTTTCTGTGGGTTCTCTGCATTGCTACAGTTTCTGCTAGGTGAATTTTGAAGGAAGGGAAATGGGAGGTGTGGTGGTGAGGACAGATGATGAAATCTGGGCACAATTTAGAATGATTTTTGGTGGCAGGTAGCATATTCCTTAGTTCATTTTACAGCCCCCCCCAAAGCCCTCCAGTGCCATTACTAGGTGCTATATATCAGGAGCTGCAAATCTTTTTGGAGCAGTGAGCATGTCTGAACTTTTGAGAAAGTGTGATGGGTGCCAGTCACAAAATGTCTGCCATGGGGTGTGTGGCATAACATAAAATGGCTGCCACACTGAAAAAAACAGTAAAAGAAGCAGGGACACAAAATGGTGTGGGCATGCCACACATCTCATGTGTTGTGGATTTTTGAGGGGATATTTACTGACTTTGTGTGGGTGCCATAGGAAGCCCTGGTGGGCACATCTTTCACAATAAAATAGACTACTGGAAGCAACCTTATTCAAACCAATTTGTCTTCTGTAAAACTGGAATAATAGTGAGCAACCTTTCACAGTTGTTGGGAAGAGGATTTTTTAAAATTAAAAGTGTTAACGCTATAAATACAAGGCTATGTGCTCTCATTATAATATTTCTTATTAAAAACCTATTTCCTGGACATACCCGTAATACTGTATTCGGAAGCAGTGTCCAGGCAGAAATCGGGAAAATGTCTGGGAAAATCTGGACGTATGGCAAGCCATGTCAGCAGTGTTGTTTTTGATGATTTCCCAAAAAATAGCTCAAAAAAGCTCCAAAACAGCATTTTTTGTGATTTTGTAAAATTTGGGGGCCAAAGATTAAAGAATCTGACAACTTTGCCCAAAAAAGCTCAATACCTTTGTGTCCAGATTTTCACCTTTTGAAAAATGGCAACCCTAATTTACTTAGTGGTACTACTACCTTCATTAGATTGTGCCCTAGATTTTGAAGTTGAGTACTTTTGGAATGATTCCTGAATTGCAACTTTGTGGGGCAGAATCCAGTAGAATTCCAGAAGACTGTTTTGCAAGTTCTTTTTGGCAGGAGGGAACTGAATTCGTAGAATGTTGGGAGAATATATTCTCCACCTCAAATGTTAACTGCTTAGTTTCTGACAATGCAACATTTATTTGCACAACTTTATCTTTGTACATTTGCAGGATGAAAAGGAAAGAAACAGTAAATGAAAAATTATACGGATACATTTCCTGCCAAATATATTCCAAAATCAGAATTTCTGACTGGAATTGAACCGAAGCAGAACTATTTAGGTGTTGAAATCCAAGTACAATTATGGAACAAAAAATACTCTGTTCTGCTCTGTTCCTACAAAAAACACTGTTGCATGGAGAACAATTACGTTAGCACAATATTTTAAGATCAAGCAAGTTGTTTCCATTTGTAGCTTGTTCAATGTGCAGAAACACGAGCTCTCTGTAATTTGTCTCTCATGTTAGAGCTCTCAACCAGCTAGGCAACTGAAACAGACATTTCTGAGAAATGTCAGGTGAGCGAACACATGGAAAAGACCCATGTTACAAAACGTGAAGATTAGGTATGCACCAGTTCATACACTTTTGCTGTCATAAACTGACAACAAGATCTTGCCCTAGAGGCCGATGCTGATCAAAGTCAAAGGAAAGTCTGTCCCAGGCAACTTCCTAAACAATTTGTTCAAAGAGTTGGATAAAGGTTCAACGCGGAAATTACATGCCGTCTGTTGACAAGGGCTGGTATTAGTGTCTTACCTGCAGCTAGTGCCTCAAAGAAGAAAGAGAAGAGAGATTAGAGTGAAATGTGTGTCATATTAAAAACTATAAACCAAAACACCTCCAGTTCAATGATTAGGCAGATGTTGTTGTTTTCTTAATTATGTGGTTCTTTCATCACTTCTCCAAGTGCTTAGAACTTCCAGGGGTGTAGTACTTTCCCATTTTTAGTTTCCTTTGAAAAGACGTTACTGGAGAATTATGGCTTTAAAAAAAATATTCAGGTTTAATTTATAGATATACATGTTGATCCCAGGGGGAGGTACAGTTTAAACCCTCTGACAGACAGGCAAACCCACTGCTCCCACATCAAGAGGCAGTCAGCACCAGAAAATGCTCTTATAGTTTAAAGCAGAGCTTTCCAAATTGTGTGCTGCACCCTGTTAGTGTGTTGGCTGCAGTGATAGGTGTGTCACACGAATGCTCCCCGCGTTCATCCTGGGGCTGGAAAGGGTTGGTTTAACCTCCGGTTTGCTAGTAAAACTGAATGATTGTGTCGCGAAATGATGCATGCTCAAAAAGCATGTCACCAGCTTGAAAAGTTTGGAAAGCTTTGGCTTAAAGAGACCAAACTTGTTCCTCCCTCTCTGTGTCCCTCTTAAGTATGTTTCACTCTCCAACTCAGACTTTCTGTTGTCTCTTTTCGCACACCAGTCTAGATTATTCCATCCTTAAACAACACAGGAACATTCAACTCAATCCATCTTTTCAATTTGTGATGTTTCTCAATACCCTGGAGCAGCTTGCATGGTGGGGCAGTGCTGTAGATCTGCCTTCTTGACCCTGGTATCACTGGTGCTTCCTGGGATGGGGCACAGCGGTGGTACAGTTGGGGCTGCACTGGCAAACTCAACCTGGTGCACCTAGAAGCAGCCCCTATCTCACCCCATCCCAATAAGTGGAGAGCCTGACTCCATATAAGGAGTGTGTCAACCTGTGTCAACAATTGCTGAAGATTACAGTGGCCCATGTCCTCCTTTGCAAAAATGCTTGTGGTTTATCTCACAGCGAAAGCAAAACTGGGGGCTCATCCACACTTCCATTTGCCCAGGATTTCGCGTCACAGGTTCGAGAGGTTCTTTTTTCTTGCCTGGCCCCTTCCCCGGGAAAATTTGCTTCTTTCTGCTGAATTAGGACACATATTAGTCTGCAAAAGACCAGATTGCCATTTGAAGTAAGCAGCAAATTTTCCTGGGGAAAGAAGGAGGACAAAAAAAAGGAACCTCTGGGACATGTTGGCTAGAAATCATGGGACAAACTTAAGTATGGAAGAGCCCAGTGTGCAAAGACTAATGATCCCCACACCCTGAATCATGCACAGCTAGGCCCTGCTGTCCATTATTCACCAAGGGGCACAAACCAGCTCCTAAAGGAACCCACAAGTACAGTGGTACCTCGGGTAACAGATGCTTCAGGTTACAGGCGCTTCAGGTTACAGACTCCGCTAACCCAAAAATAGTACCTCGGGTTAAGAACTTTGCTTCAGGATGAGAACAGAAATCATGCAGTGGCAGCGCGGCGACAGCGGGAGGCCCCATTAGCTAAAGTGGTATCTCAGGTTAAGAACAGTTTCAGGTTAAGAACCAACCTCCAGAACGGGGGGCCACCAGGTGGCGCGTTGGAAGATGGCCGACAATAACATCTCTCTGACCCATGCGAGGTAAGTAAGGGGCTGCTATGGGAAGTATGCAGTCTTCCTACCCCCCCAGGAGATGGGGGTGCTGCCTTGCCAGCGGTGTTCACAATGCACCCCCTGATCTGAGAGATGGGGGTGCCGAACACTTGGCACGAGCCCTCGGTGAAGTCAGATCTTCCTGACGCCGATTCCAATTAGCGCGTGCTGGTTGCTTCAGCTCAGAATTATAATGGGAAACATACGATTGGAATGAAGCTGAAGCACATATATCAAGTAATGTTCGAGAGATAAGACTGATGATTAATGGATCTCTGTGACCGGGAGTGACGGATGGATAAGTAAATCTTCTGATGAATCACCACTAGGAGACTGTATGTTTGGAATGAAGGGGGGTGGGGTGGAGGAAAAAACTTTTTTTTCTTTGCACGATGTGATATTAATAACCCTTCACCCCAGATAGAAATAAGATCGTTGCGTTTTCAATAATCACAAGCAGGAATTTAAGAACTGTGTGGGATGGATTATAACAGGAGAGAGGATTGGTGAATGGTGAGAAAGAGGAAAATTTTCATGACGCAGTTAAAAAATGGCGTCTTGCCAAGACAGGCTTGCCGGAGAAAGAAGGACAGGGGAAGGAGAATCAGGATCACTCGAAAGAGAAGGAATGTTGGAACGCAAGCTTGACCTGACAGAGCCTCCTGATTCATTTGATTTATTTGCCAAGCCTGAGAAAAGTAAAGGACAGACCGAATATTTTTTTTTTTTGGAAGCGTTGAACAGAGGCTGTCCCTGAGTGATATGATCTTTGGAAGTATAAAACCCACACAAAGGATGCCTGTTTTCAATCTGCTTGTGAAAATTATCAGAGATCGTAAAGAAAGGAATATACGATAACAAGAAGAGAAAGAAAGTAATAAAGGACTATCTGGATTGAACTGGATAGAACTGTCTAATTAAAGCAGTAATATAAGTGATGTTTGGACTCGTTCGGAGTTTTGGACTCGTGTGGAGCTTGATGTATGGGTACCTTCAACAAAATTTAAAATTTGGCTGTATAATTTGGAACTAATGTGATTTGGATAATGTGATGTGATTGGCCTGTTAATAAAAATTATTTTTTTTTAAAAAAAGAACCAACCTCCAGAACAAATTAACTTCTTAACCCTCAAGCCTGAGGCTATGGGTGATAACTCAAAAGTGCCCCCTTAACTCAATAATACCCTTCCCACACTGAATGCCAAACAGCCAACCAAAGCAGTTCCGCCCAAAATGCCTTACAGTGTAAAGTAAGAAAAACAGGGAGCCCCAAGTTCTTGCTCAGCCCCCACAAAGGGTGGCAGAAGCCTTCATTATAGAGGGAAGGACACAACACAGGAAGGAGAAGAGAGGTCGGAGTACCCCTAAATATCGGGCCACACCACCCCTCCTTTTGGGCACTGCTGCCCATGTGGCCTAGATTACCACCCCTTGGGAGAGACCAAGCCAAGTCCCTTCCAAAGCCAGCAGCGGAAGGAAAATTTGCCTCCACTGAAAGCGGGAGCATCATTTCAGTTCAGAATAATGCAAGCAAGCCAATGCAAATACTGGATATATATCAGTTTATAAAATAACTTGTTGAAGGCTGGATTTAATTCCATGCACTCAAATTAGAAGAGCACATATTGTAAAAAAAAAATATAAAATGTACTGTGCTGTAGCATTCTTGAATTCCACATTATATTAAGTCATGCAATCATTGCAGAGGGAAATGGAAACACAATTCTAAAGGTCCCAATTGTTATTCAATGTTATTTCTCAATTGCAGCACAAAGTAATACTTCCAGAGTGTTACACTCTCTTGTTAAGATGAGGAATTCTAAAACTGCCGAAAGTAACACTGAATGAACAAGGGACACTGAGTTTTGGCAATGAAAATACATGAGGTCTTAGAGAATACATTGGCTTTGTAACCAATTTAATCTTTAATATAGGATACTGAGGAAAGACGAGGAAAAGGCAAGCGGTGGTATTTCAGGTCCAATATTATTCTGTCAGCAAACATTACGGCTACATTCCGGGTTGTTATAAATTCAGAGAATTCTGTGGCAGAGCAACAGTTTCAATCCCTGGCATAGGGCCGGGAATGCCCCATCTCTGAAACTAGGGTTGCCATATTTCCAAAAATGAAAATCTGGACAAAGTTGTTGGCCTTTCTTTCTTTCGTTCGGTCTCAGTTGCTGAGCTTTTTTGGGGGAACCTCTGAGCTAGACTGACTAATGGCAACTCTTGAGTTTACTTGGTCTGATTAAAACTCTGCTTCTTTTTTATATCAGTTTAATTTGTGTCACTGCTGGAACTGGCACCTCTTTGTGTAGGACATCATACCCATAGGGACATTTCTTACTCCCTGTCCAACTGGCTCTCCTCGGACCCCCGTTTTTTGCCACCCCAACCCCCAGTGCAGAACATTTCCACTACTACTACACAGCTCACACGCCTTCCACCATCCTGTGAAAACCCCTTAATCCTGGTTTTATTTCATTTTATTCTTTGATTGATTTTCAATAAATAAATAAATTTCAGATTAGACACAGACACACAAAGCTTTTTTTTAAAAAAACCAATCTAACTACTAATGAAACGGAATGACATGTGTACAATCCAGTATAAATCCACTATTAATGCCTTATCATTGCATCAATTACATGTTGCAGGATACACCCCCACAACCCCCCATCAGTTTGGAGGAGTCCTCCTCTACTTTATCTTGACATGTGAAAGAAAATAGCTAGTGTACAAAATAAGCTGTGTCTGTGCAAGTGAGAGTTGGGGTCGGGCTTAAGGCAGAAGTCCAAACGGGAACTCTCAGGAGACCAGATTGGGCCTCCAATTGCCTAAACTTAATCAAGACGCACATTTCCCAGCCAGTACAGATTAATATTCTTTAGGACCCATGTACCTACTGGACCGCCTCTCCTGGTATGCCCTGCGGAGGACCTTAAGGTCCACAAATGACAACATTTTGGAGGTCCCAAGTCACATGGTGGTTAGGTTGGTCTCAACTGGGGCCAGGGCCTTTTCAGTACTGGCCCCTACATGGTGGAACGCTCTGTCACAAGAGACTAGGGCCCTGCGGGACTTGACATCTTTCCGCTGGGCCTGCAAGACAGAGCTGTTCCACCTGGCCTTTGGTTTGGACTCAGTCTGACCCTTATGTTTCCCTCCCCTTATGGTTTTGATCTATGGGCTACTTTTATAATGAGGCTGCATTTTAAATTGCATTTTAACCTGTATTTTAAATGGTTCCCCCCTTCCCCCCTATTATGTTTTTACTGTAATTTTTACTGTTGTTAGCCGCCTCTGGCCGGAGAGGGCGGGGTAAAAATTATTATTATTATTATTATTATTATTATTATTATTATTATTATTATTATTATTATTAGCAAAACTCTCTATTTTGCTAGGTGTCTCTTGTCAAGTTCTCCAGCCATTTTCCTGTGTTCAGTGCCGTGAACTAAAGATCAAAACTGGCTTCCATCCCCCGTCAAGCTATAGGAAATGAATGAAACATTTGTGGAGCACTCTGCTGTTTAACAGGTGCCACCTGTGCTGCCCCAGAGATGCTCTCCTGCCCATGGAGACACTGTCCTCCCCTCAGAGGCCGTGACCCCCACCCAACCCCACTGCCTTTGTACTCTTGCTGTCCCCTTCCCCCAGTATTTGGGATATCCCTCTGCTCCCGTCATCCCGTCTACTTTGGACATTATTTTGGCATTAGAAGGGTGAATGTCAAAAATGTGTAGATGTCAAAAACAGTTTGACGTCTCTCTCTCTGCAGGTGCATACCAACTGCAAAAGGTTTCCTATCCCATTAAGATCCGCAAAGCAGATGGTCAGAGAAATAAAAGGGGGCAGCTGGCAGCTGGCTCCCTGGCACGATGCAAATGGATGATGCCTGGGATAAGTGTTCTCATTGCCCTGTGGGTGGAGCTTCCTCAGAATCTGAGTAATTCCCCAGATGTTTCTGGTATCTAGTAAATATTTGCCAAAGTAAATGAACTCTCAGCTCTGATTTGTGAAGCTGAAATGCGCTTGCAGTTAATAACTGACATGGAGAAGGAACTTCAGGATTCCCCTTTCATTAACGAAAGGACACAGGCACCAACACGGGCACATTCAGTTCGTTTATGGCTCTTTCGTAGGTTTCAGTCTCTGCAAGATTAATGTTCAGGGGTCAGGAGAATCTGTGGGCCGTTTATGTGGTAGCAAAGGTGCATTTGCCATGATGCGTCACATTTGACAGGGAGATGGGGCCAAAATGTTCCTGCCAGACACAGCCAGCTAGAAGTACTTGTGATCCCAACTTTCAGGTTTGTTTGCTTAGTCCCAATGAAATCAATGGGACTTACTCCCATTAAGTGTAGTCTTTCCTTTCATATTATTTTAAGAAAAAACATTTTCTTGCCACTAGGGACCATACAATGTTGTAATTGTCTCTGAGGATGATGATACCACCCTATACCTGTAGGTCTCAGGGCAGTTCACAAGATAACATTACAATATAAAAACACAAAACACATAATCAAAATATAAACAGAGACCGCCAAATACCCCCCACAAACACATAAAAACAGTTAAAAACAATTTTAAATTTTTTAAAAAATTAAATTTAAATTCAAAAAAATAAATGAAAAAGCAGTTTAAAAGAAGGTAAACAGCACTCTTTTGCAGTCTATCAGATATCTGATCTTCTTCTGAATATTTGGCTGTTGCAACCTTTAACGAAATATTTGCATCATATGTCCCAGGGCAAGAACTTCCACCTGAAAAAAGTCTGACTCCCACATTCCTTATCAAAGCATAAATCTTACTGGAACCAAAAGGATTTAGGCATAAATAATATGCACACACCTTTTGCATTTGGAAAACACAGCTATTGCACTGATGAGTAATAGACCAGTTCCGAACTGTGAAATGAGACCTTGTGACCAAATGCAAAATCTAGTCCTTCTTGGTGTTCCCTGAGTGCAAACATTCAGTGTGATATGATGCAGCATAAGGTTCCAAAGGAAGCTCGAAGGCCAGTCTTTTCTTTCCCTGTATTTGTATATACATTTTGTGTGATCTGGAGATGAAGTGAGATGCTGATTACGGATGGCGGCAGATTTCAGGAGAAGCAGACTGGGTATCAAGCTGGACCATAGTCTGCTTGTAAACTCAGTTTGTAAAGTGGTCTTGCTTGCAGTCACTTTCTGCAGGCATTCCTGATACAGTTATTTATATATTCTTAGATTTTTTTTTAATATGGCGACATTTGTTCCAATGCAATTTAGTGAGCTACCACCACCATCATCAATGTTTGTTCATAACTGTTTGCTAACTGCGTACAACTGAAATGTGTATTCACTTTATCGTATGTCTCATTGATTCCCTGTTGATTATGTTAGCCATTAACCACCATTAACATTCATCATTTTTTGTTAACCTTACTCTCACTTGTTTTGCTCCCTATTGCTTAAGCCAAATGAAACTGTGGTCATCATCTTAATAAATAATGCTATTTATTAATATAACCAGGAAACAGCTTTCATTGTATTTAACAAAAAGATACGCATCAGATCCACATATTATTTTTGTAATAACATCACTGCATTTTTATTATAACATTATAATAAATGGTGGGTTTTTCTGCCATCCTGTTAATGTCTGTTACTTTTCATTAGCGATCCATGAAAAAAATGCAAACGGCTTTTTTTGGGTTCTTTTTTACTGCCAAAGTGTATGGGTGGGTTGGGTAATCATAAACCCAAACTTCCAGCTATGCCTAGAACCATGTGAATTGGGCTTTTTGGGGGGCTGGGGGTGGGCTGGGGACACACGGTGCCCTGATATCTGTCCCATTCCAGAACAAAGTGGTTCATTTTGTGGGGTGGGGAAGAAATAAACAGTCCATTCCTGCTCCAGGATCTCCTGGTATGTGCTTGAAGCCCTCCAGCAAAATTCTGGCAGCAGGCACACCAACTACAGGGGGCTGAGAGGGCTTTGGCCCCCTCAATATCTGGGGGCCAGGGGCCGGGCCCCCTAAATGTTGAGGGGGCAGAGGAGAGCAAGCGTGGACGCGGGCTTTGTGCTCAGCCTCCACCCAACCATTGGCCTTCCCAAACCGCTGGCCTCCTCCAGATGCGCACATGATGCGTGAAGATCCAAGGCACACTGTGCTCTTCAGCAGGGTTGTGCTGGAGGGCTGGCTCTTTGGCATTCTGGCACGAACCTCTGAGGAGTCCAGCACCCTGGTGCCGCAGTATGGTGTCGCATGTGTGTGACGTTGTGCGAGTGTGAGGTCCCCCTCAATGTTGGGCGCAACTCGGCGCCTCTGACTGGCAGGCTGGAGTTGCCCTAATGATCAAACTGCTCGGGGCGACAGACTGTAACAGACTATAGGAAGGTAGTTCATTGAGCCCATTTCCCCTGCTCACCCCACTCTTTCTACATGATTGGAAAAAGATCCATATTTAAATGCATGGATCTGCCATGGACTGTGGTTACACCTACCATATTTTTTGCTCTATAAAGACTCACTTTTTCCCTCCTAAAAAGTAAGGGGGAAATGTGTGTGCGTCTTACGGAGCGAATGTAGGCTGCGCAGCTATCCCAGAAGCCAGAACAGCAAGAGGGATCTCTCCTTTCACTGTGCAGTGATCCCTCTTGCTGTTCTGGCTTCTGAGATTCAGAATATTTTTTTCCTCCTCCAAAAACTAGGTGCGTCTTGTGGTCTGGTGCATCTTATAGAGCGAAAAATATGGTAGTTTTGTCCTAAGTCTTCTTCTGCACTTCACATTAAAGAAGAGTTTGGACTTGATATCCCGCTTGGATACCCCTATGGAGTTTCAAAGCTGCTAACATTCTCCTTTCCCTTCCTCCCACACAACAAACACTCTGTGAGGTGAGTGAGGATGAGAGACTTCAAAGAAGTGTAACTAGCCCAAGGTCACCCAGCAGCTGTATGTGGAGGAGCAGGGAAGCGAAGCCGGTTCCCCAGATTACAAGACTACCGCTCTTAACCACTACACCACACTGGCTCTGCTGAGCATTGCTGTTTCATGTAAAAGAGCAGGGACAGCAAGCTCACATAGCTTCAGCTCCTGGCAGCAGCTCCTAACTCTGGTGGTGTAACCTGTGCCTAACTAAATCAGCAGTGCAGGGAGATACAGAGAGAGTGGGAGGGGGTGAACTTCACATTCTTGGTCGGTGGCTGTGGTTTGGATGCACGTTTGCTGCGTTCTCTGCAGCCTTTGTTTTAAAGGCAGAGAAAGTGTGTCCGGACCATTTCTGTCACACCTATGGTGATGGCGGACCTGCCTTCTAACTGGGCTGGAATTGGATAGATTCTGCAGCCTCCTCTCTGAGCACACACTCATTTCGATACAGTCCTTCTTTCATTGCTTCATGGCACCTGCTCTTTAAAGAGGAAGGTTGGCATAGCACAGGGACCCAAATAACAGTTCTTCCCATGCTCTTTAAGGTAAAGGTAAAGGGACCTCTGACCATTAGGTCCAGTTGTGACCGACTCTGGGGTTGCGGCGCTCATCTCGCTTTATTGGCCGAGGGAGCCAGCGTACAGCTTCCGGGTCATGTGGCCAGCATGACTAAGCCGCTTCTGGCGAACCAGAGCAGCACACGGAAACACCGTTTACCTTCACGCCGGAGCGGTACCTATTTATCTACTTGCACTTTGATGTGCTTTCAAACTGCTAGGTTGGCAGGAGCTGGGACCGAGAAACGGGAACTCACCCCGACGCGGGGATTCGAACCACTGACCTTCTGATCGGCAAGTCCTAGACTCTGTGTTTTAACCCACAGCACCACCCGCGTCCCTCCCATGCTCTTTACCTTTGCTTTAAAAGATTTGCTCTGCACTGCATTAATAACCGTCATTTCCAACTGATTCAGACTGCTTCAAAGAACAGAAATATTATAAAACACAACCACAGACAAATTGGGTGTTAAAAGTAACAGAAGCCAGAAACAAAGCCAGAGTCCTAATTGTCCTTGAAACAGCATTTGTGTCGAGGGACAAAGCCCCCCCCCCAACAAAAAAGGGGGGTGCACAGCATCCTTGTCTATAGAAGCAAAATGTTCTTTTAGTACATATACTCCAAAGCCCAGTTCATCATTATGAAAAACAATGAGATTTGTAAAGCAGATACTTCTTTTTCTGGCATTAGCACATCACACAAAATGAAGCCTTTGATATCGACTTGAAAAGGAGAGCAGGTGTGCGGAAGGAGAAAACCAGCAAATGAAGATTGGACGGGAGAGCTTAATATTGGTGGAGGAGATGATGTGTCAGTAAAGCCTCAAATATACCAGCTTTGAGAGAACGATTGTAGATTTATGTCCCCAGATTTGTCTGCAGAGAACTGCTGACCGTGGATGTTCTGCATGCTTGTATTGTAGCAACAGGGGAATTCTGATGTATGCAGATCAAAGGCAGAGGATGCCGTTTTATAAATTCTGCAGAGATTTGTTTATTTCTTAACCCAGTCCTTCTGGGGAATTTCAATGGACTTTATGCATTTTTAAAGTCTCCCAGCTTCTTAGGCGCTGCAGGAAATTGTATTATTTTTCATGTCACCGTAGGGAGCTGACTGTCAATGAACAAGCTGTAAATAATGTAATGACTTTAATGAACAACCACCGTCAAAATCATGCTGAAAAGCAAAGTGTGGAAAAGGGCGATGGCTGGTCAATGGCTCATTACTAGCCAACAAGGAAGTGTGAGGATTTTAAAGGTTAGTGTGTTACACAGGGTGGCATCTTCCAGAAATATCATTAAGAGAACCTGCTCACTCCCCGCCTTCCGCCAAAAGAAACTCTGGCTTAACTCATTCATTTCAGGCAAGCAAAATAATGGAAAACAGAACTTCACGTCTTGTAGTTCCTTAGATTATATAAAGATTCCCCCCACCCCCAGTTCATGATTTCATTTTGTCTCTAAACTCCCTGTCCTAATTGTACCATATCTGGGGTGTTGTCAAAGTGGACACATTTTGGGCAAGAGGAACAAGTAAGGCTGGGATGGCAGGGGAAATCCCGGTGCTCGTGGGACTATGAGGGTTTACCAGGGCTGATGCAGGCATCCTCACCTCAGCCATTGCCATTTTTACTAACCAGAATGCCTCTGGGCCTCACCAGATGCCTCCACTCTGCCGAGCATCAGGATGAGTGCCACTTCCCATCCTCTGCCTGGCCTGATAAGTTTACAGTGGAGGAACAGGATATAGCATACCCTCCAACATTTCTCCGATGAAAATAGGGACATTCTATTCCACATCAAAGGTCTAAACCACAGAGCCTAGGGCTTGTCGATCAGAAGGTCGGCGGTTCGAATCCCTGCGACCGGGTGAGCTCCCGTTGCTCGGTCCCTGCTCCTGCCCACCTAGCAGTTCGAAAGCATGTCAAAGTGCAAGTAGATAAATAGGTACTGCTCCAGCGGGAAGGTAAATGGCTTTTCCGTGCACTGCTCTGGTTCGCCAGAAGCAGTTTAGTCATGCTGGCCACATGACCCGGAAGCTGTCTGTGGACAAATGCCGGCTTCCTCGGCCAGTAAAGTGAGATGGGCCCCACAACCCCAGAGTCATTCGCAACTGGACTTAACTGTCAGGAGTCCTTTACCTTTACTCCACATCAAGAAGCTTCTTCTGCATTTGACGTCATGTACACCTGTCACCTCGAGCCAACTGCAACCTCTCCACTGAACCTACCTTACAGGACTGTTGTAAAGAAAAAAATGTTTGAGGGAAGGGATAATGTACTACACATTCCACAGATAAATGGAATGAAATAAATACGGTAAATTAGCTGTAAGCTGCCTCGAGTCCCTGTCAAAGAAAACTCAGTGGAACTTACTTCCGAGTAAAAAACGCTTAGGATTGCAGTATAAAGGTGCCCAGTCTTTACCCAGTGACCTGGGAGTAAGCTCCATTGAAACAGTGGGACTTCCTTCTGAGTAGACAGCACAAGGCTCCATTTGCAATAAAGGAAGCAACGCTCCCTGTGTTTCCAAAGAAATGTCTGATGGCTGAAGCACTGCAATTAAAGAATTTAAAGTGGGTTGGTGACCTTTTGCTTCAAGATTATAGGAAGGGCTTCACATGGCAGCTCCACCATTTCCTTCATTGGGTCAGGTATTTTATTTTATGCATAAACAGGACTCCGTTTCTGCGCGCGCCCACACCACTTTTCGTTGTTCTCTGAGACATGCAGGGGAGGAGAAAGGAAAACCATTGTGACAATGCTTTGCAATTTCAGAAGGAAATTGATTGAGTGGTACAGAATTAATGGCATATATGTTTTTCATCCCCAACTTGCTGCAAAGACCTCTAGTGTGCTATTATTTTCCTCCCCCCCCCACATCTGTTTTGTCTTAAAATTGGACTGACTCGAATAGTTATCGGAATGACAATCGGAAAGGGAAGCCAGGAAGTGTTAGTGAAGCCACTAGCCCTTATGCAATGTCCTTGTGCAGAACCAGACCATTGGCCCATTTGGCTCAGTCTGGTCTACACTAACTGGAAGCTGGTCTCCAGGGTTTCAAGCAGTGTTCATCCCTATCCCTGCCTGGAGATGCCAGGGATTAAACCTGGGCTTTTCCACATGCAAAACAGATGCTCTACCATGGAGCTATGACCCTTTGTCTAAATAGACATTATGACTACAACTGAGCCACCATGGCCAATTGAATAGTTATTCCTCCCACTGTTGTGACAAAATTCTGATTTCAAAGATCTCTTGGTGAACTAGTGGTACATCACCACCTCACATTTATTCATAATTGTGATCATTAAAAAGCAGAGACATCACCTTGCCAACAAAGGTCCGTATAGTTAAAGCTATGGTTTTCCCAGTAGTGGTGTATGGAAGTGAGAGCTGGACCATAAAGAAGGCTGATCACTGAAGAATTGATGCTTTTGAATTATGGTGCTGGAGGAGACTCTTGAGAGTCCCATGGACTGCAAGAAGATCACACCTATCCATTCTGAAGGAAATCAGCCCTGAGTGCTCACTGGAAGGATAGATCCTGAAGCTGAGACTCCAATACTTTGGCCACCTCATGAGAAGAGAAGACTCCCTAGAAAAGACCCTGATGTTGGGAAAGATGGAGGGCACAAGGAGAAGTGGACGACAGAGGATGAGATGGTTGGACAGTGTTCTTTAAGCTACCAGCATGAGTTTGACTAAACTGTGGGAGGCAGTGGAAGACAGAAGTGCCTGGCGTGCTCTGGTCCATGGAGTCACAAAGAGTCAGTCACGACTAAACAACAACAACAACAAGGGCCAAATTACATATGACATCGACAGACGTGAGTTTGGATTCATGCATTCGCCTCTCTCATGCCCACATTTTCTCTCCTGCCAGCATAAGTCTTCCCCACAGCCATTTTCTTGTGAGCCATGCTTGTTTCAGAGTCCACTCAAGGCGAAATAATGTAAAAGACCTTGAGGAGAAATTGTGTTTAAGGAGGTGCTGAGCAGGGAAGGATGTTCTATTTGGGAGTTTCAAGTGCCCCCCCGCCGCCCCCCGTGCAATGTTCTACTCAAGACAGTAAAGCAATATGTTTATGACACCAGAGATCCAATAAACAGTATGCTGAAGAGCAATACTGCAAGCTGTGCATATGAATGCAATTGTGATCTTTCATTTTGAGGCTGGTCCAGCTGTCTGAAAGAAACCTAACAATTCAATCATTTGCTCCGCTTTAAGGCAGAGATAAGGTGTGTCTGGAATGACAAGAAACACATCAGGACTGCAGCGGGCCCCTATAGAAGACTACGATCCTTTACAAGAGAGCCAACTGGACCCTTAAAACCATTATCCATTTTGGAGAGAGAAGAGAATGTGGAAACAGCAGAGGCAGTCTTCTGTTTTCTGAAGGTCTCCCTGAAGCAGATTTCTTGGTCATTTGTGGCAGATTCATATTCCTGCTGCAATTTCTACCTGACAACCACATGTTGGGGTTTAGAACATTTCCATCAGCATGACATCTTAATATATTCCAACCTGCATGGACACAGACTGCAAAGAGCTTTCTGAAACAGACATTTCCAGTGTGCCTTTATTCATGTGTCATACCTTTGTGTTTAAAAGCCCAGAGAAGGCAATTTCCAGCTTAATCTATCCCATCACATAAATCTCTAGTGAGCAGGAAGCCTTGACCACGACTTGTCCACATCTGAACAGCATTGATTAAGGCGTGAATCCTTTCTCGGTAAACTGACACACATTTCATTCCTTTCCGCTCCAAAATGAAATCTAGTAACCAAGGCACTTGAGTCGGCAAGAAGTGAAGACCTTTCTTGATGCAGAATGATGGGAGGAGATGGAGAATAAATGCCAAGGCTTCCTTTAGGGCTACAGTTAGCTAATAGGATCAGCCAGCTTCCTATGTGTTAGTGTACATGTTAGCTGAAAAGTATGCTTGGTTTGACTTCTGGCCTTAATAAGAATCTTCCCACAGGTTTCAATAAAGTTCAGATTAGGTAATCTGTTCTCCTTCTCTACAATGTAATAGGTTCCAAGTGAGTCAACAGGAGATAACTGTCAGAATGGGCTGGCTTTTATTGATACCACATTTACAGATGGAGTAAACTAGTAGAGTCCCTAAGACAGTTGAATGGCACCACCTTCTGGCAACTCCTGCAGCCAAGTTGGTGCCAAACGCATTGCTCTGCTTTCCTCTGGACCACATCAGCGAGGCTGAGAGAGGGGTCTTGTTGTCTGGGCAGCCCAGGACCTCCACACTGCCCAGGAGGTTGCTCTTGTGCTGCTAATGCAGTGGTTTGACTTCACCCCTGGAGGCACACTCCATTGTCTATCAAGGCAGACAGATGCCAACAACAATCAAAGCCACTGAGAGAGATTGCTCAGAGGTTGTGAGATTGGTGTTGCCCAGTGTCTGATTGCTGTGGTCAAATGGATACAAACAAATACACTGAAACTGAATCCAGACAAGACATTAAGTGATAATGGTTGAGGGGGCAGCTGATGGCATTGGAGAGAGGCCAAAATAATGCCCATTAGGAAACTGATGTCTGATGTGGGTTCCTTCAATTTGCTTTGGCACTTGTATCTAGTTTTGTTCCTGCAATCCCAGTTTGCATCCGTGGCAAGTGTGAGGGAGTGGGCAGCCTATGAGCATTGCTTAATTTCTAGGCTAAGCCCTGGAAAAATTCCATGTAATGCAGTTTATGTGAAAAAGTCAAAGACCCTTAGGCTTTTCTGTTGCTTTTCCATTTCTCAAAAATGGCAGAGCAGAGTTAATTGTTCTTCTGATTGCGAAGCCCAGAAGAATTCTTCACCCTTTCATTATACTTCTAATTTTAGTGCAATTAATTAGCATAATGAATGGTGTACCAACTGTAAGAATATGTAAACAACTGAAAAGGACATCTGTGTGTATCTGCAGTGCCCTTTTCACAAAGTTCCTACTCAGATGCTTGGTAGTTAAGAGGCATTTGCTGTGGTGGCCACCAGTGGACTTATGGACTTGTGGAGAGTGGATGGAATTGCTGAATCTATGATTACATTTTCACCCTACCTTTCCTGATTGTATATCAACAGAAGTCCCTCCACCTGGGAGCCCTGTACAGCCACCCATTGCAATTTTGGTAGCTCAGAAGAAGCTTCGTAAAGGTGATGATATGGACAGTGCTAATCATCTGAACCTTGTTCAGGAATTCAATCCTTAATGTTTAATGATGCTACAGCAGTTTCAGTGTATTGCTGCCCTGTGCATAAAATTAAGGCACTAAAAGCATTGGAAATAAGAGCTTATTATACAAGAGCTCACGTTTTCTGTTTGTGGCAGGTTTTTGCCTCCCAGAGCAGAGGAACTCATGCTGAAAGTTAAGGTGTTCTTGATGCATTCAAAGAGAAGGAAATGTATCATGCTGTATCTAGGACATGGGAGTTTCCTAGCAGCTTGAATTAGCAGGCTCACTGAATCGCAGTTCCTATGATATGAGAACAGCAGCACAGGTCAGTTCCCTTTTTTCTTTCTCCTCCCTCTGCTCCTGAATAAAATTATGAGGCTGGAAGGAACTCAGAGGTCATCAAGTATTTCCCCTGCAGGATTCGGCATGACCCCTCCACTTGTTTGTATAAAAGTCTCTATTCAATGGAATTAAACTTTAGTAAGGCAGCAAAGTAAGAGCATGTATTCCTTCATTCCATAGCCCCCACCTTCCTGGTGCATTCCCAATGCTACTGGACCAGTGGTGCATGATGGGAGGCATCTGGTTCCTCGGGCTCAGTTCAAGGCACCATGGAGGTCCAGGCTCTGGCACCACAAGCCCTGGTGGTCTGGGAGGTTCTTCTGGGGGCTCCTATCTGAGAGCCTTAGGCGCAGTGGTCTCCAGGAGTCAGCTTGGAGCCCTGAACACAATATAGCTCCTTAGCTGGTGCTGCCTCTGCATCCTCAGGCTTCATGTCTTGATTGCTCCTGGATTCAGGGCTCATGACAGCCAGAGAGATTTCAGGATGGAAGAGAACCTGCTTTATGAGTGTCAGAGAAGTTGTTCTAAGCAAGGGAGCCGCATGGCAGAAGGCATTAGGCGTGTGTGGAGGAGGTAAGGGGCTGAATCAGATGAACTTACCTAGAGTACGGTGTAAGGATAGAATAAAGGGGAAAGAAATACGACTAAGAAGGCCATTGCAGTTTAAGATGACTAAGAATGAATGCTGATGTTTAAAATAAGTGGGTTGCTCTAGCAGTAGCAATAGGGAGAGAAAGAAGATAATCGAAAGATACTGAAGCCACCGGAGAAGAGGATGGTAGCAGGAGAGAAGGTCCGCTAACCAGCACTGTAGACTAGATGGGGACAACCCTCTATTTCAAGACTGAGAACTAGAGAAAGTTATGAATAAGGAAAGTGTCCTCTGAACCGACCAGAGAGAGTCTCGTAAGAACCAGGCTGACTGAAAGTCAAAGTGCAGAGACACTGGTGCCCAACTAATGCACCAGGGATGGAGCAGCAGAAGAGGGAAATGATACAATAGTCAAAAAAGAGAAAGAGGAAAATAGCTAATATAGTTCTGACATAAGCCAGAACGACAAACTCCTAAGCACGTTCAATATGGGAGTGAAATGAAATACAGTGGAACCTCTACTTACAACCATAATCTGTTCTGGAGGTCCGGTCATAACTAGAAACATACATAAGTAGAGGCGCACTTTTCCATAGAAAGTAATGGAAAAGTGAATTGATCTGTTCTAGACGATGAAAAACACCCCCTAAAACAGCCATTTATCACGGATTTTACTGTCTAACGAGACCATAGATCCATAAAATGAAGTCAATAATCAATGTACTGTACTATAAAATAAATAAGACAGTATTGTAGATGAAAAAAATTAACATTTTCCTTTTCTTACATGCTCTGAGGGTGGGCTGGCTTACCTGGCTACAAGCTGGAGGTGGGGCAAGGGACAGTAAAGAGCTGATTCACTTTGGCCATGGTCACTTTTTTTTTCTTGCCAGGCCAGGTTCTTCTCTGGACTTCCTCAGGTTACTTCCCCGGCGGGGTTTGGGGCTGCAGTGCGCCCTGCTGTGCCTCTTGCTGGCAGCACCTCTTCCACAGCTTCAGGGGTGGGATGGGGGCCCTCTCCCTGGCAGCAGATGCCTCAGTGCTGCTCCACAGCTGGCTGGGTGAGCTCTGGGCTGCTGGCAAGGCCTTTGTTCGTATCTAGAGGAAAGTTCCTAAGTCGAAGCACCTACTGAAGGTCGTAACTGGAATCGTACGTAAGTAGAGCCGTACGTAAGTAGAGGTTCCACTGTAGTTATTTCCACCACTGCCATTCAGCTGAAACTCTTTGAATTTGATGGCCAATTTTTGGTATCGCCACAATTATATCTGGAATGGGCTCAGCTTTATTTTGGCATAGAGATGTTTGGTTTTTAATGTATGATCATGATCATGATCATCATCATACTTGTGTTGTTGTTGTTTAGTCATTTAGTCGTGTCTGACTCTTCGTGACCCCATGGACCAGAGCACGCCAGGCACGCCTGTCTTCCACTGCCTCCTGCAGTTTGGTCAAACTCATGTTCGTAGCTTCGAGAACACTGCCCAACCATCTCGTCCTCTGTCGTCCCCTTCTCCTTGTGCCCTCAATCTTTCCCAAAATCAGGGTCTTTCCCAGGGAGTCTCCTCTTCTCATGAGGTGGCCAAAGTATTGGAGCCTCAGCTTCAGGATCTGTCCTTCCAGTGAGCACTCAGGGCTGATTTCCTTAAGAATGGATCGGTTTGATCTTCTTGCAGTCCATGGGACTCTCAAGAGTCTCCTTCAGCACCATAATTTGAAAGCATCTATTCTTCGGCGATCAGCCTTCTTTATGGTCCAGCTCTCACTTCCATACATCACTACTGGGAAAACCATAGCTTTTACTATACGGACCTTTGTTGGCAAGGTGATCTCTCTGCTTTTGAAGATGCTGTAGTATGTGCCAAAACACTGATCTACAGCTCAGCCCCATTTCCAATCTGCATGAACAAGAAGCAGGAGAAGCAGGCAGTTTCTGGAAGCTTTCAAGCACAAACTCTTCTCCTTTTTATCTTCTAGCAGGCTCAGTATTGTTTCTATTTCTTGAAGAATGGCCTTGCAATTTGCAATTTCTTGTTTTCCTGGGCAAAGTTCTCAAATGGCTTCAGTTCTTACAGTTGCTACAGAGGTCTCTCTATAAGTAGCAACCTTTGTCCTGGAATTCCTGTATGCAAAATGAGATGCACAAACATTGTCATAAAGCTACCACCCACCAGATATGGGGATTCAATTATGTATTGGTTTTTTATAAATAGATATGGATACAGAGTGGCTGTTTTTATACATGCTAATGTTTAGCTTTTTTTATACACAATTGCTCTGCATATGTTTTTATCGTATTGTAAATCACTTTGGGATGCCTTGTGAGAAGCGATTCGTAAATGAAATTTTAACCACCACATTCTGAAACCAACTAGAAATTATTTATTTATCTTAGGTGCTTGCAAATTATTCCACCCTGTGGCACACCTGTGGAAGTCTATCACTTGACACATGATACATCTTTATTTTTGTATCAAATGTACCAAATTATACTTTTCTTTTGGTTAAGACAAAATAAATATTCAGTTTTTAAAAATCAGCATTCACTAAGTGTTATCTGTTTGTGTACAGTAGTCGGTATCCTGTTGGAGAGAAGTTCAGCAATGCTATTCATGATGAGCATGTTTCCATCAAATTGTTCATGGAAGGGTTTTAAGACCTAGGCCTTGTTTAGCTTAGCATCCTTAAATCCCTTTGCACCTTGCTGATAATTTGCCCTGAAGGATCAGCTTGTAAAAACAGCATCTTTGCTGAAAACAGGAAAGGCCAAAGCTCCTGATTGTCTTTGCTTCACTGGTAAGTTGCAAAACAAATTAAAATCGGGAGGGAACAAGGGATGGTTTATTGCACACTTCACGGACTGCATAGTCATGCTCTTTTAACAAATTGTGAGCCTGGGTCTCTGAAAATCCAGGTACAAAGGGGATACAGGAAGAGATAAAAAGAGTGTTGTATTCCCAAATGATTCTTCACCACCACAATGCTCCACTATCCAGAAAGGCTAGATCAGGCGAAGGAATTTAATTTCCTTCATAGTTATATTGCTTACTATTCCCTGGTATAACAGCAGAGGGATTTGGCCTGTTTTCCTTGTGATGTTTGCAATGAACTGCCTCTGGGAGCAAATTAATGAGATTGTCAAAAGTTGCAATGAGACGCTGGTGCCATTTAGTTTAGCGGCCCCATGCAAACGTATCTTGGCATCTGTTCTAAATACAGAAGGGCAACTCAAAAACCCTTTATCTCTCTGCTCTTTACAGGGTCAAGTCTGAATGTGCTTACTGCCTGGTACTGATGAGCTTTATACCATCATAAGAAAAGAAAGAAATCCAATTTAAGTGGCAATATTTCAAAGAAGAACAGGAAACGCCAGTGCCTTGTTTGCGAACAAAGCAGCATGATTGACATAGTAGCCTGCCAGCCATTGGCGCAGCATAAGTGGTCCAACTAGAACAGCCTTCATTGCTGATGACAAATGAACGGTCTGTCCAATCCCTGTGCAGTGTATTGACGCCAACGCGTTACAAATGGGTATAGACAGCCTGCCGCCAGATAAGATTTCTGCAGCACACTTAGGCTATAATCCTATGCATACTCACTTGGGAGTAAATTCAGTGGGACTCACTTATGAGTAAGCACCAATAGAATCAGGTTATGAGAATTGTGCCTTGGGGGTACAACTGTTGGACCAAAGATGTTCCCAGGTGCTGTAATTACTTAGCCTTAGTTGGGGCTTTAAGTGGATGAAATTAAGCCACTGGGACATACACTGAGCTTCCCTGGGTTACAGCCTTCAGAGTCAGTTTTCATTTATTCCAGTTAATGATGACTAGGAATGTTGAGGGGAAGTACCAAACTGCATACTTTTCTTTTCTTTTTAGGATTCAAAGGTATGCATGGAAATGTCAATTCTGCACTTGATTGCACTGGCTACCTATTAGTTTCTGAGCTCAAGCCACAGTGCTGGTTTTCACCTATAAAGCCTTTTGTGGCTCAGGACCCCAATCCGTCAAGGGCCACATCTATACCCAAGAAGCAGATCAGGCCTTGCAATTTTCTGTGTGCCTCATCTGAGGGAGGCATGGAAGGGCTTTAGATTGCAGCCCCTGTAAGTAAATTCAAATTCGGGAATGTCCTATACACTTAAATTAACATCATGCTGCTAAGATTTATCTTACAATTTACAGTAGCTTCCCTGTTAAATCAAGTCTAGGGCACATCTGAATAATGAATTTTATTTCATTATTTTCTCTTACTTAAAGAAAAAGTTTCAGACTGCATTTCTTTTAGAATACATTTACATGATTGTTATAGTTTACCCTCCAACCTTATGTTGTTAGGTCACCAATATCTCCTATCAAACAAGCATCGTGCTTGAGACAGAGGCGAGAGCTCCCATCCTCCCTTTCAACTAATTTCTAGGAGACAGCAACTTTATGTGTAAATATATTTTGTAGCTGATTGACACACATGAGGTCTTTCAAGTCTCAGCAGACCCAAACTGAAACAGGAACAGATGGAGTCTCTCAGTAATTCTGAAAGTGTCATCCAAATGTGAAGGAAGCCTGGCTGAGTTTATATCTCAAGTTTTGCCTAGACTCTCTAGTCGAAATGAATGGATTTTAAAATTAAAAGGCTAGCAACCTAACAAATAAATTTACTTGAAAAGATTTCTGGTTTGTAGTCAGTAGAAAACACTTTTAAAAGGGTTATGGGGTTTTTTAAAAAATAGAATTTTGGGCATGTTTCCACACAGCATGATCATGATTTCCCTTGTATTCCAGAATGATCTACACACAAAAAATGCTTTATCGTATACTGCAAAAAAATAAAAATAAAATCTGACTTTTGTGAAAGATCTGGCATGACTCTTCAATATTACCATTTCTGTGACATGTGGACAAACAGCATCTCAGCATCTGTGTACAGAGGTTGGAAGCTGGTAGGTATGATCTGGAAGATGCCTGTTCTAATCCACTTCTCTTTGACTGGTGCAAGCTGTCAGTTTGCAAGCTCAATTCAGAGGAGAGATATGGCAGATAGAGATGCCAGGACTGTGTCAAAGTATTGACCATGACAACAATCATTATCTGCAGACAAGATGTTGTCACGATAACCAGGTTCTCCATAGCTCAGGGCCTCAGGCAGACACGTAACTCGCCTTCTCATCTCCTAAACTCCAGCAAGGTCAGTATTCTGGAACACTAAGCATTAAATATAAACAGACAAGCAACGCCATAGAAAGGTCTATCCCAATGCACATGCTCAGAACTCTGACATTTACTAGATGGAGGAACACAAGGGTATATAAGGGATCCGACTATAGCCATGGGACTTCTCTCAGTTCGGGCACCACCTGCCACTAGTGTGGAAAGTAAAATCCTGCACTCACTCTTTGATCACACTAACGTGTGACCAAAGGGGCAGACAATCGGCTACAAATTCACTCTGCCGTTGCAGTGATCAAATGACATCTTGCTTGCACAGAGAGAGTAAATATGTTGGCATGGTTAGAGCGTTGGAGTACGAGTGGGAAGCCGTTGGGTGAGTCACAATCTCTGAGCATAACCTATCTCACAGCGTTGTTAAGGGGATAATGCCTTCTTAAAGGTAAAGGGACCCCTGACCATCAGGTCCAGTTGTGGCCAACTCTGGGGTTGTGGCGCTCATCTCGCTTTATTGGCCGAGAGAGCTGGCGTTCAGCTTCCTGGTCATGGGGGCAGCATGACTAAGCCACTTCTGGCGAACCAGACCAGCGCACGGAAACGCCGTTTACCTTCCCGCCGGAGCGGTACCTATTTATCTGCTTGCACTTTGACGTGCTTTTGAACTGCTAGGTTGGCAGGAGCAGGGACCGAGCGACAGGAGCTCACCCCGTCGCGGGGATTCATAGAATCATAGAATCATAGAATCATAGAGTTGGAAGAGACCACAAGGGCCATCGAGTCCAACCCCCTGCCAAGCAGGAAACACCATCAGAGCACTCCTGACATATGGTTGTCAAGCCTCTGCTTAAAGACCTCCAAAGTAGGAGACTCCACCACACTCCTTGGCAGCAAATTCCACTGTCGAACAGCTCTTACTGTCAGGAAGTTCTTCCTAATGTTTAGGTGGAATCTTCTTTCTTGTAGTTTGGATCCATTGCTCCGTGTCCGCTTCTCTGGAGCAGCAGAAAACAACCTTTCTCCCTCCTCTATGTGGCATCCTTTTATATATTTGAACATGGCTATCATATCACCCCTTAACCTCCTCTTCTCCAGGCTAAACATGCCCAGCTCCCTTAGCCGTTCCTCATAAGGCATCGTTTCCAGGCCTTTGACCATTTTGGTTGCCCTCCTCTGGACACGTTCCAGTTTGTCAGTGTCCTTCTTGAATTGTGGTGCCCAGAACTGGACACAGTACTCCAGGTGAGGTCTGACCAGAGCAGAATACAGTGGCACTATTACTTCCCTTGATCTAGATGCTATACTCCTATTGATGCAGCCCAGAATTGCATTGGCTTTTTTAGCTGCCGCGTCACACTGTTGGCTCATGTCAAGTTTGTGGTCAACCAAGACTCCTAGATCCTTTTCACATGTACTGCTCTCAAGCCAGGTGTCCCCCATCTTGTATTTGTGCCTCTCATTTTTTTTGCCCAAGTGCAATACTTTACATTTCTCCCTGTTAAAATTCATTTTGTTTGTTTTTGCCCAGTTCTCTAATCTGTCAAGGTCGTTTTGAAGTGTGATCCTGTCCTCTGGGGTGTTAGCCACCCCTCCCAGTTTGGTGTCATCTGCAAATTTGATCAGGATGCCCTTGAGTCCATCATCCAAGTCGTTGATAAAGATGTTAAATAAGACCGGGCCCAAGACAGAACCCTGTGGCACCCCACTAGTCACTCTTCTCCAGGATGAAGAGGAACCATTAATGAGCACCCTTTGGGTTCGGTCAGTCAGCCAGTTACAAATCCACTGAGTGGTAGCAGAGTCAAGACCGCATTTTACCAGCTTCTTTACAAGAATATCATGGGGCACCTTGTCAAATGCCTTACTGAAATCAAGGTAGGCTATATCCACTGAGTTCCCTTCATCTACCAGGCTTGTAATTCTGTCAAAAAACGAGATCAGGTTAGTCTGACATGACTTATTTTTCAGAAATCCATGCTGACTATTGGTGATCACAGCATTCCTTTCTAGGTGCTCACAGACTGTTTGCTTAATGATCTGCTCCAGAATCTTCCCTGCTATTGATGTCAGACTGACTGGGCGGTAATTATTTGGGTCCTCTCTTTTCCCCTTTTTGAAAATAGGGACAACATTTGCCCTCCTCCAGTCTGCCGGGACTTCGCCTGTTCTCCAGGATTTCTCGAAGATGACTGCCAGTGGTTCTGAGATCACATCTGCCAGTTCTTTTAATACTCTTGGATGCAGTTCATCTGGCCCTGGAGACTTGAATACATCTAAACTAGCCAAATATTCTTGTACTGTCTCCTTAGTTATTCTGGGCTGTGTTTCCTTTGCTGAATCATTTGCTCCAAATTCTTCAGGTCGGGCATTGTTTTCTTTATCGGAGAAGACTGAGGCAAAGAAGGCATTGAGGAGTTCAGCCCTTTCTGTGTCCCCTGTTTGCATTTCACCATCTTCTCCTCTGAGTGACCCCACTGTTTCTTTGTTCTTCCTTTTGCTACGAACATACCCATAAAAGCCTTTTTTGTTGCTTTTAACCTCTCTAGCAAGCCTGAGTTCATTCTGTGCTTTAGCTTTTCTGACTTTGTGTCTACACGTGCTGGCTATTTGTTTGAATTCCTCTTTGGTTGTTTCCCCCCTTTTCCATTTTTTGTACACATCCTTTTTTAATCTTAATTCAGTTAAAAGTTCTTTAGATAGCCACCCTGGCTTCTTTAGGCACCTTCCATGTTTCCGTCTCATTGGTATTGCCTGACGTTGTGCTTTTACTATCTCCCTCTTAACAAACTCCCAGCCATCATGAACTCCCTTTCCTTTTAGTATTGCTGTCCATGGGATCTCACCCAGCACTTCCCTAAGTTTTATGAAGTCGGCTTTCTTAAAGTCAAGAAATTGAGTCCTAGTATGCTTGGCTGCTCCTTTCCGCTGTATAGTAAACTTCAGAAGAGCATGATCACTCGCGCCTAATGATCCTTCCACTTCTACCCCACTAACCAGGTCATCAACATTGGTTAGGACCAGATCTAAAATGGCTGTTCCTCTTGTTGCTTCTCCCACTTTCTGGACAATGAAGTTGTCTGCAAGGCCAGTGAGGAATCTGTTTGACCTTCTGCTCTTGGCTGAGTTTGACGTCCAACAAATATCCGGGTAATTGAAGTCCCCCATTACTACTATCTCCCTTCCTTTTGCATGCTTGGCCATCTGTTCCAGGAAGGCATCATCTATGTCCTCCGTTTGGCTTGGGGATCTATAGTAAACTCCCACAATGAGGTCTCTGTTATTCTTCTCTCCCTTAATTTTGACCCAAATGCTCTCACATTGGCTTTGAGGTTCTAAATCTTGGATCTCTTCACAGGTATACACATCCCTGACATATAACGCCACTCCTCCTCCTTTCTTGCCTGGTCTGTTTCTCTGAAATAGATTGTATCCCCCCATTATTACATTCCAATCGTGGGACTTATCCCACCAGGTTTCAGTGATGCCTATTATGTCATATTTAGTTTGCTGTACCAAGAGCTCAAGCTCATCTTGTTTATTTCCCATGCTTTGCGCATTAGTGTACAGACATTGAAGTCCATTAATCATTCCCCCGTGTCTCTTATTTAAGGATTTTTTCCTCCCACCACTAGGTCCGCGTGCTGTTTGCTCCATTTGGTCTATGACATTTGGATGATCATCTTCATTAATTGATAGACTCCTACCTTCAGGAGCACTGTCTCCCTCCCCCACATTAGTCAGTTTAAAGCCCTCCTGATGAGGTTTCTGAGATTTTTGGCAAAAACATTCCTCCCAGCCGTTGTGAGGTGCAGCCCATCACTTGCCAGAAGTCCATCTTCAAGAAACTGCAGTCCGTGATCTAAGAATCCAAACCGTTCCTGTTTACACCATTTGCGAAGCCAGCTGTTCACTTCCACTATTTTCCCCTCTCTCCCTGGGCCACGTCGTTCAACTGGGAGGACAGACGAGATGACAATTTGTGCATTTAGTTGCTTCAATTTCCTGCCGAGAGCCTCGTAGTCTCTTTTGATCTTCTGGAGGCTATTGCTTGCAGTGTCATTGGTTCCCACATGAACCAAGAGGAAGGGGTATTTGTCAGTGGGTTTTATGATTCCTTGCAGTCGTTCAGTTACATCTTGGATCTTAGCCCCGGGGAGACAGCACACTTCCCGAGACATCTTGTCAGGCCCACAGATCACTGCTTCTGTTCCCCTCAGTAGGGAATCCCCTATCACCACTACACGCCTCCTCTTGGGTTTGGTCGGGGTTCTTCCGTGAGCTGTCCGTTCCAAGGTCGCCTGCACATTCCCTGAGGACTGACTTTGCTGCTCGTCTTCATATACCTGATCGACTGTAATGTGGGAGAGATCCTCAAATGGAGTCTGCTCTTCGTCTTCCATGCTAGGGGAGAGGACCTCAAAGCGATTGTGTATTTCTAAACAATCAGAGTGAACCCTGGGCCTCCTACTTCTTTGAGTCACGTTTCTCCATATATCTGGCTCCTGTGTTGATGAACTAGCCTCCTTCTCAGGGGAGTCCCCTGTCTCCTCCTTGGTGGGGACGGTGTGCTCTGTTGCTTCCAAGAAGAGCTCCAGCTCTCTAATTCTTTGGAGCGTAGCTACACGTTCCTCCAGTTGCTGGACTTTGTCTTTTAAAAGGGCAATCAACATGCAATTGCTGCAGGTGAAGCTGCCTGCAACCTTTGGCAAGATGGCAAACATTGCGCAGGAATCGCAGGCGACTGCAGCTGTTCCCTCCCTTTCCATCTTGAGATCGTGTTGTTGGGGGTGGCTACAGAGGTCCTCCATCATAAAAAGCTTGAAGACAGGACAAATAACTTCGCCCACAAAAAAAAAACCTAGGTCTCCCCCAACAAACGTTTGAGACTAGCTCCCCTAAATCTAAAAGATGGATATAACTGCGCGCGCCGCTAGGCGCGCGCCGCTGCCCTACAAACTCTGATAAGCTCCTCCCACAGCTAATCCCCTGCCTCAACAGAAACCCTGCCCCCTCTGACCTTTACACAGGGAAAACAGCTAATCAGCCACAAGAAAAACACACACACAAGAAAACCCTTTTTGCTCCTTCTTCAACTGCTGCCCTACAAACTCTGATTCGAACCACCGACCTTCTTATCGGCAAGTCCTAGGCTCCATGGTTTAACCCACAGCGCCACCTGCGTCCCAATGCCTTCTTACTTAGCATCAATCAGGGAGTGGCTTTACCCATCATTAGCTCCGGCTCCCCCTACTGTCAGTCTCCCTGCCTTCTGCCCTAACAGGAAGAATTGACACCAGCCACCACTCGTATTAAGACTGAGCAGAAATTGAGCAAAGGAAACACTGGGAAAATGGAAGCGTCCATCCATTCCAGGGGTTAGCCCTGGAAATCAGTGTCCTCCTCCTCAGTCTCCATCCAGCCATTGTAGCGGTCAGCAGGGAGGAGGATGGAGGAGCAAGTAGACTTTGTTGGCTCTGCCTGTCATTGGATGGGACGGCATCTTCTGTCGGCTTCCTTGCCAACCACTCTACCAATCCAAACAGGCACTAGACATCACAGCTTAGAAGAAAGATGGAAGAGAGATTACTGAGCAGATTCAAAAACTGTACTTTCATATCACTAGGGTGGAGCCCAAGTCATTGGAAGCAAGCTTTATCAAATTATGAGTTAACCAACTGATAACATTTACCCCAGCTAATAAAGTGGTTTGTCCCTGAGTGGCAACTCAGCCTGGATCATTTTGACATTGTTTTCATTTTTTTCTGGGCAGATTACAAATGAAAGAAGTCCAAAGAAAATGCTTAATACAGAACCGAGCTATATAGCAGTCTATGTATTACAGAGCTTTATGATTAGTATTTAATTATTATTCATTAAATTTGTATACATTGGTACCTCGGGTTAAGTACTTAATTCGTTCTGGAGGTCCGTACTGTTGCCGGAGACCCCCCTTTTCACACTCACACGTGTTGCACAAACACTACACTCATACACGCACACCCCCCCCTTACCCAAGAGACGTCCCTTTAGAGGGCCGTCTCCTATGTGGAAAAGCCTTCCGTAAATAAGGAAGCGCTGTCATATAATTTGCCCAAGAGACCGGGCACCCCGCCTTCGGATATTCTTATTATGAGTAGATCGGGCGTCTGAACTCTGGGTCGCCCGGCTGCCGTCTTGGCCAATCAGCATTACCAAACAGCACCCCTAGCGGCGGCTACGCAGGTACTGCAGCCGGCATCCACTGCTTTCCCACTTTGACAGCTCGCTGATACAATGTTTCCGAATTAAATCGACCGTGACTGATTTAATCAAATGTTGCTACATTGTTTCCGAGGCTTTGGAATGCTCCAAACTTCAAAGCCCTTTTCTTCAGAAATTCCCTAAAAATCAGCCGTTGCCCGGATTTTCATCGGACCACTTTTGTTTCGCTCCATGGAAAAAGGACTATCAAAGGGGGGTGACTTGGCGCCAACCAGCCATAATCCCCCAACCGAGCGAGCACGTACTCACCGCCTCCTCCCAACTAACCTGTTTATTCTGATAGCCTGCTTGATGGGCTCAGACAGCAAATGGCCAAGGACACAATAGACTGCATATGATAGTGTATTCTGCCTCAACCTAGACAAAAGGAACTGTGACTGGATTTCCCCAGGGGGCAGGAAACTGCGCCTTTTGGCTTTGTCTCCTAAGATGACTCACAGGAGGGTGGGAGAGGGGCACTGACCAGGTGTTGGAATATTCAAGTTACCTGCCCGATCCCTCCCCTAACTCCTCCTGTTGATAATATAATCATGATGTAAATATGATGTAATTCTGGGGGTGTAGCTAAGGGGATTAGCAACTAATAAAAGTTAGGGTCTGCTTTTGTTCGGGGCTTCCATTTTGCTTCACCTTGTGGGCGGTGGGAGTCCTGTCGCGACAGTTTTCCTAAATAAAAGACCAAGCCTACTGGCTGCTGTTTTGCTCTGAATTGCTCTGGTTGGTGTCTTTGTTTCGTCCAAGGGAGCCCTCAGATTTTCCGGTAACAGTTTTGGCGACCGTGCTCAGGGACACTTGGTTCTCCTGCAGAGGCGAGGAGGGAGAAAGAGGGGATCGGGCGCCACTGGGCAACCTTAGCCCGGGGATCCCTTTTTCCTCTTTGTGGGCGGTAATCAACCGTCACCAAAAGCCCAACCGGAGAGATTGGCGAGGTAATAGCCGGCTAAAGAAAAAGGATCCCGGGATCCGCGGGGGACATCTTTGAACGTGAGTATGGTTTGAAGAAAATACATTGGGAGGGGGTTGGGAAAGAAACATCTCCACAACAGCCAGACTTTCCTTCTTTCATTTCTGACGTTGCCCCTCGGAGTCGCCCGGGAACGTTCTAAAACTCTCTCCTTTTCTCCCCCGATTCTCCCCCTCGGAAAGTGGCCAGGGAGATCGCGGACCTTTACTGTTTGATGTTGCCCCTCGGAGTCGTCCGGGAACGTCTGCAACTTTTCCTTTCTCTCCCCAATTTCCTCTTCGGAAAGTGGCCGGGAAATTGTGGCACCCTTACTGTTTTCCGATGTTACCCCTCGGAGTCGCCTGGGAACGTCTGCAACTTTTCCTTTCTCTCCCCAATTTCCTCTTCGGAAAGTGGCCGGGAAATTGTGGCACCTTTACTGTTTTCCGACGTTACCTCTCGGAGTCGTCCAGGAACGTCTAAATCTCCCTCTCTCCTTTTCTCCCCCGTTTTCCGTCTTGGAATTGAGTCCGGGAAAGCGTGGCTCTTTTATTTCTCTGACGTCCCTCCCTCGGAGCATATGTAACCTGAGGTACCACTGTACTGCCCTTCATCCATAGATCTCGGGGTGGTTCACAACATTTAGTAACCTTCAATATTAGGCTGGTGTTTGGGACACTTTTCTATTATTTCAAATACAATTAATGGCTATCTCTAAATTACAGTATATCTATTTCTCTTGGCACATGCCTGGGAGGGCCAATTAAACGAAAAGAAGCCTTGAATATTATCCACACTACAAAATTCTCATTCACCTTTTGTTGCTGGGGAATTAAGAATGAGCTAGAAAAGGAATAAGGCTGCTCATTTATTTATATATTTTAAAACCACTGGATTCTTACAATTTTATCAAAATAAATGTTTCCCTTTAGTCATTAGAAACGTGGATTGCTTTATTTCTTTCCTTAGCTTTGCTATTGCAAGGGTTTCTAGGTTGGTATCCTGCTTCCCCCATTGTCTGCTTTTGAAAATGAAAGGTTAAATCTCAAATTACTTCCTCTGAATGGAGGAGGGGGGAGGAATACTTATAAGTTAATAGATTCTCAGCAGGTGAGAAGGAGGACACCAAAAGCCACTTAGCACATAAGCAGAAGTGGAGATGTTTTCTATGTAGTAGATTGCATAGTGACCACTAGCAGTGATGGAGTCCTGCAGACTACAGAATGAAGAGGAATGTTGTTTTTTTATGTATGTAGAGAGAAATTCCATCCACATGGAAAAATTCATGCAGAATGAGGCTGTGAATGGCTGCTAGTTATGATGGCTATGTTCTGCATCCATGGCAACAACAGGAGGAAAGAATGCCTATGTTCTCAGGTCCTGCCTGAGGATTTCTCACAGGCTTCTGTTTGGCCACTGTGAAAACAGGATGATGCACTAGATGGGCCACTGGCAGGCTCTTCTTATGTTCTTATATTTAAATGCACATCATAGGACCTTTTCCGTATCCATAACTTCTCTGGTTCTCAGTCTTGAATAGATGATTGTCCCCATCGTGTCTGCAGTGCTGTTCCTCCTGGCTAGCTGACTTTGTCCCCTGCCACCCAGTGGCTTCAGTACCCTTCCATTATCTTCTTCCTCTCCTTATTGCTACAATCACAGAATCATGGAACTGTAGAGGTGGAAGGGACCCCAAGGATTGTCTAGTTCAACACTGTGCAATGCAGGAATCTCAACCAAGGGGGGAATCTACACTCATGGTTTTTAACATTAAGGAAGGGTTGAAGAAAGTTTTCATAATGTAGATGGACGCAAGACATTATATATATATATATATATATATATATTTGCTTTCGTAGATTTTCACGGGTACAGGAATGCAGGTTTTGGTGTCTTCGGGTGTCTTCCCGTGTAAGAGTTGGGGTGTCTGGGCGACGTTTCGACGAGGTCTCACTCGTCATCTTCAGGCTGGTGCTTTCGGCTTCTTGTTACTGGAACAGAGCAGGATCTCAGTGTTTGAGTTCCTATAAATACTGTTGAGGGGGTGTGGTGTATAGCCTCCAACGTTCTGGGCAGAGAGGAAGTTCCCAGGTTAGTGTGCCTTTTCTTCTTTTGTTCATTAATTACTTGAGGGATATCTTGAGTGATTTCTTGAGTGATATTCTGAGTACCACTTAGGAGGGTCATTAGGTATGGATTAGTTGCTAAAGCTTTCGTGTCTTGACCTCTTGAGCTTGTGAAGAGTTTTTCTGAGAAGATGGCTGTACTGCAAATAGTTGTGCTCTGGTTTGGCTTCGTGTATAGGGGCGAGCTGTGGTTTTGTGCCCTGTGCCAGCCAGATCTGTGTAGGGATTGTAGGGGGGTGCAGCATCCGGAGGTGCCACTATGGTTTGGCTACTGGATGGTGTCTGTAATTTATCTGTGGAGAGGGTCTGGGTTTGGGTCTGGTGTGGTTGATTGGAGATGGCGTTCTGTGTGCCTCTGGTTCTGGTGTCGGTTTTTGTGGGGAGGGCTAATTTCCAGATGTCTGGCAGGCGGGACGTGTCGTCACGCTTGTTCATGTTGTGAGGGTGTTTCTCTATCTCGATGGCTTCCATGATTATTCTCTTGTGGTGATGTTCCATGTTAAAGAGCAATTTGGAATCTGCAAAATTAATTTCGTGTCCTGTTTCTTTCATGTGTTGGTAAAGAGAGGAAGTTTTTTCTTCTTTTTTGACGGCATTCTTGTGTTCTGCGATACGTGCATTTATTCGTCTGTTTGTTTGTCCAATGTACGTGGCTGGGCAGACTTTGCAGGGTATTTCATAGACCCCTTGGTTTTCTAGCTGGATTTTATCTTTGGGGTTTCTGAGGATATTGGCTATTTTTTGGTTGGTGCAAAAGGCTGTTTTGGTATTGTGTTTATGGAGGATTTTGCTAATTTTATCTGTAGTGCCCTTGATATAAGGAAGGAGGGCCATGCCATTGTTTTCTTCTGTGTCTTGGTTTTTGGGGGGTGTTTCTTTTTGGATTAGCTTCGTAACCCTGTTTTGCTGGTATCCGTTGGCGATTAACACATTTGAGAGATTCTGTAACTCAGTTGTCAAGTGGTCTTTGTCAGCCAGGCGTTTGGTTCTGGAGATGAGAGTCTTGGCTACGGAGTTTATTTGTGCAGGGTGGTGGTGTGATTGTGCATGTAAGTAGCGGTTGGTGTGTGTTTTTTTCCGGTAGATAGTGTGTCCTAGGGAGCCATCAGGTTTTTTGTAGATTAGGACGTCAAGGAAGGGAAGTTGGTTGTTGGCTTCTATTTCCATAGTGAATTGTATTTTGGGGTGTAGGCTGTTGAGATGTGTGAGGAAGCTATCTAGTTTTTCCTTCCCGTGTGGCCAAATTACAAAGGTGTCGTCAACATATCTGAGCCAAAGTTTGGGTTTGTGTTCTGACTTGTCTAAAGCATTGGTTTCAAAGTGTTCCATGTACAGATTTGCGATGACCGGAGAGAGGGGTGATCCCATAGGTGCTCCTTCTATCTGTTTGTATCTTTGTCCATTGTGGATGAAGTACGTGTTGGTTAGGCAGTGGTTGGTCAGGTCCAGGATGTATTCGGGGGGGATTGTATTTGTTTTGAATGGCTGTCAAGGCTTCATTAATGGGCACTTGTGTGAAGAGAGATACAACATCGAAGCTCACAAGTAGGTCATCGGGATGTAGGTTTTGCTTCTTTATTGTTTCTATGAACTGGAAGGAGTTTGTAACGTGTGAAGCGATAGATTCTGCATAGGGCTGAAGTTGCTTAGCGAGAAATTTAGCGAGATTTTGTAGAGGTGAGCCTATGGAGCTGACTATTGGTCTGAGTGGTGTTCCTTCTTTGTGTATCTTGGGGAGACCGTAGAGTTTGGGGCATCTGGATGATTTTTCTCTGGGGATGATCCTTAGCTGGATTTCTTCACTGATAGGAGAGGCTTTTATTTTGGATTTGGTGGTTTTTTCCAGATAGGTGGTGGGATCTGTTTTTATAGGTTGGTAGGTAGGGTCTTGGAGTAGATTTGATAGTTTTGCTTGGTAGTCCGATGTGTTCATCACAACAGTGGCATTACCTTTGTCTGCTGGGAGAATGATTATGTTGTTGTCTTTCCTCAGGTTGGTGAGTGCTTTCCGTTCTTCTTTGTGTAAATTGCTTCTGGGTGGTTTGCTGGAGCAGAGGATGTTGGTGACTTCAAGTCTGATTTTATTGGCTTCATCAGGGTTGATTTTGGTTAGGCTAGCTTCGACTCCGCATATGATGTTTTCCGTGGGGATGCGTCTCGGGGCGACTGCAAAGTTGAAACCTTTGGAGAGTACTTTGGTTTCAGTTGAGGTGAGGATCCTGTCTGATATGTTATGTACTGTTTGTTTCATGGGTTGTTGTGGAGGGTGGCTGGGCTTCTGGCGTTTCTCTAGTTTGTGGAGTTTGTTGGTGTGTGTGTCTGTCTTGTGAGAGGACTCAGTTTCAGCTCTCCAAACGGCTAGTTGTTTGCATTTGTCCCAGAGTGCAGGGTGGATTTTGTTACAGAGTTTGAGGTGAAGAGTGAGCAGATCTTTGTTGGTTTGGTTTAGTAGGTATCTTTTCTTATGTAGTTCGTTTCTGATTAGGGCTAGTTCAGTTCGTTTCAGGATCCTTTCGGTAGCTGGGGTTTTAGAGTGGAATTTAAGTTGGAAGCATGTGGGAATTAAGTTGTTGTCTCGGCAGTTGCGTAGGAACAAGAGATCACATAAGATGGTGGCTCTTCGGATTTCTAGTTTCTCGTAGGTTCTTGTCAGCTGGAAGGTTTCCTCCCCGTAGAGGTGAGATATTTGCTTTCGTAGATTTTCACGGGTACAGGAATGCAGGTTTTCCAGTTCATAGAAACAATAAAGAAGCAAAACCTACATCCCGATGACCTACTTGTGAGCTTCGATGTTGTATCTCTCTTCACACAAGTGCCCATTAATGAAGCCTTGACAGCCATTCAAAACAAATACAATCCCCCCGAATACATCCTGGACCTGACCAACCACTGCCTAACCAACACGTACTTCATCCACAATGGACAAAGATACAAACAGATAGAAGGAGCACCTATGGGATCACCCCTCTCTCCGGTCATCGCAAATCTGTACATGGAACACTTTGAAACCAATGCTTTAGACAAGTCAGAACACAAACCCAAACTTTGGCTCAGATATGTTGACGACACCTTTGTAATTTGGCCACACGGGAAGGAAAAACTAGATAGCTTCCTCACACATCTCAACAGCCTACACCCCAAAATACAATTCACTATGGAAATAGAAGCCAACAACCAACTTCCCTTCCTTGACGTCCTAATCTACAAAAAACCTGATGGCTCCCTAGGACACACTATCTACCGGAAAAAAACACACACCAACCGCTACTTACATGCACAATCACACCACCACCCTGCACAAATAAACTCCGTAGCCAAGACTCTCATCTCCAGAACCAAACGCCTGGCTGACAAAGACCACTTGACAACTGAGTTACAGAATCTCTCAAATGTGTTAATCGCCAACGGATACCAGCAAAACAGGGTTACGAAGCTAATCCAAAAAGAAACACCCCCCAAAAACCAAGACACAGAAGAAAACAATGGCATGGCCCTCCTTCCTTATATCAAGGGCACTACAGATAAAATTAGCAAAATCCTCCATAAACACAATATCAAAACAGCCTTTTGCACCAACCAAAAAATAGCCAATATCCTCAGAAACCCCAAAGATAAAATCCAGCTAGAAAACCAAGGGGTCTATGAAATACCCTGCAAAGTCTGCCCAGCCACGTACATTGGACAAACAAACAGACGAATAAATGCACGTATCGCAGAACACAAGAATGCCGTCAAAAAAGAAAAAACTTCCTCTCTTTACCAACACATGAAAGAAACAGGACACGAAATTAATTTTGCAGATTCCAAATTGCTCTTTAACATGGAACATCACCACAAGAGAATAATCATGGAAGCCATCGAGATAGAGAAACACCCTCACAACATGAACAAGCGTGACGACACGTCCCGCCTGCCAGACATCTGGAAATTAGCCCTCCCCACAAAAACCGACACCAGAACCAGAGGCACACAGAACGCCATCTCCAATCAACCACACCAGACCCAAACCCAGACCCTCTCCACAGATAAATTACAGACACCATCCAGTAGCCAAACCATAGTGGCACCTCCGGATGCTGCACCCCCCTACAATCCCTACACAGATCTGGCTGGCACAGGGCACAAAACCACAGCTCGCCCCTATACACGAAGCCAAGCCAGAGCACAACTATTTGCAGTACAGCCATCTTCTCAGAAAAACTCTTCACAAGCTCAAGAGGTCAAGACACGAAAGCTTTAGCAACTAATCCATACCTAATGACCCTCCTAAGTGGTACTCAGAATATCACTCAAGAAATCACTCAAGATATCCCTCAAGTAATTAATGAACAAAAGAAGAAAAGGCACACTAACCTGGGAACTTCCTCTCTGCCCAGAACGTTGGAGGCTATACACCACACCCCCTCAACAGTATTTATAGGAACTCAAACACTGAGATCCTGCTCTGTTCCAGTAACAAGAAGCCGAAAGCACCAGCCTGAAGATGACGAGTGAGACCTCGTCGAAACGTCGCCCAGACACCCCAACTCTTACACGGGAAGACACCCGAAGACACCAAAACCTGCATATATATATATATATATATATATCAAGATATATATATATATATATATATATATATATATATATATATATATATCCTGCTCTGTTCCAGTAACAAGAAGCCGAAAGCACCAGCCTGAAGATGACGAGTGAGACCTCGTCGAAACGTCGCCTAGACACCCCAACTCTTACACGGGAAGACACCCGAAGACACCAAAACCTGCATTCCTGTACCCGTGAAAATCTACGAAAGCATATATATATATATATATATATATATATATATATATATATATATATATATATATATATATATATAATATTTTAATAGGTTTTAACAGTAGAAAAGTTTTAGAAAAAACAAAAAACAAAAACAACACAGATACAAAATACCAAAGTACAAAAATACAAAATACAAAAATACAAACATTAAACACAAAAAAGGAAAAAATAAAAAACACATATCATAGAAAAACAAAATTTCCCTCTTTCTTAATCTCTCCACTTTAGTTAACTTATTTTCCTGACTTCCTCCCATCTCCCATTTTTGTATCCCTTTTAAATTTGGTTCAGCAAATTCATATTCTATTTAGTTTATCTATTATTAATCCCCTCATACTTTTTACCTTATTGCTAGAGCCCCTTCAGTTCATTTCAATGTCATCAACATTCAAAAATTTTACAATGTTTCTGCAAATAAATTTTAAATTTCCTCCAATCTTCTTCCATCGACTCTTCTCCCTGGTCTCAGATTCTGCCAGTCATTTCCGCCATCTCCATATAGTCTATTAGTTGCATCTGCCACTCTTCCAAGGTGGGTAGGTCCTGTGTCTTCCAATGCTTTGCGATGAGAATTCTTGCTGCTGCTGTAGCGTACATAAAGAAAATTCTATCCTTCATTGACACCGATTGGCCAACAATGCCTAGGAGGAAGGCCTCTGGTTTCTTCGGGAAAGTATATTTAAATACCTTTTTCAGTTCATTATATATCATTTCCCAGAAAGCCTTAATCCTTGGGCACGTCCACCAAAGGTGAAAGAATGTACCTTCAATTTCTTTACATTTCCAACATTTGTTATCGGGCAGATGATATATTTTTGAGAGCTTGACTGGGGTCATGTACCACCTGTACATCATTTTCATAATATTCTCTCTTAGGGCATTACATGCCGTAAATTTAATCCCGGTGGTCCATAACTTCTCCCAGTCAGCAAACATGATGTTATGTCCTATATCTTGTGCCCATTTTATCATTGCAGATTTTACCGTTTCTTCCTCAGTATTCCATTTCAACAGCAAATTGTACATTCTTGAAAGTGTCTTAGCATTGGATTCTAACAATTCTTTTTCTAACTTTGATTTTTCCACCTGAAAACCAATCTTTTTATCCAAGTTATAGGCTTCTCTTATTTGAAAATAGTGTAACCAGTCTCGCACCTTCTCTTTAAGTTTGTCATAACTCTGCAATTTCAATTTGTCACCTTCCTGTTCTAAAATTTCCCAATATTTTGGCCATTTAGCCTCCATGTTGAGTTTTTTCAAAGCTTTTGCTTCCATAGGTGATAGCCACCTTGGAATTTTACTCTCCAAAAAGTCTTTGTACCTTATCCAGACATTAAACATGCTTTCCTGACTATATGGTTTTTAAATGCCTTATGTGCTTTTACCTTGCCATACCATAAATATGCATGCCACCCAAATATGTTATCATACCCTTCAAGGTCCAAAACATCTGTGTTCTCAAGAAGTAGCCATTCCTTCAGCCAGCAAAAAGCTGCTGACTCATAATAAAGTTTAAAATCTGGCAGGGCAAATCCCCCTCTGTCTTTAACATCAGTAAGAATCTTAAATTTTATTCTGGGCTTTTTGCCCTGCCAGATAAATCTAGATATATCTCTTTGCCACCTCTTGAAACAGTCCATCTTATCAATGATTTGCAATGATTGAAATAAAAATAACATTCTCGGCAATACATTCATCTTAATAACAGCAATTCGACCCAGCAAGGAAAGCTTCAAATTCGTCCAAATTTCTAGATCTTTTTTCACCTCTGACCAGCATTTCTCATAGTTGTCTTTAAATAGGTTCACATTCTTGGATGTCATATTAACCCCCAAGTATTTTACCTTCTTTACTAATGTTAAATCTGTCTCTTTCTGGAACCTCTCTTTCTCTATCGGCGTCAGATTTTTCTCCAAAACCTTAGTTTTCAATTTGTTCAGTTTAAAACCTGCCACTTGACCAAAATTCTGAATCACTTCCAAGGCCCTCTTAGTACTAGATACCGGCTCCTGTAATGTCATAACGAGATCGTCTGCAAAAGCTTTAAGTTTGTATTGTTTAACTCCAACCTGAATACCTTGAATGCGTTTTTAAATTTGAGACCAGAGGGCGCTGCAGAGCAACCAGCGACCAGCAAGAGGGAGATAGATGTTTTGATGAAAAAAAGTGGTAATAAACTCCCCCCCCCAAGTATCCCCTGTGACGTTTTAGAATGCTATATCTAATATCATTCTAATAATGTTAAACAGGTCAGTGTAGATCAAGCCGAAAGCATCTGTGACAGATGGCCATCCAATATCTGCTGAAAACCTCCAAAAAAGGAGAGTCCGCCACCTTCTGAAGGAGTCTGTTCCACAGTTGTACAGCCCTCAGTTCTTCCTGATATTTAGTCTGAACCTCCTTTCTTCTAACTTGAAGCCACTGGTTTGAGTCCTACCTTCTGGAGTGGATGAAAGCAAGCTTGCTCCATCTTCCTCTTATCCAGGCTAAACATACCCAAATCCCTCAACCATTCCTCATAAGGCTTAGTTTCCAGACTCTTGATCATCTTGGTTGCCCTCCTCTGTACACATTCCAGCTTGTCAATATCCTTCTTAAATTGTGATGCCCAGAACTGGACACAGTATTCCAGGTGTGGTCTGACCCAGGCAGAATACAGTGGTACTATTACTTCCTTTGATCTGGACTCTATACTTCTGTTGATGCAGCCTAGAATAGCATTGGCACTAGCTTTTTGTGTGTGTTGCTGAATCACACTGTTGACTCATGTTAAGCTTGTATTCTACTAAAACTCCTAGATCAGTGGTGGCGAAATTCATTTTGTTAGTTTTTGCCCAGTTCACCTCAAATCCTGATTATGTCTTCTGTGGCATTAGCTATCCCTCCCAGTTTGGTGTCCCAATAATAATGGGAACTGCAGTTTACTGATCACAGAACTACAATTCCCAGCACCCTCAGCAAACTACACTTCCCAGGATTCTCAGGCCGGGGAAATACACTTTAAACATGCTTTAAATGCATGGTGTATATGCAGCCTGAGGCTACCCTTTGGAAATTATTTTGAGGTGTGGAGAGGTGATGTTCATAAGCCTCAAGCCTTATATTTCTATTGTTCATGGCTATATTTATTTCACCAGTGATTGTCTCTAGTGCAGTGTTTTTAGGAGAGCGCCTCATGTGAATTAAATCACACATCGCTTATAAAACCACTTTCCTGTTAAATCTATTTAACTGTCTAAAATGGTTTGATAATGGCCCAGTAGATGCTTTCATTCACAGATGAAAGAAAGAAAGAATAGCCAAGCTTCATGTTTGCAGAGTTATATGAAGATGTCCAGTCAGAATCTGTGAAAGACTTTGGTACTCCCGAGCGAAACATCTGCATACTTGAGGCTATATGTCTTCCACCATACGTCTTTATACTGCCATGGCTTCCAGCCATGTTCCAAGTGATCTATAGAGGGGCATCTGTTCCTCAGTTGCTCATCTCTTTCTGCAGTTACTTCTCTTCTAAATATTCAAAAACAAAAACACTGCATCAGGAAAAAGATTCACAATGTAGACAAGTTTGTGCAAACTTGCATTCATTTCACTGGTTTCTCTGAAGCAGGCCTATATAATTGCATCTCTGACAAACAGAAATCTGGATTTTATTGGCTTATGCTCCAGGTTTCTCCCCCCCCCCCAATCCTCCTCAAGAGTTGTATGGGGATGAATATTTGCCAGCTGATGTGGTAAAACTAGTATGGAGTAGGTCCTGCTTGCTCCCAACGCTGGAGCTTTTAGATCCATTTTGTAGCATCCAAATTGATTGCGCTATGAACATTAAGCAGGCTGTCAACACATTGGGATGTATTCAGTGTTACAACTTGGCCCATGCAACAGACTTCCATGCATGCAGTGGAACTTCCTCTCTTGTCTCCTCTGCCCTCCAACTCTCCGTACAACCTTGAAATCAGCTCTGGGATATTGGCCGACCCTCCAGAGCAAATCTGGGGTATGTGTAGAAGGAGGAGAGGAAACAGAAGTCCCTTTGGGTAAGCAGAACTCAGCTGACAGAGCATTGGATTCAGCCCATTTTTATTTGACATGGAAGAGTTCTTTTATTAATACCTTAAGGACCGCCTCTCCCCATATTTGGACTACTGCAATATGCTCTACGTGGGGCTACCTTTGAAGGTGACCCGGAAACTACAACTAATCCAGAATGCGGCAGCTAGACTGGTGACTGGGGGCGGCTGCCGAGACCACATCACACCGGTCTTGAAAGACCTACATTGGCTCCCAGTATGTTTCCGAGCACAATTCAAAGTGTTGGTGCTGATCTTTAAATCCCTAAACAGCCTTGGTCCAGTATACCTGAAGGAGCGTCTCCACCCACATCATTCACCCCGGACACTGAGGTCTAGCGCTGAGGGCCTTCTGGCGGTTCCCTCACTGAGAGAAGCCAAGTTACAGGGAACCAGGCAGAGGGCCTTCTCGGTAGTGACACCCGCCTTGTGGAACGCCCTCCCACCAGATGTCAAAGAGGAAAACAACTACCAGACTTTTAGAAGACATCTGAAGGCAGCCCTCTTTAGGGAAGCTTTTAATGTTTAACAGACTACTGTATTTTAATACTTTGTTGGAAGCCACCCAGAGTGGCTGGGGAAACCCAGCCAGATGGGCAGGGTATAAATAAATGATGATGATGATGATGATGATGATGATGATGATGCAAACTGACCCAGACCCTGAGCTTGTCATCTGAGGCCCTTCTCTATGTCCCTCATCCCAGAGAAGTTTGGAGGGTTTGGAGAGTGGGCCTTTTGTGTGGTGATTCCCCGATTGTGGAATGCTTTCCCCAGAGAGGATCACCTTGTGCCATCATTACTGGTCTTTAGATGCCAGGCAAAAATGTTCCTCTTTACCCAGGCCTATGACTATTAAATAATCTATGGCCTGTAAAGGTGTGTGGGAGAGGACTGTTATTATTATGATTATTTTACTATTGTCTGTCAGTATGTTTTTTACTATGTTTTTATCATTGATGTTTTGTAACATGTTTCCAGTGTTGTACACTGCCCTGAGATCTTTTGATAAAGGGCACTACATAAATTAAAATGGTGATAATGATGATGATGATATTTATGATAAAGTTCCATGTTGCTGACCCTCCTGTGTTCCAAAACTCCAGCACGAATCTCTGCCATGGTCCATGGAATTCAACCAACAGTAGAAGCCAAGAATTGCTGTCTTGGGGCCAAGGCTATTTTTATTTTATTTATCTGGAAGATCTTTTCCTCTGCCCTGCGGCATTACTGCTCCCAGGGCAGCTGGCAAGGTATAAAAACCAATCAAATCAACCATCAAAATCCACAATAAAAAAGGAAATGGCGGGACAATAAACGTAAGAGATGCTATTCAACTAAATAGTTGTGGTAGTGGAAGGATTAGTGTTATGCTAACAGGATTTTCTCCTTTCTGTTCTGAGTGTACTGTTTGCTGTTCCCAAATCTACTCTGGAGGGTTGGGGGTTCAAGGGGGAAAAATAGGTATAAAAGAAGAATTCCTGGATGCCAATACCCAAGTTTGGAGCAAGTACTCTTTGGTGAGAGAACCCCAGCAGATAATTAAAATCACAAAATATGCAGCAAAGTAAAATGTTGAAATATAGGCTGTTAGACCTTTAAAATATGCCACTTAAATTGAGATCCAAAGTTTCCCTCTTCCCCTAGCATAGAAAAACACCAAAGGTCAGATTCATGTGCTTCAGAAAGTTGCACAGGCAGTAAAACGTGGCTTAGTTACAGTGGTGAAAGTTCCTAAATTATTGGTACAGGAACTCAAGAGTGCCTTGCGAGAGCCATGCAGTCTGAGCTAGAGCAACCAGCTGAAACCTCTTTGCATGCTGAGATTCTCAGGTAGACTGAGAGAGAACAATAGACTTGATTACCTAGTTCCTCCCAAGGTGAGGGGAAGTGGACATAGCTAAGCCTGGCAGGACAGCTTACTCTATGGTATTAACCCCTTCATGCACTAATTAGACTTTTGCATGTTGGTTATATGAGGCTGGTTATCCCACAGAGGGAACCCCCGGAATGAGTTTAGGCAGCATATGGGATGATAAAGGTAAAGGGACCCCTGACCATTAGGTCCAGTCGTGGCCGACTCTGGGGTTGCGGCGCTCATCTGGCTTTATTGGCCGAGGGAGCCGGCGCACAGCTTCCGGGTCATGTGGCCAGCATGACTAAGCCGCTTCTGGCGAACCAGAGCAGCGCACGGAAACGCCGTTTACCTTCCCGCTGGAAGGTATCTACTTGCACTTCAACGTGCTTTCGAACTGCTAGGTTGGCAGGAGCAGGGACCGAGCAACGGGAGCTCACCCCATCGCTGGGATTCGAACCGCCGACCTGATCGGCAAGTCCTAGGATCTGTGATTTAACCCACAGCACCACCCACTGTGACACAAATATGCTGAAACAAATCAATGTCACAACAGCAACATCAAACTAGATTAACCAAGATTTGAAAAGGCCTGAGAAAGTAAAAAGGTGCTTGCCTGACACCAGAAAGATATTAGCTGGTACTTGTCTCCAGTACTTGTCTCCAGTCACTATCCTCCTAAGCTTGAAAGGGATTAACTAAAGACAAGTTTGTTCTGGATTCTGGTAGGATGCAGTTAACCACTAAAACATATATATATGTTACAGTGACTAACAAAACAGAACTGTTACAGCCTTGCAGTTTTGGCTTCCGCCTAATACTGCCTTAACCACTTGCTCTGATAAAAATGACGCTGTCTCCAAGGTGGAAGTTATAGAGTTTTGAGGAAGCGTTTCATCTCCAAAGCTCTAGAACTGCCACCTTGGAGACGGCATCATTTTTATCAAGGCAGTTGATGAAGGCAGAGGCCGAAAGCTTTTGCTATAAGAACGTAAGATTTCTGCTTTGTTACTCAGAGTAATAAATATAAAGTGAAATGGTGATATGCAGAAGGGAGTATGGAAAGAGGTGAGAGAGTTGTTTAGGAAAGGTTGAAACTTTACCGTTTCAATAACTTAAAAGCAAAACTCTCTTAAAATGGCAATTTAATGACATTGGTTTCTATAGAAGAACAAGCTGATCAGAAAGGCGGGGGGCGCAGTAAATGTTGGCTTTGTCAAGAAATAATAATAATAATAATAATAATAATAATAATAATAATAATAATAATAATAATAATAATTTATTATTCGTAGCCCGCCCATCTGGCTGGGTTTCCCCAGCCACTCTGGGTGGCTTCCATAGAAACCAAAAATACACTAAAATATCACAGATTAAAAACTTCCCTGAACAGGGCTGCCTTAAGATGTCTTCTGAATGTCAGGTAGTTATTTAGTGCTTTGACATCTGATGGCAGGGCGTTCCACAGGGCAGGTGCCACTACCGAGAAGGCCCTCTGCCTGGTTCCTTGTAGCTTTGCTTCTCGCAATGAGGGAACCGCCAGAAGGCCCTCGGCGCTGGACCTCAGTGTCCGGGCAGAACGATGGGGGTGGAGACGCTCCTTCAGGTATACTGGGCCGAGGCCGTTTAGGGCTTTAAAGGTCAACACCAGCACTTTGAATTGTGCTCGGAAACGTACTGGGAGCCAATGTAGGTCTTTCAAGACCGGTGTGATGTGGTCTCGGCGGCCGCCCCCAGTCACCAGTCTAGCTGCCGCATTCTGGATTAGTTGTAATTTCCGAGTCACCTTCAAAGGTAGCCCCACGTAGAGCGCATTGCAGTAGTCCAAGCGGGAGATAACAAAAGCATGCACCACTCTGGCGAGACAGTCCGCGGGCTGGTAGGGTCTCAGCCTGCGTACCAGGTGGAGTTGGTAGACAGCTGCCCTGGATACAGAATTGACCTGTCCTTCAGCGGCACAGTTACCCTATTCAGGACCAGGGAGTCCTCCACACCAGCCCGCCCCTTGTCCCACAAAAACAGTACTTCTGTCTTGTCAGGATTCAACTTCAATCCATTAGCCGCCATCCATCCTCCAAGAAAATAAACACAGGTCTCTCCCTCCATATTTGATCGAGCAAAGCAAAGAAATAATGGCTAATGGCTGTACATTACACATCAACAAGTGAAGACACCTGTGTTCAGACCTTTGGAGATGATGCTGCAGACATTGACTGTCCCATCCTGATGTATTGTAGTAATGCTTTAACAGTTTTAATTTTGAAATGATATGCAACCAACAACCCTCAAGCCCTTAGGGTGAAAGGTAAGCTATACAGTTGTACCTTGGAAGTTGAACAGAATCTGTTCCGGAAGTCCGTTTGACTTCCAAAACGTTCGAAAAACAAAGTGCTGCTTCTGATTGGCTGCAGGAAGCTCCTGAAGCCAATTGGAAGCTGCAGAAGCTCCATCGGACGTTCGGCTTCCAAAAATAGTTTGCAAACTGGAACACTCACTTCCGGGTTGTGGCATTCGGGAGCCAAAACGTTCCAGACCTAAGCTATTTGAAAACCAAGGTATGACTGTACATCTAAATAAATAAACAACCAATATTGAAGAAGTCTTCCAAGTAAACATGGCCACCAAGCCATTACTATCTCTTTTGAACTACATAGAAAGTGTTACAGCCATCAGACAATTCCCAACACATGTACTGTACATAATTACTCTTGCAAGAATTTTGTATGCTAAAACCTGGAAGCAGAACAGCACATCAACTAAATGGGAACTAATTAGGAGACTATGGGAACACTTACAAGTCATTAAATTGTCAAGAATCCTTTGCCCTCCCCAAACATCAAATTAAGCATTTAATAAATGGAATTGCCACCCCTCTCTTAAGAAAACCAAGCACTTGACAAAGCACTTGAATTTGACTTCATCTTCCCACCTGTGTGTTCTCTGCTTGTTGTGTTTCTTAAACAACAATACTAACACCAATAGCTAGCAAAGTATGGTGCATTACTAGAGTCTCCTGAGGTAATTGGGATAGCTAAAGGAGCTTGACGCTTCTGTCTTCACAATAGGTTTAACAACAACAACAACAACAATTTAGTATTTATACCCCACCCATCTGGCTGGGTTTCCCCTTGAACATGAGTTTGCCCTTGAACAAATGTGTCCTCTCTATCCTTCTCTAGGTTATATCAGGCTGCTCATTCTCTTGTTGAACAGTGGAGGACACACCAGAAACAATGTTGTGAGGTGTTGCCTTAACTTACTTAAAGCCTACGCGGGAGAGGAAGGAAATAGTCAGGGAAGCAATGCGTGAAGGTTATACCTGGACCGATCCTAGCATCTCCAGATTTTGGAGGAGACATGGAAGTGTATCGAGAAGAAGTATGAATTACTGTCTATATCTTCCGCTCCATAGCTTGTCTAGGAACCAACCAGTCTTTTGCCCCTAAGCCATTATGAAAAAGAAACAAAGACGACTGTTTCTGAACTTCAGTTATAGCTATTGTGCTGTTTCATAGAGGGATTTACTCAACGTATGGAAAGGAACAATAGAATATTCCTCCTTCCCAAACCGGGAGAAGAAGAAAACCTGCTGTTGCCACAATGTTTGTTTGTTTTAAGAGAGATGCTCAAGATTTCAACGCGCAAAAGGTTAGAAGATGGCAGCTATGGGATCTCTCGGATTGTGTGTTTCCTTGCAGCTTGCAGGCTGCATTGCAGAAATGTGAGCAGGTGCTCCTGTGTATTTTCTACAGAGGTGAGAACTAACAGGCGGGAACTGATATCAATGGAGTAGCTACATGTCTTTAATATAGTCAGTGCAGAACTTGGAGGAAAGATGCAGCAATTGAGATGAATGGCTTAAAACAAATACTTGACACAACTTTTATAATAAGTGCTCTATTCCCACACTGCATCCCATCACTGAGACCGACTCGGCTTGTCTTGTTAAAAGAAACATCTACAGCAACAGCACATTTCTGTTTGTCTTCAGTGAAGCAAAATAAAATAGAACCCTTAATGAAGAAGTGAAAAGGTAGCGAAGATCTTTCCCTTTTTTTGACACCAGGTGGTCATTGTATTTCCTCGTGTTAATTTTGCTAATGCCACAAGGTGAATTTGCTTTTCAGGGGTCCTGGTAAATATTGTTATGTAGTGCTATAGAAGGTTGAAAGGAGGACACACCTGCCCGAGGGCAAGATGTTCTTAGATCTCTTGGAAAGACAGATTTGCTTAACTCTTTCACTGTCCCAGTTCTCAGTTCAGTTTCCATGGGAAGAAAGGGAACTAGGGCAGGACCAGGAATGATGTGCAATAAATCTAGCAGAGAGGCAGCATATTTCATCTTGCTTTCTGTTTATTCAGGCTACAGCTGTCAGAGAAGCCCTTTACAATAATTCATTACAGACCTGTGGGATGTTATCCCTCAGAAAGCTGGTTGAAGGTAGCTCTAATGGCTATTGCCACTGCTGTAGGGTTCAATTACTTGTCATTCATTAGAACTGGGTCACTCTTTTTTTTTCTCTTAAAGAAAGGACAAGGATATAGGAAGTTGCCTTATACTCAAACGATTGGTCCGTCCAGCTCAATATTGTCCACATTGGCTTTCTGGAGTTTCAGACTTGAATGAGTCTTTTCCTGCCCTGAACTGGAGAAATCAAGGATTGAACTTGGGATCTTCTGCATGCAAAGTTGGTGATCTACCTTTTACCCAACAGTTTGCTCTTTTTGAGGGATGCGGGTGGCACTGTGGGTTAAACCACAGAGCCTAGGACTTGCCAATCAGAAGGTTGGTGGTTCAAATCCCCGTGACGGGGTGAGCTCCCGTTGCTCGGTCCCTGCTCCTGCCAACCTAGCAGTTTGAAAGCACGAAGTGCAAGTAGATAAATAGGTACCACTCCTGCGGGAAGGTAAACGGCATTTCCATGCACTGCTCTGGTTCGCTAGAAGCGGCTTAGTCATGCTGGTCACATGACCCGGAAGCTGTATGCCGGCTCCCTCGGCCAATAAAGTGAGATGAGCGCGGCAACCCCAGAGTTGGCCATGACTGGACCTAGTGGTCAGGGGGCCCTTTACCTTTACACTCTTTTTATAGTATTAGGTTGGTCTGCTTTTGGTGGGCCATATGTGCCCCCACCCCACCCCACCTGGTTGAAGATGAGCCCTGGCCTCCTGGACAGAGATAGCAGGTGGCCTCAGGGGGAAGGAGGGAACAGGAAATATTCTTCCCATGCACTTCCTAAGATAACTTATCTCCGGAACCAAGACGTTGTTGTTGGCCATCTATTCATTTACGTTTTGTGTGGCTGATAGCCAATCAATGACACCATATGAAATTCCTTTTCGATCTCTACAAAGCAGGGATTGGGAACCTGTGGCCATCTAGATGTTGCTGGATCATCCCTGATCATTAGCTGTGCTAACTGGGGTTGGTGGGAGTTGGAGTCCAGCAGCAACAGGTTGACTGCTATAAAGAGTTGAGCTCCGTGTGCCCAGCATGGCACTGGCAGTGAGAGATTGGCTGTGCCACACCTGACGATGATCAGGAGGACCCACGCACTCAGTTAGGGTAGACTCAGGCATACTAATCTCCCTGTGCTGCTGGGATCAAGGCATGGAGGTACTGTGCCAGACTGGGACCAGAGCAGCACTTTCTGACACTTTCAGCTTGACCTCTGGGGCACATTTGCCATCAAAGATCAGTCCCCTCTTAAAGAAGCCCAGAGCTATGCAATACAATTCATACTCAATTCATTACCAGATTTTTTTCAAAGAATCCGGGAACACTTTCTTTTTTGAAAAGAGATATTTTTTTAAAAAGTAATACCTTCTCTTCTGTGGTCTCCTCTGTCACGTGGCCTTCCTCTGGGAAGTAGTTTTGGGTCAGGCCTGCATCGGCTCTGGGGTTTTCCAGGCCCGGAGTACCACTGGGCAGTAGCACTCTCACGCCCGCCTTGATTTGGGTCGCGGTGTGTGTGTGTGTGTGTGTGTGTGTGTGTGTGTGTCAGCAGTTCACCATTGACATGGCAGGCGTCCCCGGTTCCCCTTTGGCAGTGGCGACGGCAGCCTCAGCAGCCTGTAGTCAGCTTGGTAGCACAGTTGGCTCTGGCGGGCTTCAGGAGCTGCTCGCTGCCATGGCGCCCATAAGATGTGTCTTGTGCCGTTGAACCAATCGTGCAACATTGATTCCCTACTAATAAATCTACAACACTTAAAATATAAATCCGGGGACATTAAATGAAATCCGGGGACGGATTTTGTATGGGGACAGATTTGTAAACCTGGGGACTGTCCCCGGGAAACCATACTTTAAAAGAAAGTGGCGTTCAGTCTATGCTCCACTTCCGTTTCTGCTAACTTTTAAGTTTCTGCATTGAGGTGTTAAGCAACGGGAGCACCACCCATGCTGCAAGGCACAAGTGTCTTGCATTCAAGTCTAGAACAACTACAACCGAACCAGCACGGTGCATCTTGGACTGAGGAAAGGCTAGAAATGCACAAGTTCTACAGCCAATCAGTTCAGCTGTACAGTGGTACCTCAGGTTAAGTACTTAATTCGTTCCGGAGGTCCATACTTAACCTGAAACTGTTCTTAACCTGAAGCACCACTTTAGCTAATGGGGCCTCCTGCTGCCGCCGTGCCACCAGAGCACGATTTCTGTTCTCAATCTGAAGCAAAGTTCTTAACCTGAAGCACTATTTCTGGGTTAGCGGAGTCTGTAACCTGAAGCGTATGTAACCTGAGGTACCACTGTATTAAATTCCTTCCCAACCCTCAAAAGAGTGAAGCTGAGTGTGTCTTTCTGTCTGTGTTTGTGTCTCTGTGTTGCTTGCCTCCCCCAACCAACACTTCTGCTAGGTAGAAATCAGATTTCTGTATCCCCATTTCCGCCCCCCCCCCATACGATGGCATATCCTTCAGCTGGTTCACATCTCATTTGGCTCTTGCAACTCCCTTTTCTGTCTGTCCATCTGGCAGACTATCTGTGACCATTTCTGTGCTGTGTATTTTATAAAGATATTTATCAGTGTACAACAGATGGGGGATAATGCTAATATAACAAACATATACAATAAACTAATTGGTGCCTATTCTACTACTAAGTAGTTCTACTACTAAGAACATCAATAAAAAGTACAGGAAGGCAGGAATGCATTCTAAGATACAGAAGGCAGGCTCCAGCTTTAACAAGGGACTAAGGTAAAGGTACCCCTGCCCGTACGGGCCAGTCGTGACCGACTCTAGGGTTGCGCGCTCATCTCGCTCAAGAAGCTGCAACTGGCGAGCCAGCACCAGTGCCACACACGGAAACGCCGTTTACCTTCCCGCTATAAAGCGGTACCTATTTATCTACTTGCACTTAGGGGTGCTTTCGAACTGCTAGGTGGGCAGGAGCTGGGACCGAACGATGGGAGCTTACCCCATCGCGGGGATTCGAACCGCCGACCTTACAATCAGCAAGTCCTAGGCACTGAGGTTTTACCCACAGCGCCACCCGCGACTACTTGAGAAAAAAAGGTAAAGGTTAAGTCCAGACAAAGGTGGACTATGGGGTTGCAGCGCTCATCTCGCTTTCAGGCTGAGGGAGCCGGCGTTTGCCAACAGACAGCTTTCTGGGTCATGTGGCCCCATGACTAAACCACTTCTGGCGCAATGGGACACCATGACGGAAACCATGGAAACGCTGTTTACCTTCCCGTCACAGCGGTGCCTATTTATCTACTTGCACCAGTGTGCTTTAGAGCTGCTAGGTTGGCAGGAGCTGGGACAGAGCAACGGGAGCTCACTCCGCCACTCAGATTTGAACCGCTGACCTTCCAATCGGCAAGCCCAAGAGGCTCAATGGTTTACACCACAGCGCCACCCGCGTCTACCTGGGGAGAAGGTGTGCCTGAAGCAGGTAACTGATGTTAGCGAGGAAGGCAGCATTACAGAGTCAGTATCCCAGTGTGAGCCACCAGCAGCTGCCTAGATGATCAGATACAACAAAGGGCAAAGAACTCAAATCTTTAATAGCTGGGGATAAAGCCAGGCACGGTTGGAAGAGGATAACCCCCTTGCTTCCAGCAGCTGATGTTATGGTTTGGGTTAACGATTCAAGGAGTATTCTGTTGGGAGGAGTGAACTTTGTGCCATCCCTCACTCCTGCTCAAACAGGGTAGCTGTCTGGCAAGCAAGCAAGCAGCGGGGTGGGTTGCGGGCTCCCTTTGGGGTAAAGGATCCACGGTTGAATGTTCAGTGCAAGCTTCCTCATTTACCGAGGGGGCAACCTGCTGTGTCCTCTTAATGTTTCACAGATTTAAACACAATTTGAAACTAAGTGCTGTATCTAAAAGGGAGCATTAATACAGTGGCTCAGGTGGGAAAGACCATGAGGAGGAGGAGGGAATCTGGGCTGACATTTTATGTCTTTTAAAATGTTGACCTTTTGGAAATATCACTGTGTACATTTTAAATATTAATAAAGGAGCTGGCTGTTAGATGGCAGAGTGGCTGTTTGTCGGGGGGTGACCTTTCATTGAAGCAAAAGAAAATTGACAGTTTTATTAGCTGAAGAGGACCATGGAGTGGGCAGCGGGGAGGAGAATCTGCCACTCTAATTAGCTAAACTAGCAACATACTGTAGATGAAACAGAGCCTAAGGCACAGCTCTCAGGCAATTTCCTCCCCCTCCTGAGCAAATATTTGCTTTGCTAATAAGTAAGTCAAACCTGCTCCTTGGAGCAGGGTTTGACACAACTTGTGCTGGTAAATCACACAGAACGTTCCTTACTATTAAAGGTAAAGGTAAAGGTACCCCTGCCCGAACGGGCCAGTCTTGACAGACTCTGGGGTTTGTGCGCCCATCTCACATCTATTGGCCGGGGGCCAGCGCTGTCCGGAGACACTTCCGGGTCCTTACTATTATTTGACCATAAAACCACAGATGTTGTAGGAACATCAAAGTCATGTATCCCAAGTCTCTACCTTAAGTAGGGATGGGCGAATCTGTCAAATTCACTTTCGGTTTCTCATTTTTCCACATTTCCACATCAGCTTGCAATTGTCTTCGAAACACCCACACAAGTCCTCATGAAAATTCTGTATCATTTTAAGTGTGAAATTCTCCTAAAATACACAGCGTTGTAATCCTCATGCTAATGGGACCCCCGACTTAGTGCTATGTTTAACACAACCCACGGGGTTTAATTTGCTATTAAATAAGTGAAAAAATTAGGGCTGGTTCTGCACTGTTTTTATTGTAATTATTTGTATGGTTTCAATAGATTAGATAGATAGATAGTTTTGAGTCTATCAATGTTTAATTCTTTTTAACTATTGTTTTTCTTCTATGTTTTTAGCAGTTCTGTAAGCAGCCTTGAGTTCTGTTAGGGAAAAGGGTGGTCTATAAATAAATATAATATATTGATTTGATTTTGTGATTTTATATGTGTTGGAAGCTGCCAAGAATGGCTGGGGCAACCCAGCCAGATGGGCGGGGTATAATAATAATAATAATAATAATAATAATAATAATAATAATCATCATCATCATCCTTTAGTCCTCATTGAACTGAATAGGAGGAGAGACGTCCAAAAGACCTTCCTTTTGGATGGTGTCTTAAGAGCTCTCCCTTGCTAGTCCTTCAAATAACCTTCCTCCTATGGAGTGTGTTAGGCAACACCTTGTCTCTTTTCCTCACATACTGCAGAGCCATTTGCCTGAAGTTGATAAAAGTGTTTGTTTTTCTTCTGCTTTCACATCCTTTCACTGTTATTTAAGTTGCTGGCACAGTACAGTATCTATCATGCAGAAAGTTTAAGTTAATTTCAAGTGAACAAGTGAGGCGGTGGGGCTCATGAAATGTACAGTGGGAGATCTTGGTTCAAATTCCTGTTTGAATCTGGGCTCCTTTCAACAAAGTGACCATGTTGGAATGATTCCTCTTTTAAAGTGGATTAAATCTAAAAGACCAGCAGACACCCTCCATATTTGTCTTAATTAAATGGAGGGGGAGTCCACCTATTCCTAGTGGTATGTTTATGTGGTCAAGCAAACTGCCCTTTCTGAGGGACACAGGCCAGCTTGCAGGCTGCAAAGGGTCGAGGAGGGTGTTTTGACACAACTGCTTATATTGTCATAGATTGGGGGGGGGGACTTCCTAAACCCTAGAAATTAATAAATGGTAGGATTTTGATTATTTGGGATATGAAGGGAGAATACAAGCTGCAGATGAATTCCTATGCAAAACGACCTGGCCCAACTAGAGCAATTAAGAAACAATACAGGGCCCCTGAGGGCCTTTGGCAAGGCAAGAGAACTGTCTTTCCCTCCTGCACTGAGGTATGAACAGACTCTGGGGTTTGGAAGGTTGCCAGGATAACTGGGTGCGAGGTGACATGAAAATGGAGTCTAGTAGCAAGAGGTTCTGGGAAGAAGGAGGCTGGCTGGCTGCAGAGCAGGCTGGGAGGGATGCCTTCAATTCCAGGGCTCCATTGCTGTGGGGAACCAACCCCTCTTGAGATGACCATGCTGAAATATCTGGACTCCTTTGACTTTAGACATATATACAGTGGTACCTTGGTTCTCAAACTTAATCCGTTCTAGAAGTCCGTTTGACTCCTGAAACCGTTCGAAAACCAATTGGCTTCCAATTGGTGGCACTCAATTGGAAGCCGCGTTGGACATTTGGCTTCCAAAAAACGTTTGCGAACCAGAACACTCACTTCTGGGTTTGTGGTGTTTGGGAGCCAACTAAGCCGTTCGGGAACCAAGGTACCACTGTATGGGAATAAATAATATTTCTGTATACCTGAAGGAGTGTCTCCAACCCCAAGGAAGGCTTGGTTAGAAGCCTCCAAGACAGAGAGGTGAAGGAATATAATAGAGCCTGCAACGGAAGAAGAGTACAGGAGGGATAGTATAGAAAGATATGGTTGCTTTGTTTTTTTAAAAGCTGGTTCACAAGGAGACTGGGCAGGAAGCCAGGAGTTTGTTTGGTTTGAAAGGGAACCCCCCAGGAGAGTCCGAAGAGGAAAATCCATACCTATCTCTGAAGTAAGGGAAGCATGCTGTATTCTGGGGGCTCCTGGTAGCTTGTAACACCCGCTTAGTCACATTTTGATGGTTGTTTAATAATAATAATAATTTATTATTTGTATCCTGCCCATCCTGCCCAGGTTTCCCCAGCCACTCTGGGCGGCTTCCAACAAAGATTAAAAATACATTAAAATGTCACCCATTAAAAACTTCCCTGAACAGGGTTGCCTTCAGATGCCTTCTAAATGTCAGATAGTTGTTTATTTCCTTGACATCTGGTGGGAGGGCGTTCCACAGGGCGGGCGCCACTACAGAGAAGGCCCTCTGCCTGGTTCCCTGTAAATACATACATACAGTGGTACCTCAGGTTAAGTACTTAATTCATTCCGGAGGTCCGTTCTTAACCTGAAGCACCACTTTAGCTAATGGGGCCTCCTGCTGCTGCCGCACCCCTGGAGCACGATTTCTGTTCTCATCCTGAAGCAAAGTTCTTAACCTGAAGCACTATTTCTGGTTTAGCGGAGTCTGTAACCTGAAGCGTATGTAACCTGAAGCGTATGTAACCTCCTGAGGTACCACTGTACATTGCATTGCACCTCTGCAGTGTACATATTTAAATAAGCAACAAGTGAGTGACGCTTCTTCCCCCCTCCCATTTGAAGAAGTTCAGATGTGTTCCCTTACAGAATCTCTATGGCTTGAAGTTGGTCCTTTTTGAATCAGGTTGGATTCCAGACAGTCTCAAACTGGATTCCTCTGTTTGTCCCCCCGCCCCCTCAATCTGTGAATGAGACTCTAGACTTCAGTCTCAAAGTCCTGATGCGATGGCACCTCTGTGTGGAACTTCCTAATTAAGGTACTGGGAGCTCAGTGAAGGCAGGAATGTGAAGCGTCGGAGGGTTTTTATTTCATCAGAAAATAACAGATGGCTTCCCTGCAGCCTGACACACATATATGTTTGTCACTACCTCCATCCTAAAAGGTAAATGCTCCTGAAACTGATTGAAAAATGGCAGTCTTGAGAGCTTTTTCAAAATGACAAAAAAAGGGCAAGTGAACTCATGGGGATGAAAGTACCTGCAACTTTGGCAGCAACAAGACAGAAGGAAGCATTTTTTTCCTCAACTGAAATTGAAATACTTTATTGTCACTTGTACAACTTGTATAGAGTGAGATTACACGAGCACCCCCCCACGCAGCTCTCTTAGTCTTAATTTCCCTCCTTTACTGACGCACACCCACCAAACCCGAAAGTCAGTTGCCCTGTTGTTATCTTTTCATTCAGCAGCCTAACAGCCCACGGATAGAAGATGTTCATTACCCTGTTGGTGCTACTAATCATGCTTCTATATCTTCTGCCTGAGGGCAGGAGATCAAGAAAGTGCCGGCCAGGGTGTGAATCATCCCTGAGAATTTTCCTCACTCTCCTGAGGCAACATTCTTCCACTATTTCATCCAGAAAGAAAGAAAGAAAGAAAGAAAGAAAGAAAGAAAGAAAGAAAATAAATAATAAAGCATGTATGTATGTATGTATGTATGTATGAATGAATGAATGAATAAATAAATAAATAAATAAATGGGTTAGTTTGTTAACCTAGGGAGTTCCAAAAGAGCAAATTTCTTAAGGGTTGTCATGGGGACCAGCCTTACCAAGTTCAGGCTATTTGTAATTCCTGCTTGACCAACGTCACCTCTTAACTCCATGGTGACAGGATCCTTTTGGTCAGGAATGGCCTAATCCATTGCAGTGCATTGCACTGTTTCCCATGCCTGCTTTTTATTATCATTCTTATTTATTTAGTTAGGTAAGCCTATCCAGACGTGTAATTTTATTATGCATTTTTAAGACCATTTGGCAAAATATAGATAATTTTATTATGTCTTCTGTTTTTTAATGCCTGCCTTTATCACGGTTTTTAATAAATATTTTATACTATTTCCTGCAAACCACTTAGAGGCTTTCCCCCTTCTTTGTTAAGCAATATATAAATCTTGGTAAATAAATGAATAAAGTAAATTCCGAGCAGGGCTATTACAGCAACAGAAGTCACCCCACGCCATGACAACCTCAACTAGCTATACCTTCACATTCCTTCCTCTTCCTTAAAAATACACGGGGTTTTGTGTTGGCTCTTGCTGAGATGCTGAGGTTGAAACTACACACAATGCTTTTCACGTAAAGTCCCCCCCTACCCCCACCCCGTTATTTTCTTCCTTCTACAAAAGTGGCTGAGTATCCATTTCTTTTCCTCCATGGTGATAAAGGCAGAGGGCAATATGGAAGTGGAAGAACAGTGGAGAAGAAGTTCAGATGCTCTCCTTGCCACAAAATTGGTGCTCATTGCAGCTGGTAGGGCAGAAGGCAGGGAGACCAACACTAGGGGCAGCCAGAGATAATCACAGTCTGAGCCAACTAATTCTGGTTCTTCAGCCCACCTCCCAGCTGCGTTTGACACTGAGACCAAGAAAAGAGAAGCTGACTGCAGTTGTCAATAAGAAGGCAGGGAGATGGATGATAACTGGGGCCAGAATGACAATGGTGGGACACTGGACCATTTGATTGGCCTCCTCTGGCAGCAGTTTGTGGTGATGGGACTTAGGCTGCAGTAATTTATCCCAATTGCTTATTAACCGAGCAGAGCGCAAACTCTTAAAGCCATCCTGTAGCAGACTGCAGCCCCCAAGTCTCCTCCCTCGCCCCTTGCCTGGAAGACTTTGCATTGGGTAAATGAGAAGGAACATTATCCTTTGTTTTTCTCCTTTCCTGACTCTCTCTCATTCCATATTTCACACATAAGGCAACAGGAGTGCTTTTGCTTTCAGTCATCATCACCTTGTCCAGACATGAAAACATACAGTCAAAATGCCAGTGGGTCGCAATAGCCAGAGACCTTGCAATTTCACCTTTCCATTTCCAGTTGTTTCAGTGCCGGAGGCACAAAGAGAAATATAACAAGTTGTGGTTTGTCAGTGTTCACACTTTCACACTTCAGTGAGATTTAATGAGGTAAGGAGGGTGCAAAACTCAGAAGAAACTTTACCAGTAGCTCTAATTAAGGCTTCTCTCAAGTGAGATGGGGCACTGCAGTAGGACATATAACTAATTATTTCTAGGCAGAGTTTATTTGTTGCCTTCTTTAAACAATGCCAAGGAATCTCCTTCTAAACACACACACACACACACACACACCCTCTATTTTGAGCACAAGTTGGTGCCAATCTGGATATGATGAAGGACTGAAGCTTAAACTCCATCCTTAATACCCAAGTCCTTATTTTATTGCTGTGAGTTTACTGTCTCTTATAGTCTCAATGGCATTTTCTAAAACGTAGATAAAGGCATCTTAAAAAGCATCTTAAAAAGACATCATCTTGAAAAGCAGAGACATCACCTTGCCAACAAAGGTCTGTATAGTTAAAGCTATGGTTTTCTCAGTAGTGAAGTATGGAAGTGAGAGCTGGACCATAAAGAAGGCTGATCGCTGAAGATGTGATGCTTTTGAATTATGGTGCTGGAGGAGACTCTTGAGAGTCCTATGGACTGCAAGAAGATCAAACCTATCCATTCTGAAGGAAATCAGCTCTGAGTGCTCACTGGAAGGACAGATCGTGAAGCTGAGGCTCCAAGACTTTGGCCACCTCATGAGAAGAGAAGACTCCCTGGAAAAGACCCTGATGTTGGGAAAGATAGAGGACACAAGGAGAAGGGGATGACAGAGGACGAGATGGCTGGACAGTGTTCTTGAAGCTACCAGCATGAGTTTGACCAAACTGCGGGAGGCAGTGGAAGACAGGAGTGCCTGGCGTGCTCTGGTCCATGGGGTCACGAAGAGTCGGACACGACTAAACGACTAAACAACAACAAGATAAAGGATGCTCAAGCCTTATCGTAATGAACATCTGTAACCTAAAACAAAACAAAAGCAGGACAAAGTCATCACCACCACCATCCCAGCATCCAAGGCTCTCCAGTTACAACATCAGCTGTTAGAGCACGAGACCCTTAATTTCAGGGCCGTGGGTTCAAACTCCAGGTGGGGCAAAAGATTCCTGCATTACAGGACAAGATGACCCCCACGGTCCCTTCTAACTCTACAATTCTATGCTATTTCCTTCCTTTCTTGCAATCCCAGGGATTTCACTCAGGGATAGGGAGGGAAACATATCTCAGTTTGGGTTTCTCCCTGTTACCCTGCCTTCAGTTATTCATAGTTCTACATCAAGTTTGCATTTCTTTAAATTCACCCGCATTTCTTTGCGAATTTGTCCTACTATGTACACTTAATATGCAGTTTTGCCGCAGGTACACATTTTTCACAGCACAATTTCCCCAAACATAACACATCTTTGTATGTTATTTTCAGTAACATGTATTTATATGCACGCTTTACCATTGTATGTGCATCTTTGTACACAGTACTTTGCTGGCGAGCCTGCGCTGCAAAATTAAAATAAATGTAGGTTTGGACAATGAAAATTTGTCAAGTTCTCCTTTAAAGGCAAACTGAATCAAATACCCCACCAACCCTAGTCAAGGAGCCAAAGCTTCCTTTCTGGCTTCCCAGCCACAGTCTTCCTGGGTCCCATAATCATGACTATTCAAACAGCTCTCCACATTGGGAAGGACAGCCCAACTTGAACACATGAATCTGTCATTTAACTGTGATAGTCTGTTTCTCTAGCTAGACCAGTATTCCCTGCTCTGACTGTCAGTGGTCCTTTCCCAGCCACGGTGCCTGTGTTCTAAGAAGGCTCATAGCTCCTGGTAGAGCTCATGTATTGTATGAAGGTCTTCTTTGCAGTTGCTGGCATCTCCAGATAAACTGACCTTGGGTCTTGCGAGCTGCTGTGATCAGCCACCTGTTTAGAAGTGAAAAAGAAAAAGTTTGATAATGGAAACCATTGAAGGATGGAGGGAAGTCTAAGGATTCAGGGAAACCTAAATGTTGATGATTGTGATTAATGTTTGAATTCAAATGTACAGTGGTACCTCGGGTTAAGTACTTAATTCGTTCCAGAAGTCCATTCTTAACCTGAATCTGTTCTTAACCTAAAGCACCACTTTAGCTAATGGGGCCTCCTGCTGCTGCCGCACCGCATGAGCATGATTTCTGTTCTTATCCTGAAGCAAAGTTCTTAACCTGAAGCACTATTTCTGGGTTAGCGGAGTCTGTAACCTGAAGCGTATATAACCTGAAGCGTATGTAACCCGAGGTACCACTGTAGAGTGTAAAATTGAATAAAAAAAGATTTAAGAATAAAAAAAGAGAGAAGTGAACGAGTCAGCCTGACAAATGGCATTGGGGAACGTTCTCAAGGCACAGATTGCTGCTTTCATAGTTTAAGCTCACGCCATAAGTAATCATGAGTGCTAGAAACCTGTTTTGATTTTGGGGGTCTTGTAGCTAAAACTTATATCGCACTTTGTCAAACAAATGCAATGTGGCTTTGCAGTTAAAACCAGTGCAACACAATGCATGAAATCTGAAAACAGGCACACACACATGCACACCAAATATAATAACAGAGGAGCATTAGGGGAATGTCCCATCCCGCCCCCTGTAAGAGAAGCAGGACTCAGTTGGCAGTGAGGCGGCATTCTGGTGGGTTTGAGCATGGTTCCTTGCCTTCGCTGCTCGCTCTTCTGTCCACCAAGAAATCCAGCCTTCTTTCAATGAGATGATTCAAGTTACCTCAGCTTCCTTCTCTTTAAGTGATTACTTGTGGCGACCTGTTGAAATTTGTCGTTCTCAGAGATGCTTCTCCCCTGGCCTTCCTTCCCAATTTCTATCTGATTAAATATGTGGGTGGAAAGATAATTGCCACTTTAACAAATGAAACAGAGCTAAATCACACCTGGCTTTACTTAATGGTTTATAATTTGATTCCCCCCCTCCCCCATTCGATATTTTTTTGCAAAATGCATTACCAGAGAAGAGCATTACATCATATGATGCTGGAACGCATGGGGAAGAACAAAGAATATTAATAATCATAGACATAAAGAGAGAGATGGAATGCAGCAATGTTTATTCTGTCTTATAGGAGCTAGTTTTTGCCAGTTTACTCAGTTGGGAAATTAAGTCACACAAGATGGGGTTGAGGGTGTTTTTTTGTGATGAAGTGGCCTGTTCTCCATGGAAGCTCATGGCATAATAAATCTGTTAGGTATCTTAGGTGCACAGAGCTTTTTGTTGGTTTACCTGCAAATGCTGCTTTTATCACTTCTTCTGTGTAAATTTGAATTTGGTATTTGCTCCCTTGCAGAAATCAATACAATGCTGAAAACAATACAGAGATCTCACTCATCCCTAATGTTTTCCTCTCCATGGACCACATGACACTTAATAAGAACTTTCCCTACTGCCATTGAATTTTTCCTTTCTGACCTTATTCGACCCTGTGGCTAATCTTCTGTTGCTGCTTTGGAACCTCAGTTCTTTTGCAGTTGGTCAATTACTTTCCTCCCCACTCCTCCCCCCCACCCTGAATGGGCATTACTGAAAAAAGGGTGGGGAAATGATGTGCACCTTGCACTCCTATATACACTTTTTTGCCTGCCTGCCTGCCCCCTCCCCCCTCTGCTTTTGTCTCCCCCTATCTGCTCAAGGGCACCTGGAGGGCTTCATGGCCAAGTGGATATTTAAGCTTGGGTCTCCTCAGAAATACTAAACGCTACACCACACTGATGAGGGCTGGCTCTACCATTAGGCAAACTAGATCAATAAGCTCAGGTGGCAGATGCTGAGGGTCAGTATTTCCTTAGTGCCATAGAGAACACTATCCCCTTGCCAGTGTTGATGCCCTTCTAGCTGGGCACTGTGTGTGGAATGTGGGCTGCCATCTTGTCCTTTGCCTCAGGCAGTAAAATGTCTTGAACCATTCCCGACACTAGCAAAGTCAAATGACCCCTTTACTCAAACGAGTAAGACCTGGAGATATAAGAGGATGTTATGGAGGTATTGTAGCTGACGAGTCCCTAAAACACATACAGTCATACCTCTTGTTACATCCGCTTCATGTTATGTTCTTTCAGGATACGTCCTGTGGCAACCCGGAAGTACCGGAAAGAGTTACTTCCAGGTTTTGCTGCTCACGCATGCACAGATGTGCAAAATCATGTGCATGCGCAGAAGTGGCGAATCGTGACCTGTGCACGTGGAGACGCAGTTGCATTCTGCTCATGTTGCGAATGGGCCTCCGGAATGGATCCCGTTCGCAACCAGAGGTACCACTGTAAATGGATAATGTATTCTATTCCATTCTTCTTATTTCCAGCAACCAAGTGGTCCACTCCTCTACCTCTTCCTCTGCCTCATGTATTGGAACCTGCTGACCCCCAGATGTTGTTGGACTACAACTCCCATCATCCCTGCTCATGGGCTATGCTGGCTGAGGAGTTGATTTCAACACCATCTGGAGTCGCCACATGTTCTCCTTCCTGCCCTACTTCCTATAATCTTTGTCGCCCTGCTTTGCTCCCCACAGCCACACCCACCACTTTCTTTTCTTTTCAACACCCATAGTCTTTTTTCCCAGGGCAACTTCTTCTCCTGGAACTCAACAGATGCTTCTTAACTTTTTGTGTCTTCCTAAAACTTTGCATTATAGTTATTAAAAAACAATCTCTTCACTGGGCTGCCCACAGTCAATTCTGGATATGCAAAAGTATACAACAATATAATTTCATTAGTATAGTGTTGGAGATACCATTGGGAATGTTTCAAAATCCCACCCCACCTTTCTGCAAAAAGCAGAACCCAAAATGCCATACCCAAAAATGCAGAATTTTAATGTGGCGTTAGCTTGATAAACAACATTTGCTTATACAACATCATCCCCAACAGATTATACATGAAGGATTAAATGTTTTCCACACAAGCAATCAAACAAATGGATGAACAAGAAGAAAATGATTATAGAACTATAACTGTTCTATTATTAACTAGTGGTGTGCATACATGCCTCCAATTAATGACTAGAAAATAGGATGCAAGTCAGTTGAAACCTAATTACCATCATAACACTTTGTTGATTACGAACACTGTAACAGTAAATTGAGTCTGCTTTATTTGCATAACAACTCAGTAGGGTGTCAGTCACTGCTCTGTCACTCAGCTGTTTTCTTTCCTGTAGCAATGACTTTGTATGAACATACTCTCTGCTCCTTGTCACTCACAGTTTAGTAATTGCTCTTAAAAAAAAAAATCTTGTTCTAAGACAGAAATGGGATTCTGTCTTTCATGTTTTAGTTAATGAAGGGAGTTAACGATTAGATGTCGGTAACTACTGAAGAAAATTGCTGCACCTGGAACGCTTTGAATGTTGGGTGTGAAGCCTATATTCCGAAAAGTTAGCGAAAAAGTTAGGGCAAATCAAATACTTTCAGAATATTCACAGCCCATGAGTTAAGCTGATCCAAGTCACCTACAAAGGGAGGTTGGCTTACTAAGATACAGGATCTTAGTAATTTAAGATAAAGGATCAACATAATTAACTTCTAGACTCATTCTGTGCCTAGACTTATTGCACAGACTCATACTTAAGATATACACTTATACTGCATAGATTTAAATTGCATGTAAGGTGAGAAAAACCTAACCCTCCTACTGTATGTAAGATTGTTTCATCTGCAATATACACTCACATTGCACAGACTCAAAGGTAAGATAAATACACTAAATATGAGTGCACAGACTCATACTAAGCTACAAGATTGGCATAATGCACTTCTTTGCATAGACATGTATTCAAGGTTCTCACCTACAGAGAGGCCTTTACCAGGACAACTGCAAAATGCCCCCGTCCCCTCTAATGTTCTTTAACAGCCACGCAAAGACTGAGGTGCCAGAATAATTAGCAAATTACTCATTCAGCTTTGAAAAACAATGGCGGAGGGAGAGAGATGGTATGTCTCTCTCTGTGTGCGTATATTTTCAGGGTTAACTTGGTTTCCAAGATAGAAAATGCTATTCAACCAAGAGGCCTCCAGGGGTGTGAAGTGAATAATAAAGTCCACATTTCTGTTCTTATGAGATGAGGGAGAGCAATTGGCTATGAATAATTCATTCTTTGACAAATTTAATGTCACTTTGCAATGTAGACCCTCAAGGTACATTACCGCCCCTACCCGTTTCTTGTGTACAGTGCCGACTAAACAAGCCAAGGGCCAGTTTGTGTCAATGGCATTTACAACCCACAACTTAATGAGAGGCCATGAAATAGCAAAGCATATGTATTGGAAAGGTGCATATTGAAAGGAGACAAGAACAAACACCGCAAGAGAAAACCGCGGCATAATTAGCAGTCATCTCAGTACTTTGGGAAAGCTTTTATTAAGATGTGCCATTTCAGCTCCCTAAAGTAAATATAAGTTCATTTAATACAACATACTTTACCTTGCAGTGCCTTGCAATGGAAACGAGGGAGGTTTTCCATCCCGAATGGGTGTTTCTGTCAAAGCTGACTTATTCTCAGGCAAGAGCTACGGGAGTTTCAAATACAGCAACCTTCTTTTTGAAAAAGGATTCCACTGCTTACTACCTTATCTGAGCAACATTGATTTTGGAAGGAAAAGCATATTAAGGTATTGGAAAAACCGCTTTCAGCATTTTCTTACATGGCTGTGTTCTGAATGCACCATCCGTTGCTGCAATCGTAAACATCTTACTTCTTTAATAGATTGCTGAGATTTAAACTGGCACATTTTCAGTTCAGGAGATGCTGAAATTTTGCAGTTTCCTTCTTTAGTTCACTTACAAAGTTCAGCTTCTTATCAGAGGTACAAAGCAAAAGAATGGGTTGTAAAAATAATGCATTTCTTAGTTCAGGTAGATCTAGGAAAAACAGTTTGTGACAAAAAGATTAATTTTATGTATTTAGATATTTGCGTGTGAAGACCCCCCCAAACCACCCCCAGAATAAAGACTCAATAGATACAGATTTTAGTTTAAGGTTTTTGGCATTAATTTTGGCCACAACTTTATTGATTACAGCATGTGAGTTGTTGCTTAGGCATTGGTTCCGGGCTACCTGAACCTGCACGTGGCAGGAACAGGACTGACACTGGGCACCACCATATGTCAGTAAGGGAAAGCATCCTGGGGGAGCAAGAAGCTGGCTTCAATCTCACAGCTCACCCCTGATGCTCCCAGGGGCTCTGGCGTGGCCCTAGCCCCTTGACAGGGTTCGGACAAAAGCAAGGCGAGCCCCTGGATTGCTTTAAGGGAATTCCCTAGCAGCAGCAATGGAGGGGCAGGCACAGCCAACCACTTCCCCTCCGCAAAACATTGAACCTATGAGAGAGCCAGTGTGGTGTAGTGGTTAAGAGCGATAGACTCGTAATCTGGGGAACCGGGTTCGCGTCTCCGCTCCTCCACATGCAGCTGCTGGGTGACCTTGGGCTAGTCACACTTCTTTGAAGTTTCTCAGCCTCACTCACCTCACAGAGTGTTTGTTGTGGGGGAGGAAGGGAAAGGAGAATGTTACCCACTTTGAGACTCCTTCGGGTAGTGATAAAGCGGGATATCAAATCCAAACTCTTCTTCTAACTGCCAAAGTTGTGACGATTTGCTACACAGTAGGCAAAAACCAAGTGGCCCAGCCAATCAGCCAAATGGAAAAATTCCTACCGGGTCCCTGCTCCAAAGCAGACAACCCCTAAACAGGCATAGCAAGGCCAGAAGAACAACCCTAAATATATGGAGAGGAAGGTGGGTGATCCGGTGCACATCACAAGAAAGAGAAACTCTCCAGCAATGTGCAGCAACTTACATAGCCCCTCGGCAGCCAATAGCCATCCCAACCAGCCAAATTTCTGCCCCAGAAATTAAGCTCACATCGAGACTTCCGGGTTAGCGCGATCGGCAAATGGCGGATTCCCTCCGAGCTCCGGAGGGAATCGGCTTCGTAGAAGACGGGTCCTGCCGCGGCGGTGACGCGGGGACCCTCAGAAACCACAGGCGCGGAAGCCTGTGGACCTGGTAACTTGGCGGGCACCATTTGCGCCCTCCCCGACCAGCGAAGAAGCCTTTTTAAAGGCTTCAGAGCGGGTGACGGAGAGTGGCGTGGTGCTGTGAGTGGATCGCTTCTTCTACGGAGTGAAGCCGCGAGCCATGGCCGGAGAGCACTGACTTCTTCCTTGAACATTTGGGCTGCAAAAGTAACAACCCGTGAGTAATACGGAAATTGGACTTAAAATTTTTCTTTTAAATTCGGCACGACCGGGGGATGCGTTAAAAGGAAGTCCGCCCCCGGTTTTGTGGACAATTTAAAGCAAGAATTGGATAACTAAGGTCGAGTGACCGTTTCTCTCTTTGTGAGATAAAAGTTATTAATTCCACAATTTGGCACTATAAGTATTTTGCTGGAGGATAAGAACTGATTTTAAGGAGCTGAGACGCAACCCCCCGGGATAATAATAATAATAATAATAAATTTTATTTATATCCCGCCCTCCCCAGCCACAGCCGGGCTCAGGGCGGCTAACAACAATCAAATAATCAGTCAAATAATCACACAATCTAAAAATATTTCATTATAAAAATTAATTAAATCAAATTGATGGCAACCAATTAAGCAGAATTATGTGCAGGTTGCCAGAGGAGGGAGTCAGGCTGCGCCCTGACCAAAGGCCTGGCGGAACAACTCTGTCTTGCAGGCCCTGCGGAAAGATGTCAGGTCCCGCAGGGCCCTAGTCTCTTTTGACAGAGCATTCCACCAGTTTGGGGCTGCAGCCGAGAAGGCCCTGGCTCTAGTTGAGGCCAGCCTAACCTCTCTGAGGCCTGGGACCTTGAGGATGTTATTATTTGCAGACCGTAGGTTTCTCTGTGGGGCATACCAGGAGAGGCGGTCCCGTAGGTACGAGGGTCCTAGGCCGTATAGGGCTTTAAAGGTTAAAACCAGCACCTTAAACCTGATCCTGTACTCCACCGGGAGCCAGTGCAGCTGGTATAATACCGGATGAATGTGGTCTCGCAGCGAAGACCCCATAAGGAGTCTCGCCGCGGCATTCTGCACCCGCTGGAGTTTCTGGGTCAGTCTCAAGGGCAGCCCCACGTAGAGCGAGTTACAATAATCCAGTCTGGAGGTGACCGTCGCATGGATCACAGTGGCTAGGTCAGGACGAGAGAGATAAGGGGCCAACTGCTTAGCCTGGCGGAGATGAAAAAATGCCGCCTTTGTTATAGCTGTAATCTGCGACTCCATAGAAAGGGAGGTATCGAAGATTACACCCAAACTCTTAACGGCCGGTGCTGGCACTAATTGCACCCCCGCAAGAGATGGGAGTTGCCCCCTCGATCCCATATCGTCCCGCCCCAGCCAGAGGACCTCTGTCTTCGAAGGATTTAACTTCAACCGGCTCCCACGTAACCATCCAGCCACAGCTTCCAGACATCTGGTCAGTGTGTCTGGGGCCGAGTCAGGATGGCCATCCATCAACAGATAGAGTTGGGTGTCATCAGCATACTGATGGCAACCCAGCCCAAAACTCCGGACAAGCTGGGCGAGGGGGCGCATAAAGATGTTAAAAAGCATCGGGGAGAGAATTGCACCCTGAGGCACTCCACACACCAAGGAGTGGCGTGATGACAATTCCCCCCCAAGCGCCACCCTCTGTCCCCGACCAGAGAGAAACGAGCGCAGCCATTGAAGGACTGTGCCCTGGATCCCCACGTCGGCAAGGCGGTGGTCCAGGAGTTCGTGATCGACCATGTCAAAGGCTGCTGACAGATCTAGAAGAATCAGCAGCCCTGACCCGCCTCGATCCAGCTGCCTGCGGAGATCATCTGTTAGGGCGACCAGAGCCGTCTCGGTCCCATGACCAGCGCGGAAGCCGGACTGGAATGGGTCCAGAGCAGATGTTTCATCCAGAAACCTACCAAGCTGTTCAGCAACCGCTCTCTCAATCACCTTACCCAGGAATGGAAGATTCGAGACCGGGCGGTAATTGGATAGATCTGAGGGATCTAATGATGTTTTCTTTAAGAGCGGACGCACCACCGCCTCCTTCAGTTCCCCTGGGAATATCCCGGTGCCAAGGGACAAATTGATGATATCCCCCAGGGGGCCCCGCACCTCGTCTGGACACGCTCTAATCAGCCATGACGGGCACGGGTCAAGAGGACAGGTGGTGGGCTTTCCAGCTTGGAGGAATCTGTCCACATCGGCTGGAGATATCCGGTCAAAGTGGTCCAATACTGGACCCGAGGACAGTCGAGGGGCCTCCAGTTCCTTTATTGTATCCAAATTGGCAGGGAGGTCATGGCGGAGCAACAGGACCTTCTCCGCAAAAAAGCTCGCAAATGCCTCACAGCTGTGTGTCAGATTGTTATTTAAATTTGGCTGTCCTTCAAGGGACGTTAAAGACCGAATTATACTAAATAATTGCGCCGGGCGAGAGCTAGCGGATGCAATGGAGGCCGAGAAGTAAGACTTCTTAGCAGCCTTCACTGCCATCTCATAGGTTTTCATAAAAACCCTATAAGATGTTCTTGAGGCTCCGTCACGGGCACCCCGCCATACTCGCTCTAGCCGTCTGAGGTCCCGCTTCATTTTCCGAAGCTCCTCGGTAAACCAGGGAGCCCGGTTTCTGCGGGGTCGCAGAGGGCGCTTAGGTGCGATCTCATCGATGGCTGCCAGGAGCTGGGTATTCCAGCCCTCAACAAGCTCAGTCAATGAGTCGCCAGGGGGAGCAAGGTCCCGCAAGGCTTGACGGAATCTATCCGGGTCCATCAGCCTCCGCGGGCGAGCCCAAATCGGCTCGCCACCTAAGCAGGGTGGGGGTGGAAAGTCAATCCTGGCTTTCAGAGCGTAGTGATCAGACCATGGCACCTTCATCGAAGGAGACATGATCACATCTATACCGGCGCCAAAGATCAAATCCAGCGTGTGGCCTGCTTGATGTGTGGGGCCCGAAACAAACTGGGAGAGCCCTAGTGTCACCATGGAAGACACCAGGTCCAGAGCCTGTGAGGAGGGAGTGGCATCAGCGTGGAAGTTGAAGTCTCCCAATACCAATAGGTTAGGGAACTCCAAGGCCCAGCCGGCCACCGCCTCCAGCAGGCCTGACAGGGTGGCTGCTGGTGCGCTAGGTGGCCGGTACACCAGCCAGACAGCCAAGCTCTCCTCGGAGCCCCACACTAGGCCAACACATTCAATGCCGGGGATCGATGGCGATGGTAGAGCCCTGAAAGAACAATTTTCCCGGATTAATACTGCCACCCCTCCCCCCCGGCCCGGGATCCGGGAGTGATCTGCGAGAGAGCCTGCTGAGGAGGTATAAAGAGTTTGACAGCTGTCAAACGAGCTGTCAAAGTTACAAGAATTGGCCGCCTGTTATTTCTGCTGGTTATTTTTGATACATTTAACTTGAAACTGTTGAAAATAAAGAAAAAATAAGAACAAAGTAATCAGACTGTTGGAGAAGAATATTAAGTAACCAGAACCCCTCTAGAGCGGGTTCTGAGACATTACAATGGCTGCAGATGGAAAATTACAGGCTGAGCTGGAAAGAATGTTCTTTCTCGTGGGAAAATTACAAGACCAGAGTGCAGCTATGGCTACAGATGTTTTGACTTTGAAATTGAAAGTAAATAATTTTGTTGATGGTCCCAAGGACTTGACTCAAGAAAACCCTGCAGTCGAATAAAAAGAGATATGTGCAGACTCAGAGGAGTGGGAAGGAGGAGCTGAAATGTTGCAGGTGAAAAAGGACAACCAGTGGCCTGTAAAAATGGATTACAAAGAAAACAAGACCTGGATGACGAAAATTTGGTTTGAACTTGAGAATGAAGATTGGAGGAATCTCCCCACGGGGAGATCGGAAGACCTATGGATTATAAATTTGATTAAGGCGAAAATTGGAGCTTTTGGGACATTTGGGACATTTGGATTTAAAAGGAACAAGAAACATGATTTGGGATCCACTTTTGAATACGGAGGTCTGGTTGGAAGAAATATAGACCCCATTGGGACAGAGCTTCTCCGAGATTCGATGTCTACTATAAAAGACTACCAACAAAACCGGCAGAGAGGGACTGAAAGAGACTTAAGGGCCTCGGACGTGAGAGATCCGGGCTGAGAGTTGACAGATTGATGGATATTTGTTGAGGATCGAGACCGGGAAAGGGGGGGGGTGAGAGTTTGGGAATCCAAAGGATGTATAAATATATGCTGTTTTCTGTTATTTTGTTTTGTAAATAATATAAAAATTGGGAAATCTGTGGAAGGGGAATGGGGTCGTCCTTAGAAAAATATGTAAAGGATGGGCATTTTGGTTTAAACTGAGGTTTATAAGTTGAATTTGGTTAACTAAGAAGAATCAAGTAAAATATTAATAAGGTAAAGGAGGGAGATAAGAACTTGCTGAGTAAACTATTGAAGTTGGAATGCAGGAGGGGGAGGTGTGGGGAAGTCCAGGAAAGTGGTTAAGAAATTAGGGATTTGAAATTATATGTGTTTGTATTTGTGTTTGTATGTTTGTGTTGTGTATTGTTTGTGTGTGTGTAAACTTTGAAAATTCAATAAAAATTTTATTAAAAAAACCCCAGAAATTAAGCTCACATCTGTCTATATGTTTATGTCATGGACTGATTGGATGCAGAGGAGAAACAACAACAACAGCAACATATTTATACCCCACCCATCTGGCTGGGTTTCCCCAGCCACTCTCAGAGGCTCCCAACAGAATAATAATAGTAATGAAGTGATAAAAAGTCAAACATTAAAAACTTCCCTAAACAGGGCTGCCTTCAGCTGTCTTCTAAAACTCAGATACTTGTTTATTGCCTTGACATCTGATGGGAGGGCTTTCCACAGGGCGGGCACCACTACCGAGAAGGCCCTCTGCCTGGTTCCCTGTAACCTCACTTCTCGCAATGAGGGAACCACAAGAAGGACCTCGGTGCTGGACCTCAGTGTCCAGGCAGAACGATGGGGGTGGAAATGCTCCATCAGGTATCCTGGGCCGTGCCTTAAAGAGAAACACACTGGTAAGCTTTGAAGGTGTCACAGGACTGGTTATTTTTGCTGAAACTGACTGAAGTGGTTACCATGTAAGAAAACAATGATAAAACCCTGCACCACTTCCCATGCTGTCTTCTCCATCCTGCTGATGGAAGCTTCCCCTGGATCAAGGAGCTTACAGTTGGGGTGGGGATACAACTGGGCACAGATACATAGATGTATGGGGTGTTAAGGAAGGGCTGGTACTTCAGGTGGAGGAAACGTCATGCTCCTTCTAGGCTAGTTTGTCCTGCACTCAACTCTCACCTGTGGCTCCTAGAAGCTGTCAACATGCAACAGCAGCCACACCCCAGGGAACAGCTTCAACTGGCCAGCTAAACTAGGTGGGAGTAGCCAATGGATCTCAAACCTTCAGTGGGTTAGGAAATTCCCCTGTTTGAGAAGGCAGGCTCTGGCAGATTGAGTGGACAAGACCAATAGTGGGTCCAACATTCAAGAAGGCAGTTACTGCACATGCTATAGAGGGAAATGAGGGGCAGATGGGGCTTGTCTACCTGGGAGGGTAGCTCATCTAAGAGAAGGAAAACTAGCTCCTCTGCCTTGCAGCTATTCTCAGTCATAGGAGAGGCTTTGGAACTAAACCCTGAGGGAAAATCCATGCCTTCTGCCTAAGATGGCTGGATGGTGTCTTGTGCGCCTCCTTCCAGCAACTCCTGCAGCCAAGCCAAATGTACTGCTCCGCTTTCCTTTGGATCACACCACCAAGGCCAAGAGGTCTTGTCATTTGGGCAGCCCAGGACCTCCATACACACTGCCCAGATTTGTGCACTTGGGAGCTACTAACAAAGCAAAAACAACATGGGAGACAGCAGTGTGTGTGTGTGTGTGTGAGAGAGAGAGAGAGTGTGTGTGTGTGAGAGAGAGAGAGAGAGAGAGAGAGTTTGGATTTGATATCCCGCCTTTCACTCCCCTTAAGGAGTCTCAAAGCGGCTAACATTCTCCTTTCCCTTCCTCCCCCACAACAAACACTCTGTGAGGTGAGTGGGGATGAGAGACTTCAGAGAAGTGTGACTGGCCCTAAGTCACCCAGCAGCTGCACATGGAGGAACGGGGAATCGAACCCGGTTCACCAGATTACGAGTCCACTACACCACGCTGGCTCTCAAATTACAAGTTCCTGGTCTCTGCAGCCACAGTAAGTGCTGTGCTTCTCCAGCAGTGTGACTTCACCCCTAGAGGCACACTTCATTGTCTCTAGAAATAGATGGATGCCAACAACACACCGGTATATAGATAGATAGATTCACACTAAATGCATGTAGTCCCATGAAATGTTTTCAGTTCCTTTGATGGAAAGCATGGAAATAACCTCCCTTTTGTTTATTTTGGTTGGAGAGAAGCCACCTAGAAAATACACTGGGTTTGTTTGAAGTTCTAATTATATGCAAACAGAGTCTGCCCCTTATGCATACACAATTGTGCCAGCAAACACTTCTCTTTTAGTCTGAGCCCATCTATCACCAGAACAATAATGTATGGCTCTTTGAAACAATCTGCTTTCTCCTTCAACAAGAGCTGGTTACCTATAGTCCATTGAACTTATTAAAAACTCAGAAGAAACAAGCTGGGACTTCACACAAGTTTTTCGGGGGAAACACATTGCAGCTTCGTCCTATAAATGCAATAGCCGGTGATGAAAATAGTGGAAGATGATTTGAAAGCAATCTGCTCCCCAGCGTCTTTTTAACTCTCAAGCATGGAAAGACCATGACCCTTTTGTTTTGCTCTGGTACCCAGCCTTTGGTCTCAACAATATGTCTGACTCCCAGTTCCTCAGAATCAGAGACAATAGGCAGCTTTATTGTAGACACCAATAAGTCAAGCAACAACAGAGAGATTCAAGAAGCACATGCAAGGATATGAAGGTAGTCAAAAATTAAATTTAAAGAATATTAAAAAAAGAACAATGCATTTTTGTTTTGGCCTACAGATGTAAAGATCAAATCATCCATACATATGCCCTCTTAAGAGTAGAGATCTGAACCTTCTGCAGATGCCTACTGCATCACTCATCAAAGCCACCTTTAAAAAGGTAGTTTGGTCCTTTGCAGTTACTTTCTCCATAGCCTAGGCAGGCAGTCCCAAGATGAAAGCCCTGACAGTACTTCCATTGCTCTTTCAGCCACAAATGACTTCACTCAGCTGTCTCAGATATATGTTTCTTAACAGTTTGTCAAAATCCCATGTTGCGAGAAGTGTGGAAGTGTATGGCATTTGTTTCAGCAAGCAATGCCAATAGACTTCAGAAGCCCCTGAAATCTTAAAAATTACCCAAGGCTTCCAAACTGCTTCTTTAAATTAGTCCCTTTGTAGAAATTCCATTAGCAAAGAGGAGAAGATTAATGGAGAAAACTGTTTTAGACACTGTGAAGAACTCTAGCTGGGAGGCAATTTATCGAAAAATGGGCCTGGCAGCCCGAAGCCCATTCACATACTGGATATGTGAGTGGCTTATAAAATGAAGAAGGTGCATAAATTAGACGAAAAGGTAGGAGATTTCCCCCCCTGGTTAGTGCACTAAATCCATTCCTTCCTTCTCTCACTGCCAGAGTAGAGCTTTGGGCACCCCGTAATATAATAACTAATACCATAAATGTGCATATATCCATTATTTTATACCAAGAGACAGCACAATTTTGAGTTCTTAATAGGACATTATTATTTTTTAAATGATAAATTCAGTTAGAAGGTAGGATTTATGGCAAAACGGTTAAGCCTGCCATTTTAATTCTACAGGCTCCCTTGATATGTTTGTTAGCTGGTTCTATTTAAGCACCAGAATCTACTTTGTGGCATTTAAAATCCCCATAGACTTCATGGAACTCAATGGGTGACCTTTGCCCAGTCGCAGTCTCTGAGCCTAACCCACCTCATGGGGTTGTTGTGAGGATAAAATGGAGAGAAAGATAACCATCTATGCCACCTTGAGCTATAGATAGATAAGATAGATAAGATAGATAGACAGATAGATAGATGACATTTATCTATTCCTTCAGCTTGCTTCTTCTGTCACTTGATGATATGCACCAATGACAATGAGGATAAAGAGCTGCAAAGGAAAATACCTTTCAACAGCAAATGACATTTTCAAAAGATCAGAAGTGAGTACTACAGGGCTGGCTTTTTTTTTTATTATTCTGAAGATTTATCATGGAAGGGCAGCGAGGTTATTCAAGGCTACTATTTAAGAAAACATTCTGAACTTGTTTATTTCCTCATTGATTTACTGATTTGACCTTGCCTTCATTTCTTCACTGATTTGCTGATTTAAAACTGCCTTTCTGCCATAGCACCTAAGGTGGGCTATGTGTTATAACACTGGATTGTAGTCTAAAAGACATGATGCACCAGGAAAAGTGAATGAGGAGGGATGGAAGTATAAGCAAATTCAAATTCCATCTCTTTAGCACATAATGAAGTTATAGAATGACCAGGTGGAATATCCACTGCAGGATTTGAAGAAGTCCTCATAATGTATTTTTTTTTTTTTTACCACCCTGAACAATTTGATGTCATCAGCAAACTTGGCCAAACTTGGATTTTGGTCTATTTGCTGATTTATCAAATATAAACCACTCTGCTTTTCCATTAGCATTTCTTTGGGATCAGTATCTGGTGGAGAATCACAAATAATTATTGGACCAGCTCAGTATGAATGTCTTCATTGTGATTTATCAGCTTACTGAAGTTCATAGATAAAAACTTTTAAGATTAACCCAGTGGAAGCTCAGCCATTAATTGGAATGGGTATAATCAGAGCTGCTAATAATCTTGCAACTCTTCTAAAGCAGCTCACTTGAGGCTGCCAATTCCACTCTCGAGAATTGCAAAGATGATGAGCAAATAGTCTCCAAAATCTTTTCTCATCAGTTGCAGAAGTTCCAATTTGCACCTTCTGCCTCGTCTTCAAAACAAAGCTTTATATCTCAGCAAGAGCCTATTTTTGCAAAACTGCAGACAAACATCTTTTGACCAGCAATTTGCATTTTTTTCTTTGCCTTTTATTAAACCTAGTCACTACTTTGGTCTCCATTAAGCAGGGTCCATATGGCAGCAGGCAGCCCTCTCTCCGTCTGGTTTTAGCTCATAACCAAGGAAGGAGGATGCAGCCTAGGAAAATCATTTCTCCAGCAAAGCCCTTGGGCGGGAACCTGGAAGACATTTGCATGGGGTACACAATCTCTGCTGGTTCCACATTCACCCTGGGCAAGATAATGCCACACTGCTTTGCAAACCACAAAAGCACAAAAATCCACATCAACATGTTACACAGGGGAGAAAAAATCAAAAAGATCAAAGTAGCTGAGTGTTAAGTTGTGGGTGAACATATCAGATGACACAGCGATTCTTCAAACAGCTCTTGTTTATTCACAGGCCAGAACAGAACTGAACTGAAGGGTTCAGCCAGCCTGCTTATATAGAGCTCCAGTACAATGCAACTGTAACAACTTTCTGTAACTATCCAATCACTGAACGTCACTTTCAATCCCTTATTTGCATATGTGGGCCTGAGTGAAAACTATCTACAGTATCCCCCTGCTGGCCCAGGGTGAGAACTTCAGTACATAACACTGAGGATGCATCTAAGGGCTGCACTAAAGATTACAGCAGCACCCTTAACAAACTACAGTTCCCAGGATTCTTTGGGGAAAGTTATGACTTATACTGCTTTAGATATAAAACTGCTTTGCATTTATAATACAGATGGGGCCATATTCTTACTGAAAGCTCCCTGCGCCTTTGGAGTAATGAAGGAAGATTTATCCAAAACAACCTCTCAGGAATTACCAGCCCAAGGGAGTAAGACATGCTGACTCATTAGGCTCTGCTCATCTTTTGGGCCCTAAAGATTATCAGTTAGTTGGCTGGTGATCTGATGCTTTAAGCCAATGTGGAATAGTCCCTCAAAGGTGGGGAATAATGATTTGCAAGTATACTCTCCACTGAGTTGGAGTAGGGGGTGTTTGGCTTTTTACCTAGTTATGATTATTGCAGATGAGACATGTCAATGAATAAGACCATGGGCCATGGTTTATCCATGAGTGTGCCTCTTGTCTTCATCCCAGGGATACAGGCGAAAAGACAAAGGTAAACTTTCAGGGGTGCGGGTCAGTAATAACTCACATGGTGTCTCTTCTCCCTCTGACCACTCATTGTCATCCCACCACCAATCCCCAGGCTCTGAGACTTCTTGCCTTGCGTGTCTCCACCCCCATCGTTCTGCCCGGACACTGAGGTTCCCTCATTGCGAGAAGTGAGGTTACAGGAACCAGGCAGAGGGCCTTCTTAGTAGTGGCACCCACCCTGTGGAACACCCTCCCATTAGATGTCAAGGAAACAAACAACTATCTGACTTTTAGAAGACATCCGAAGGCAGTCCTGTTTAGGGAAGTTTTTAATGTTTTATTGTGTTTTTAATATTCTGTTAGGGGTCACCCAGAGTGGCTGGGGAAACCCAGTCAGATGGGTGGGGTATAAATAAATTATTATTATTATTATTATTATTATTATTATTATTATTATTATTATTATTATTACATGAACTTTTGTTCATTTGCTCCCCCCCCATTTTACCTAAGTATTTCCTTCTATTTCTGAAAACTTAATTCACACAAACATTTACAGAATTTAAAAGCAATTATGTTATGATTCACGTGCACTTGTTTCCCCACCCCCTTTTCTTTGAAACCAGCAGTCATACTTTTTTTAGGTTGTTTTTTCCAGTTCTTTCCATCCTTCTGCTTGCTATTTTTAGTATTTTGACCAAAGCAGATTTCAGTGTTGAGGTGATGCTTAATGATGTTTGTTTCAAACTCTTTCACACTGCAGGGTTCTACATTTTTCTTTCTCATGCCTGTTCGATCAACACACATCTGTTCACCAGGTTTTCTTTGTTTTTCTCTTTCCTGTAATAAATCTGCTTTCCCTGTTCTGCTCTCTCTCTGTGTGTTTTTTAAACAGAGCAGAATGCAAATTTCAAACAGGGATCTGCACACATCTTTTCTTCTTTGCTTGTGCTATTTCTCCACATTTTAATAGCTGGGCTATGTGTATCTTAAATCCCTTTATTCCTATTTTCAAAGTTGTCCTAAATTTATCTTTGACAACACACTTTCAAGCATTTCTTTAGTCTTTTTTAGAAATATTCATGGAATGTTCCTGTCAGATCTCTCCGCCTGCCCTCTCTCTCACACACACCTTGCATGTCACTCTGCTTTGTGATTAATGTATGATGACCTACCTTGAATCGAATACCATTTTGTCACCTATCACCACATTTTGCTTCTATGTCCCCACATTTTTGGGGTGGCATATGAATGGCTTTTCTTTTGCTACTTGTCTCCATTTCATGTTATGCAAGGCTTCCTTCTGCTTCCTGCCACTTTGACATATGAACCTCTTGCTGTTATTGGTACTTAATTATTCTCAGTTTGACAATTTAAGGAAGCATCCAGTAGTGCCCAGATCTGTTCCTGTGCCACTTACGTGAGTAAGTGCCACTCACAAAGGTGGGTGTGGTTGCTTGATAGACTTTTGAACACCCTTCCCCTCGATTGAGATATCTCTACCCTTTACTACCTGGTGAATGAAGAAGGAGGTGTTGATTGTGATCTAGGTACAACATCACAACATCATTGGGCAGGTGTGGATGCTGTTCCCCATTGCCTACATCTGCAATGAGCTTTTGTTTTCAGAATGGAGCCAATTTCTCAACAAGCACCTTTGAGTTGCATAATAATAATAATAATAATAATAATAATAATAATAATAATAATGCAGTAGATCAAGACTGTGCGCAGACTATGTAGAAAAACCAAATTGCAGTTTCTATTGATTCTTGAATAAAATGCTGTGGGTATGCAGCCATATTCTTGAAGTCATCTTCTAAATAGACAGCATTTTGTAAACTTTTGCCAGAAAAGGTAGCCCCATAATCACAGAATATGCTTACATTTGGATTCAGAATAACTGCTCTGACATGCAGCAAAACCATCTTTTTCAAAAGAAGCCCCTGAATACATAGACTTCGCTATTAATTTGCTGAATATGCCCAGATTTCTTTTTTCCCTTCTTTCCTTGCTGCCATCTGAAAAGGGCACTGGTAGCGTCATGTTATATAGCCTGAAATTAATCTTTCCACTTGATTTAAATGAGTAATGGATCAGGCCAATGGACGACATCGGCTTTAATGTGAGTTTGGACTTCATTCCTAGGCTAGCATCAGAGACATCTCATTTGGGGGAAGTGTTTCTAACATTCACAGGCTCCTTGAGCTGCGTTTGAGGGGAGAAATTGGCTCTGAAACAGTGCTGACCTCATGTCTAAGCAAAGAGAAGTCAGCTCTGGGACTCTGAACAGAGCGCTCCTTTAATCTGCAGCTTCTTCCGTCTCTTATATTCTGACATCTGTAATGATCCTTCTGCCAACCAAGCAGGAAAGGAACAAAAGCAACTCTGCTTGAAAGGGAATGATGATCCCGGTGCTCTCGCTGGGGGATCTGTGGGCTTGAGCACACATTTAGTTTACTCCTCGACTGATGCATCAGAGCAACGAGAGCGGCAGCATTAACCTTGGAGTAGCTGTATAAGTTCAGTCCCTGTAAATGATGATAACGAAGAGAAGCAACATACTGCTGGGGAGGGGGCATAGCTCAGAATCTGCACACGTGCTTTGTGTGCAGAAGGTCCACAATTCAATCCTTGGTCCCTCAAGATAAAAGGGACCAGTGAGCAGGTGATGGGGGAAAAAATCTCCATTCAGAGTAGGATAAATAGTTTGACCTCTAACCAGACAACTTCCTAATGATACATACCCTCCAACATTTCTCCAATGAAAATAGGGATGTCCTATTCAACAACAACAACAACGCTGCTATTGATCCCATCTGACTGGGTTGCCCTAGTCACTCTGTGGCTTCCAACATATTTAAAACGTAATAATAAAAAAAGTAAACATTTAAAAAACCTTCCCTATACAGGGCTGCCTTCAGATGGCTCAGAGGGGGTCGGATCTTCTTTGGCAATAACTCGTATCTGAGTAAGATTGTCTTCCATGAACACGGTCTTAACAGTGAGTCCGTAAGTGATTTTGGAGGCCAGTTCTGGATCCACGTGTCCTTCCACAGTGGGGACATAGGTTTCTGGGTGGGAGTTGATCATGGTGAGGGTTTGCCAAATGTGCCTTCCTCTTAGCTCATTTCTCCTTTTCACCCTGAGTTCGTGCTTCTGCAAAGTCCATGATACCTTTAGGCTGTTCTCCAATTGGAGCACTCACAGGTCAGTATTTCCCAGTTATCAGTGCTTATACCACATTTTTAAAGATTTGCCTTGAGAGAATCTTTAAACCTCTTTCGTTCTCCACCGGTATTTCGCTTTCCATTCTTAAGTTTGGAATAGAATAGTTGCTTTGGAAGACTATAATCAGGCATCTGCACAACATGACCAGTCCAATGAAGCTGATGTTAAAGAATCATTGCTTCAACGTTGGTGATCTTTGCTTCTTCCAGTACACTGGCATTTGTTCGCCTGTCTTCCCAAGTGATATGTAAAATTTTTTGGAGACACCGTTGATGGACACTTTCGAGGAATTGGAGATGGTGTTTATAAGTGGTCCATGTTTCACAAGCATTCAGTAAAGTTGGTATTACAATAGCTTTGTAAACAAGCATTTTGATTTCCCTGAGAATGTCCTAGTCCTCAAACAATCTGCACTTCAGTCGGGAGAAAGTTGTGCTCACAGAGCTCAGGAGATGCTGGATTTTGGCATCAGTGTTGGCCCTTGTGGAAAGATAACTGCATAGGTAGGGAAAGTGGTTGACATTTCCCAATGTTACACCATTTGTGTAACTCTGGAATTGGATTTGTGGTGCTGAAGAGGGGTTGTTTTGTTGCTTGTTGGTGCAGCACTTTGGTTTTTTTGATATTGAGCAATAAGCCAACCTTCTGCGAAGATAACTCTATAGCCTCCAATATTTCTCTGATGAAAATACAGACCTCCTAAGGAAAAGCAGGACATTCCAGGATCAGATCAGAAACTGGGACAGCTTCTGTAAATCTGGGACCATCCCTGGAAAATAGGGAGAGTTTCTGATGCTACCTTCCTATAGGATAGAGACTGGCCTTTGTGATGTCATGCTAGGCTTTCCTGCCTGAAGGAAGGACAGGCTGGCCAATGGCCATTGTGATCTCATTCTGATGCTACCTGCTAACATCTGCTGATGCAGCTTGCCTGAGACACCATTATGACCTCATGCGGATGCTGCTAGTGTGAAGGAGACAAACTGGCCACAGTGACTTGCCTGCCTGAAAGAGACTGGTCTCCACATGCTGTCAGGCACTTTGATGAGAAAGGGGCCCTTTGAACACCGGGCCAGATATGGGTTTCTTAACTTTCTTGCCCCCTGACCCACTCAAGTGTAAGCTACATCTTTCTCTCCACAGGCGGGCCCCATTGTGTCAACCAACGCGTGAGTACAAAGACGCACAGTTCAGCCAGTTTTTAGGCTGGCAGATTCAGGATCTTGTTGTCACGGAAGTAAAACAGCAGTAGCAAATTGGAGGGGAAGTCTTTCAACCAACCCACTGTAACAGACAGAAACAGGCACGGTGTCTTTCTCACTGAGGTAAGCCCATGAAGGAGCTTTTTTCTTTTGTTTCTTTTTCTCTTATTCAGGTGGGCAGTAGCATGTGTGGGCCAAGAAGTGGCCAGCAAGAAGAGGAGGATTGGCTGGTGGGCATGCCAACTATTACAGTGTTTCTACTTAGACTATGAGTAGAGGAAATGAGGGGCAGGTGAGGCTTGTGAGCCTGGGAAGAAAGAAAACTCTGATCCTAAACCTCTGCTGCCTTGAGAAGGAGAAGAAAAGGTCAAAGAGTAAAATCCTATACAAATCTGGAGTGGAGTCCCTAAGACAGCTGGATGGCATCTTGTATGCCTCCTTCCAGCGACTCTTGCAACCAAGCAGGTACCGAATAAACAAACAAACAAACAAATTTATACCCTGCCCTCCCCAGCCAGAGCGGGCTCAGGGCAGCTAACACCAATAAAATCACAGTAAAAACATAACAGGGAAAAGAGAGAGGGCGGGGGGAAACACCAATTTAAAATACAGGTTAAAATGCAGTTTAAAATTCAGCCTCATTTTAAAGTAGCTGATAAATCAAGACCATAAGGGGAGGGAAACATAAGGGTCAGACCAAGTCCAAACCAAAGGCCAGGCGGAACAGCTCTGTCTTGCAGCCCCTGCGGAAAGATGTCAAGTCCCACAGGGCCCTAGTTTCTTGTGACAGAGCGTTCCACCACGTCGGGACCAGTGCTGAAAAGGCCCTGGCCCTAGTTGAAACCAATCTAACCTCCTTGAGGCTTGGGACCTCCGAAGAATTGTTATTTGTGGACCTTAAGGTCTTCCACGGGGCATACCAGGCGGTCTCGTAGGTACGTGGGTCCTAGGAAAGCAGAGTAAATGTATTACTCTGCTTTCCTTTGGACCATGTTAGTGAGGCTGAGAGTGGGGAGTCTCGCCTGAGCATACTGCCCAAGCTTGTGCCCCAGGGAAGTCATTTTGGTGCTGTTAACACAGCGGCTTCACTTCGGCCCCAGAGGCGCATTCCATTGTCTTTTTGAGACAGACGGATGCCAACAACCAACAACAACTTACAAGATGTACTCCAGAGTGAACTGGCACCAAGAGAGGTAGCAGTGGTAGAGGTGGGCATCGGGATGTTAGCAGTGCCTCAGATTAAAAAGGGCAGCTGCTTCCAGTCAGAGCTGGGTACCTTTTGAGAAACAAACTGGCAGGCTTCAGGTGAGTAGAAGAAGGGCAGGCAGTGGCATGAGTCCCTATGAAATTTTGTCTGTGGTATGATTATTTTCCACCGAGTCACTTTGATACATTGACACCCTGTTTGCACAATTTAACATTTCCAAAATATAGATGCACTTTCACTTACATGAGATTAAATATACTGCCTTCAACATCCTTCCCCCAATAGTTGCAGAAAATATCTGAGCACTAATCCTTCTATTTGCCAGAAAGATTTAGTTATTATCCTCCCGTAAGCAGGAACCAGACTTCACATAGACAATGAAAACCTTTTTAAAGATAAATTTATGATCCCCGAACTGTAAAGGTAAAGATGTGGTCTTCCCAAAATTGAGGTTGTGTCCTCTTCACTTCAAACTTACCTCACAAAACACAATAGTACACCGGAAACAACAAACGACAGGCCTAAAGATTTGGTATCATGTTATTTGCTCAATAAAGAAACCCCTCTCTTCTCCATAGAAATTAAGAGTCAAAATATACTTAAATCCCAGGTTTTCAATTAGTTAGCTCTCATCTCCAACAGAATCCCCTCTCCTCAACAACCTTCAGGATCAACCCTATAGTTCACAGGACCACAGTCCAAAGGCGCAGATGAGAGACTGTTTCCTTGCTGGCACACAACTTTGAAAGAGAGAGCATAACTCTCGTACTTGGCACTGATCTCAAATCCCTGACTTTGTGCTCCACTTGCTCCAAGGTCAGGTATACCCCATTCCTATTTTTCTTCCTTTTCGTGTGAGTACACTCTGGCACATTGCTACCTTCACTTTGAGGTAGTGGTGAATTATGTTACACTATGGCACTAAGGTGTGTGTATGTACTGAGCGATTTTTTGCTACCCACATACTTGTAAACCTTGCTGTCCAAATGACCACCCACATACACTGTCTCTCTCATTTCTTCATAACGAACCAATCTTTTCCCCACTTCCTGGTGTGATGGGTTCTTTATTCGGCATAAAGTTTAAAGGTCTACACAGATTTCTAATGGCTCCGCATGAAAAAGCAATGCTTGTGTGCTGGGTATATATTCACAATAATTATTTATTATTTATACCCCGCCCATCTGGCTGGGTTTCCCCAGCCACTCTAGGCAGCTCCCAGTAGAATATTAAAAACATGATAAAATTAAAAACACAATAAACATCAAACATTAAAAACTTCCCTAAACAGGGCTGCCTTCGGATGCGTTCTAGAAGTCACATAGTTGTTTATTGCCTTGACATCTGATGGGATGGCTTTCCACAGGGCAGGTGCCACCACTGAGAAGGCCCTCTGTCTGGTTCCCTGTAACCTCACTTCTCGCAGTGAGGGAACCACCAGAAGGCCCTTGGAGCTGGACCTCAGTGTCCGGGCTGAACGATGGACACAGATGTAGCTACAGCCATACAGCTCATGTTGTTGTTTAGTCGTTTAGTTGTGTCCAACTCTTCATGACTCCATGGACCAGAGCACACCAGGCACTCCTGTCTTCCACTGCCTCCCACAGTTTGGTCAACCTCATGCTGGTTGCTTCGAGAACACTATCCAACCATCTCGTCCTCTGTTGTCCCCTTCTCCTTGTGCCCTCCATCTTTCCCAACACCAGGTGCTTTTCCAGGGAGTCTTCTCTTCTCATGAGGTGGCCAAAGTCTTGGAGCCTCAGCTTCATGATCTGTCCTTCCAGTGAGCAGTGAGCACTCAGGGCTGATTTCCTTAAGAATGGAGAGGTTTGATCTTCTTGCAGTCCATGGGACTCTCAAGAGTCTCCTCCAGCACCATAATTCAAAAGCATCAATTCTTCGGCGATCAGCCTTCTTTATGGTCCAGCTCTCACTTCCATACATCACTACAGTGGTGCCTCGCAAGACGAAATTAATTCGTTCCGCAAGTCTCTTCGTCTTGCGGTTTTTTCGTCTTGCGATGCACGGTTTCCCATAGGAATGCATTGAAAATCAATTAATGCGTTCCTAGGGAAACCGCCTTCAGACCAGGTCCGGGGACAGTCTGTCCCCGGACCTCTTCTGAAGGCTGGGGGGGGGACAAGGGCTTTTCTTCCCACCCCCAGCATTTTAAAAAACCCTGGGACAGCGGAGGACTTCTCCGCTGTCCGGGGCGATCTTAAAATGCTGGCGGGCGGCATTTTAAAATCGCCCCGGACAGCGGAGGACTTCTCCGCTGTCCGGGGCGATTTAAAAGCCCCTGGGAAGGCAGGCAGGGGGGACAAAGACTTTCGCCCCCTGCCCGCCTTCAGAAGGTGTTCCCGCCCCCCGCCCCACTTCGGAACAGCTTTCCGAAGTGGGGCGGCTGGGGCAGGTGTCCCCGCCCCCCCGCCCCACTTCGGAACAGCTTTCCGAAGTGGGGCGGCTGGGGCAGGTGTCCCCGCCCCCCTCCCCACTTCGGAACAGCTTTCCGAAGTGGGGCGGCTGGGGCAGGTGTCCCCACCCCCCCGCCCCACTTCGGAACAGCTTTCCGAAGTGGGGCGGCTGGGGCAGGTGTCCCCGCCCCCCCTCCCCACTTCGGAACAGCTTTCCGAAGTGGGGCGGCTGGGGCAGGTGTCCCCGCCCCCCCTTCGGAACAGCGTTTTAAAATGCTGGGGGTCGGGAGCGAAGCGCTGCCGACCCCCAGCATTTTAAAACCTTCCCGGGACACGGGGAGATTTTAAAATGCTGGGGGTCGGCAGCGCTTTGCTCCCGACCCCCAGCATTTTAAAACCTTCCCGGGACAGGGGGAGATTTTAAAATGCTGGGGGTCGGCAGCGAACGCTTCGCTCCCGCCCGCCAGCATTTTAAGATCGCCCGGGGCAGGCGGGGGGGGAAGGCAGGCGGGGGGAGCAAAGACTTTTGCCCCCCGCCGGCCTTCAGAAGAGGTCCTCTTCTGAAGGCCGGCTGTGGGCGAAAGTCTTTGCTCCCGACCGCCAGTATTTCCCTATGGGCTTTCGTCTTGCGATGCAAGCCCATAGGGAAATTCGTCTTGCGAAGCGCCTCCAAAACAGAAAACCCTTTCGTCTTGCGGGTTTTCCGTCTTGCGAGGCATTCGTCTTGCGGGGTACCACTGTACTGGGAAAACCATAGCTCATAACAGCTCATACATACAGCTCATAACAGCCCCTTTTTCTGGGTTGCACCCAGTGAAAAGTCCTTTTCTTCAGCATTCATCTGCCACGCTTCAACCGCACCTCACCAGTAGTAGGTAAATCTAATGAGGGAAGAATAAACCATAGGTAAAGTGAGCAGGGGTCTGATCTGGGAAGCAAACACGGCAGGGAAACATCTGTCAGGCATCCCACACGCAGAACTGACAACAGAGATAAGTTCACAAAACACTGGTTGCCCCTCTGCTTTTATAGTATGCCTTCCCCTTAAGGATGCTTTCCCCTCGAGTGACTGAACTGGGTGTTGCTAAGCTGCAGAGCCATCAATCAAAGAAGAGAGGCAGGGTTTTTCTGTGTGCATCACAGGGATGAAGGATGCATTTACAGCGGCTTACATTCTACCAGCAGGGATGCCAATCGCTGCTATTCTTGCCCACCCGCACCCCCCACCTTTGGTTTAAATTGCTAGGCAATTTTGCTCCCTAACTTCATGGCAGGCAGCTGGGAAGGAATACTGGAGCTAAATTTCATTTGCTCTATATTTCATTTTAGTTACTGACATATATTTAAGTGATATATGAACTAAATCTGAATGCATATTCCTAAAACCAGAGTGATAGTCATGTTATACGGCCTCAGCAGCAACAACAGCCAAGAACCTGCGTGGCACCTTAAAAACGAGCAGATGTTCTGTGGCATAAGCTTTTGTGAGCTAGAGAACCCACTTCATTAGATGCATGAGTTGTTACCCTCAGTTGGCAGATTTTGTGTGTGCACGCGCAACAGGCACACACACGCACCCCCCCCCCCGGCACAGCACAGGAAACTGGAAACTGTGTCATCAGATAAGTGATAAAAATGCAGGCGGCACATTGGATCTGTGATATTTTTCCGTGCAAAGCTCAAGTGTATACAATGGCATCTACCGCTTGTAGTTATTTTGAATATCAGTAATATCATATACAGTGGTACCTTGGGTTAAGTACTTAATTTGTTCCGGAGGTCCGTTCTGAACCTGAAACTGTTCTTAACCTGAAGCACCACTTTAGCTAATGGGGCCTCCTGCTGCTGCCGTGCCACTGGAGCACGATTTCTGTTCTCATCCTGAAGCAAAGTTCTTAACCCAAGGTACTATTTCTGGGTTAGCGGAGTCTGTAACCTGAAGCGTATGTAACCTGAAGCATATGTAACCCAAGGTACCACTGTACTGTAACTCCATTTGTTACATGTAAAGAATGTGCTTTTATTGAAAAATAAAAAATTAATGAGTAACGAGGGATTTTTTTTTACAGTCAGCAAATTTAGGCTTCAATCCTACCTCCAATCCTCATCCCAATGGGAGTAAGTCCATTCAATAGGATGGACTTCTGATAGGTACACATGGCCATGATTGCACTGTTTAGCCTTAGTAAAGTTTCTCTGTGTGTGCATTACCTTTAGCTTGCCAAAGACATGCATTTGTGTGTTTTGTGTGTTTTGACATGCATTTGTGTGTTTTGGGGTGCTACAGAAGATCACGGCTCTGAAAAAAGCTCTTTGGGGGGCAACCTCTCAGAGCAAAGTCATGTGAGATCATGGCACCCAAAATGGCCGCCGTGCTCTTGCGCAAGAAAACAGAATACTCCGTTTTTTCCAGGGCACTCGCAGAGTATGCTGAAGATCTATGTGTGTGTAGAGAGATTGTCATGTTCTACAGCGAAAGTAAATGGTCACAGGGCAGGACCTGAGGAAAAGCACATCAAAGTCCATAAAAGGAAGAGAACATGAGGATGCAGAGAGAGGAGATGGAGTAAAATGGGGAAAGAATATCATTTTGGGGTAGCGTGGGAAGATCCTGGACCCAAATCCAGGCTCAGATCCTAACGTCTCACGGCAGTTCTCACTCCATGTTTTTGATTCATGCGAATCAAATAGTAGTGCAGGATAGAATGTACAGTGATAGAGTCTTTTCTTTTCCCAGACCCATCATCTCAGAGGTCATGACAAGGTACTGGTAGGTAGCAATTTTGAATTACCTTTTAAAAAAAGAAAAAGCTTAGTTTTGTTGACAATTCTCCTTTTACTTCAAACCTTGAAAGTCCTGTCTGGGCTTTGTTGGTTCATTTGCCTGCAATTCCTTTTTATTAGCTGCCTTGCTCTGTGTGTTCACTGCTGCATTCAGGCTTTATATTGCCGTGTAATATTCTAAATGCTCCAGAATGAATTCAGACTTTCCTCCCATTGTTTTAGTGTTTCACTTTCCCTCTTGACAGTCCTGCAATTTACTCTGCACTAAGGACCAGGAAAGGCCCTGCCTCTGGGTAAGCATTCTGACTGCTGGATATAATAACTAGTGTCACAAACATAATAAAATTTTATATGATTTTTTTATTGGCTCCCTCCTGGAAGAATTATGGCAGCAGCGGTGGCCTGTTGAGCAAATGTGTGTGGCTGCAGGCGGACTGCATCTGTCTCCTCTCTTACAGAAGTCACCATCTCCTCTGTCTGCTCCCTCTGTGCAAGGAAAAGCCACATTAGTCATAGCAACAGAGATTAAAATAATTTGTTAAAAGGGGCTTACTTTACCCCTGTGCTTGTTTAAACTTAAAACTGATTTCCCACCCTCCTTTCTTTCCTGGAACAAAGCCAATAGCTTGTTGCTTATTATTGATAAATGGTTTGAACATGGACATCGATGCATAAACTGTGTTTTGCACTCCTTGTCTCATTTTATGCATCTAGGAACTTCTTTGAGGGAGGTCAATATGTATGACATCCTTTTCTGAAAACTGTGCTGAAAGTGCCAGGAAGCGCCAGCCTAATTTAGCCCTCTCCTAGACCACCCTGCAGGAGTCTGCTGTAATAATGTTTCAGATTTATCTGCATGTCTTCCTAGTTTATCTCTTGGGTGGCTGCTTTCTTGTGCATCAAAAAAGGGCAATAATAGAATCACAGAATTGCTGAGTTGGAAGGGACCACGAGAGACATCTAGCGACGCAGGAATTCTTGGCCCAACGTGCGGCTCAAACCCACAACCCTGAGATTATGAGTCTCAGGCTCTATGAACTGGGCTATTGCATCACAGAAAAACAGACCAGGTATTATAGATTTACGTAACTTTTGCATATGCTAATCTATATATAAAGATGCAAATTTGGCAATAATTACTATAATTTAAATAGAAACCCAGCACATCTCTGCATAGTGAGGAAGACTGTGGCCAGGTAATCTATGTGTCTGCTCAGTTTTCTGTCTATGTTCCTTATGTTGAAGAGCACTTCAAAACTGCCCACCTCCTCCCTGGCTTTCCCTTCTTCTTTATTTAGTAAAACAAATGTTATTTGCCGTTAAACTGAACTTGGGCCAGACACTCTTCAATTAGAGGCCCACCCTCTCCAAAGTAGGACATGTGGCCATCCTATTTATGTGGCATTATTTATTATTTCTTAAATTTCCATATTGCCCTTCATCCAAGGATCACAGGATGGTTTGTAATAATAATTTTAAAAAACCATAATGACAAACCAAAACAATACCACCCCCCGCCACAGTTTAGAAGAAGACCATAGATTGTTTGATTAGCCAAAGGCCTGGGAGAAGAGAGATGTTTTTGCCTGGTGCCTAAAGATATGTAACGGAGGCGCCAGGTGAGCCTCTCTGGGGAGAGCATTCCAGAAATGGGGAGCAACCACCGAAAAGGCCTATTCTTGTGTTGATACCCTCCGGACCTCTTGTGGATGAGGCACACGAAGAAGAGCCTTAGATGATGATCACAGGGTCCGGGACACTTCATATGAGGAGAGAGACATGAATCTTGGCAAAACACAGCCATTAGAAACTGTGTGCCATCATGATTCAAGAAAATGAGTCCTGGTTCCATTGAAAGAGACATTGAACTGGAAGAAGCTGTGAGGTCATCCAGTTGCAGCTCTCAACCTGGTACCCACATTTACAGCATCAGTGATGGTGTTTGTTCAGATTCTCTCAGGACTTCCCCCAAGAAATGTGCCTCTGTGATGGTGGCAAAGAGAGGGGCCCGGCTCTGTGGTTTACAATTTAATCCTGGGTTTCTTATTGGCACAAAATTGGAAGCAAGAAGAATTACCGACAAAAGAAGAATGGAGGATGAAACTGATGGGCTATGCAGAATTAGACAAACTAACAGTAAGAATTTGAAACCTGCGGGACCAGAGATTCTCAGAAAACTGGAGTAAATTTACGGACTATTTGAAAAGTAATTGTGAGGATCAGATTACGCTAGTAGGTTTGCAAGAAGTTTTGTAAGGTGAATTATTTGAAATATTGCAAAAAAGACAATGAGGATTGTTAGTCAATATAATTAAAGGTAATATGAAATTAAGAAATGCATAATAAGTGATAAGAACGGAAAATCATCAGAGGTGTTGACGGAAGTCCAAAAAAATGTTGCATAAGATGAGAAGTTTTGTTGTATGAATGATAATTAATATGCTAAAAACTAATAAAAATGTTATATTAAAAAAAATCCTGGGTTTCTGTGGAGTCACCAAAATGTTTAGAAAGTGTAAACTGAAGATGTGGCAGAGAAAACAACAACAACAACGAGGGAAATTAAGTAACAGAGAATCACAGGTATTAACAAAGACAGTTTGGAGTCTCGGGCCATTTAGGATGCTATAAAATTTGTCTGAGTTGTCTATTGCTCAGCAGAGGTAATGAAGCCTCACTTTTTGTCAGCAGGATAATTAAACACAACATTGCTGTTGCTGTCCTGGCTGGATGAGGTCAGCTTTTCCAGGGCCTCCGATGATCAAGGCACTGGGGTTTTATTCCTGTTCTTATTTGTATTCATATTCCAGCATGAGTCAAAACACCAAGCAACAGATGATCCATTACTACAAACAAGGAACAAATGTGCTAAATTAAAATAAATTGATATAGATTATAGAGATTACATTCTTAAAAGGCCTGCAGCGCAGATCTGGAAAGGCTATTAGACAGACCGCAGCAGAGAATGGAGAGCCGTTCACAAATACTAATACAGCCTTGCTTCCAGGAAAACACATCTTATTATTTTCATATTTCGCAAACAAGATGGGAATAGAGGGGATATCCAAGATCTGGCTTTAAAAGAATTTTAGAATGTCGGTCGGGGTATTTATATAGATGTAATTTACTGTGTACAAATTACTTACATTCCCCATTTGTGCTTTGATGAAGGCCATTAGCTTTATTGCCCTTTGTCTGGACATCCCACAGGCATCTTGGTGGGTGAGGAACATCATTCGAAACAGCGTGCTAAACCAAATGCACCTCAGTTTGATCCAGTAAGGTACTGACATTTCTTGCCTTCTTGTTAGGAATGGGCAGATCAGTTAATTTCAGCTTCTCCCTGTTTCTCATTTTTCCAGTAACCTTTCCAATTCACCACATTAATAATAATAATAATAATAATAATAATAATAATAATAATAATAATAATAATAATAATTTATTTATACCCCACCCATCTGACTGGGTTTCCCCAGCCACTCTGGGTGGCCCCTAACAGAATATTAAAAACACAATAAAACATCAAACATTAAAAACTTCCCTAAACAGGACTGCCTTCGGATGTCTTCTAAAAGTCAGATAGTTGTTTGTTTCCTTGACATCTAATGGGAGGGCGTTCCACAGGGTGGGTGCCACTACTGAGAAGGCCCTCTGCCTGGTTCCTGTAACCTCACTTCTCGCAATGGGGAACCTCAGTGTCCGGGCAGAACGATGGGGGTGGAGACACGCAAGGCAAGAAGTCTCAGAGCCTGGGGATTGGTGGTGGGATGACAATGAGTGGTCAGAGGGAGAAGAGACACCATGTGAGTTATTACTGACCCGCACCCCTGAAAGTTTACCTTTGTCTTTTCGCCTGTATCCCTGGGATGAAGATAAGAGGCACACTCATGAATAAACCATGGCCCATGGTCTTATTCACTGACATGTCTCATCTGCAATAATCATAACTAGGTAAAAAGCCAAACACCCCCTACTCCAACTCAGTGGAGAGTATACTTGCAAATCATTTTTCCCCACCTTTGAGGGACTATTCCACATTGGCTTAAAGCATCAGAACACCAGCCAACTAACTGATAATCTTTAGGGCCCAAAAGATGAGCAGAGCCTAATGAGTCAGCATGTCTTACTCCCTTGGGCTGGTAATTCCTGAGAGGTTGTTTTGGATAAATCTTCCTTCATTACTCCAAAGGCGCAGGGAGCTTTCAGTAAGAATATGGCCCCATCTGTATTATAAATGCAAAGCAGTTTTATATCTAAAGCAGTATAAGTCATAACTTTCCCCAAAGAATCCTGGGAACTGTAGTTTGTTAAGGGTGCTGCTGTAATCTTTAGTGCAGCCCTTAGATGCATCCTCAGTGTTATGTACTGAAGTTCTCACCCTGGGCCAGCAGGGGGATACTGTAGATAGTTTTCACTCAGGCCCACATATGCAAATAAGGGATTGAAAGTGACGTTCAGTGATTGGATAGTTACAGAAAGTTGTTACAGTTGCATTGTACTGGAGCTCTATATAAGCAGGCTGGCTGAACCCTTCAGTTCAGTTCTGTTCTGGCCTGTGAATAAACAAGAGCTGTTTGAAGAATCGCTGTGTCATCTGATATGTTCACCCACAACTTAACACTCAGCTACTTTGATCTTTTTGATTTTTTCTCCCCTGTGTAGCATGTTGATGTGGATTTTTGTGCTTTTTGTGGTTTGCACTGCAGTGTGGCATTATCTTGCCCAGGGTGAATGTGGAACCAGCAGAGATTGTGTACCCCATGCAAATGTCTTCCAGGTTCCCGCCCAAGGGCTTTGCTGGAGAAATGATTTTCCTAGGCTGCATCCTCCTTCCTTGGTTATGAGCTAAAACCAGACGGAGAGAGGGCTGCCTGCTGCCATATGGACCCTGCTTAATGGAGACCAAAGTAATGACTAGGTTTAATAAAAGGCAAAGAAAAAAATGCAAATTGCTGGTCAAAAGATGTTTGTCTGCAGTTTTGCAAAAATAGGCTCTTGCTGAGATATAAAGCTTTGTTTTGAAGACGAGGCAGAAGGTGCAAATTGGAACTTCTGCAACTGATGAGAAAAGATTTTGGAGACTATTTGCTCATCATCTTTGCAATTCTCGAGAGTGGAATTGGCAGCCTCAAGTGAGCTGCTTTAGAAGAGTTGCAAGATTATTAGCAGCTCTGATTATACCCATTCCAATTAATGGCTGAGCTTCCACTGGGTTAATCTTAAAAGTTTTTATCTATGAACTTCAGTAAGCTGATAAATCACAATGAAGACATTCATACTGAGCTGGTCCAATAATTGTTTGTGATTCTCCACCAGATACTGATCCCAAAGAAATGCTAATGGAAAAGCAGAGTGGTTTATATTTGATAAATCAGCAAATAGACCAAAATCCAAGTTTGGCCAAGTTTGCTGATGACATCAAATTGTTCAGGATGGTAAAAAAAACAAAACAACAACAACATTATGAGGACTTCTTCAAATCCTGCAGTGGATATTCCACCTGGTCATTCTATAACTTCATTATGTGCTAAAGGGATGGAATTTGAATTTGCTTATACTTCCATCCCTCCTCATTCACTTTTCCTGGTGCATCATGTCTTTTAGACTACAATCCAGTGTTATAACACATAACCCACCTTAGGTGCTATGGCAGAAAGGCAGTTTTAAATCAGCAAATCAGTGAAGAAATGAAGGCAAGGTCAAATCAGTAAATCAATGAGGAAATAAACAAGTTCAGAATGTTTTCTTAAATAGTAGCCTTGAATAACCTCGCTGCCCTTCCATGATAAATCTTCAGAATAATAAAAAAAAAGCCAGCCCTGTAGTACTCACTTCTGATCTTTTGAAAATGTCATTTGCTGTTGAAAGGTATTTTCCTTTGCAGCTCTTTATCCTCATTGTCATTGGTGCATATCATCAAGTGACAGAAGAAGCAAGCTGAAGGAATAGATAAATGTCATCTATCTATCTGTCTATCTATCTTATCTATCTATAACTTCCAAAAAAATATATTAAAATACTGTACTACATCAAACATTAAAAGCCTCCCTAAACAGGGCCGCCTTCAGATGTCTTCTAAAAGTCTGGTAGTTGTTGTTCTCTTTGACATCTGGTGGGAGGGCATTCCACAGGGAGGGCGCTACTACCGAGAAGGCCCTCTGCCTGGTTCCCTGTAACTTGGCTTCTCACAGTGAGGGAACCGCCAGAAGGCCCTCGGTGCTGGACCTCAGTGACCGGGTAGAACCATGGGGGTGGAGAAGCTCCTTCAGACCGAGGCCTTTTAGGGCTTTAAAGGTCAGCACCAACACTTTGAATTGTGCTCGGAAACGTATTGGGAGCCAATGTAGGTCTTTCAAGACCGGTGTTATATGGTCTTGGTGGCCGCTCCCAGTCACCAGTCTAGCTGCCGCATTCTGGATTAGTTGTAGTTTCCGCGTCACCTTCAAAGGTAGCCCCACGTAGAGCGCATTGCAGTAGTCCAAGCGGGAGATAACCAGAGCATGCACCACTCTAGCGAGGCAGTCCGCAGGCAGGTAAGGTCTCAGCCTACATACCAGATGGAGCTGGTAAACCGCTGCCCTGGACACAGATTTGACCTGTGCCTCCATGGACAGCTGTGAGTCCAAAATGACTCCCAGGCTGCGCACCTGGTCCTTCAGGGGCACAGTTACCCCATTCAGAACCAGGGAATCCTCCACACCTGCCCACCTCCTGTCCCCCCAAAACATTACTTCTGTCTTGTCAGGATTCAACCTCAATCTGTTAGCCACCATCCATCCTCCAACTGCCTCCAGTTCACCTTAAAAAAAAATAAATCTTAGGTTGGAAAACTGCACTGCAGAATCTGAAGAAAAGCACATTTTAAAAGACAGCTGTATTTTGGTTGGCATATTGTTCCAGAAAGTGCAAATTTGTTCCCTTTCCCTAGGAAATTCCTTGTTCAGTTTTGGTGAAATGGGGGGGGGGGGTATTACTAGGAAACAAGAGTATCAAGCCAAAGTCTGCACATTGGTTGCTACTCCTGTCTATAATTATGTGTCCCTCCTCCAGTGCCTGAGAAATAAATCCCCTCAAATATATTTCCTCAAACACAATGCAAAGATTGTTTGCTCATCCTGTTCAGTTCCTATTTGTACTGCCCCAATGTCTATATATTGAACATGTGAACTCAGACACATTTAATTGCATGCCAGGATCTACCCTCCCAATCTGAACAGAGAAGTGCAAAGTGTTCCCTTCTGTGAGCAAGTACAGTGATAGCTGATGCGATTGCCTTCTGGTGTGTTTGCGTGTTCAGACCCAGAAACCTCCCCCCTAAATAAATTCACACTTGACTCAAGTTTTAGGTTTGCTTTTTGGCAGAATTTAGGCCACAACTTTATTGATTACAGAAAGTGACTGGTTGCATAGGCTCTGTTTGACTAGCTCCCTGCCATGCAGGTAGCGCTGACCCAGGGTTCCAGCATAGGTCAGCCAAGGGTGAACACCTGGATAAGTGGAAAGCTGGGCATGGGCTGACTCCGCCACCCAAATGTCCCCCTGGACTCAGGCATGGGCACAATCCCCTTACAGGGGTTGACCAAATCATCGAGTCCCTGGATTCCTTTAACGGAATACCCTTCACATAGGGATGGCAAGAGCGTTCTCCCATCCCTATCACCTGAACCAGAGCCTATTCGCAACCTTACAAGTTGTGACGATTTGCTACGCGGCAGGCGAAATCCAAATGGCAACAGCCAATCAGCCAAGTGGGGGAAATTCCTGCTGTGCCCCTGTCCCAACGACAGATGACACACAGTGCCATAGCAATGTCAAACACAACAAGCTCTAAAAGTAGGGAGGGGTGGCCGGTGTTCCGAATGCACGCACCGAAAGAGGAAGCTCTGGGTCACGTGCATGGGCATAAATAGGTCCCTCAAACCGTTTGGACTGCATCCCATTGGCCAGATTGCACACAGCTTCGAGGGACCTACCAATTGAGTGTTGTGGCTTACCACTTGAACCCACCCACAACACAGTGTGTCGGTTGTCCAGGTCTCACCGCAATATGTGCCCTCTTTAAGGGAGGACCCAATTTGTCTAATGGGGGAATGCTCACACCTTTTTGTGATCCGATCTCTTTTATTTGTGGCAGCCATTTTGTGTCATGTTATGCCACCCTTCCCCCATGACAGTCAACTTGTGATGTACCACACTCCCACAGCAGCATACCCTGCAAGTGTCCCGGAAAAGAACGAGATGTCTTGTTTTCTCATTTGAGAACACAGCAGCCATTTTGGGTGCTGTGCTCTCTTGCAATTTCATACTGAGATCTATTATTATTATTATTATTATTATTATTATTATTATTATTATTATTTTCAATTTTATACATTTCAATAATTTTACAATCCTTTTAACATTTCAAAACTTGACTTCCTTCCCCCTTTCTGTGGTTTCTTAAATTTATTCTCAGTACTTTTTGCATATCCAAATTAACTTAATTTGCTCATTTATTCATTTACTTTAACTATATACTCTTATAAAAATGCAGGTTATTACAACAATCCTGCCAATGTTCTTATCTGTTTACAGTTTATTTGTAAATATTCAATAAACCATTTCCATTCTTTTATAAAAAGTTTGTTATCTTGATTTCTTATTTTTCCAGTAAGTTTCGCCATTTCTGCATATTCCATACGTTTTTGTATCCATTCTTCTTTTGCCACTGTAGTTGTATACATGAATAAATTTCTATACAGTTTGGGTAGTTCTGTCCCTATAATTCCCAAAAGGAAAGCTTGGGGTTTTTTTTTACAATTCACACTGAGATCTTGCCCAGAAAAAAAAGTGTGACGCCCCAAAATGCATGGTTTTGGGTGCTGTAGTAGTAGTAGTAGTAGTAGTAGTAGTAGTAGTTTGGATTTGATATCCCACTTTATCACTACCCGAAGGAGTCTCAAAGCGGCTAACATTCTACTTTCCCTTCCTCCCCCACAACAAACACTCTGTGAGGTGAGTGGGGCTGAGAGACTTCAGAGAAGAGTGACTGGCCCAAGGTCACCCAGCAGCTGCATGTGGAGGAGCGGGTGTGCGAACCCAGTTCCCCAGATTACGAGTCTATCGCTCTTAACCACTACACCACACTGGCTGTGCGAGCATGGCCCTGAAAAAATCATGTCTTTGGGGCTCTGTGATCTCTTGTGGGTCATATGACTTACGTGGGAGAACAGGTAGGAATATGCATGTCCTGGTTTTGGGACCCAAGATTTGGAGGATATGCAGCAGTTCCCCCCCCCCCCCCGCCACTGGTACCCACAGCACTTTCCAAGTTGCAAATTTGCCCACTGGCCCCAAAGGATTGGCAACCCCTGAGCTGTGTTATTAGCTAGTTTAAAAAGAGAGATAAAACAGTTGTGAAATATTGCGTATACTTGTGAGGTAAATCCTTAAGCCCTTCCCTCACTTAATCCAGAGGACCAGTGTCCTTCTCACTCTGTATACAGTGTGAGGAAGCCAAACATGACGCAGGCTCTTACCTAGTCTCTTAATTGCATAACAGCTTAAGATGGCTTTACATGAAGCAACACAACTTGGTCTTTAAATGGCCCTCACTAATATGTCCTCCCATTTTGGAACGTTATTTTCAGTAATATATGGATCTATATGCATGCTTTACCTTGTTATATGGGTTTTTGCAAACATTACTTAGGCGGAGAGCTGCATTGCAAAATTCAGAGAGATGCAATTTTGAAGGACAAGTGTGTTTTGGTCTGCATATTGTTTCAAAATGTGTGAGCATTTAAAGTTCAACTTTAAATGCATACTGGGATGAATTTCTACCCCTTCTCTAGCATTGAGTGGGTGTGAGTCAGTCCCCAGAAGCACCTTTTGGTTTCCATATTGGTTCCTATGAATTTCCATATTGGTCCCTACAAATTTCTGCTTTGTATTAAGTCCTTGTGGGTTCAATGTGGCTAACTCCCAGGCAGCTGCATTTAGGGTCATAGCCCATGTACCTCATGTGATGTGGGAAAACAGCTAATGTACATTGTGAGTCATAAGGAACGGGTAATTTTCATGTATTCTTTAAGCAAGCACAGAGATATGACTGGCAATTAGGAGAATAATTTTGTAATGGGTAAAGATGTTGTATAAGATATGCCTCAGATGTGCATCTGGTAGGGCTTCTGGAAGTTTCTCAGCTATTCTCGAATCTGTGTCTTATATCCGAGTATGCCATGCCCATGTCTGAAAAGCATGAGCCCGTCTCTGTTTTCCACAGATGAGTTTGGCTACCGCACGGTTAGAACAACTCCAAAACATGCATAGAAAGCATAATCTAATTTACATGATGATATTCTGATTGCAAATGGCAAAAGAGCAGCTCCACAGAGTGAGCTGGATTTATGGCATGCATATCTGGTGGTTTAGATCAACTGATAAGTGAACGAGGTACTTTTCAGGACAATCTAACGCAGCTGGAGGCATCAAAACAAACAAAAATGGACAGTCTGACTCGGTAAACAACAATAAAATTCTTTTGTAGCTTGATAAGCTCATTGAGGCCCAACTGAATATTTCATTGAAAGACAGAGGAGAGCCTGGCAGCTCAACGTTTCATGTCTCGCTCCCGAAACGAAGGCTGCAATTATGTGCACAGTTAGCTTGGCTAAATCCTATTGATTTCTCTCACGCTGTTACAAGGTAGAGCCTATCCATGAAATTTGTTCAGAATAATAGTGTATATGTATTTTCATATCATAGTTACTTATTGAAAGCAATCCCTTATTGGGATGAAATAGTTTTACGTTCAAAACAGTGCAATGGCAGAATATGAAAATGTTGCCCTTTGCTTCGGCCGAGTGACCAGTTACATAGTCACCAGTGGTGGCTGGTGGGATTTGTGATCCATAACGTGGATCATCTCCTGACCCGGGAAAATTTCGTGCACCAAGGCATATTGATGGAACAGGGTTGGCACTCGTCTATAACCAGAGGCCCATTTCCTAGGAAAAGCTCCAGTAGACTTTCTCGATTCGACAAATGAGCTGGAACAACTGCTAGCACTGCATGGTGTTTTTCTCCGGTGGAAATCAGAATGACTGTACATTGCTGCAGATTTGTTTTTATGGACCTGGTGGATTTTCATTATTGTATTTTGCTCTATGCTTCATACCTCTAACTGATTTTGATGCCTCTGTATCTACACCCTGGGAACTGCAGGTTGAAGGGCGGATTACAAATACTTTAAAGCAAATGTCTTGACCAAAAAAATAGCCACTTGCTTGCCACAGCTGGGATTTTTAAAAGTGCAATAGAGCCTCATAGTTGGCCATTGTGAATCTAAAGGAATGAACTGCATCCTGAGAGCAGTATCAGCTGATGGGGTGGTTCACTGAGCAAAATTGTGTGGGGAAATGAAGGAGAAGATCCCTTTCTCCGCTTCAGGTCAGCTCTGCATTGAAGCTAGGAACTTTAAGGGAGCTGATGCTTCAGCAGTGAAGCAGCTCAGATTATGAATTTATATTGCAAGGACTGCCACAGTGCAATTTCCAAATACCAATAACAAACAAATGAGGTATGTGCAACAGTATATGACCCTGATGCTTGAATCTTTTGTCCTTTGACTTGATATGTGTATCTGAAGTCCGGATTTTGCTCTGTGAACAACAACAACAACAATGTATGCATTAAGGTAAAAAGGTAAATGACCCTTTGACGGCTGAGTCCAGTCAAAGGCAACTATGGGGTGCAGTGCTAATCTCACTTTTCAGGCCAAGGGAGCCAGCGTTTGTCCACAGACAGCTTTCCAGGTCATGTGGCTGTGGGAATGTTAAGGATAGTAGGAAAGGATATACTGAATAAGTATTATCCTTCCTTCACTCACGCTAGTGAGTGATATAGCAGAGCAGCTTCCCCTCAATATAGCAGGAAGCTAGTTTGCAGATTCATTTGAATCTCTTTAGTTAAGTAATCCAATCTGGTTTGCCCAGCTGGATTATTGCTGGTGTCCCCTTTTACTCCTCTTAAAAGAATAAAGACACAAGAGTCTTTCCTTAAAAGTACAGTGGTACCTTGGGTTAAGTACTTAATTCGTTCCGGAGGTCCGTTCTTAACCTGAAACTGTTCTTAACCTGAAGCACCACTTTAGCTAATGAGGCCTCCCGCTGCCGCAGTGCCGCCAGAGCACAATTTCTGTTCTCCTCCTGAAGCAAAGTTCTTAACCCGAGGTACTATTTCTGGGTTAGCAAAGTCTGTAACCTGGAGCATCTGTAACCTGAAGCGTCTGTAACCCGAGGTACCACTATATTGGCAAATAGCAATAAAAAGCTATGTCAACCCTCAGTAGTAAAAAGTTTTAAAATGCAATTTCACCAAAGGGGGGGGGAGGGCAGACCTTTTGCTATAAGAGAGGAAGAAAGAAAACAAAGCTCTGCCTGCATTTCGCATCTCAAGTGCAAATTTCTCTACCCATCTCACTAATGGTTATTGCCCTTATCTCCCCTTCCCCTTTCCTATCGATTTCTCACATTTGAGTGGTAATGAAAACAGCTCCAATTTGACAGGAGAAGGGGGAGAAATGATTTCTCTCATCCCTTCTCCATAAATATTGTGGGGGGGGGGGGAGAGAGAGAGAGAAAAAAAAAAAACAATACCACTGCATTTATGACATGGATTTGCCTCGGCTGACACTCTTGAAAGCACACCTCTGAGAAAGTTGCGTTCGAGAGAGCGCTGCTGTTCTTTTTATAGCACTGTGGACGAGAGGCCAAGAGATAGTCTCCTGAAAGCCATTTTGTCTTACGATCTAATTCCATTTAAGAATCCACCAGGGTTCCAGGGAAGATTAAAGAATTTGCACAGAAATGGAGCAAGGTTTTTCTTTGTCTTTTATATACATATATATATGTAAAGCTGTATCATGAAAGGACTTTAGGTAGCTATTTTCCTATTACTAGTAGTTTATGTCACAAGACATCCATATCAGACAGACAAAGAGAGAGATTTCCTTGCTCCTTCCTCATATCCACCAGGTTAGCCTCAGGGACCTTATAGGATACCTCCTAAGGGAGCTGACAAATGAAAAAAAAGCAACAGCAGCAGCAGAATTACCTGGGTAACAGAGTTAAGTGACTTACAAAGTCTCACTGTTCCTCACCTCCTCCAAGTTAGCCTAAACTCTGACTACTACCTAGATAAAAATATAATTGGAGCAGATTGTAACTAAAGAGGATGTTTCCTCCAGCTGGAGGGAGCTGATGATTATTTTTTTAAGTGTCGGATTCTGTCAAATCATAGCTGAAAGTCTGTTTTCCCCGCTTACTATTTTTTAAACAACTGAGCTGATAACAAATCACAGAGAGCTGTCAGGAAACATTGAGAGGTAATATACACAACCAACATAAAAGGGGGGTAGGGGGGAGAGAGAAGAGTTTCAACTGAGCATAATAATTAAGAGTGGCCGATTTCCATGGAGCCGATTAGATTTTCCTCACATATTTTCACACAGGCGTTTTGAATGGATAACGTTGCACTCCCCTTTCCATAGCTATGCATGTTGTTCGTTTCTGTAAGCCCTCTGTATGCATCCTTACCAAAGTCGCTAGGGGAGAGGTTTTTGCTATGGAAATTAAATTAAATCTGTACCCCTGAAAGGGGTGGTAGTGGGGGAGAATCACAGTGGTTGATTGATAGGCACAGTGAGCCAGAAGAATATCACATCTCTTCAGATTGACTGGATAAAAAAAACAGGTGCAGAAAATGCAAAACAGATAATTCTGTTAGCGATATCTGTTAAAAATTGACTGGCTTTCCTGCAAATAATGTTATGATAGCCAAATAGAGGTTCAGCTCTGGGTTGCAGGACCTCCTAGCAAAATGTCATTTGGTCCCTGATAACAGCAGTGTGGGCCTAAACCGCACTGTGACCTGTGGCAGGTTGCTATGAGTCCACCGTTGAAATTTCACACAATACTACATTGTGGGTATCCTGGGTAATTAAAATGGCAACGTAGCTCACAGACCCAGCTACCAGGCATGGGCCTCAAAAATTCAAACTTACGAACACAGTTATTTCACTTCTAGTGAGAGGAAAGGGAGTAGAGCAGTATGTACTCTGAATTCTGTGTATTGGCAGATAAAAATGTCCTTTCGGTCAATTTTCTCTGATTTCTGCTTATCTGTATATTAATGGCAAAACCAAAGCCAGTTTTTGAGGGTCGTAGATACCTACTTTGTTGGAGGGATAAAGAGGAAAGCATAGGACCTTACCACAAAAGAAAAGTCTTTCTCTGTTTTAAAACAACAAAACCCCAAGCCCCAGACATGCTGCTTCCTTCTTGCTTCAGTCTTTGAGAGGGAATATGAGACTGGCCATTGTGATCCCATGCTGATCTCCCCAGCTTGAAGGAGATGCTGGCCACTGTGACCTCATGGTGATGCTATATGAAAGATATCAGCCAGCCATTGTGACCTCATGCTGATGTCAATTTGCAGGAGAAAGCCCACTTACTGCCAGCTGGCTGGGAGCATCGGTCGTGGTCCAGCAAGGCAATGGCAGGTCAGGGCAGCATCTTGGCTTCGGTGTGGCCGGGGGATGATTTCACTCCCTCCTCTGGCCACACTGAGTGCTGGGGCTCACCCATGGTTGCAGCCAATCGTGGGCGGGCTCAGGGGCATGGTTTGGGAGTGAAACAGAGGGAAATCTTGGGTCGGATTCCATCACCCATTGTTCCCTACCCTGTGTGTTTGCGGGCTGCCCTGTAGAGGACCTTGCTGTGCCAATTTTCAGTCACAGTAGCCAGAGCCAGGGAGAAATTTGCCTTCAGACTGACTGGGCCTGTCTGAGGGTTTTGCCCACCTCATAGCAATTGTCACAACTTATGGTACATAAGGCAATGCATTGGATCCTTAGTCTAATTGGACGAGGAATAGCTTCTCTCCCAACCCACTCTAAGGGATCAGAGTATCCCCTTGATGGGATCCTGGGGAGGTGCTTTTGTCTGGACACCCAAAAAAGGGACCGGCGCTGCATTTGAATGACCTCTGTATAAAATAATAACAAATAAATAAGGAAAATTGGTACGATACATTGTAAGAATGTACAGTGGTACCTCGGGTTAAGTACTTAATTCGTTCCGGAGGTCCGTTCTTAACCTGAAACTGTTCTTAACCTGAAGCACCACTTTAGCTAATGGGGCCTCCTGCTGCCACCACAGCGCCATTTCTGTTCTCATCCTGAAGCAAAGTTCTTAACCTGAGGTACTATTTCTGGGTTAGCGGAGTCTGTAACCTGAAGTTACAGTTTCAGGTTAAGAACAGACCTTCCGAACGAATTAAGTTCTTAACCCAAGGTACCACTGTATTGTGACATTGAATTCCACCCAGTGAACCAAACTAACACATACCAGAAAGAAGAAAAGTAAGCAATGAAATGAACACAGATTGATTAGAGTATTGATCTTTAATTGTTTATTAGGAAATGGAAACCAATTTGGGAAGATGCCAATAGTCCACTGCTCTTCTAAATGCCTGACTTTCTTTCCCAGTCCTTCCATCAAATCACCATAATTGGAGTGCCCAGGGAAAATAATACAGTGGTGCCTCGCAAGACGAAAAGAATCCGTTCTGTGATTCTCTTCGTCTAGCGGTTTTTTCATCTTGCGAAGCAAGCCCATTGACGGATTAGCGGATTAGCGGCTTATCGGCTGATCGGATCAGCTGATAAGCAGTTTAGCAGCTTAGAAAAGGGGGGGGGGAGGAAAAAAAACCAGCAGGAACTCGCAAGACATTGTCGTCTTGCGAAGCAAGCCCGTGGGAAATTTGTTTTGCGAAGCACCTCCAAAACGGAAAACTCTTTCGTCTAGCGAGTTTTCCGTCTTGCGAGGCATTCGTCTTGTGGGGCACCACTGTAACCCTGTAGTTAAAACTTAGATCTGCATGTCAAAACAAAAGATGCCATCCCCACTCAGTGAAGGCGTTTCTCTAGTCAGCTTGCTTCTTTCCTCTTTCAAATGCAGCAGTTGTTTGATATGAAATGGCAAAAAGCAGCATTTTGGGGCACTCGAGTCCACAGAGTGAGCCAGGACTCAAAACACCTTGATTATGGTGAAATATGACTTAGGGATGTGAAAACCTCACCATGCACAGTCAGTGCTGTGGTTTAAACCACTGAGCTTGGGCTTGCTGATTGGAAGGTCGGCAATTCGAATCCCCGTGACGGGGTGAGCTCCCGTTGCTCTGTTCCAGCTTCGGCCAACCTAGCAGTTCGAAAGCACACCAGTGCAAGTAGATAAATAGGTACCGCTGTGGCGGGAAGGTAAACAGCATTTCCGTGCGCTCTGGTTTCCATCACGGTGTTCCATTGTGTCAGAAGTGGTTTAGTCATGCTGGCCACATGACCCGGAAAGCTGTCTGTGCACAAACGCTGACACCCTCAGCCTGAAGCAAGATGAGTGCCACTCCCCATAGTCGCCTTTGACTGGATTTAACCATCCAGGGATCCTTTATCTTTACCGAGTTTAAACAGCCTCTGAATCTCCAGTTCTTTCCTGCTTAGACACATTATGTCCAGGCTGCTTTGGGTTAAAAACACATGTTGTCAGAGCTGCTTCAAGATCCTAGCTCACAGAGGATCACGCTAGCCAGCGGTCATTAAGTAAAAGTCTTTATTGAATTACAGTTTCCATTCTCACGCTGCTGTCTGCAACTCTACGTCTACTAGCTAGATCGGCGAGGCTCCGTCTGAGTCTCCGCCCCGTGCGCACCAACTTAATATCCTAGCCTTGCTCCACCTTTTCCTCCTGACTGTCCTCCTCTGGGTCCCTCTACCCCCCGGGGCTTCTTCCTTCCGGGATTCTTCTGACGCTGACCCGGACCCTTCTGCCTCCTTGCGCCGGGCTTTAGGACCCGGTTCCCTTTCGGGGCTGCTCACTGCGCCGCCTTCCTCTGCATTTGAACTTGGCGCGCGCGCCCAACCTTCCACTTTCCTCTTAACCGTTTCTTCGCTCCCCGATGGAGGTGTGGCCACTCCTGACTCCTGCCCTCCCTCCTGTGGTGAGCTGCCAGCGCTTCCCTCCTGGCTCCTTTCCTCTTCCCTGCTTCCTGGCGGTGACGCTGGTCCCGATTTCCAGCTGCTCCCCCCTGAGTCTCCTCTGGCTCTATCTTCCTGGGGTGCCTCCCTAGACTCCCCCCTTGCCCTGGCCACTGGTGCTCCTTTCTGTGAATCCTCTGATTCACTGGAAAGACTGGGAGATCTCGGGTCGTCGTCATCACTCATCCTTTCCTCTGTCTCCTCCCCTTCGCTCTCTGTTTCCTCCCTTGCCCGTGCCTCTGCACCTAAACCCCTGACATCCATCCCCCCCTCGAAGCCCCCCAGTCCCCCCTCCCCTCCTTCCGGTGCTGGAGCTGGGGGCTGCTGTTGCAAAGGGACGAACGTCGGATATCGGTCGCTTCCCGTGGCAGGCCTCCAGCGGAACTCTTCCAGGTCTTCCTCTCTGCTCTCGTTGACGACAGTCACCTCCTCTTCCATCTCTGTGCCGCCGTGCTCGAAACCAGGGTCGTCCCCGAAAATGTCCATGTCCGTCTCTCCCGCACTTCCTCCAGGCGGCGTTGCTCGGCCGGAACAGTCCAGCCACTTCCTGCGGAACTGCTCCTCCGGCCTATCGTCCCACCAATACGAGGGTTCTGAGACAGATCCCGAGGGTGACCCCTCCGGGGAACGGACGTCTCGTGTTGGTTCCTCGTCCGAGTCGAACCCCCTGAACGTGCTGTCCGAAAGCGTGGGCGTGAAAAGCCAGTCGTCGAAAAAGTCTGCTGGCATAGGTCTATGTGGGAAGAGGGCATGAAACTCGTCTTTGAGCAGAGGTTCGTCTAAAGCGTAGCCCGGCACCCAGCTGTTCGCACTGGCCGGGGTGCCCTCCCTGGCGAGAAAGTATTCTACTCCCTCTTCCCCCCATCTGGAGTCCAAAATCTCCGTGACTTCGTTGATGCGCTCCTCCTGTGCCACTCCCGCGTGCCCCGTTCCTTCTCTGAGCGGACTCGGCGCCGTTCCGGGTTCCTGGAACCTGTGCGGTGCCTTGTAGGGAGTGAGCACCGATCTGTGGAACACCGGATGCATTCTGGAACCCTCCGGAAGCGCCAGCCTGAAAGCCACCGGGTTGACCTGCTCTTCGACTTGGTAGGGCCCCAGTTGTTTATGCCCTAGTTTCTTCTTGGCCAACGACCTGGCCGGCACTGCGTGGGCTGCTAACCAGACCCAGTCTCCCACGTGGAGCTCTTCGCCAACCCTTCTGTGTTTGTCCGCTTGTACCTTGTATGCGTGTTTAGCCAGCTCCAGGTGGCGCCGCAGCTGATCGTGGACTTCCTGCAGCTCCGACGCGAACGCATCTGCTGACTGCGGCTCCCCTTCTCCCCTGCATTCCAGTCCCGGAAAGGTTCTAGGGTGCCGCCCGTTGTTGGCGAAGAACGGCGTGACGCCCGTGGATACGTGCTTCGTGTTGTTGTAGGCAAACTCTGCAAGCGGCAGGTAATCTACCCACGTCGCAGGCTGTTGGTTTGCATAACATCTCAGGTACTGCTGCATGATGGCATTGGCTCGCTCCGCTTGCCCGTTGGTCTGCGGGTGTCTCGCCGACGCCAGATTGATCTTGACGTTTAGGAAGCCCATCAGTTTCTGCCAGAAGTTCGAGATGAACTGCCGCCCGCGGTCGGACAGAATAGACCGTGGCAGACCGTGAACCTTGAACACGTGGTCTATGAACAGTTTGGCGGTTTGCTCCGCCGTGGCCACCTTAGCACACGGAATGAAATGCGCCATCTTGGAGAACAGGTCCACCACCACCAACACTGCCGTCTTGCCCCTTGAGCTGGGCAGATCCGTGACAAAGTCCAGAGCCACCCTTTCCCAAGGTTCGACCGGAGTTTGCAGCGGCTCCAACAGTCCAGCCGGCGGTTTGTGCACCGGCTTTGCCCTCTGGCAGGTGTCACACCTCGCTACGTAGTCTGCGACCTCCCCTCTCATTCCAGGCCACCAGAAATCCCTGGCTACTAATTCCACCGTCTTCTCCTTGCCAAAGTGCCCGGCCGTGGGTGCGTCGTGCAGCTGCTGTAGCACCTTGGCTCGAAGTTCGTCACCCGGCACGTAGATGGCCCCTTTACGGATGAGCAAGCCATCTCGTAGCTGGAAACCGTCGGCCGCTGCCTTGCCCCCTCGCACCTCTGCCATCTTCGTTTGTGCGAAGGAGTCCCCCTGCAACGCTCGCCGTACCGCCTCTAGGTCCACGGTCGCCGCGGCGCACGCCCACACTGTCGGTGCAAAGATGTGCATGGCGGCCACTGGTGTTGCGTCCTCCAGATACTGTGGCTTGCGGGAGAGAGCGTCTGCCATGATGTTGGTGTCCCCCGGGACATACTCTATTCGGAAGTCGAAGTCCGCAAAGAACTCAGCCCAACGTATCTGCCTCTGGTTCAGGAACTGTGCCGTGCGCCAGTGTTCCAGATTCTTGTGGTCCGTGCAAACCTGCACCGTGTGCTTGGCGCCGATCAGAAAGTGCCTCCACGCCTTGAACGCTGCATGAATGGCCAGCAACTCCCTGTCCCATATGGTGTAGTTCTGCTCGGACTTGCTGAGCTTCCTGGAGTAAAACGCTCCCGGCCGCCACACGCCCTGCGGGTCCTTCTGCAGCAGGACCGCCCCCACTGCTCTGTCCGAAGCGTCTGTCTCCACTCTCATCGGCATGCTGGGGTTGACATGAAGCAGCTGCTCTTCCGACGCGAAGAGACGCTTGAGGGCCTGAAAGGACTGCTCCGCCTGCTCTGTCCAGATGAACTTCTTCTTCTTGGAGCTAAGGGTGTCAGTGATGGCCGCCGTCTGCATCGCGAAGCCCTTGATAAACTTGCGATAGAAGTTCGCAAAGCCGACAAACCGTTGGACCTCCTTCCGGTTGCGTGGGCTCTTCCAATCCAACACCGCTCGAACCTTGGCGCTGTCCATGGCGAGCCCCTTGGCAGACAGCTTGTAGCCCAGAAAATCCACCTCCGGCACGTCAAATTGGCACTTCTCCAGCTTGGCGTAGAGCCTGTGTTGCTTTAGCCTGCCCAGCACTTCCTTGACGTGCTTGTCATGTTCTTGCTGCGACTCCGAAAAGATCAGGATGTCATCCAAGAAACAGACGCACGTCTTGTAGAGAAGTCCCGCCAACACGTGATGCATAAATGCTTGAAAAACGTGAGCGCCATTTTGCAGTCCAAAAGGCATAACTCTGTATTCGTAGGTACCCAGTGGCGTGAACATGGCTGTCTTCCACTCATCACCTTCCCGCATGCGAATGAGGTTGTACGCCCCCCGCAGGTCCAACTTGGTGAACACCTTTCCCTTCCGTACCTTCGCCAGGAGGTCATCGATGCGGGGCATGGGGAAGTCCGACGGCTTGGTCACACTGTTCAAAATCCTGTAATCCACTACGAGTCTTTTTTGGGGCGTGTCTCGCTTCTTAACAAAGAATACGGGACTGCCCCCCACTGCCTTAGACTCCCGGATGAAACCGCGCTCCAAATTATGATCGATGAAGTCTTTGAGTTCCTGCAGTTCGTCCTCAGACATGGAATACAGCTTCCCTTTAGGCAGCGCCGCCCCCGGCAGCAGGTCAATTTTGCAGTCATATGGTCTGTGAGGGGGTAGCCTGTCCGCCTCCTTCTCGCAGAAAACTTCCAGAAATTCTGCGTACTTGTGGGGAATCGCTTGCAGCGTGCCTAGCAGCAGCTGTGACTCCTCTTCCTCTCCTTCCTGCCTGGGTACGATGCAGTGTTCAGCACAAAAGGAAGAGCCGAAGACCAGCTGCCTCTGGAACCAAGCCATCGTTGGGCTGTGCTTGTCCAGCCAACTCATACCCAATACAATGGGCGTGTCAGACAGTTGAGTGACGTTGAAGCTGATGACTTCCCTGTGATTCCCAAGTCGCATCACCATTGGTGGCGTCTGCTTCACCACTTGCCCCCCTAGCAGCTCCCTGCCATCCACCGTGACAACCTGCAGGGGCAGTGTGGCCGGCAGCAACTGCACAGCGTGCCTGTCGACAAATTCCTGCCCTATAAAGTCCGCGTTGCTGCCGGAGTCGATGGTGATTGGCACGTCCATGGTGATTCCATTGGGCAGCTGGAGAGATGCTGTGAGACTCACTACTGGTTTGGGCGGGAGGGGGTTCACTGGCTGTAAAATTTCTGGGGACTGCGTCACTAACACGTCTGGCTGGGCCCCAGTGCCTCTTCCTCCAGCCAGACATCGTCGTTTCCCTGCTGTGGTCCTCCCTGCTGCGTTGCTGCAGTCACCATTGCTGAGGCTGCAGTAAGCTTGTGGGGCCTCTGGGGACACTCTTTCGCCATATGTCCTGGCTGCTCACAGACGTAACACTTCCTGGTCCCTCTAGGAGGCTTCGCCTTCACTGCTGCTGGTGCTAGGGCTCTGGTTGCTGACTGAGCCCTTGCACCTCCAACCTCCATAGGTTCGGCTCCTCCTCCTGGCGGAGGCGTGGATTGCGCTCGCGCTGCTTCTCTGGGAAAGAAGGAGGGGCCCCCGGCTGGTTCGCGCCCTCCACGTCCTTCGTCCTTGCTCCACGGACGTCCTTCCAGCCTCACCCCCACTGCCAGTGCCCTCTGAACGACCTCCTGGGTGGTTCGGGGTCTCTCCCCCCTCGCTATCTCATCTTTAATCGAGTTGTGCAGTCCTTCCCAAAAGAGGTCTCTTACAGGAGCCGAATCTCTGTCCCATTCCAGGGCGCTGACCAAGGCGAAAAAGCGTGCATGATACTGTCTGACGCTGGCCCTCCCTTGTCTCAGCCCATGCACCTCCTTCCGTGCAAGATCAATGTCAATACTTGATAAGAAACACCCATCCATCGCTTTAATAAAGGCATCCGCATTCTGGAGCGCCGGATCGTTATCTCTCCATAAATTGCGCAACCATGCTTTCGCCTCCCCATGCAGATGGGACATGATGAACCCCACTCTCTCCTGTTCATCTCTAAAGTCTTTATGCAACAGTTGCAGTGCGCACAGTACGTCGGCTCTAAAGTTGGGATACTGTTGCAGGTTCCCATCGAAGTGAGAGAGCAGCCCGCCTGTCCGTCTCGCCAACCCAATTCCCTCCTGCCGGGGTGGTTGCTTTGCCAGTACGTCTAACCTGACCTGGAGATCCCTGCAGGCGGCAGCTGCCTCGTCCTCTCTCTTCCTGGATGCGAGAACCTCGGCGTTCAGTTGTGCCACTGCTTTTCTGAGGTCCTCTATCTGCTGCTCAGCCGTCATGTCGTCTGCCGTTCGTGAGCTCGCTAGTGGGCGCCTGTTTCTCTCCCCTCCTCGAGGCTGCAGATGCCCACAATGTGGAGACGGAGCCTACTGTCAGAGCTGCTTCAAGATCCTAGCTCACAGAGGATCACGCTAGCCAGCGGTCATTAAGTAAAAGTCTTTATTGAATTACAGTTTCCATTCTCACGCTGCTGTCTGCAACTCTACGTCTACTAGCTAGATCGGCGAGGCTCCGTCTGAGTCTCCGCCCCGTGCGCACCAACTTAATATCCTAGCCTTGCTCCACCTTTTCCTCCTGACTGTCCTCCTCTGGGTCCCTCTACCCCCCGGGGCTTCTTCCTTCCGGGATTCTTCTGACGCTGACCCGGACCCTTCTGCCTCCTTGCGCCGGGCTTTAGGACCCGGTTCCCTTTCGGGGCTGCTCACTGCGCCGCCTTCCTCTGCATTTGAACTTGGCGCGCGCGCCCAACCTTCCACTTTCCTCTTAACCGTTTCTTCGCTCCCCGATGGAGGTGTGGCCACTCCTGACTCCTGCCCTCCCTCCTGTGGTGAGCTGCCAGCGCTTCCCTCCTGGCTCCTTTCCTCTTCCCTGCTTCCTGGCGGTGACGCTGGTCCCGATTTCCAGCTGCTCCCCCCTGAGTCTCCTCTGGCTCTATCTTCCTGGGGTGCCTCCCTAGACTCCCCCCTTGCCCTGGCCACTGGTGCTCCTTTCTGTGAATCCTCTGATTCACTGGAAAGACTGGGAGATCTCGGGTCGTCGTCATCACTCATCCTTTCCTCTGTCTCCTCCCCTTCGCTCTCTGTTTCCTCCCTTGCCCGTGCCTCTGCACCTAAACCCCTGACACATGTGTATAACAGAGTTTCTCTCATTGAGAAGATTGAGCTGAAGAGCATGCAAATGAACATCTAGGCTCTTTCACCCTCCCTATTTATCTTACACGAGTGTTTCACATCCATAGGCTACCTGTCGCCTAATGATGACAAATGCCTACCTTTGTTTCTGGTTCTGTGCACTTAGGATTGTTGTCTGTACATCTTTATGAACTGTTGCACATTAAGAACAAGCCTTACAAATGAGATTGCTACAGCAAAAATTGAGTAAACTTCCATCCCACGTCAACCACAGAGATTAGACCTGAGCTATAGAAGCCTATTGATTTGTTTATGGATAACTGTGCAGTGATACCCAGGCCAAGAAAATAAATATTCCAGGTGTGCCCTCAGTCTGATTTCCTAAAAATCAAATGTTTTCTACCTGTCAAAAATGATGCATTTATTGGATTAATGCTTGGATCTGCACAATCCAATTTAGTCATACAGTGGTACCTCGGGTTAAGTACTTAATTCGTTCCGGAGGTCCGTACTTAAGCTGAAACTGTTCTTAACCTGAAGCACCACTTTAGCTAATGGGGCCTCCCGCTGCCGCCGCGCCGCCAGAGCACGATTTCTGTTCTCATCCTGAAGCAAAGTTCTTAACCTGAAGCACTATTTCTGGGTTAGCGGAGTCTGTAACCTGAAGCGTATGTAACCTGAAGCGTATGTAACCTGAGGTGCCACTGTACTACTTAAGCAAATTGGGGGACATTTCAAATGAACATACTAACTCAGTTCTGTGAGTCATTTGTCACAGACACACAGATGCTGAACTAACTTTAGAAACTTCTACTCATTATGCTGGCAAACCTTTTATTTTAATTTTTTAAGGGTGGGGAAGAAAAAAATTCTTGTTGTTTCATATTTAAAGGCATTAGAACTTCCCCGTGAAGATGGACTTGCATGATGTGCAGAAGTATTCAATGTTTTCTGCACCATTAATACAACCAACTAGGTGATCAAGCGGCTTCATGCATTGTCTCTTTCCTCCCACAGCTAATTAGAGCTGCAATGGTGATCCACGTGGCATATGTCAGAAAGAATTAATCAGTTGCTCCGCCCACCTAGTTTTCCATTCCTCCCCAACAGTCAGCCAGCATCCCATCACCACTGATACCTTTGTTTTGCTCGTGGATGGTGCTATTTTTGCTACGTCAGGATCTACTCTCACCTTTGAACTTCAGAACGAGGGAGAACAAGTGAGACCTGCAGCAAAATGTTGCAGCGCTTCTGTTCGGGGTCTTGGGAATTGTAGCTCTGAGTGGGGGGGGGAAGCTACAGTTCCCAGGGTTCTTTGGAGGATGACATGAGCTTTAAACAGATGGACTGGATCTGTCCTGTGCCTTTATCCTCCTGTTCCAGCCGCCCATTCTATTCCCATTTCTCAACCAGCTGTCATTTTTCCTTCAGTCAGTCTCTCAACTTTCCATACCACTAAGTTCTTACTGGGGCTGTTATAGGTTTTCCCCACATCTCTCCCTTTAGTTGTGGGGAGCTAGTGTGCTCATCCTTTCTATGCACCCAAATGTGTTTGCTCTTCATTGGATCTGAATGCCTAAACCATTGGCACTCATCTGTCTCAAGAGACAATGGAGGGCACCTCCGGGGTTGGAGTCAAATTGGTAGAGAATCTGCCACAACAGCAGCAAGAATACTCATTGCAAAGTATTGGAAGACACAAGACATACCCACTCTGGAAGAATGGCGGATGAAGGTGATGGACTACATGGAATTGGCGGAAATGACTGGCAGAATCCGAGACCAGGGAGAAGAGTCGGTGGAAGAAGATTGGAAGAAATTTAAAGACTATTTTCAGAAATATTGCAAAATTAATGAATGTTAGAATGATGTCAGAATGAAGTTAAGTGGTTTAAGCAGCAATGTTATTAAGGTGTATGTAAAAATGGATTGTTAACAGGTGAGAATCCAAAGTTATATTATGTTAAAGGACTAAGATAAAAACAAAGAGGGAAAGAAATTGCTGAATTAACTAACTGAATTGGAATACAAAAAAGGGAGGCGTGAGGAGGTCAGGGAAACAAGGAAATGAATGTAAGGTATGGAAAGACTGATGTATTTTTTAAAGTGTTTTTTATCTTTTTTGTATTTTGTATTTTTTCTTTTCTTTTTCTTTTTGTCTTTTTCTTCTTTTTTAAATTCATGTAATTCTTTTCTTTGAAACCTTAATAAATATCATTTAAAAAAACAAACAAAAACAAATTGGTAGAGAATCACAGAGACCGGTAACTTGTAAGTGCTGTCTCCTGTGTTGTTCTTGTCGCATTAGCAGCACCAAAGTGACCTCTATGGGGCTCAAGTCTGGGCAGTGTGTATGGAGGTCCTGGGCTGTCCAGATGACAAGACCTCGCTCTCGGCCTTGCAGATGTGGTCCAAAGGTAAGCAGAGCAATATATTTGGCACCAGCAACATTTTAGGGACTCCGCTCTGGATTTGATTTACTCCTTAGCCTTTTCTTCTTCCAAAGGTGTCCTGCAAGGCAGCAGGTACGGGTTTCTCCTCAAGGAGTAATGCCTGTTAGGATATAGTCCCGTTCCACCTTAAAAGGAACAGGCATGACTGTTGTGTGTCACATGCCTGTTTACATTCCAGCACAGCTTGCTGGGAACTTCCATTTGTATATTGCTTTTGCTATACGGCTGTTTTGCTTGGACACGAAGGGAAGCAGACATGTTTTTTCCTTTGTTCCTGAACTATGCTGAATAAACGCCTGTAAATAATGCTTACACATGTCTCTGTCCGCCTCTTCCGTTGTGAGAAGTTATTCACGCTGCTGATAATAATAATAATAATAATAATAATAATAATAATAATAATAATAATAATAATTTATTATTTGTACCCCGCATATCTGGCTGGGCTTCCCCAGCCACTCTGGGCAGCTTCCAAAAAAATATTAAAATACTGCAATACATCAAATATTAAAAGCTTCCCTAAACAGGGCTACCTTCAGATGTCTTCTAAAAGACTGGTAGTTGTTGTTCTCTTTGATATCTGGTGGGAGGGCATTCCACAGGGAAGGTGCCACTACCGAGAAGGCCCTCTGCCTGGTTCCCTGTAACTTGGCTTCTTGCAGTGAGGGAACCACCAGAAGGCCCTTGGTGCTGGACCTCAGTGTCCGGGTAGAATGATGGGGGTGGAGACGTGTGCTCAGCTTCTGAAGGTTTCTGAGGCTTGAGTTGCTAATTGATGCTCTTCTGAGAACCGGAGTTTGCCCGGCTGCCGGCCGGTGGCTGGAGACAGCTGGGGCCTGCCAAACGCCCCCGTCTCCCCGGCAGCATCCCAACAATGCCTGCATAGGACTATAGAAAACCAGCAGCATTAGTATTAGGGAAAAGACTAGTTAGCCAATTCTCTCATGAAGGAGGTGAGATCACACACCTTCAATACACACCGATACAAATGCAACAAGCGGATAGAAAGAGAACCTATCCAGTTGACGTTGACACAAAACCCCACACATACAGTGGTACCTCAGGTTACATACGCTTCAGGTTACATACGCTTCAGGTTACAGACTCTGCTAACCCAGAAATAGTGCTTCAGATTAATAACTTTGCTTCAGGATGAGAACAGAAATTGTGTGGCAGCAGCAGGAGGCCCCATTAGCTAAAGTGGTGCTTCAGGTTAAGAACAGTTTCAGGTTAAGAACGGACCTCTGGAATGAATTAAGTACTTAACCCGAGGTACCACTGTACACTGTAAAAAATATAAATTTCCCCACCACCCATCCTCTCCCCTCCCCTTTTTCCTGACTTTATACTTTACTCAACACTAACGTCTCATAACAAATGTAACTGATCTGTAGAAAAGACTGTACAACCTGAAAAAAGAGACAAGGTGGGTACTTTTGTAAACCCAGAAAATCTTTAGCAAAAAATTATTTTGAAACAAAAGAGAAACAAATGGCACCAGCAGCATCAACGGGGAAGATGGCACTAGATAGGCTAACAGCTGGAATGGTGAATCACTGAAATGTGAACAGTATATTTTGATGCATGCTTAAGAAGCAAAATATTAACACAGTAGAGTAGCACAGGGGGAGGGCACCGAAAAAGAAAAGAAAGACCCCCCCTTCAAAAGTCCCTCCTGTCTTCCAGTTTGTATATTAATTACACAGCTATTTTGGGAACAGTGGAATAAAAGATCTTTTCCTTCAATTATAATTCCATGTGCTTCAGTCACAATGTGTGGTTTGAATAAAGAAAATGATTTTGTTTTGGGGGAAAGTTTCCCCCCCCCCAAAATAGTAATAGTAATAATAGTAATAGTAGTAGTAGTAGTAGTAGTAATAATAATAATAATAATAATAATAATAATAATAATGGAACATAGTAAATTAACAAATCGCAAAGTGTGAGCTAGCCCTGTGAATTTGAAGAAAACAATGCCAGAAAGAAAGAAAGAAATCTCTCTTCCTTTTGCTGATCAGGGGCTACTGGATTTCCCAAAGAGACTTTTAATTGTATGACATGCCTGGTATGATTCTCAAAGTAAGCAGTACCAAGTTCAAAGAATGCAATTCTATGCAGGACAGAACACCATTTGTCTTACTTTGCAAGATTCATACTGAAGCCTTGGCTCCCTAGGTTGTGTAGTCAAAATCAATCCATACCTTCATTCATTGTGCCTGAGGGAATGAATAGAAACCGTTTCGGTGTTACACATCCATAAGAACTGCTTTCCATTCCCAGGAAAATAAGTCTAATTCAACTGCTTTTTTGTTTTTTGTTTTGTTTCTTCACTCATCTGAGGCCTCCAACAAATTACTCTGGTGCGGACCTATCAAAAGAATCAGACTGGGTCCAAAGGAATGGCAGTTTCAAGGCTGGTGCGATCGGGTTGCCAAATGGCTGGAAAACAAAATAGCCTGGCCATTTGAAACCATTTTGAGGCTTTATTAAAACCAAGCGGTATATAAATATTGATAATTAATTTTTGTGGAGATCCTGGGCATTCTCTGCTGGATAGGAAAGACTGATTTCCCCTTTTATTACGGGGGCTTTGTCCTTTCTGATTAGGCCCTCCTCTTGTTTGCTGAACTGTCAGACCTCCAAGTGTCCCTATTTTTCCAGTCCCGGATTTACAGAAACAGCCCCAGCTTTTGATTTGATATCGGAATATACCGCTTTTCCTTAGGACCTCCCTATTTTCACTGGATAAATGTTGGAGGGTATGGAGTTATGCAACCCCCTAGCCAAGGAGATAAGTAACTATACAACCTTTAGAAGACACCTGAAGGCAGCCCTGTATAGAGAAGTTTTTAAAAATGTTTTATTATGTTTCTATATAGGTTGGATGATGCCCAGTGGCTGAGGCAACCCAGTCAGATGGGCAGGATATTATTATTATTATTATTATTATTATTATTATTATTATTACCCCTTTTTTCATCAGAGAGAAATTGGAGAGTATGGACTTTACCTCTTTACTGCTGGGCCCTGCCCCTTGACCCTGCTGGGCTCCACTGCTTAACTTTGCGAGGCTGAGTCACCTAGTTCTACTCAGGTACTAGCTTTTTTATTTTATTTTAAGATATGGCTCTCCTAGGTGGAAAACCTGAAGCATTAACACGAGGATGCAAAAAAAACGAGCTAGACTGAGCCTCACTCCTATGTTCCCATGACAACAATCCCTTGAACTTTTCACAAACGCATTCCAAACCTCAGTGGCATATGAAAGAAAGATTTTATTAAGAATAGCAATTAAGAGACAAAGGGAAAGCAGAATGCTACTTTCAGAAAACAAGCAAACATTGAAGAACTAACTAATCTGTGGAAGACTATTGGAGACAGCCCTGGGGCTCACTCAGGACAAGTTCCCAATGTAGATTCCACATACAGCATCATTGGATGGTTAAATGTGCAGATGAAGGCATATGGGGACAATATCCTACCCTGGGCAACAATTTTTTACTTTTTGAATGTTGTCTAGATTTCTACAATTGATTTAGGGTATTTTTGCACTGCTGAATCAGGAAATGGCATCCGTTTCTCTCCATCAGGTCAGGTTTTTGTGCTATGTTGATTTGAAAAAAAATCAGATCTTGTGACAAAATCGATTACATTTTTGTGGCATTATCAGCTGATTTTTGTCAACACATATCATCCTAAATATGTTTTTAAGAGAAAAAAATGTTTTTCCAACAACATATATTGATTACCTGATAGAAACATCGATTACTGTAAACTGAATGGTGGGCATTGATAAAGGTAAGTACACGTAAATTGCATGTTGCTTCACCATTTTTCAAACTTCAGGGCTTGAACTTCCGTTTCTTGGAACTCCTGGAATGCTCAGCGGCAGGGAGGTCTCTCTTCAGAGTCCAACAGTAGTCAGCCATCATGATTGCGTCCCAGTGACCCTGATACCTGGTCTCCATCTCTTTCATGTTCTGATGGAATGTCTCCCCCTGCTCGTCACTCATTGAACCCAGGTTCTCAGGAAACTGATCCATATGTGAAAATAGGTAGTGCATCTTGACGCTCATGTTGCAGCCCAGGTTTCTGAAAGCAGTCAGCATGTTGTTGACAAGTTCTGCGTAGTTTCTGGCCTTATTGTTGCCCAGAAAGTTCTTCACTACCAGAACAAATGCCTTCCACGCTTCCAGTTCCACTTCGTTCATTGAGTTTCCGAACTCTGGATCTCTGATGAGCTGACGGATCTGAGGACCATCAAATATGCCAGCTTTCAACTTCTCCATGGTCAATCCTGGAAAAGCCTGGCACAAGTAAGTGAAGCAGTCACCATCCTTGTCCAGAGCCTTTGTGAACTGCTTGATTAAGCCGAGCTTGATGTGCAGCGGTGGGAAGAGTATTCTGTCTCTGTCCACCAGAGGGTTGTTGATGACATTCCTTTCTTTGCAAGGCACCAATTCCTCCCACACAGGCCAGTCCTTCTTCGTGTGATGCTGAGCACGGTCCCTACTATCCCACATGCACAGAAAACATGAGCACTTGGTGAAGCCAGACTGTTGTCCCAACAAAAAGTTCACCATCTTCAGGTCAACACAAATAAACCACTTATGCTGATCATAACCAATTTTCTCCAGCACATACTTCACCGCTTCATAGTTCTCCTTCAGTGTACTCGAGTGAGCCAGGGGTATAGAGGCAAACTGGTTGCCGTTGTGTAGCAGAACACATTTCAGTGATCGCTTGCTGCTGTCAATGAACAGTCTCCAATCTTTGGGTTCGTACCAAGCTTGAGCAGAAGCTGCGCAATATCTGCACAGTACACCAAGTCCTTCTCTTCCGAGAAAAAACGGAGGTACTCTTGATGCCTGTTGTGGAAGAAGCTGATGCGAGCACTGTCAGAGAGGAGGTTTTTTCCCTTCAATCTGGATGCCAACAGTTCGGCAGAGTCCTTTGACAAGCTGAGGTCACGAACTAGATCATTCAACTCCTTTTGGGAAAATGGATGTGGAGCATCATCTTCAAGAACCACTTCTTCTTCATGTCCTTCAACACTGGAGGCATCTTTGTCACTAATTTCAGGAAGTTCTCCGAAGATAGGCACTGGAATTTCATCACATGCTGATTGAAGATCAGGATACTTGAGGCTGCTCCGGTTCTTTCTGTTGATCCCAGTCACATCAACAGCGCAGAAGTAGCAGTCAGTGACCTGGTTTGTCGGCTCCCTCCAAACCATGGGAATTCCAAAGTTCAGACTCCTCTTGCCATTGGTCCACCCACGTAGAGTCTCGTTGCATGCCTTGCACACCATGTGTGGCACACAAGCTTTATCCTGGTCACCAAGTTTAATACCAAAATAAGCATGGTAAGCAACTTTATGCTTTGCCGCACCAATTTATGGAAGATTTCGAGGTTTTATGACTTCAAACTGATCCCTTTTTGACATAATCACCCAGAACTATCGGACCTGAATACTTCTTGTCATTAAAATAATCATTTCCAATCAAAACAATTATTCGACATTGCATTTTACCCCCACCAACTTCTTCTAAAATGCTCCACACAAGCGTACATGTGAACAAAAACGTAAAAAAGACATGTGGCCATAGCTCAAAAATTTGACCTGATTGAGCAAAACCAATGTGATTTTTGGATTCAGCGCATCAGATTCCTCCTAAATCAACTGAAAAAATGCAGACAACAAATTTGTTGTTGACCAGTGCTACTTTTAGGATGTTCCTGGACTCAAGCTTCCATCATCCTTGATCATTGGCTATGCTGCCTGGAGACGATGGGCTTTGGAGTCCAACAATATCTGGCGGGTCACAGGATCTCCAACCTGTTCTAAATATTTAAATGGGACTTTTGTATGTATCAAAGACATGTATCCCTTTGCTTAATATGTTATCTGTGCTGATGTTCCTGTTGTTGTTATGAGATATTTTAAAAAAGCAAGGAAATGTTCATGAAACTCTCTGCATTTTGCAATTTAATGCTTGATATGTCTAAGAGATGACCTTTAAATTGTTCCTCCACTTCTGTTAGCACCCCCCCCCCCCAGTTACTGAACTCTGAAAATGTTACCCATGACTTCAGTTTTCTGGGAACAAACTCTCTCTGTCTCTCTCTCTCTCTCTTAAATAATTTTTTATTAAGCAATTTCAACATAATCAATTATCAATCATATTATTGCATACATTGTTTTTCCCCTTCCCCCCTACTCAGCCCACCCTCCCCCCAAAAGACTTCCCTCACCCCCTTTCTCTGATTTCTCAACACATGTTATTCTCTGCATATCTTTGTACATTATAAAATTGTACATATCTTTGTTTTATCTATCATATATTCAATTAATACATTTGTAAATGTTTATTCAAAACCTGCCAAAGAGTCCAATTCTTTTTGTTTTCTTTTTAAGTAATTTGTAAAAAGGCCCTATTCTTCCTTGAAGTCAAAATTGTCCTTGTCTCGCAATTTGTATGTCAATTTAGCTGGTTCTGCATAGTTCATCAATTTCTCTTGCCACTGTTCTTTCATCGGGATTTCTTCATTCTTCCATCCTTGTGCTATCAAGACTCTTGCCACTGTTGTAGCATACATAAATAAGTTCTTTATTTTCTTTGGCAGGTCTTGTCCTACACTCCCTTTTGGTTTTTTTAAAAATAAATGTCATTTTAAACATTTTTTTCAGTTCATTGTATATCATTCCCCAATTTTTTTTCATTTCTCTACATTCCCACCACATATGATAAAAGGTCCCATCTTTTTCTTTACATTTCCAACATGTGTTTGACCTGGTTTTGTACATTTTGGCTATCTGTACTGGTGTAATATAGCATCTATACATCATTTTCATATAATTTTCTTTCAAAAGAGAACAATCTGTAAATTTCAAGGTTACTTTTCTCTCTCTCAATCTTTGGAAGAGTTAAGTGTTATGGGAAATGGTTGCCATTTCAAAAAAAGAAGTACATTTGAGGAGGTGGCATACATCTGACATTATGCTCATTTCCCTCTTATTCTCTCTACACATGAAATCACTCCCATTCACACTCCTGAAATAAATTAAACTTGATAATCTTCTAGCTTGCCATTAAAGAGATCAAAAACGCTTCGGGCTAGAGATGGCCTTTACTGCTGATGAAATGACCCTCACAGGTTTTAATTACAATGTGATCTGGATGTGGAGTGTTAGATCACAATAGTTTCTCTCTCAATACAATTTTTACAGTGCTTCTCGAAGTTTATGTAGGGAGACTCCCTCCCCCTGCCTGCCCCACCATCCTTCAGGTTACTGCAGCCGAAAAACTAGCTGCCGCTGAAATTTCATTGCTGTCAGCAAGAAGTTTTGATAGATTTCCTACTCATGTAAACTGAAAACTTTCAAAGGATTGACTCACTCAGCATATTTCTAGGATATTTAACACCTAGCGCTGCCATTTCCAATATTATCTGTATGCTTTAGTATTGTTTCAGCACTCTTAATTGTGACATTGACCTTAAAAGCAAAGTTTGTGGGATCCAGGAAAAAACAACAACCCCTCACCTGATTTTCTGCCTCCCTGCATTATCTGTAAAGCCGTCTCTGTCACTCTTTAGGGCCAGGTTTGTGTAGGTTGGTGGCCCCTGTTCCCAAAAGGAACTATTTCTCATTTGCACAATGGGAGCTTTGGATCCGTGCCAATATTTCCCCTTGTATCCTTTTACATGCAAATGTGTGAAATATTTCTAGAATTATCTTCAAGAGTGTGATAGAGATTTGGCATATGCAGAATTCAACAACCCGAGCCTCTGTACTGCAATTACTTCCTACTGTATTCTGTGGTATCAGCTGTAGTGGAAAAGCGGGTCAAGGAGGTATAGGATTGGCCTTGCGCAATCAACCCTTCCTTTAAGGCCATAAGTCCTCGCAGGAGCACTCCTGTCCTTGAGGGAGGCCCAGCTGGGGCTCAATTGCCCAGATTATGGGACCAGGAGGAACCCTAATCATCACAGGTAGCGGCAATGGAGGCATCCAGCCCAGCCTAGTTTAGCAGGTCTAAATGATGGAGAGAGCCTGGATGCAGGGTGATGTAGCTGACATTGCTTCATCATGGACCAGATGCTGCTGTTCCTCCCTATGGCTGGAACAAGGGACATGATACTGTGTGTGGGTTGTCTGGGTGAAGGTCTTGTGGGATTGTTTCTTTGTGTAGGAGGGTGTTTCATCAATTGTTTAGGGAGGTTTTACATTAGAAGTTTATTTTGTTCCTTCAAAGTCTTTCCCCTCAATATGTGTTTTATTGTCTATCAAAGATCCCTTAAGGAACCTGTAATTGACTCGACTTTTCAAAACAGCAGCATCCGAAATATGTTATCATGTGACATAATCATCAGGTGTGCCATGAGGATCTGAGGCATACTTTTAAAAGGCATTTCTTTTTCAATTTTCTGCATGCAGGTTTCTGTTTCACTAATTTATACCTTCACATTTCAATTAAGAAAAAAAGCACTTTAAAGGGCTTACAGACCTTTAAACATATGTACTGGCTCCAGATAAGTACAGTGGTACCTCGGGTTAAGTACTTACGGTAATTCGTTCCAGAGGTCCGTTCTTAAGCTGAAACTGTTCTTAACCTGAAGCACCACTTTAGCTAATGGGGCCTCCTGCTGCTGCCGCGCCACCGGAGCATGATTTCTGTTCTTATCCTGAAGCAAAGTTCTTAACCTGAAGCAGTATTTCTGGGTTAGCGGAGTCTGTAACCTGAAGCGTATGTAACCTGAAGCGTATGTAACCCAAGGTACCACTGTAGAAATATGAATACTTTGTCTGGCAATCCTTTGTATGTTCCCGTGTCACCAACATCCCTTGCCTTGCAAAATTCAAGCTGCCACTATCACACTGCACCCCCCTTCCAGGTTTATTATGTGTTTTAATATCACATCTAGAACCAGTTCCCATCACTCAAGGACAGGGCAAATCTGTCCAAGACTGGTAAATGAAGTATGACAAATTTTGTTCGTGTTGAATGCCTGCCATAGTGCCCAGTCACAGTTACACCAGTGCCACTAATATCCCTAGAGCTCCGATGAAGCACTAATTTGGTGACAGGTTTTCATCCTTCACTTTCATCTCACCTTCCCCTTTTCAAGGATGACTGGCTAGGGATACAGTTTCCTTCTTAGCTGGAAGGTATAATAACAACAACAACAACAACAACAACAACAACAACAACAACAACAACAACAACAACAAATCCCCTTTGTAAAGCTGTAACTTTGGCAGATGGCCTCAGCATCCCCTGAACCAGTGTGGTGTAGTGGTTAAGAGCGGTAGTCTCGTAATCTGGTGAACTGGGTTCGTGTCTCCACTCCTCCACATGCAGCTGCTGGGTGACCTTGGGTTAGTCACACTTCTCTGAAGTCTCTCAGCCCCACTCACCTCACAGAGTGTTTGTTGTGGGGGAGGAAGGGAAAGGAGAATGTTAGCCGCTTTGAGACTCCTTCGGGTAGTGATAAAGCGGGAAATCAAATCCAAACTCTTCTTCTTCTTCTGACCATAGCTGTCAACGTTTTCCTTTTTTAAAGGGAAATTCCCTTATTCCGAATAGGATTCCTCGCAAGAAAAGGGAAAAGTTGACAGCTATGCTTCTGACCCCGGCAGCACAGCACGTTTCTCTGAGTACCACTGACGATCAGTCAGAAGGAGCAACACTTAATACAACAACATTTCCTCTCCGTGGGAACTTGGGGCCCTTAATGAATTTGAATGAATTATGTATTGCTTGAGTGCTGCAATTAGACACTCTGTGACAAATGAAGAGCTCTTCTTCGAGGACGGTGTGATTTTGTTGGTACGGTTCAAAAAGAAAGATGGAAAAGGGTATGGCTATTATTAATCAGCTCTACAGCACTTTAATGCCCACATTCTAAGCATCCATAGCTTCCGTCAGTGAAACAAGATTTAGAACATAATCGTACCATCGCCACGCTGCCTATGTTGTGTGTGTTGGGGGTAATCACCTCTTCACTAGTAGAGAGCAGCACCAATGGTGAGTCTGGTGGAGGGCTAAGGTTTCCCTGCTTAGAATCTCCCAAAAATGATATTGGCTCCTATTAAAAAAATGGTTGCAGCCTTGAAATGCAAAGAGGGTATTTTTACATATGGGAGGAGAGTCAGTTGCAGAAAAACAGACATGGACCTTGAAATGTACACCAAATCATGAAAATAAAACTCAACTGGAATTGAACAGATGGTATTCGTTTTGAGTCTGGTGAAAAGCTGATTGTATGGGTGTTTTTCAACACCGCTCTTAAAGCATTTGCTTAAGTTTTAATCACATTGCCTAAGCAAAGTGCTCTTCGCGATCTGTTGGTTTTCATATTTGAGTAGTTTCTAAAGGAGATTGAACAGGATCTGGAAATAATGTGAGTAAGTAGCTGCGAGGGGGGTGAACTGCACATCCTTTTTACAGCAGGAGCTGTAGACATTTTGGAAAACTGTAAAACAATTATAGCTTGTTTAATATGTTGCTTTTTGGGGTGTAGGTGCTGCATTGTGCACGATGAGGGGTTTCTTAGGGCATGAACTGAGATTTCTTCTGACACCTTAAATTTAAAGCACATAGCTTCCCACAAAGAATTCTGGGAATTGTAGTTTACCCAGCACAGAGCTACTATTCCCAGCACCCTTCCCAAGCAACAGTTGCGCGTCGAGGTCCCCAAGACACCGCCCCCCAAAGAAAAACACAATTGACACTTAATTTTTGTTTAAGGTTTTTGGCATAATTTTGGCCACAACTTTATTCAAATACAGCAGTGTGAGTGGTTGCTTAGGCATTGGTAGCACTAACTGCCCCTGCACGGGGACAGCTCTGACATTCGCACCCCCCGCAAAGTCAGCAAGGGTAAGTCACCTGGGGAGACAGACGGGACTGGGAACCATGCCTCACCTCTCCCCAGAATGCTCCCAGGGGCTTGCGTGGCCCTAGCCCCTTGCCAGGGGGTTTCGGACAAAAGCATGGGGAGCCCCTGGGTTCCTTTAATGGAAAACCCTTGAAGCCGCAGCAGCAGCAGCATTTTGGAGGGGCAGGCACAGCCGAACCCATACCCCTCCACCAACCAATTCCAAGACCAATGCCTAACCGCAAACCTTACAAGTTGTGACGATTTGCTACTCAGTAGGCAAAAAACTAAGTGGCACACACTAATCAGCCAAATGGACAAAATTCCTACCAGGCCCCTGCCCCAAAAGCAGACGACCCCATGACAGGCATGGCAAGGTCAAGCAAACAGCCTAAAATTAGGGAAGGGAGGGCGGGTGATCCGAAGTAAGCAGCGAAAAGAGGAAGTTCCTCGCTGCGAGCATTGTATTTAACAAATAGGGCTGTCAATCAACAAATGGCAACATCTAGATTTCCCCAGTAACAGCCCTGGGGTTGCTTAAAGGATGGCCAAGCCATTTGCCTAGTAACAGTGAGGTGTCTTGTCAGCCCTGCCCGCAACCCGTGCTCTCCATGAGGGAGAACACACTTTACAGGATTATTTGAGTGAAGTAACATGCTTTAAAGGCATGATGTGGATGTGAACAGAGCATGCTGGTCATTGCCCAAACAGGAGACTAATGCTTTTTCTATTTCCTCATCCAACCCTCACTCTCCATTCCAGGGCTCTGGTTGGAAATTTGCAAAAGTTCGCATCCAGAGGGAGGGAGATATGAGATTTCTTTCTGGCATTTCCCCATTGTGACATATCCACTCTTGCACTAGAAGGGAACTGTGTGTGCATTAAAAAAGCGATTCCTCAGTCGCCTCCCGCCATAACTCTAATTCATATTTAGACTTTGCAGGTTTTAATGTTATGGGTAAGAATAGATCAGGGCTGATATCACTAAACACATTGCACTCTAATGAGATGTAATTTCCAATGCTAATAATCAAAATTCACAGACGGCAAAGTAAGAAGTGATAAATTACATGTTTCCCCGAACTTAAAAAAAAAGTGCATTGTGAGAAGCCAATATAAAGTGGTGATTTATAGATAGTTGACTTGTTATATTTTGACATGTGGTGTTGATAATATGTACTTTAGCAGTCTATAATAACTTTAAAAATCTAGTGTTAAGATGTTGTATTTGCATTTCTCTTCCCATTAAACAATTGTTTTCAGACACTCCAGCAATTTCCTGCAACTTAAATAAATAAAAATAATGCAAGATAACTGTTGTTAGCCGCCCTGAGCCCGGCTTCGGCTGGGGAGGGCGGGATATAAATAAAATTTATTATTATTATTATTATTATACCTACTTTAAATTTCTGCAGGTGTATATATTTAATACGCAAAATGTGATGCAAATTAAAAAGTCCATCAAAACTTGGAAAAGAGAAAAGTGTTCTGTTTTCAAGGCTGGAATATTCCAGAATGAGGCACAATTATGAGATCAATCTTCTATCGCCACAAAGCTCTAACTCTTAATTTTTTTAAAAAACCTGCTGGTTTGCTGAGTATTTGTCCTCTAATTTTAATTAAGTATTGAAAATGGGGCACAGAGCCTCAACACACTGTCTAGCCACTGATTCTTAAATAAAAAGTTTTAACGGAAGTTTATCAATATCAAAAGCAGCTTTGCTTGCAACTCATGGCTTTATTGTCCAAATTTGCAACTAAAAGACATGACTTTGAGGTGTATGAGATGGGACTATCACAAAGCTGTTGGAACCAGGAATGGGAACACATTTTGCTGCTGATTAAAGAGCTCCACAGCCTTCAGGTCCATTTACAACCACAAATTCAAAGTGTTAAATCCCTACAAGGCTTCAAATCTAGACACTGAGGGGAAACTCTGTTCTTTCACATCAACCAGAAAACAACATACAAAAATAGAATATATTAATGAAAATGCATACATATATGTGCATATTAGGAAACAGTCATATGAATGTGGTTTTTAAATTAGGATTTTTTTTAAAAAAAACCCATAATCACAGAGTAATGATGTGGAACCGAACTGAATAGGAGAAAAATGAGAACCTCGAAAAATTTGAAATTGGCAAATTTACCTACCCCCAGCTTCAATTAACTGGAGAAAAGGTTGAGTGAGATAATGATGATGATGATGATGATGATGATGATGATGATGATGATAACAACAACAATAATTTATTACTTATACCCTGCCCATCTGGCTGGGCCTCCCCAGCCACTCTGGGCGGCTTCCAACGGGGTATTAAAAACACGCTAAAACATCAAACATTAAAAACTTTCCTAAACAGCGCTGCCTTCAGATGTCTTCTAAAAGTCAGATAGTTGTTTATTTCCTTGACATCTGATGGGAGGGCGTTCCACAGGGCGGGTGCCACCACTGAGAAGGCCCTCTGCCTGATTCCCTGTAACCTCACTTCTTGCCGTGAGGGAACTGCCAGAAGGCCCTCGGAGCTGGACCTCAGTGTCTGGGCTGAGCGATGGGGGTGGAGACCCTGCTTCAGGTATACTGGGCCAAGGCCGTTTAGGGCTTTAAAGGTCAGCACAAACACTTTGAATTGTGCCTGGAAATGTACTGACCTATGGAGGATGGAACAGAAACTGTAGCAGCAGCAATATTTTCTTCTATTATATACTTTTAAAGATAAAGGTGTGATCTCTAGTTTGCAATGTTCCAGCCCTATCACTGATTGTGTTTTTGCCTTTTAAAATGATTGTGTATTTGCTATTCATCTATTGACTAGTTTTTACTATCAGATTGAAATTGAATGGGGATGGGAGTTGCTGCCTGACTCTGCAAACCTCTTGCTCTTTTCCGACCTCACAGAGATGTTTGCCAGTGGGTCCTCTGACACATGTCTACTCAAAAGTAAATCGCAGACCCTCCAAGTGCCCCTATTTTCCAGAGACAGTCCTGGATTTACAAAAGCCGTTCTGGTTTCTGATTTGATCTCGGAATGTCCACCTATTCCTTAAGACATCACCATTTTCATTGGAGAAATGTTGGAGGGTATGAAGTTATGTGACCCCCAAACGAAGGAAATAAGTAACTATCTTCTTCTTCACTGGTAGCCGAGTAAGATTGTCTTCCATAAACACGGTTTTAACAATGAGTCCATAAGTGACTGTGGAGGCCAATTCTGGATCCACACGCCCTTCCACGGTCAGGGCATAAGTTTCCAGGTGGGAATTGATCACGGTGTGCATTTGCCAAGCGTGCCTTCCACTTAACACATTTCTCCCTTGCGTCCTGAGTTCGAGTGTCTTCAAAGCCCATGACACCTTTGGTAAAGGCTGTTCTCCTGGAGCACTCGCAGGCCAGTGTTTCCCAGCTGTCAGTGTTCATACTACATTTTTAAAGATTTGCCTCTTTCAACCTCTTTTGTTGAAGAACCAGGACTGGTTTCATGAGAATGACAGTGAGATTGAACAAATGATTGACAAGAAAAAGAAGGCCTTTCAGATAAGTAGCTATGCAACCTTTAGAAGATATCTGGGCAGCCCTGTATAGCGAAGTTTTTTTTAAAAAAAAGTTTAATGTTTTATTTTGTTTTTATATATGTTGGAATGCACCCAGAGTGGCTGAGGCAACCCAGTCAGATGGGTCGGGTATTATTATTATTATTATTATTATTATTATTATTATTATTATTAAACAGGATGTCTCTATTTTCATGGGGGAAACGTTGGAGGGTATGGTAACCCAATGATTTCAGTGGGACTTGCAGCCTCAAAGGAGCACACAGATGCCTATTCACAAATCAACTGCTGCTTCTTCAGCTAAATCCTTCCCCTCAGTTTTCCAGCATTAACAGGAGATGGCTGAAATCTTACAAAGTGTCACTGAGCTGAAACGCACAAAACCATAAAGCATGCTTTGCTGTGAGTGGGGACAAAAAGCAAAGCTCTTGAGAGCGAAACATGAAAGGGTGCAATGGAGAAAAGAGAGGGTGCGAATGTAACCTAACAGAGAAACTGCTAGCTGCTGCCACAGAGCCGTCATTGTTGCCAAGGAAAGTCTGGAAACATATGGGCAGTGTCTCCAATGGCAAAAATATTGTTATATGCACTCTCCACTTCCCAGAGTAGTGAGAAGTTTCAGGGGAACATCGCAGGGTCTGGTTTAGAGGATGACGGAACACTGAAATAATGTTACTGAATCTCTGTAATATTAAAGTGCAGATTTTGAAGGCTAAAGCCTTGCCGACACAGTTTGAAGCCCAGATTCCTTAAGGCAGCTGTGGGGAACATGTGACCCTCCAGATGTTGTTCAACGGATGTCGGCTCTAGCCAGCATTGGCCAATGGTTAGGTATGATGGGAATTGAAGACCAACATCTGAAGGACCACAGGCTGTCTATCCTTCTCTCAGGGACCATGTTTCTCCATGGTCCCACCTGAGTCCGAAGATCATCTACAGAAGCTTTGCACTGACCGACCTCTCAAGGTTGAATTGAATCCACATTCTGAGCTCTGTAACACAAACTCCTAGATGTTACATGGGCTGCTGTTATTATTATTATTAATTTAATTCATGGCCCACCCTCCAACCTGAAGTTTCCCCGAATAGAACCCAACAATTTGTAAAATGCAAAGTCAGAATTCTGCTGCGACTTTGATATCACACCATCCATTTCTGTAGCCCTGGAGGAAAAACATGTGTCTTGATTTTATGCCCCCAAAACAGCTACCCTTATAAGAAAAAAACTTATTTGAAACAGAAAAGCCAGTTTGCCTAGCTGCTCTTTGATTGTCATCAAAGTGCAATCTGTATGTTTGTCCAATAGGACTGTTATGCCTTTTGAGTTGGACACACTTGGGCTGTGATCCTAAACACTCTTACTGTATGGAATAAGCCCACTGAACACAGTGGAGCTTCGTTCTAAGACCAAGTAAACATACATGGGGCAACTGCTCAAGGGCGGGGAGCTGTAAACAGTGGCGTAGCGTGGGTTGTCAGCACCCGGGGCAAGGCAAGTAATTTGCGCCCCCTAACCCCTAACCTGCCGCGTCAGGTGATCTGAGGTGAGTTGCCACTGGCGCTGCCGCCTAAACGACGCCACTTGCCCGGAGGAGGAGGAGGGCAGAGAGGCGAGGAAAATGCAACATGGCCCAGAAGCTGCAGCGGCGGCGGCGGCGGGGCTGTGAGGAGGGGCTGCCTGGCGCGCCCTCTGCGGCCCTGACGCGCGGGGACCGCGGCAAATGCTGAGACCCGCTGCCAGCTCGTTGGTTCCGCGAGACATGGGGCTCTGCTACGGCCTGCGCCCGAGGCTCTTCGGCGACTCCGGAGGCGGCGAGCGCGCCCCCCCAGATGTTGCGCCCGGTGCGGCCGGCCCCCCTTGCACCCCCCATGCTACGCCACTGGCTGTAAAGGATATATGTTATTGCATTCTATAGTTAATATATGAAGCAATAGTGTGCACAGATTTATTGGTGTGTGGGATTCTTTTCTGGACTGCTTGAATTAGTCATGTTGGGTTTATTTATGTAGTCTTTTCCTGCTATTACTGCACTCAAAGCAGGTTCGCAAAATATATGGTTACAATAATACCACAATTAAGTCGTCTCTCCCTTATTTCAATTATTTATTGCTGCAGTTACAGTTAAAAGAAAACCTTAATAAACCACTGACACCAGAGTTAACATAACTGTAGGCGAGTCGCTGAGGGAGTGCAAGGGCAGGAGAGTTCACCTACGCTGCTTTCCTATGCATTGCTGAGCGTCGTGCAGGGTTAGGGTAAGTTCAGGAAAGACAATTTGGCAAGCAGAGCCTGAGTGCTGACAAGGTAACAACACGCTAATTACTGCAAATGCCACGAGATGCCGTGTGCCCAGAATGCAAAAGGAAGAAAAAATGTGACTCCTTTTTTTGCATGCTGAGATCTCCACGTGGCTGTGCAAAGGGCATGTCTTCAAATGCCCCCTTTCTGGGATGGCCAGCCCTGAGATGATTTTGCTTAAGCGACTTCTGTCTTGTCTTCTAATTGGGAAGCCTTTTCCTTGGCTCTGGGCTATTAGCGCAAAAGCAATGGTTGTGCCCTCAGTTCCCTGTCTCCCTTTATCTGAAGAGAAGGGGGTAGGGACACGCCCAGTTCAGCAAGGAGAAAAATTCAAACACTTCCGAGCTCATCCTGAGCTTACAAATTGGTCCAGCTACAAAATCTGGACAAATGAATGTGTGTTATGCAATCTGGGTCACAATCCATATAGCCTTTTACTTCCGTCTACCTCTCTATTTCCTTCCTTTGTGTCTCCTTTCTTGGTCACACAACTGACTCACCTATGATGAGCAGCACATTTTGAGCTTGAATTGAAAGCAAGTGGGTGTGCCTTGGGTACGCAGGTCGAGTGAATTGACCCTGAGTACAGTGACTATCATGTGGCTGAAAGCAACTTCTGAAGTGGTAGTGAAGTTTTGGATGCCAGCTTCCAGACACCAGGATTCGCTGCAAATTATGCCCTCTGTGGCTCCAATCCTAAATGCTTGCTCACCTGGGGGCAAGTCCCATTGAACTCAGCAGGGTGTACTTCTCAGTAAAGGTGGTGTGGTGGTCTAAACACTGAGCCTCTTGGGCTTGCTGATCAGAAGGTCGGCGGTTCGAATCCCCATGACGGGGTGAGCTCCTGTTGCTCGGTCCCTGCTCCTGCCAACCCAGCAGTTCGAAAGCACCTCAAAGTGCAAGTAGATTAATAGGTACTGCTCTGGCGGGAAGGTAAACGGCATTTCCGTGGTTCGCCAAAAGCAGCTTAGTCATGCTGGTGACATGACCCGGAAGCTGTATGCCAGCTCCCACGGCCAGTAAAGCGAGATGAGCGCCGCAACCCCAGAGTCGGCCACGACTGGACCTAATGGTCAAGGGTCCCTTTACCTTTACACCTCTTTAGTAGTCATGGCTTCCCTCATACAATCTGGGAACTATAGCTTAAGGTACTCCTGATGACGCTAAGCAATCCTGAGCAAACTACAGTTCCCAGGATTCTTGGGGAGGGGGGAAACAGTGTCAGATTAAAGTGATATAAGGGTGCTTTAAATGTGTGGCACAGATGTGATAGCAGTGGTTCACAAAATAACTCCTGCTGAGACATATCCGAGAAACTGAAAGAAACTAAATATAATACAAAACTACAATGCAATATGAAACAATATGAAAGCAAAAGCATATCAGCACCTTTTGAAAAAACAAAAAGGGTCCCTTCCCTTCCGACCTCCTTCTCTCCAAGGGATATCCTGGCTCAATAACAACACTCGCCCAACAAACACATGCACGTCACACCCAAATCCTGTCTTACATCTAAACAATTTGTACAGTATCTGCGGCTCACCCAATATCACTCATCCAATTCTACTCCCACACCCACTGATAAGCACAAACACACCACCCAACCAGTATCTCCCTCTTAATCCCCAAACTACTATCATCAATCACTCCTCCCACTCTGCTAAAAATGTACTTCAGCAACACCAGGAAGCAACAAAACCACTCGCCAACAGAGACACATAAAATATCGGAACAAATTTCCACCCATCTATCACTCGGATGTACTGCTGCTGGAAGTGATCTGGTGTCATCCACGTTGTTATCTTCTCCCTCCATCCCAAGATTCTTCCCCAAGGATGGGTGGATCTGCACACCCCCTCCCTGGTACTCCTTCCTCCCACAAAGGAGGGTCCTCTGACATTTTGACACACACAAGATGAAGGGGAAGACCCCTCATCGCAACCCTGCCTCGCCATGAGGCTGTGCCTCTTCCATTGCTGGTTTTGTTGTTATCTGGCAATCGGCAATGGCAGATTCTACTCCCTTCCTCCTCCACAGTTCTGTACAATTTTGTCTGGTGGCATCATATAGAGGTTTATGAAAAAGTAGAGAGGGAGATCAGGAATATTATTATTTTACCATGTCCACCTGTTGAAAGAAGTAGTCATCATAATGTGGCCTCTCCATGGGAACAATTTATGGCTGGAAAATGTGACACTAGAAAACATGGAGATTGCTTATGTTTGAGAGGCTGAGATTAGAGAGAACGGAGGTCCCTAGAGCATTTGCATGACCTCCCAAAATAGTTGGTGGCAGCAGGCTGCTCTCTCAGTTGCAGTTGAGAAATGTTGTCCTAATGGAAAAACCATTCCTGCTTTTTGTATCTCTACCGTAAAACAGTATTAGTGCTTAAAGAGCCTTCCTCTCTCTTTTCAAGGGTGCTGTCATAAACTCTGCTGCAAGTCTGAAACCCAAAAGAACCCAAAGTCTTCTGGCTTCAATGAACTTTTTTGTGATGTCAGAAAGCTGCCTTTCCCACAAATATTCAGCAGTGACCACTCGCATATTAAAATCAAAGGGTCTGTGCTTTGCTTTGCTCTTTCTGTTTGTGTGTTTCAAAAGTGCATGGGAGCTTGGGAAGGCTATTTTCACGTCAGGGTATTCATGTGTACTCCCTGCCAACCTAGCAGCTAGAAAGCACGAAGTGCACGTAGATAAATAGGTACCGCTCAGGCGGGAAGGTAAACGGTGTTTCTGTGCACTGCTCTGGTTCGCCAGAAGCAGCTTGGTCATGCTGGTCACATGACCCAGAAGGCCAGTAAAGCGAGATGAGCGCCGCAACCCCAGAGTCATTTGCGACTGGACCTAATGGTCAGGGGTTCCTTTACCTTTATTCATGTGTACATGGGTTGCTTTTTCCCTGTGCGCAGTGGTGTTTGGTGCCTATGGACGCTGGTGGGGTGGAAGGCAAGGAGGCCAACAGTAGGTGGTGCCAGAGCCAATGCCAGACAGAGCCAATTAAATTTGAGCTTTGCCCCCATCCTTCCAGCTGAGGGCAACACTGAGACTGGGGAGGAGGAAGCTGCCACTCAGGGCCACCCCTTGGACTAGATGTAAGGAAGAAGATAGGCAGGTAGGCGCAGGCTGAGGACAGAATGAGGTTGGGAGTGTAGTGCCCCATTTACCCTGATAGACCTGTCTCCACTGCAGGTGTGCTTCGGCACCTTTGTCCACACATAAGTGCTATCAGTTTTCTGCCTCTGAAATCTCTCTCGATGTTTCCTGTCCCCACTAGTGGGCAGTACTTAATGTATTCACACTGTGTGTTGCTGTGTGTTGTGGGTCCAGGATTATTTTTTATAAGTTGCACCATTCTTTTTTAATTATTTTTGAAATGCAAGTTTCCCAATATTCCATACTTGCACAAAAGTGTGCTCTGAATCCGTAAATCTGGATTGTGGGCATCACACAGCACGCATTTACCCTGCGCCTGTTTGATTTTTATTTGTTTAGAAGTATAACCTTTCCAGTGTAGCAAGGTTTGCACAAAAGAGCAGGTAACAATAAATCTAAAATCTGTGTTTGCCACTCTAAGTCAGACATGGTTTTGGAGTTGCTTGTGTGAAAGGCTGCTACTTCCTTTTCTCCTCCCTTTTGATCCTCATCTCCTGTGGCTCTCTTGAGAAGAACAAAAGGCCATCCAGGAGTTGCTACAGGTGGTGGAGGCAGCAGGCCTCAGCTCCTCCTTCTGCTCTTCACATGCTCTGCTTGCTTAAGTCCTTCCTCCTCCTGAGCCCACCCCAGTTCTTCCTCTGCACTCCCTCCTACCACCTCCCATCTAGAGACGGAGGTTAATTGGGAGAGGAGGGCAGGCAATCCTGAAGTCTTTTGACTATGCTTGCATTCTTTGGTTGGGGAACCGCATCACAAAAATTAGAGAAGTGTGAATTTGAAAAGTGAGATGTGTTTTGGATCTTACATTGGTTTAAGAAGTGCAGATTTCATAGGTTTTGTATTAAAATGTGAGCTGAACTAATTTCTTGCCTACCCATTCCTCTAAGCAGGCATGTGAGGATTCTGGGATTAACAGGGAGCTAAGAGTTAACCTGATAATATGGCAGGATTTTTTTCCTTTAATCTACATTATAAAATAACCAAGTTTAATTAATGAGCTTTTAATTAATTAATTAATGAGACAAATCTTTAAATCACAGTTTGTGAAGGTACTGTAGCTGTGAAAGTCTTTTTTTTAATTTAAAAAAAGTTCTTATGGAGTGTGAGCTTGCACAAAGGGTAAAATATTTGTCTTTGAAAGCAAATCAACAGGTAATTAACACTCAAAGACTTGGGAAGATTTTCTGTTCCTCGTTACTAAATAATCTCCAAAGACATGGATGAAAGCTAATTAAATTAATCAGCTTTCTCATCTACTCAAAAAATGTTGCCGTTCTCCCCCCCACCACCATGCAATGTTTTCTTAAGAGATATCAAAAATCAAGACACTCATTTATCATGTTGCCCTTCCAGGCTACATCTGTTGTTCATCACTGTGGCTTTCATTTGTCATCAGTTGTCACCACAAATATCCCTGGTACAGCTGCGTGTCAATTAATCAGTTCCTCGTTTCCCTGCGCCAACTCCCAACGCAGTGGACAGAGTAATCCCAAAGTTAATATGAATTCTAAAGTGCTCCAACCGTCCCTCTTAAAGGAAAAATAATGATGCTCAGATGCATCTTCTGCATTATGCACATGTCACCATGTTCTGTCTGCCTCCATATTGCAGATGATTAAGTGTTTTCATTTCAGGCTCTAGAGAGCATCCTAACGGTGTGCTTGGCAGATACAAGTAAATTGGGGAAGCGAGTGGGATATTCTGTCTGGAAGGTCTGTGAGCCTTCGGTGTAATCCCTCCAGTTCATTACTTGCAATTACCCGGGGACTAAACAAAACAACTAACCTGCTTTTTGCAGGGTCAATGAGGCTTTCATGTTGAGCATCACTGCAAATAATGCTTTGAAATAGCATGGAATCCACATGGCCAATAGGACTGACATTTTGTTTCTCAACACAACACAACACAACACAACACAACACAACGCAACACATACTCAAGGATTCACAATTTATTTAAGCTGTAACATTACATTAAATATCAACATTTTGAACAATTTATAGACGCAGCATGCAAATTAATGTCTTGCCTTTCATTGGAATAGTAGGTCATTTCTTCTAGGCTTTTGAAAACAAGCACACAAATGAATAGTTTGGGGACTGTACAGTGGGTACATTCTACAAAAGACTGCACAGCAGATGAAAATTAATTGGCTTCATTACACCTTATGAAAGTTTATCCTTCATGATGAGTTTTGATGATGAAATCTCAATCAGCTTGGCACATTATGGCTGTAGTTTATACGCAATGAACATTACACGTAATTGTTATGTGTTGCTACATTATGGGCAACATCATTATATGTTAAAATCCATTACATGTTTAGTCTATACTTGACGTCTCAGGGGTGACCTACTGAGGGAATTTAGCTGAATGTAATTAACATAATTTACATATCAGTTTCATGAATATGATGAATTTCAAATTACACTCAGTTGGCTCGGCACACTTGTTCTACGCTATTAGATCTGACTGGAGGTCTGCAGTCAAAGATTTGGCTAGTTATTTTAAATCAGCACGTATGACCTTCTCATCTCTGTAACTTTGGCACATTTCCCTTTGCTTCTCTATCAGTTCCTCTCTCCTGCCCCGGTTCTTTCCCCTCTCTCATGTTCCTCATCCTGGCCCATTATTTTTCTCTGATTCCTTTAAGTCTCCTCCCAAAACAGCCTGCGACCTTCTCCTTCCCCTGATCCAGGATTTTCTGACTCCTCCATCTTTCCTCCATCCCTCACTAAGATCTGAGCTGCTCTTGGTCAGGGGCAGCCAGAGATTCTCCTGGCCCTTCCCCATTCACAATCCTCTATCAGCCACATTGTAGTCATCACATGTGACCAACACACATATTTTTTAAGTATGTTCCAGTGTAATTAAGAGAATCAATGGGATAGAGTCTAGATCAGATGGGCTAGTGATTCTGGACTCTTTCATGCCTTATCCTTTAACGTATGATGCACCTTTCTTCCTTCCAGGGACCTGGCCTGGTTGGCCATTGTGAGAACAGGATATTGGGCAAGTTTGGGCATTGGCCTGATCCACTAGGACTCATCTTAAGTTCTTGAGACACCTCTGTTTTGCTAAACTCATTTCCCACAGTCCCTTCTGGATTTATGAATATTTCCTTATCCTTCAGCTCTGCTTCATGGATTAATTGGTTGGTTTTTTTAAGTAGGAAAGGACTTACCTTGGTATGTTGAATTGGGCTTTGTTCATATGTTGTCTCCTAGGTATGGTTGCCACAAAGAAGTCCAGTCACAGAGGTTAACTGTAGCCATACTAGGTAAATGTGTCACAATATTGCAGTTTCCCTGGGTGAGGCTATGGAAAATAGCTCATATAACTACCCCAGTACCAACTCAAACGTGAAAGTTATGGCACTTCCATTGTAGAACTCCCTTTCATTGGAGATGTGTTTGTCCTATCACCGATGTCTTTTCAATGTCAGCTGCAGATATATCTGTTCCATTTTGGTCCTTGGGAATTGATGAGAGTTGGCTGTTCTGTTACCTGTGGAATTGTGCATTGCTGCAATTTGTGGAAGGTTATTCTCTTTTGATGATTTTATGGTTGTAGTGCTGGTATTTTGACATATGCTCTTGTAACTCCTGTACATCCTCCTGGGGACCTGGTTGAACGGTTAAAATAAAACAACAACAAATTTGATTCTGATCGATCGATCAATAAATCGATCAATCAGCTTTTTGTTCGAGCCAGAGGCCATGACAAAGTCACAGCAATAATATGAATAAAATACAAACAATATATCCATATTTTAAGCCAACATCCATGCAGTAAGAAAAAGACAAATCAACATGCTTAAATCTGACTTAATTTCAAATTAAGTTTCCGAATGACCAAAATAACTTATGGTGATTTTATCTAACTCGTTTCCCTGTTGTTGTTGTTGTTGTTGTTGTTGTTGTTTGTAGCCAGAACATAAAGGGCCACTGAATTTGATTCAGATATTTAGTAGCAACCACTCAGCTGAAAAAGCACTGTGTATGCGTCCATCAATTCCCTGAATAGTGAGAAATTCTACCCAGGTTTATGTTTCCTTTGGAGGAGATTGAACTAGAGACTTATTCAGCTCCTCTTTTTGTAATATTTATTTTATTTACAAGTACAAAAATGGAGCAGTGAGTGGAGGCAAGCAATGGGCACTATCCTACAAGTCAGTGGATCTGCATCCTCACACCAGGTCCCCAGAGAGAGGTGCTCTTGCGCCACAAGGCACTTCCAGCCTTCAAATCACAGCTCTCTTTCTCTACCTCCCTCCCAAAACTTCTTATTTTTCCCTTTCATATACACCTGCTCCCCCTTTTAACTAGAGGAGATGGGATGCATCACCTTCCTCAAGCACTGCTGGCTTTCCCGTTCCAAAGGCTGAACCACCTCCCTCCCAAACAATCAGCTTCCATGAAGAGACATCGGCTGGCAATTTTGGGCTATTAAGAAAAATTAACATTCTTTTGTCAAATCCTAGGTTTTGAACAGGCATTGATTTCAAGTCTGCTTCAGGTGTTCACAATCAATGTCATCTCAACAGACAAGTGGGAGGCGGCATGGAGACAGGTGTGTTAGCTCTGCCTGCCCCCATCATTCTTGCTGCTCCCCATGAGTAGAAGGGTGAGCTTATGCAGCCAATAGATTCCTATGTTTTGAAGGCTCCTGGCACATTTTAGAACCCTAATTTTCCTGACACGCACCCTCCAATTCATGGAAATCAATGACTGGGGTTGGGGGCAGTGAGCTAGCAGAGATCACAAATGCCCTGGAGATGGTTGTACCGATAGACCTATCCTATCATACAGATAGGAAATGGTGTTTCCATGCGCTCTGACTTCCGTCACGGTGTTCTGTTGCACCAGAAGCAGTTTAGTCATGCTGGCCACATGACCCGGAAAGCTGTAAGAGGACAAACGGGAGCTCCCTTGGGCTGAAAACGAGATGAGCGCCACAACCCCATAGTCACCTTTGACTGGACTTAACCATCCAGGAGTCCTTTACCTTTAACCTTATTCTGTGGGGTGCCACAGGGGACTATCTAATCTCTGTTGTTATTTAATATCTACATGAAGCCGTTGGGAGTGGTTATTAGGAGTTTCGAGGCAAGGTGCCGTCAGTATGCTGATGACACTCACCTCGTTTCTCCATAACATCCGGATGGGCCATTGCTTGGACCCAGTGGTGAAATGGATGTGGAAAAACAAGCTGAACTTGAATCTATGCAAGACAGATTCACTGTGGGGGAATAGCTCTTGTGTCTGAAAAATTGGTCACTTGACCTCTGGATAGGGTTGTGCTTCCCCTGAAGAAGCACATTCACAGTTTGGGGGTTCTTCTGGATCCAGTTCTGTCACTGAAGGTTCAGGTAGCCTCAGTGGCTAGTAGAGCATTTTATCAACTGCAGCTAGTTTGACAGCTACGGATATTCCTGGAGCAGGAAAGCCTTGCCACAGCAGTTCCCGTGTTGGTTATTTCGAGACTGGATTACTGCAGTACACTCTACAGTGTTTGTGCCGTCTCTTGGGCTTGGTCCAGAAGCTGCAGTTCGTGCAAAATGTAGCAGCACAATTGCTGATGGGTGTGAGGCTTTGTCGGCATCTAACACCTGTGCTGAGATATCTGCACTGATTGCCGATTTGCTACCAGGCCAAGTTCAACATATTCCTATTAGCATAAAAAGCCCTTAACTTGGGAACAGTTTATCTATGAGATTATCTTACCCACGTGACTGCTTTGATCAGCAAAATTGATGCTACTACAAATGCCATCTAATGCCCATGCCACATTTATAAAAACTCAATCATTTAGTGGGGCAGCTCCTGCACTTTGGAACTCCTTGTCTTTAATAAATAATAATAATAAATTTTCACCTTCCTTTTGGCACCTTCTAAGAACATTCTTGTTCAGACAAGCCTATCCTATGGTTAGAAAGTTGAGGTAATGTTAATCTGTTTAACTTTATATGTTTTTAAAGTATGGTTGTGAATTTTTCTCGGTTTTAGTGTTTTATTTCTTTGCAAACCACTTTTTTTTGGGGGGGGTCTTAAAATAATAGAATCATAGAGCTGGAAAGTCATCTAGTTCAACCCTCAGTAATGCAGGAATACATAGCTGTCCCATATGGGGAATCAAACCTGCAACCTTGGCGTAATCAGTAACACACTCTAACCAATGTAATCAAGCAGTGTATAGGTAAAGGTAAAGGGACCCCTGACCATTAAGTCCAGTCGTGACTGACTCTGGGGTTGTGGCACTCATCTCGCTATATTGGCCGAGGGAGCCGGCGTACAGCTTCCGGGTCATGTGGCCAGCCACTTCTGGTGAACCAGAGCAGCGCATGGAAACGCCATTTACCTTCCCGCCAGAGTGGTACCTATTTATCTACTTGCACTTTGACATGCTTTCGAACTGCTAGGTTGGCAGGAGAAACAGTGTAGAAATCTTAAGAAATAAAGAAACTAAATAATAGACTGCTACCTTGTTGCAACACAGTGTAAAGGGCTGGTGACTCATTATCTTGGAAGTTTTCTAGCTCAAAGATGGATTCACACTGTTTGTGGATTCTCTGTGTGATGGTAAAAAGTAAATGTAAAGGACCCCTGGACGGTTAAGTCCAGTCAAAGGCGGCTATGGGGTTGCAGCCCTCATCTCGCTTTCAGGCTGAGGGAGACGGTGTTTGTCCACAGACAGCTTTCCAAGACATGTGGTCAGCATGACTAAACCGCTTCTGGCACAACGGGACACCATGACGGAAGCCAGAGTGCACAGAAATGCTGTTTACCTTCCTGCAGCAGCGGTACCTATTTATCTACTTGCACTGGTATGGTTTTGAGCTGCTAGGTTGGCAGGAGCTGGGACAGAGCAACGGGAGCTCACTCCGTCATGGGGATTTTAACCGCCGACCTTCTGATTGGCAAGTCCAAGAGGCTCAGTGGTTTAGACTACATTGCCACCAGGGGTCTGAAAGGCAATCTCCCAATGCTACTCTCTAGACTTGGTCATGAAGGTAAGATTGGAACAATTGTAACACAGTGCCCTCAGTTCCCATTTCCCAGAGACGGTCCAGGAGGATACAATAGTCAATAGTATCAAATGCCGATGAGATCAAAAAGCAGGTGCAAAGTCACATTGCCCCTGTCTCACTCTTCAAAGGTCATCCATCAAAGCAACCAAGACCAACTCTGTCCCATGGCCAGGCCAGAACCCAGATAGGAATGGATCTTAAAAAATGAAGTCTCCTTCTCTCTATATAAAATTATTAATAATACATACCGCCAACACCATATATACTGTATATCACAAAAATCTCATCAACCTTACAAATATTATATTGTTAAGGCTATTAAACCTAATTAAAACATAAATAATACCTAACCCTATCGTACAAAGCCCCAGAGACTCAACCACACATAAAACAGACACTTTAAATTCTATTAGGACATAAATATAACCATAACTTAAATACATGATATCAAATTAATTAAATCTTATTATACATCTCTGTAGTTCAAACTGCTGGGTTATATTCAATAGATTTCACATTTCTTATACTCCAATAAACTTTAAAATATTTCTTCTTTGAATCAAACGTTACTACAGCACAATTTAATTTTGATACACCTGTTCTACTACACAGCAAACCCACAACTATGAATCCACAACTGAGCTGGAAAACCTCCCTTGGTAGAGTGTTTCAACGATCCATTGCCGTTTTTATTCAAGATAAATTAGGAAAATATTCTTGAATCCTATGGATATGTTTGTGTGTGTGTGTTTTAAGGCTGAAAGAGGTTAGATTACACAGGCACGTGGGCATAACCAGGATTTTTGTTAGGGGACGGCAGGCTTGTGGACCAATTGTGCCTAGCCAAGTCTGCATGAAGAATCGAAGATCCAACACGTAAACATCGGCAGAAGAGACTCTCTTTGTAGTTCTGCTGTCCTTGGAGGTTCAATGGATGGCAGCTTGGGAAAGAGTGTTCTCTCTGGTAGCCCTATAATCCATAGAATTCCATCCTTATAGAGGTATGTTTAGTTAGCGCTTTGCCCTATAGCTTTCAGCCTATGCTGAACACACACACACACACACACACACACACACACACACACACTCAAGTGTTTTTATGACCTAGCTGGAGATTGTTAACTAATGAACTTTTGGAACTGGAGTTTTATTTGGTTTTTAAATTGTATCACTGCCCTGGGACCTTAAGGTGAAAGGCAGGCATGAAACATTATAACTAAGTAACTAAATGCCTAATCCTAAAAATAAAAAATAAAAAATTATGAGTGTGATATTATGATAGGTTGCAATGTATTTCTTCACTTTGAACTGCTTTGTAATTGGCTGGTCAGTGGCACAAGCAGCAAAATCTGTTGTACCCTCTCCTCCCTGTACAGAAGCAAGAGTCTATGTGTTTGGCTATGGTCACTTGGGGAATGTATCTGCATTGAAAACTGGATTAAATTCTAGGGGGGGGGGCGACTGCACTGTAACTTGACTGTCCAAGGGCCCACTGTTTTCTGACTTCTGAGTGGCTCCGGAAACTAGAGACAAAACCACCACAAGGGATGGGGTGACAAGTACATGTGTCCTAGACTCATTAGAGAGCCAATTTCTTATGTTTGGGATTTGGCTTGTGGCAAAAATGCCCCAGAGGTTGCCACCACTGCCTTTTTCTTTCTTGTGAACAGACTCTGCTGTTCAAGTCACACTCTGCTTTTCTTCCTGTTCAATTGATTTACCTACTCTGGGAGCACTCAGTTTTCTAATTGGCTATGTTCTTGGTAATTGCCTCCGGTTTATTGATTGTTTATAGCGGACTTTTATAGTTCCTCTTATTCACTATCTAAATGTGTAAATATTATTTGTTGGTTAAGTGCATATTTTAGCTGTTCCAGAAGTGTACATTTTCATCAGTACTTTTGTTTCATATGGGCAGTTTAGCCCTAATGGGCTTCTTTAGTTACAATGACATAAAAGGAGGTCGTGCTGATGTTGCTAAAGAAGCAAATTGATGTGGTCCCATTTGCAGACTCAACTGGCCCATGCCAGAGAGTGGATCAGCTGGCCTTGGGCCCATAGACTTTGCAGAAGACTAAATTAAACACCCCTATCAAATTTCCTACCTGCAATTTGTTCCTCCCCCACCTTAGAGTTGCTCCCTCAAAGCTTTGAAAGTTGCCTATTGCAAAGCAAGGAGGTGGGAAGCAATTAGAAGAATATAGTTTTAGGTGTAATAATATCCTTTTGCAGGGTTGGTTCCAAGCCCTCCCCTGGCAAAGTTCTATCTGCTGTCTGGCCCCCCAGATGCTTAATGGGCTTTCACAGGGCCTTACCATCAACAGGAGGCAGGAGAAGAAGAAGAAGAGGAGGAGTAGTAGTAGTTTGGATTTGATATCCCGCTTTATCATTACCCTAAGGAGTCTCAAAGTGGCTAATGATCTCCTTTTCCCTTCCTCCCCCACAACAAACAGTCTGTGAGGTGAGTGGGGCTGAGAGACTTCAGAGAAGTGTGACTAGCCCAAGGTCACCCAGCAGCTGCATGTGGAGGAGCAGGGACGTGAACCCAGTTCACCAGATTACAAGTCCACCGCTCTTAACCACTACACCACGCTGGCTCTACCACCAGGCAGCAGGAGTTGTGGCGAGCAGAAATGACACTATCATCAGCAATGGGCAGCTGGGAGATGTCAGGGACTGGGTGGATGAGGAAGAGTGATAGGAACCGCCCACCCAAGAGCCTCCCAGGGAGGGTACAGAAGAGGGAGGGTACAGAAGACTTAGATCCTGGTGGTAGGACACTGGGGTAGCAGTCTGGGGAAAGGAGAACCTGTGGATCTCTAGATGTTGTCAGTGTTAGAATTCCTGCTCCGTGATTGCAGTCATGGGATTGTTGTCTTTCACATCACGGTGTATGTTTTGACTCCACAAAGTGGGAAGTGATGGAGACAGGATGTTTGTGTTACTGTGTTCCGTGAAGTGGGACTATTGTCCTTTGTTCTTTCTCTTTGCTGTCTGATGCTAGAGAGAGAGGGAGCCATGTTGCAGTGCTTCGTGTGTTTATATGTAAATAAAGTAGATTAGCCAAAATGCTGAGTTGCTGAGGTCTGTTACACAAAGTGCAAACACTCTGCGGATCCCTAAGTGTGCTGGTGTCTGTTGGCATCGGTCGCTGTGATGTTTGGGCTGAAGAAAGCTTTTGACGCTCCTGAATGATCAACCAGGAGGGAGAGTGTCCCATTAAACTTTAATTAGTTTAATGGTTAGCAAATGTCCAGTGTGCTTCCGATGCCACAATGTCCCACCACAGCAGAGCTTCTCGCACAGCGGCTCAAGAAGGGCTGGAGAGTCAGCATCTTTTCAATAAAGGAATCTTGGAGCAAGCGGTTTGGAACTCAAATAAAAGGTTTATTTACACAAAACAAAAAACCCTGGTGAAGCATCACACATTTCAGCAAACATGTCCCAAACGAAAAGGGAAGGGGGAAAGGGCAAACACACGAGTGAGTTGACTATTTATACAAACTCACATTCCTGGAAGCCTAACTACCTCCAGCTGCTCAGTGATTAGAGCGTCTTGATTAGAGCTTCTTAACCCTTTAATACCAACAGAGAGAACATGCCAGTCAGGCATGTGTCTCTACCAGGGTCCCACTCGAGTTTAGGATGAGCTCCTGACAGTCAGACCCTGACTCCAACCATCCCCAGACATCACAGTCAGTGATCACGGGTGGTGAAGGTTGTAGCCCAACCATACCTAAAGGGCCAGAAGTTGCTCATCCCTGATTTAAATTCTCTCTAAAAGAGTTGTAGCATCCTTCATTCTATGGTTAAATAGTGGCATGAGACCATCTGTTGGCTATCTTTGTGGGTTTTTTTGTTTTTTTGGGGGGAGGGGTGTCTTAGGATTCCATTTCTAGCAGACTACTAGCCACCATGTATTCAAGGCTGCTGTTTCCATCTCTGCAATGCAAAGCTCTTATGGGTGGTCCGACATAGCATTTTAACAGGTTTCTCTGTGGTCCAGAAGAGACTGGCTAGGAAGGGCTGCAGCACTCTGAAGTCTTGTTTATTAAATAAATGTGTCTGCTTGATAAAATGGCTTCCCCTGGCTTTGACAAAAATGATCAATGAAGCTCATTTCTTACAGCAGCAAATTCTGATGAAATTCTCAGCCTAATCCACCTAATATCATTTACTCAACTGGAATTCATGTGCTTTTAAAACATCCTGTCAATTAAATGCATTTCATCAAAGGAGTGCATGTATTCCTGGTGACAAAGTGATTTGGTCAACAAAATACAGCTTGGAACTTGTACAAAAAAATTACTTACTGGGGTGGAGGGAGAGAGAAGCAGATGTCAGTGGACAGAAATTATAGCGGTATCAAATCCACCCCCCTGGAGGAGGTGCAGCAGTGAGAGAGAGAAGGTGGGTTTGTGTTTTCTAGAAGATTGTATAGTGTTTCGCATACATTATCTCAGTCATCCTTAGCGTGTGTCTGTAAAAATCTCAGTATTCTCATGAGCATACTCCATCCAGATTTTCAGGGTGTGTGTGTGAGAGAGAAGAGTTGTGTCTTTAAGAATAGGGCCTTTTAGTTTGTGACTGGGCCAAAATTAGCAAGTCCTTCCTCCTGCATCAAGTGACAGAGCTATCGGGGCAACTTTTCTGTGGCTGGACTGTGTTTACTGGAAAGACAACCCTGTGCTTTTATAGAAATATGTTCCCTCCCACATTACTAGTTGAGGCCCAACCAATGAGGAGTAGCAGCCACTACCATCCATAACTTGCTTATGTTTTAGGAAGGCCCGTAGTGCAGTTTTCACCATATGGGTCCCCATTTGGTGTGTGTTGAGGTATGCATGATACCGAAAAGACATGCTTGCTTGAAGGAGCCCACTAGCCTACAGTGTCTCTCAAACTTGGGTCTCCAGCTGTTGTTCCCAACATCCCTGGCTAGGAAGACCTGTGGTCAGGGATGATGGGAGCTGTAGTCCGACAACAGCTGGAGACTCAAGTCTGAGAAACACCCACCCATCCAAGCCACTTATGTCCATCGGTGACCCAGAAAGGCATTTCAGCCTGCTAAACCTTAGAACAGAAGTGGAGGATATATTTTTTAAGCTCAAGGTCCATATTCCTTTCTTTGTAACCTGTCAGGGGCCACATGCCAGAGGCAAAAGGGGTCAGAGTAAATGAACGTAAATTTTACCTTTGTACAATAGAGTAGTTTCTACACAACACCTACCCACACCTCTAGGCAAACAAGGATGACTGGGATAATGTGTGTGAAACACTCTGAACACTGGAGAGATGCTGTGTAAATGGTTTGAAGACATATGATGCCACTACCATGCTGAAGCTTAGCAGGTTTGCATCCGGCTGGTGTCTGGATGGGAGATGACTTGGGTACCCAATGTTTAGCCTTCCTAAGGAGGAAAAGGAGGGTATAAATATATAAATATCTCGACCTCCTCAGGAACTAACTCTGCTTTGTTCCTCCCCCCTAAAAAACCGTTCAAAGTTATCATTAATGTGCAACCAGCAATTCTTAAAAAAACAAAAAACAGAACTGTGTGTGAAAGTTGGCTTTGGGTTTGCTTGTGTTCTTCAGGAACAATTTTTTTGAAGCCAGTAAAGTTACAATGTCAGCATGCAGGAGGTCAGGACAGTCTTTGGACTGCTCTTGCCATTACTTAATGCAACGTTTGCTGTTTTCCTGCATCATTTACAATGATGTATAGTTTTAAGAAGAATGGCTGTCAGTCCATCTGTTACAGTGAACCCCATCCTTAGCTACCGCCTTAGGTTCTTAACTGCTATTGTAATTCCGAAACCTTTGAGCAGTGCTTACTGTTATGGGTTTAGAACAGAGGCTATAAATTGCTCTGTGTCACTGGAAAAGGAATGCGGAAGTTCTCCTCTGTTCCAACTTGGTGGTGCATTGTCTAAAGTACACTTGGCGAATGGGGTTTACACATTTAAGTAATGATTGTCCAGGAACGAAATTAAATCATTCTCACTTCTCCTTGCGCTGAGGCACATGAATTGGAACGGTAATAAAAGAAGAATCTCATCAACTAACCACTGGCCACCAAAGTCATTTGTCTGTTATTGATCCACAGCATAATTTAATGGCGTGGAAAGCAGCTACAAACAGAGTCTTTTGTTCCTCTCGCTAGGTTAGGAAAGCCTTTGAATGTACTTGTCGGGTGGGGGAGCGTGGAAAGGCAAGGTTAAAGCAGTCCTTTGTAATTTTTAAAAAACAGGTTCCCTCACAGTTCTTTTGAGAGTTGGCACACATGCTGTGACTTACTGTAACTTACATCCTAACTTCTACTGAAGGGAAGCTAGAAATATCATATTATGCACATAAATGTTAAGCAATCTGCCCCCCCTCTCTCTGCAGCTGTTCATCTCAACTGTTTCATTTTGTTATGAATCCTGGTTCAGGAACAAGGTATGCAAAAGATTTTAGCTTCAGTGAAAGAACAATCTAGAGCTAAACCTGTTAAGTATAATTTTGGTTTAATTGACACAGAAATGGAAAATGTATGTGTGTTAATGAAGGTTTAAAATGGAAAATGGCTAAATGTGTATTGCTAACATTGGGATTTTTCCACAGTAGTTTTTCTAAGGGACTTTAAGCTCCTAAATGGGTTGATGATTACCTGTTTTCTGTTACTCTAAACTGTTGTAACCTTAGATCAGGTGACAATGGCATTGAGTTGCAAATTCACCATCTTGAAAGGGTGGTGGCTGATAGTCTTTCAGGGAACAGAAGATGTAAATGAAGCTCTCAAGGGAACCAGCTCCAGGGAAATGGATGCTGTTAAAGAAAGAGAGAAAGACCTCTGCTTCTAGGTCTGTTTTGGATTGTTTCATATTTTCTAAGATGCTGAGCCTGTGACAAGACATTGTATGGATACGTTGGTTGTATCTTTGATACTTATGTCCTGTTCTTGAAGAGTTCTACAAGTAAAAGTTTGAATAATAGTTTTATGGGCCTGGACAATGATTTCAGAGAGCCTGGTTTGGACAACTTCTTATTTTATTTATTTTTAATTGCATTCATATCCTGCCTGCTTGCCTGCCTTCCATCAGGGAGCCCAAGGCAGGATTACATGTAGTTCCCGGGCTATTCCCCAGCCAGGCACTGTCCAGACCTGCTTAGCTTCAGCAAGGTGGTGGCTTCACCTGCATTCAGAGAATAGTGAGTGGCACTGCTGGGAGGCAGCTGATAGGGATGAGGGGGAAACTCCATTCAGTTCACAATTACAGCTGAATCTGGCAAATTTGCAATTTCTGAAATGAGATGACACCTGAAACACAGCCATCCTTCAAAATCTGCACTTAGCGTTACTGGACGCAAGTACAGATCTACTTTATTTTTCCTGTAAAATATAACCTTATGGGATGTCACAAAATGGTCCTTTAAGGGGATGCCAGTTGCAGCTGCTGCAATTGTGACCCAATGCAAGCACAACAGACTTTTTGTGCCCAGTTCTCTCATTTGCTACCTGAGCTCAGCATCCTCCGCTTTGCAAGAAAGGAAATCGTTTCTATAGGTAAAATTGTATGGGAGGAGGGCATGCCAGGGAGGAGATAATTAAATCCGCCAACTCTAAGGCAAGAAGTGATGAAGCTCAAGCAAGCTTCCTCGGGGAGACTGTTCCATAACAGTGGTATAGCTACTGAGAAGGCACTGAGAAGGCCTTTGTGACTTGCAAAAAAAAAAAGCTACCCCATCAGGACATGATAATGATAAAACCACGATCCTAACAGCCCTTGGGGGGGCGTATCTGACCAGTGCGACAACTACTCTAGAAATCCTGCATGCTTTTGACTCCTCATCTTGCAAGTCTTAAAAACCTGACTGCTCCTTCTGCTCCATTAGTTAGTTAGTGTCAGCTTTACGTTTAAGCTGAAGTAGCGGAGGTGTGCCACAACACCCCCCCCCCAAGGTTACTTCTGAAATTTATGGCTGGTGTCATCATTTACTGGCAGGGAATTAAAAAGGGGGGGAAAGAAGAAGAAATCAACCTTGGCCTGTTTTGCCACAGACAAATCTATCTATAGCTAAAAATGTGCAGAACCCATAAAAGGGATTTTGCCTGCATAACCTGCAGCTATAAATCCCAGCTGGCTGTAGTACCTTGGCACAATGGCTAAGTGATACGTGCAGCCCTCTGGGCTTAAAATGGAGGCCTTTGGGGGAAAGGCGGGGGTGGGGGGGACTTGCTGAGCTGGTGCATTAATAAATACAAACACAAGGATCTCGTTGGAAGGATTTAAGCAGCAGAGCATGGCAGGAACCCGTGGCGAGTGGCGCTTGAGCGACAGGCAGTGAGTTTTGATTGAAAACGGGCTATTAATGGATATAATTAAGACACAGTTTCGGTTTAAAGATGAACTGGCCGTAGAGCAGCAAATTGTGGAGCACTTATCCTGCTGAGCCATGTAATCAGGGAATGAAGTTGTAATTGTGGCTCTCCTTGTTTTGCTTCTGCCAGAGAAGAGGATATAGGATTCAATTTAACAAACAATTTGCCACATGGGTCACCCCTGCTGAGTGGCAAAGCGAACCTTTCTCGGATCTTTTTTCTTCTCCCCGGCATTTCTGCAGCTTTTAAAACCTGTTACATACAGAGTGACTCATGCAAGATGAAAGCCACGGCAAGGTTACCTGTAGTTCTCAGAAAAAGAACCAAGCGGGGTCTCCTCATCAACACTTGCCTCCCCTCCCTATTATTTTCAATTTCTAGATCAGCTCCTTGACTGCCCTGCAGCAAACTGGACTCTGGAAAGAACTGACTACTTGCAAACAGTCTCTCCTTTAGAGACTAAAGTTTCGCATTTTGTGCCTTCTTTGCTATTCCTCAGACACACAGTCTAACAGTGCAACCCAATACAAGGTACTGAGAAGTAAAAAAGGTAAAGGACCCCTGGACAGTTAAGTCCAGTCAAATGCAACTGTGGGGTTGTGGCGCTCATCTCGCTTTCAAGCCAAGGAAGCCAGTGTTTGTCCACAGATAGCTTTTCGGGTCCTGTGGCCAGCACAACGGGACACCGTGGCGGAAAACAGAGTGGATGGAAATGGCGTTTACCTTCCCACCACAGTGATACCTATTTATCTACTTGCACTGGTGTGCTTTCAAACTGCTAGGTTGGCAGGAGCAGGGACAGAACAATGGGAGCTCACTCCATCGCGGGGATTCGAACCGCCAACCTTCTGATCGGCAAGTCCAAGAGGCTCAGTGGTTTAGACCACAGCACCACCTTTACTGAGAAGTACACCCTGCTGAGTTCAATGGGACTTGCCCCCAGGTGAGCAAGCATTTAGGATTGCAGCCACAGAGGGCATAATTTGCAACAAATCCTGGTGTCTGGAAGCTGGCATCCAAAACTTCGTTACCACTTCAGAACTTGCTTTCAACCACATACCAATCACTGTAAAAAGGTAAAGAGACCCCTGACCAGTAGGTCCAGTCGTGGCCGACTCTGGGGTTGCGGCGCTCATCTCGCTTTATTGGCCGAGGGAGCCGGCGTACAGCTTCTGGGTCATGTGGCCAGCATGACTAAGCTGCTTCTGACGAACCAGAGCAGCGCACAGAAACTCCGTTTACCTTCCCGCTGGAGTGGACCCTATTCATCTGCTTGCACTTTTACGTGCTTTTGAACTGCTAGGTTGGCAGGAGCAGGGACCGAGCAACGGGAGCTCACCCCGTCGCGGGGATTCGAACCGCCGACCTTCTGATCGGCACGTCCTAGGCTCTGTGGTTTAACTCACAGCGCCACCTGCGTCCCTGTACGGTCACTGTACTCAGGGTCAATTCACTCGACCTGCGTACCCAAGGCACACCCACTTGCTTTCAATTCAAGGTCAAAATATGCTGCTCATCATAGGTGAGTCAGTTGTGTGACCAAGAAAGGAGACACAAAGAAAGGAAATAGGGAGGTAGACGGAAGTAAAAGGCTATATGGATTGTGACCCAGATTGTATAACACACATTCATTTGTCCAGGTTTTGTAGCTGGACCAATTTGTAAGCTCAGGATGAGTAACAGAAGCAAAAAGAAATTTCCCAGCAGACCTTTTCAACAAAAAGATAAACCTCACTGAAATTTCTCTGTTGACCTACACCCAAGCTTCAAAGGCCAACCCAAACAGGCAAAACTTACCATTCTAACAGTTGTCCATACTTGGACTTGGGAAGAGAGTATGTGCAGTAAAGGAAATTTCGGTAATTGATGGGCAACACTCAAGAATGCTCCTCTCTGTACATTTGCTGCCTGAGCCTTCAGAGTAGACAAGTGTATGATTGTGAAGTAAGTTGTCGATTTGCCATTGACTTTCTATGGAACACAGTTTCTCAGTGCCTCAGTTTCCCACCAGTAATACTGCTATTAGCACGACGTATAGCCCATACACGTATTATTATATATGAATTGCCTACCACTATGGCATTGGGTATCTTAGATAAGTCTTCAGAAAGCAGAGCTCTGAGAATCGGCTCATGCCAACCAACTGGAAAAGTAAAGCAGAGCGATTCCTGGCGCTCCTCTTGGAAAATGGCTTCTGCCTGTTTTGACAGAAGTCAGTGTGAATCCCTTGATGTATCGTGCTTGTTATAAAGCCCTTACTCCATTTAATGCATTCCTGAAGCAAACACTCTGCAGTGAAAATAATCTTGTTATAATGAATCACAGAGATTTTAATGGGCATTTTGGTTTGGGTTTTTTTAAGAGGCCAACATCTGCTCTGCCTCTAAATTGGAGCCACAGAAAGGCCATGAGCACATTTCTTTTTTCTTTTTCATTTTATCACGAGCAACAAAACTAACAACCCAATGCTTTTAACCACCACTCCACCTACAAGATTGGTTAGATAAATAGACAGTCAATCCATCCTTTAGAGAACTCTGCAAGTGGAAAGAATAACAGCCCCTGAGCTTGCAAATAGGACTCTTGGCATCTTAGTTCTATTGCACCGAGTCTCCTACAGTATATGCTGCTTAGAGACTACTGTAATTAAGCAGTATATAAATTGTCAAATAAAAATAAACATATAGCCGAAAGGACCTTTAATGTTTTGGTGGGGATCTTCCAGCTTGTGGGTCTAATTAGGCTCTCCAGATCTCCCAAGATCCGCCCACAAGGCTGTTTCAGCTCACCTAATCACACACAGCCCTTTCTTCCCCGGATCACTCTTTTATTGCTCCCCATTTTCCTCCTCTGTTTCTTTCCCACTGCAAATCCATGATGAGGATTCCATCTCTTCCATTTCAGGCATGCTTGCTGTAGTACAACCTCAAGTTCCCTAGTTTGGGGTGGGGGAGGAGGAAGGAAGAGCTTGAATTGCCAAAACAACTGTAGCAGAGACTTCCGCAGCGCTCCCAACACAATATGATGAGTGTTGGATGCCATCTAGAAGCTGGGTAAGAAGCACCTTCTATATGCCTCAGAAAATTGACCATTCCATCTAATAAATGGGATAGCACTGCCTTCATCAATAACTGTAACACATTAGGGACTTGTCAGCTGGTTTTCCTGTGTTAAGAGTTTAAAATTCCCAAGCTCCTGCATTTCAGAGACATTTTTTGGGGGGTGGGGGAAGCAAGAAGAGGCAAGGGAACTTCCTGCTAGCCAGAGGACTGGTCCACACACAAGCAGGTACACAAGTTCTATCCACATCTTTCCATTTTGAGTTCAATCAAAAGTAGACCACACCAAAGTATATTTGATCTTGAGGCTATTAATGCCAAATTACTGTTTCCTGACCATGCCTGTGGTCATTACAAATGAGGTTGTCTCTGTATTGCCTTGCTTGGCTCCACCTTCTCATTACTTAACCACATGCCTTACATTCTGACCGGGACTGAGCATGCATACAGGTGTGGCTGTCTGTGAGTGCATGTAGCATTTTAAAAAACACATTACAGATTAGCACAAGATCATATACAGTACGCATATTATTATCCCAACATTGTCCCAAGTGATCATTGTTTCACTCATGCACAAATCTGCATGACTATCCGTCCGTCCGTCCACCCACCCACCCTATATATTTTGGGAAGGAAGGAATTAAAGCTGTCATTTTGTGCCGGCTTACTTGGAAATATGCTATATTGAACATGGTGGCACATGCTTCTGAATGGTACCTGAACATTTGAGCTACTAGGCTGAATTCATTGTTTTGTATAAAGGTAAAGGTAAAGGTACCCCTGCCCGAACGGGCCAGTCTTGACAGACTCTGGGGTTTGTGCGCCCATCTCACATCTATAGGCCGGGAGCCAGCGCTGTCCGGAGACACTTCCGGGTCACGTGGCCAGCGTGACAAAGCCGCATCTGGCGAGCCAGCGCAGCACACGGAACGCCGTTTACCTTCCCGCTAGTAAGCGGTACCTATTTATCTACTTGCACCCGGGGGTGCTTTCGAACTGCTAGGTTGGCAGGCGCTGGGACCGAGCAGCGGGAGCACACCCCGCCGCAGGGATTCAAACCGCCGACATTTCGATCGGCAAGCCCTAGGCGCTGAGGCTTTTGCCCACAGCGCCACCCGCGTCGGTCCGTCCGTCCACCCACCCACCCTATATATTTTGGGAAGGAAGGAAGGAATTAAAGCTGTCATTTTGTGCCGGCTTACTTGGAAATATGCTATATTGAACATGGTGGCACATGCTTCTGAATGGTACCTGAACATTTGAGCTACTAGGCTGAATTCATTGTTTTGTATAGCAAAGCCTTAAAGATGGCTAACCAGAGAAGCTAGGGGTTTGAGCTCAATGATTTATTTACCACCCGCTCTTACATTGCCAGCCTTGTGTAAAAATGGTGTTGTGGTTTAAAAAGGTCATGGAAGTTTGCCCTCTGAGAAATGACTAGCATTTCTCAGAGGGCCTGCATATGTTCCTAACGGGAAGGGTTAGTTCCCTTTGGAACCTTTGAAGCTGGAGGGAAAGAATTTAACTCAATAAGTTAACTTTCACTTTTTCTAGCCATTTGATAATTAAAGCAAAATAAAACAATAATAATAATTCATGCCTTCTTAACTATCACTCTTTTGCTCAGTCATTTTTTAAAAACGTTTTACTTAACAAAATGTATATGCTGCTCACTAGACCTGGAGGCATATAGGACACGGGTGGTGTTGTGGTCTAAACCACAGAGCCTAGGACTTGCCGATCAGAAGGTCAGCAGTTCAAATCCCCACGACGGGGTGAGCTCCCGTTGCTCGGTCCCTGCTCCTGCCAACCTAGCAGTTCAAAAGCACGCCAGTGCAAGTAGATAAATAGGTACTGCTCCGGTGGGAAGGTAAATGGCGTTTCCGTGTGCTGCTCTGGTTTGCCAGAAGCGGCTTAGTCATGCTGGCCACATGACCTGGAAAAACTGTCTGCGGACAAATGCCATCTCCCTCGGCCTGTAAAGAGAGATGAGCACCGCAACCCCTTAGTCGCCTTTGACTAGACTTAACCGCCCAGGGGTCCTTTACCTTTACCTTTTCCGACCTGGAGGCAGTTTACAGTAGGCAGTCTGAAGTATTCATTAAAAAAATAACGACAAATAAAAAGCGATGTTGGATACGATTCAACCAGGGCTTTTTTCAGCTGGAACTTTCCAGAACTCAGTTCCAGCACCTCTCAGGCGGGTGCCATTGCCATTCTAAGAGAACGAGGGAGGCATTCATGCTCTAGCATAGCTCGGAGGGGGGCACACTGGGTGGCCACTTACCGTGGGGGCAGCACTTACCATGGTTCCTGCAGCACACCTGAGCCACATGTCTGTCCTGGGAGTGATGCAGTGGCTCAATCACCTACAGGGACCACACCATCTGAAAAGTCTGCATGGGGCTCGTGTCTGCCGTCCGCTCCTGCTTCGCCACCCTGAAGCTGAGGGGGAGGCAGTGGGTGGATGCATGCCCCACATCACCTTTTTGGGCGGTGCAGAGTGTCTGCAACTGGGGGGAGGTGGCAGGCGGTGCGGACTCCATGCAGGCTCCAGCTCCGTGCAGCTTGCCTGTTAGGATATAGTTCCATTCCACCTTAAAAGGAGCAGGCATGACTGGTGTGTCACATGCCTGTTTACTTCCAGCTCTTGCTGGGAACTTCCGTTTCGTGTTACTGCTGTTTTCTGGACACGAAGGCAAGCAGACATGTTGGTGTAGTGGTTAAGAGCGGTAGTCTCGTAATCTGGTGAACCGGGTTCGATTCCCCGCTCCTCCACATGCATCTGCTGGGTGACCTTGGGCCAGTCACACTTCTCTGAAGTCTCTCAGCCCCACTCACCTCACAGAGTGTTTGTTGTGGGGGAGGAAGGGAAAGGAGAATGTTAGCCGCTTTGAGACTCCTGAAGGGGAGTGAAAGGCGGGATATCAAATCCAAACTCTTCTTTGTTCCTGAGCTATGCTGAATAAAAAGCTGTACATTTTGCTTGCACATCTCTCTGTCCGCCTCTTCTGCTGTGAGGTGATTTACACACTCTGCTGACAGAGCGTGCGTGGGTCTCTAAACGTATCTGAGGCTCGTGTCGCTGACTGACTGATGCTGTTCCACGGGAGACCGGTGATTGTCTGGAGCCAGCTGGGGGCCTGCCTGATACCCCCATCTCGCCGGCAGTATCCAAACAGCCCCGCTCCATGGGTACCTACACTACCCACGACACCTGAGCAGCTAGCTACGCCGCTGCATTCGTGGTGAGTTCCGGCACCTCTTTTTGTAGAAAAATAGCACTGGATTCAGCTGAAGTCTTCTGTTAGCAGAAGCCCTGGGCAAGGACTTCTGACTGTGAAATGGAGCCCACCCCATGTGCATTTGGCTTTGGTCACAAGAGTCCTCAGAATAGTGCATGGTGGAGAGGAGAGGGGTACTGTATTTTTCGCTCCATAAGACACACTTTTTTGTTCCTAAAAAGTAAGGGGAAATGTTTGTGTGTCTTATGGAGTGAATGAGTGGTCCCTGGATCCGAATTGCCCAGGGGCAAAAAGCAGATCATGCTTTTTTTTTTTTTTTGAAAGAGGGAAGTGGGTGTTGAAACAAAGCCGCTGATCGTTTGCGATTGGGGAGTGAGATAAGGGATGCTAGAGATAAAGGAGGCTGCCTGGGAGGGGGGAGGTGAAGACAGCAAACTTGCAAAGGGGGGGGGGACAGGAAGGCTAAAGCAATAAGGAGAGAAATTAGAAGAAAATGAGGAGCAAAAAACTGCTCCAGCTAAGGAAAAGATAATACGCTAAGGCAAACAAGAGGGAAGGGTGTGTTGAAAGGAAACAGCTGATCAGTGGGGTCAGAAGAGAGATAAGGGACGCTAGTGGAGGTTGCCTGGGAGGGGGGAGGTAAAAGCCCATGGACCCGCAGGATTTTTGCATTGGGTCACCCCAAATTCACCACCAGATCATATGTCTGTGGTCACAGCATGAACCACAAAAATCAAACATCCACCATTTCGTTCAGAATATTTTTTTTCTTGTTTTCCTCCTCTAAAAACTAGGTGCGTCTTATGGTCAGGTGCGTCTTATGGAGCGAAAAAATACAGTATTTTGTTCCATCCAGTAACACAAAATACATGTCCTGGTGGAATGATCAGAAGATCATGATGCTGAATTAATCCTATTAAAAACAAGTTACGTGGATAAAATCACGATACGGAATTATGAAAACATTGATGACAAGATGACAAGGACTATGATGTTGAAAACGCTTTGGAAGTCAGACTGTGGGAAGTCAAAAAATTAAGATTACAATTTGGAAGACAATTGGACTTTTTATTTTAGTTTTTTATTTTTATTGGATTTGATTTGATATGTTAATTAGATCTTCTTATTGGAAAATTAATAAAGGCTTAAAAAAACAACAAGAAGTTACATGTTTTGTTTTGTTTTAAAGCAGAAACTAAAATCAGCATTTTTAATACTTACTAAGATCACACGCTAAAATCACATGCCCAGGTAGGCTTGCTGGAACGAAAAGGGTTTTAGCAGGCGGCAAATACAGTACGGTGAAGTCACCTGCCTAATATCAATGGCAACGGAGGCTCAAAAGTGTAAGGGCTGCCACAAAAAAGGTCTGGTTTCTTGCAAGTGCAGAATGAACATTATATGACAGTTGCAAAATAACTACGGGACAGATTTTAATAGCTAGATGGAACATCAAATAATGGGCTGGGGGTGGGGGGGTGGGTTAATGTTTCAAGACAACACCGTTCCTTTTGGCAACTCTTTTTGATCCTCTTTTTCTGATTGCAAGGAAGCCAGAATGAGAAGTTTCTTCCCTCTCCTGTTTCTTTCAATAATTCAAGAACCTTCACAGCCATTTTAAAGAGCGTTTATGATATTACTTTTCCAGACCTCCGGCTTTGACCTTGTTTTCCGACAATTTGGAGGTTAAACCTGGCCTTCGCTGTGAGTAACAGATGGACTGTCCAACTCTAATGAAGTCTGAAAGACTCTGCTAAGCTCACTAGAACACAGCAATTGTCCACACAATTTAGGATGCTATGGCAGCAGAAAATCCATGCTTTGAAGCAGCAAGGGACTCTTGTATAGCCAACCATTTGAAAAGCTGAAGCTTCTACCTAAAACATGTCCAACGATGAACTGCTTCCCAAGAGTGCAAGATCGAGGAAATTGCTGTTCAAATCCCTGCCCCAGAGTCACCTTTTCCATTAAGCCCTTAGCTTAATCCCCATCTCTCCTCATCCTCAACCACCACAAAGCCTAAGAACTCGTACTGTTACCTCTTTCTCTCCTATTTCCCCCCACTTACTCTTAGATCTCTCTTCACTTCCCTTTGTTGTTACGCCATTCCCAAAATTTAGCTTGTTCATTCATCAGGACAGGGCCTTAAACTATTTAATGTTAAAGATATGTTTAATATGCATAAAATGTAATGTTGGCATGCATTATGTTTGAAAACATTTTGCAAAGAGAATTTGCATTAGGTACAGGAGGTTTCACTCTGTTAAATGCGGCAGAAAAGATTGGGTGTTTCCATTTCAGTGTATGGAGTGTTAGGGGAGGGGTACTACCTCCGGTGGGGAACATGTCATGCTCCTTCCGGGGTAGTTTGTCCACCTTTTGTCCCCTGCACTCAGCTCTCACCTGTGGTTCCTAGCAGCTTTCAGCATGTGAAAACAGCTTTGGCTGGCAAGCTAAACCAGGTGAGGGTACGCCGATGGGTCTCAAACAAGTGAGTTAGGGACTTCCCCTGTATGCAAAGGCAGGCTCTGGTATATTGAGCAGAAAAGATCAATGGTGGGTTCAACAGTCAAGATGACACTTCTGCACGTACTGTAGAGGGAAGTGAGGGCCTTCCCATCAACCTGGGAAGGTAGACCATCTATGAGAAGGAAAACTGATCCTAAACCTCCACTGCCTTGTTGGATATCTTTGGGAGAGGAAAGAGCTAAGGAGTGAACCCTGTACAAATCTTTAGTGGAGACCCTAAGACAATTGGATGGCACCTTGTACACTTCTTCCTGCCTGCAGCCAAGCTGATGTCAAATGTATTGCTCTGCTTTTCTTTGGACTGCATCAGGGAGGCCAAGAGGGGGATCTTGTTGTCTGGGCAGCCCAGGACCTCCATACACACTGCCCAGGCTTGCATCCCAGAGAGGTCACTTTGATGCTCCTAACACAGCAGTTTGACTTCACCCCCCTCCAGGTACACTCCATTGTCTCTTGAGATAGATGGATGCCAACAACAACTTTAGGCTAAATGATGACACATCCTGAAGCCTGAGCTGCAGATCTCTCACAACAGGACATGAAACCTGGAAACCTTTCTTAGTCTTTGGAGCTAGTAGCTGCTGTAGGGGCTAAGCTCTGAGATTATGAACAAGCAAGATGCTTAGGATGTATTTCTGGGAGCAGAGAGAGGCATGTTTTTGGACTGAATTAAGGACTAAAAAGAAGACGGAACCACATTGTTAAGGAGCAATGTGTTATTTTGTATTTTTGTAATCTTTATTTACAATTATTAAATTCATTTCTAGTCTGCACAAGGTCCGGATCAGGGAGTCCACTTGCAGCAATGCTAACATTTATTACTACATTTATATCCTGACTTTTCTTTAAGGAGTTCAAGATGGCTCCCTTTTGCTCGCCATTTTATACTTGCGCAACAACCCAGAGAGATATTGTAGGCTGAGAGAAAGTGATTGGCTCAAGGTCACCCCAGTGAGCCTTGTAGCAGGCTGGACATTTGAACTGTAGGTTCTCAGGTCCTAGTCTGGCACTCTAACCACTACACCACACTGCCTCACAATTATTGTCTTTATAGTTATAAAAAATTATATATATATATAAAATTATTCTCTAAGATGTCATGTAGTATTAACAAACAGACAGACCCAACATGACTCAGATTGTGGCACTGGTAGAGGAGGCTTAACACATCCATCCATCCATCTATGTAGCTATCTAGCTATCATCTTATGCATGGTTCTCCTCATCTCCGTTTTATCCTCACAACATCCCTGCAAAGTAGGCTAGGCTGAGAGATGGTGACTGGCCCAAGGTCACCTAGGGAACTTCATTGCTGAGAGGGCATGTGAACCCTGCCTGCCTCCAGGTCCTGGTCCAAAACTTTAAACACTACCATTGGCTTCCCCCAGTGCTGAGGTTCTCAACCTCTTCTTCCAGCTGCTATTTAGACTAGGAGGAAAGCTCCTAGATGTTAAAAGGAGCAGCTTACTTCCAGGGGCAAACAGCTGCTTTTGGGGATGGGGTGATTTCCATTAGGTGTATAATGTATAGTTCAACACTGAGTAGCTTTACCCAGCTCTCACACATCTGGGACCGTGACTAGACAACACTATTATCACTATTCTGTTCTTCCCAATATTGCTACTCTTTCTGTGTTTGATTATGCTTAGAACGTTACAACAATGAATTGACCTATATTCCTTATGACTATTATTTCTAGTACATATAATGCCTAATTGCACATACAATGCTTTAATGTACTGTAATGCATATATCTATTCCATGGGTAGTTATAATAATACTTAAGAGTATCTATCCTATGGATATTATTTCTAGCACATTAGCATTTTAATCAGCCAAATACATTTTTGACTAAGAGGTACATCATTTCCTTAACAACATGGATATCAATCTAATAGTATAAATCTATCTATTGTACTAAACAATGTATGTTATTGATTGTACATTACTCCTTGATTGTACATTACCATGTGACTATTAATCTAAAATATCTAGATTCTAATTTAAAATATGAAGACCATACTTGACAGACATGACTGAAACATTTCTTAGAGTTAGAGTGAAAGTTTTGCATGCCAAATCCAGTCCCCTGGCATCTCCAGGCAGGGATGGGGAAAACCCCCATGTGAAATATCTGCATGGCTGCCTGTTGGTTTGGACACTGTTGAGCTGATTTTGTATAAGAGAGCTTCCTAAAAAAGCCAATGCAATTCTGGGCTGCATCAATAGGAGTATAGCATCTAGATCAAGGGAAGTAATAGTGCCACTGTATTCTGCTCTGGTCAGACCTCACCTGGAGTACTGTGTCCAGTTCAGGGCACCACAGTTCAAGAAGGACACTGACAAACTGGAACGTGTCCAGAGGAGGGCAACCAAAATGGTCAAAGGCCTGGAAACGATGCCTTATGAGGAACGGCTAAGGGAACTGGGCATGTTTAGTCTGGAGAAGAGGAGGTTAAGGGGTGATATGATAGCCATGTTCAAATATATAAAAGGATGTCATATAGAGGAGGGAGAAAGGTTGTTTTCTGCTGCTCCAGAGAAGCGGACACGGAGCAATGGATCCAAACTACAAGAAAGAAGATTCCACCTAAACATTAGGAAGAACTTCCTGACAGTAAGAGCTGTTTGACAGTGGAATTTGCTGCCAAGGAGTGTGGTGGAGTCTCCTACTTTGGAGGTCTTTAAGCAGAGGCTTGACAACCATATGTCAGGAGTGCTCTGATGGTGTTTCCTGCTTGGCAGGGGGTTGGACTCGATGGCCCTTGTGGTCTATTCCAACTCTATGATTCTATGATTCTTTGAGTCTATGATTCTATGATTCTATGTTCCTGACATGGCCAACCGCCCCCTCAAGTATTTTTATTTCTATTTTCTGGAGCTGATCTTACAAATGTCATTGCATATTTCCAGAACATATTGAGACTGAAACATACCATGATCTCGGAACCTTGAAAAATATGGCTTGACCAAGGACATGATGACCTTAACACATCACCATGCTCAAAGTTCTGCACAGCTCTTATTGACACATATTTTGAGAGAGTTTCTGCCTTCATAAAAAGATAGATTTGAGATCTACTCCTATCAAAGCCTACTGTTTTTGCTACATGGATCACATGGCTTCTTGCTTTAAGCTTCCTTGGATATCTTCATAAATTCTGAAGCTTCTTTGAGCCCTCACCAGGTGGTAATTCACTCCATCTGGTAGCAGACATAAAGCTGCTCAGGAACTCCTACTCTGAAATTTGTATGTACAACTAACAAGATGATCCAAATACAAGTGGGGATTTTCTGACAGTAAATAATCATAGCCAGTCTTCTCCATCAGACAGGCAGTATCAGCTCAAGGTCACAAGGGCCACTCTCTCCTTCAAGCAGACAGAATTACCATAAGTGGCGAAGTCTCTTTTTCTGTAGGCAGAACTCATCAGCATGAGGACATAATGGGATGTCTCCCTCCTTCAGGGGTACAGCATCAGCATGAAGACACAATAACCAGCCTGACTCTTCTTCTGGGAAGCATCATCAGCATGGGGTCACAATGGCCAGTCTCCCTCCTTGAAGCAGACAACCAGGGCTACTACATGTGAGCTACCATCTCTCTCTCTCTCTTTCTCATGGAGGCAGACAAACAGAAGTGTGAGGACACCGTCTCTCCTATTCAGGTGGGCAGTAGCAGGATGTGAGCAAAGTGGCTTCTGTCGTCTCTCTCCTTGAAATGATCAGCAGAGTGTAGGCAGAGAAACAGCAGGCAAGGAGAGGGAAAGAATGGGCAGTTTGGCACTCTAGCTATTAGTACCCCCCCCCCTTTATTTTGAGCATTCATGGGGTATTGCCAAGCTGTTGAAGTATTACCATCACAGTACTCCATACACATTGAAGGGCTGTCCAATGCATTTGCCAATTCCTGCCCGGATTCTTGCTCTTCCCAGAGACTAGGGCTTGCTGTCCCTGCTTGCTTCGGCCACCAACCTCATTGACCCATAGGCCAACTGCCCTTCCTCCACACCTGAACACCCCCCTCTCTTTACACCTTATCTACTTTGGCTATCCCTTGCATCTTGCCCCAAACCCTTCACTTCCCAAGCCCCACCCCATTTTAAAGGAGGCAGGAGGAGCTTCACAGAGTGGCTTGTTACACCACTGTGTGAAGCACCTCCTCTTTTCGTTAAACCTCACTGCAGGTGTGTTCAATGCACCTTCTCCCTTCCATTAAACAACTCATGTGGTTCAGCTTGCCTTTCCTTATGCCACAGTAGATAATAATAATAAATAATAATAAATTTTTATTTATACCCCGCCCTCCCCAGCCAAGACCGGGCTCAGGGCGGCTAATAACCAATAATAAAAACAAGTTGATTAAAATACAATTTAAAAGATTAAGATACAACATTAAAACATTAGGGTGCAATCTCTTCATAGGAGGAGAAAGGAAAAAGAAAGAGAGGGAGGGAATCAAACTGATTCCAAGCCAAAGGCCAGGTGGAACAACTCTGTCTTACAGGCCCTGTGGAAAGAAATCAGATCCCGCAGGGCCCTGGTCTCATGAGACAGAGCGTTCCACCAGGCCGGGGCCAGTGTTGAGAAGGCCCTGGCTCTGATTGAGGCTAATCTAACTTCCTTAGGGCCCAGGACCTCTAGGGTGTTGCTATATATGGACCTTAAGGTCCTCCGTGGGGCATACCAGGAGAGGCTTGATGAACTGCAGAGCTTGACCACACCTTACATTTTTTATTATATAGGAAGAAATAAGTCACCGTAATTTATTCTCTTAAAAAAAAATTCAGCATGCTAAATGTCTAGCTGCTTCACTTTTCTTCAAAGATACAATCATACATTCTATACACACAACCATACAGGAGAAAATGTCCTGTCCCCTGCCCTACCTTATCTCTTTTTACCTCGGGGATGCCTCATTTACTCGATCTCACTCTTGGTTGCTCCTTTAAGGCTTGCAGAAACCCCTAATGATATCCAGGCAGCCTTCCAGGTTAACTGGGAGTGCTTTGGAAGGTGTGATGAAGAAATATTTTTAAAAGCTTGTTTCAATAAATGACAGTTTACAGCTGTCAGCCTGCACATCAGGCTTTGGATGGTGATATAGCTACACGATCTGGAAGAAGTGGGGGGGGGGGGTAAAGGGGGTGGTGGTGGAATAAAATAAAAGGATGCTTTACTATTCATATGTTAGCAGCAGAGGATGCCTTGTTGCTGTTGTTTTTAATAAGAGAGGACCGCACACTGATATATGCTCCTTTTTATTGTTCCGTATCCCAGCTTAGCTTGGCTTGCTTATTACAGAGTTGTGAGAGGAAATCCTTCCTTCCTGGCAAAGTCCTAACAATGAGTTACTGCCAGACAACAGCCTTTCATCAGTTCTTGGAGGGATAGACAACAGCTCACCTCCATCTGACTGCTCTGTTTTCCGGCACGGGGAGACAATTTATGGAGGCTGCGGACAAAGTAAAAGTTCAGAGAGCACTTTCTCCTATGCTGAGAAAGAATGTCTGATTCATAATATGGGAGTCTTTACATCGATTAAATGGCTCTGAGGGGACTAAGCACTAAGAAACTGGCTTTCTGTTTTAAGGATAGATCATCTAGGAGAGAAATGAGGGTTTTCTGTTCCTGTATTCTCAGCATATAAATACTGGGTTATGGTTATTTAGGGGGAGTCTGTGCACTCTCTCTCTCTCTCTCTCTCTCTCTCTCTCTCTCTCTCTCTCTGTGTGTGTGTGTGTGTGTGAGAGAGAGAGAGAGAGAGAGAGAGAGAGGGAGGGAGAGGGAGGGAGAGGGAGGGAGAGATAGAGACGTGCAGAAATGTAGAAATGTGCACATCTCAAGCATGTAGGCACTGTTCATACACAGAACTTCTGCCAGAATGGGGCGTGTGAGGAAGCCAAGCTGTTAATTCTCAGGCTTATGGTTTTTGGATGTCCTCCTTAGTCTGGATGCCCTCAGTCTTCTGTCACTATAACAAATCATGGGTTTGGACTGTTCCTTCTTCCAACCTGTTGTTAGTGTTGTACATGCTTGCCTTCTATATATTACCCCTTCCAATTTCACACTCGTATCAACATTTCTGCTCTCTATGCCATTCTTTGCCACTCTGACCAAATCTTTCTTAGCTGGTAACCTCTTGTTGCTTCCAGTTCTGTGCGTGTTTACTCATCCATTTCTGCTTCACCAGTTTGTCATTGTCACTCACCATGTGAGCAATGTAAGATTCCCATTCACTGTTCTTCTGTTGCTAATGTCAGGCTACTCTTAATTAGGGATGGGCAAAGTTGACCATTTAAATTCTTTAGTTTCTCATTTTTCTAATCTTAAATTCACTTCTGTTCTCCACACTTCCAAATCAGCTTGGGATTTTTATTTTTTTAAAGGTCCTTCTGAAAATTCATTAGCACTTTAGTGAACATTTCTCCTAATACATTTGTTGTTAATTTATTTAATCATTTAATTATCTTGCCCAAGTCAACCCAAAGTGAATTACACCAACCAAATAAACAAACAAAAAACTCCCACATATAAACATACCTTGAAAAGGCCACATATACACATATGTACAATTTCCCCCAATATGCACATTTTTTTGCAAAGTGATTTCCCCTAATATAATGTGTTTCTGCATGTTGTTTTCACTAATATATGCAGTTCTATGCATACTTTACCCTAGCATATGCTTGATACCTGGAGAACTGCACTGCAAAATTTGGAGAATTGCAGATTTTGAAGGTTGGCTCCAAGATCGTCTTTCGATTCATATATTGTTTCAGAAGATGTGAATTATGTAAGTTTGCCTGAATCAAATTTCTCCCCATCCCTCCACCCTTCCTCTTGTATGATTGGATCATAAAAAGCATCAAACATCCTTCTGTGGTGTGTCATTTGCGATTTTATCTTGCCAATGAAAACTGAATGTTTCACATAAATACTTCATTTCATCCAGATTTAAACTTCATTGATGCCTTTATTCAGGCTCCCACTCAACACATGCAGCAATATGGGATTAATTGCAGGCATATGTACTCACAGTCTTACTTTATCTTTGCATATGCTGGTAAGAAGAAAAAGTAAAGGTAAAGGACCCCTAAACAGTTAAGTCCAGTCAAAGACAACTATGGGTTTGCGGTGCTCATTTTGCTTTCAGGCTGAGAGAGCCAGCGTTTGTCCACAGACAGTGTTATGTACTGAGCTGAATCCTAGAACAACAGGATCCAGAATGCAGCAGTCTGATTGGTCCGTAGGAGCCACCCAATCCAGCTCCAGGTGGAAGTGAATCAGCAATCTGATTGGCCTGCAGGAGCAGACGATAAAGCTTCTGGAGGAGGTGAATCCGCAACCTGATTGGCCAACAGGAGCAGCCCAGAATTAGCCAATCACGCGGGGCCCATTGTGTAAATAATGTATATATAGAGACACGTTTTGGGGAAAGTTTCATTCATTGCTACTATGAGCTGAATAAAGAGCATGAAATTCACACTCAACTCCGAGTATATTTCAGACAGCCATGTCATGCAGCCAACATGGCTAAACTGGTTCTGGCGCAACAGGACACCATGACAAGTGCCAGAGCACATGGAAATGCCATTTACCTTCCCGTCAATGCTGATGCCCGTGCAAATAATACTAACTTCATGCAAATAAAAGAGATTATTTTTTAGCACTTTTGCTCATAATCATCATTTTTGGTGTAGCCTTTAGTGCTGAGTAAATGTTCCCCCACCAATGTAAGCTATAATTAACCTTTAAAAGATGAGCCAGAGTTATGAGGAAAAGGAAATGGTACAAATGTGCTTATTTAGTAACAAATACATATGTTCTCAGATCTTACCAGATTAATTCAGCTGCTAAGAAAATGGAAATCAGATACTTGAATACACAGAGAGATGCAGCGGAATCATTCTCAATACACAGGCAAGTATATACAGTGGTACCTCGGGTTAAGTATTTAATTCATTCCGGAGGTCCGTACTTAACCTGAAACTGTTCTTAACCTGAAGCACCACTTTAGCCAATGGGGCCTCCTGCTGCTGCCGCTCCACCGGAGCACGATTTCTGTTCTCATCCTGAAGCAAAGTTCTTAACCTGAAGCACTATTTCTGGGTTAGCGGAGTCTGTAACCATAAGCGTCTGTAACCTGAAGCGTATGTAATCCGAGGTACCACTGTAATTGAGAAAGCAAATACCGTATTTTATGAAGGATATGACAAGGAAAAGCTAAGCTGCTTCAGGATTCCTCCAAAAGGTCTGCGACAAAAAATCAACAGCATCCTCAAAAGATAGTTTACAGTGCAACCCTTTGCATGTCTACTTAGAAGTAAGATCCACTGAGTTCAATGGGCTGTACCCCCAGGAAAAGGTGCATATGATTGCAAATGCCACTCAGCATACAGATTGTGATTTTCACCATGTTTGTAGTGTGATTGTTTATATTTAGATCTTTGGCTGTCCCCCACATCTCCACCTTGTCTTAATTTGTAAATTATAACAATAAAGGATATGTGATATTGATTATAGCCAATTATTTTCCATAGTTTAAATCAGCAAGCACCAGTAGAATTTCTGGGTGAGAAATCCACTTGTTTCACTCTGTGATTTACCTTCTCCTTTTGTTCTCTTTGTTAAAAGCTGATGGGAAATTGCTATAAACAAGCATGTATTAAGCTTATATTTAAATACCAACTTGCAGGGCTTTTTCCCATGGCTCTTCTATTCTCTGATTCTTAATTAAATGAAAAAAACAACAACACCTATGCATTAAAATTCAAGTTTACTTGAAGCATCACCCACAGTTTTAATTGGCAGGACAGGGATAGATTTCATCAGTGAGGCAAAGATTTTAGTGGCTCCTGGATCTTCCATGTCCTCTTGTAAGTGGAAGACACAATCATCATCACAAAAATAGCAGGATGTCAGACAGAGCTCAGTTAAGGGTTTTTGTTCCCTTTCAAGGGAATAATTACAAGCCTCCTAACCGATCCACTGCCCCTTTCCAACATGGCAAAATGAACAAGGTTGCTTTAGGTGAGAGCAGCGTCTTTCAGATTAGAGAATGCACAACAGGCAGACAATGTTTTTGCAAATATATAAATTAAAAAGTGAAAGAAGAAGAAGAGTTTGGATTTGATATTCTGCTTTATCATTACCCTAAGGAGTCTCAAAGTGGCTAACAATCTCCTTTCCCTTCCTCCCCCACAACAAATGCTCTGTGAGGTGAGTGAGAGAAACTTCAGAGAAGTGTGACTAGCCCAAGGTCACCCAGCAGCTGCATGTGGAGGAGCAGGGAAGCAAACCCGGTTCACCAGATTACGAGTCTACCGCTCTTAAGCACTACACCATACTGACCAACCCAGGTTCTAAAAGTACCCAAAACAGATTGAGGGCTATAGAGGCAACCCAGGTTTGCTACATACAAAACCTTGTGCCCTCCCCTCTCTCCGCCAAGCAGGGTGGCCAGAGTGCACGGGGCCACAGGCACACACAGGGTCTGTGTCCCTTTGGAGAATGGAAGACGTGGCAGAGACTGTCGTGCTTTAAGAAATAGGGTTTATTCTCCTTTTTACACCATCAGCCTGCATGGAGGGAGTCCAGATCTTACAAGCATTGCAGACAACCCTTCCGTCTCCCCCGCCAAGATGGATCTCATCCTTCCCCCCCAAAAGCTCCTTGCCCTCCCCCCAGAGCAGTTACCCTGGCAACCTTCCAAATCTCCAGTCTCTGGTCCCACATGGGGCAAGAAGTTCCCTTGTCTTGTTGATGACTCTATTGTAATGCTAACAGGTCTGCTCTTCCCCTCAGCCAGTCAGGCTGGTTTGCATAAGGCAACCCAGGAACTCCCTGTCTGGCACAGCCCTGCAGTTTATGTTTTAATCCATTCCCCAATTAATCAAAACCCTGGCATTTATTAATTTCTAGGGTTTACCCCCAAATCTATAGCACCACTAAGTATACACTGAGTAGAAAGCTACAACCCATTATAGCTCCTTAATCATAGTACCTGAATCATAAAGGTAAAAGGTAAAGGTACCCCTGCCCGTACGGGCCAGTCGTGACCGACTCTTGGGTTGCGTGCTCATCTCGCTTAAGAGGCTGGGAGCCATCGCTGTCTTAAGACACTTCCAGGTCACGTGGCCAGCGTAACGAAGCTGCTCTGGCGAGCCAGCACCAGTACAGCGCACGGAAACGCCGTTTACCTTCCTGCTATAAAGCGGTACCTATTTATCTACTTGCACTTAGGGGTGCTTTCGAACTGCTAGGTGGGCAGAAGCTGGGACCAAACGATGGGAGCTCACCCCGCCGCGGGGATTCGAACCGCCGACCATACGATCGGCAAGTCCTAGGCGCTGAGGTTTTACCCACAGCGCCACCTGCGTCCCATACCTGAATCATAAACCCCTGTAAACATGTTTGTTGCTGAACGTATATCTAGATCTATTTCAATTGGGATTTAGGTCCAGTTTTGGCACAGAAACTGCTTTGTTCATCCTGTATAATGACCTATGTAGGGAGACAGACAGAGGAAATGTGTGCCTCTTAATTCTGCTCGATACCATTGACCATGGTATCTTTCTGGAGCAGCTGTTGGAGTTAGGGGGTGAGTGACACTGCTTTGTGGTGGCTGCAGTCCTACTTGGATGGTTATTCCCAGAGGGAATGCTAGTTAGTGCTATTCAGCCCCATGGAGCCTTCAATGCACGATTCCTCAGAGGTTGATTTTATCCCTCATGCAGTTTAGCATTCACATGAAACCGCGGAATGGAATCATCTGGAGATTTGGAATATGTTGTCAGCAATATGCTCTATGTGTTCTCCTTTACACCTGCAGGTGTAGGATTGGATGTGCTGGACCGTTGTCTTGTCTCGGTAATGGACTGGATGAGAGACAATAAACCAAAGTTCATCCAGATAAGACGATGCCACTGTTAGTGGGTGATTCACTAGATCAGATGGATGGGAGGTTGTCTGCTCTTGATGGCGTTAGGCTCCCTTTGAAGGAGTGGGTATGTAGCTTGGGGGTACTTCTGGATCCACTGTTGTTGCTTGAGGCTCTGGTGGCCTCAGTGGCACAGGGTGCCTTCTATCAGCTTCGGCTGGTAGCCCAGCTGCACCCTTATCTGGGCATCAAGACAATTGCACAAATCTCACATGAAACATAATTTGGCTCATATACAGAATGTTCCATTGAGAACAATGGAAGTGAATTAATTTCAGATCAGTGAGAGATTCTTAAAGTTTTCCAGATCTCCTCAAAGATGTGCAAGTGACCTTAAATTTAATCAGAGAAAAAATTATTTAGTGTGTGAAGGCTTCAAACAGCTACACAGTTAAATTATAATTTTATTATATGTTTGCTTGGCATGTGAAACATATTTCAACAGAAGGTGGGAAAGGAATTGGAACAAAACTCATCTTGGCTGAGCAAACATTTGACAATGTGCTGTAGAAAAACCCATCTGTCCTGGGAGGTATCAAACTGCACGAGATGTTGATGGTGCTAAAAATACCTTATTGACTCCCTAATCTCAGAATACGCTGTTTTTTTGCTACATGTATTGAATATTAATACAAAATTCGAATACGGAGAATGCATTCAGTCTTAACCAAAATCTGTAGCATGCACAATCTTCCCAAAGTTTAACATTTTTCAAGTCCAGTTGAAAAATGGGAAAGTTATTAATTCCCGTTGATACCCATGGGACTTGAAAACACTATATTTGGGCAGGGGTCGTGCCCTTAATGCTTTTTACACTGACAGTATTCCTGCTTAATTCTTCTGGGCTACATTAACACTGTGGAATCACAATGCATGTGAAACACACATGTATGGTTAATTGTGGTGAATTTCTGAGCTCCTGGTGGACTGTGCTGAGTTCTGTGTGTTGTTTGGCACAAACACGGCTAGGAGGAGGAAGGATCATAGCTCAGTAACAGAGATGATCCTACATCCAGTGCCTGGCACATTAGAAAATGGTCTCTGAGAGCAGGTGACAGAAGACACCTGTCTAGAATGCTGGAGAGCAGCTGCCATTATTGTGCTAGATTGGGCTGGACTACAACTTCCATCCAGTATAGCCAGCATGGCCAATAGTAAGGGATGGTGGGAATAGGAGTCCAACAACATCTGGAGGTTGGCATGGTGAATTCCCCTGGGCTAGTGATCTGAGGCAAGTGGCCCTGTTTGCTGCTGCTTGAAGTCAGTATGGCTTCACTAAAAACCATGGCTATTACTGCAGAGAGGGCAGTGAAAGCTGGTCCTCTGTTTTCCTCAGACATAAACTGAACTTGTATTTCCCCTGCCCTGCAAATCTAAGATTTCTAGGATATCTCTGTTGACACAGATAAGGAGTTTCAGAGTGTTCTGGCTCCATACCCTGAGCAGGATGTATTGGGTCAATGACAAAATATTGTGAGTGTAAAGATTAGCCCTTTTTCCACACCCAATTCTGGAAATCAGAGATAAGAAGCCTGCTGTTGTTTATGTGAGGATCACATCCTGGAATGTGTCAAAAAATCTGATTCTACCAGGATTTATGTTTCTGTCTTTTAGCTTGCTTTAGCTTCTGATTAACATTTAGAACGTGGGTAGACAACAAACTCCCATAATCCCTACCCATTGGATATGCAGGCAGAGGCTGATGCAAGTTGGAGTCCAACAGTAGCTAGAGGGCATGCCATTGACTCCTCCGATCTAGAACAAACACATCTGACATTGAAATGACCTCCAAGAGTTGCTGTTAACAACTACTGATTTACAAAAAAAACCCTGTCAATTTTGTATCCTTATTCTTGGCGCAAATTATTCTGTATATAGAGGAACAGGTGGATCATTCCATTCATTTGGACTGCTCTTAACCATTTTTGGGAGACTGACTAAAGGCTCCCCTTCACAGCTTGCTCTACAATAGTAACATTCCAGATCTTTGTGTTTTGAAGTGTCACCTCCAAGCTATCGATCCACCTTATCATTGCTGCAGCTGTCGGACCAGAGCAGCAAATTCTTTGCAGTCCCGGCTTACAAGTTCTACCCTTAGGAAGGTTAGCTGGGGTTTAACCCAAACACATTTTAAAACAGTACTCCTGTATATACACCCTTGTGCAAATTAATTGAAACAAAACATGTTTTCTGTCTTACTCATAATCCTGTACTCAAAACGAACACGAAAAGTCAGTTGATCATTGTGGTGTCGGCCTATAGAAGGAATGATGTGCTCACCACAAATATATTGAGGTTCTACGAAAGAGAGTTATTCCACAGCTGGAAAAGAGGTGTCCTGGCAGTACTGGGATATTGCAGCAGGACCTAGCCCCCTGTCACACATCAAAAGTGGTGAAGAAAGGTACAGTGGTGCCCCGCAAGACGAATGCCTCGCAAGACGAAAAACTCGCTAGACGAAAGGGTTTTGTGGTTTTTGAGCTGCTTCGCAAGATGAATTTCCCTATGGGCTTGCTTCGCAAGACGAAAACGTCTTGCAAGTTTGTTTCCTTTTTCTTAACACCGTTAATACAGTTGCGACTTCGAGGAGCAACTCATAGCACGCAGTGTGGTAGCCATTTTTGAGGTTTTTGAAGACTTTGGTGATTTTTGAAGCTTTTCCAAAACTTCCGACACCGTGCTTCGCAAGACGAAAAATTCGCTAGGCGAAAAAACTCGCGGAACGAATTCATTTCGTCTTGCGAGGCACCACTGTACTTGATTGGCCAGGGAATTCCCTGGATGTAAATCCCATTGAGAATTTGTGGGCTGTATGCAAAAGTCGCCTCCGTGCTGTAGACTGTACGACTATGGAGAAGCTCATTCAGGTGCTGATTCAAGTGTGGTACAGGGATCCGAAAATCAACAGTAACTGTTTGAAACTAGTAGACTGCATGCCAAACCGTGTTCAAATGCTGCTTAAAAATAGCGGAGGACATATCCGTTACTAATGTACGTATATGTGAGTTTTGTACATGTATATATGGGTTTTGTACAATAAACGGCATTGTTTGTTTCAATTAATTTGCACAAGGGTGTATTTACAAGCCACCCAAATTTCTGCCTAGCAGAGCATGAAATTCCAGGGGTCTTGGCCCTCCACCAGGGTCTGTGTTCCTTTGTGGAAATAAGGCACAATGGAGGCTAGTATCTGAATGATATATGGTTTATTTTACACATATATACAGCCTTCAGTCTTCAACGGAGGGCGTGCATAGCAACACCATCCCAAAACATGCCAGCTTATCTTCATGGCAGTATCACCAGCATCCTTTTTGCTCTGCAGCCTATCTTGGTCTCCAGTGTGCATATAAGCGTGGCTGCATTCAAATACCCAGTTATTTCACTGCTTTGACATGCTAATTGTTAATCCGCAAGGCGGCACCTAACAAAGGAGTTTGTCTGACTTGATGAACACTTGTTGATTGACTAGGATTAAACACTTAGGATGTTTACCTCGGTTAATTAACTCTTCACGTGCTAATTGCTGATGCTCAGAAGTATGTCCATATACATATTCTAAAAACAGGGATCTTTATTACATTCTCAGGTCTGATACATAGTCTTTACACATAAACGCTAATTAAAAACCTCAAACCCATCACATTTGCCCCTTCTAATCCACGTCGAGACTGTCTTATAACATACAAGTTCTAATTAAATCCTAATATTTACTAAGCCTGGACATTTAGCACCATAGATCTCTTACAATATTTTGCTAGGTCGTACTTTGCTGCAAAGGTCAGAAGAGTGAAATAGCACTTAAATGTCACAGTAAATTAGAGAAACATGGGGGATTCAGATTAGTCAGCTAAGAGGTCAAAAGTTCTGATCAACAAATAGGAGCCCCACTAGTGGATTTATCACCCTCCTCAAAAACAACAGCCCCCATTTGGTTTATTCAATCATTATTCCAGGCAAGCATCTCTACCGTCACCTAGTAGGGCTGAGACTCCATAAGCTTACAGCCTCATTTTACACAGAGAGTCATTTCTCCAAGCTTTTCAGTGGACAGCAAAACAGAGGGTGGTGGTGTTTGCTTCAAAAAGCTATTTTCTTTCTCTTTTTGGTTGTTTCTGGTGGCAGTGGCAAAACACACACTCTTATTTCAAATTCCACTGCTTGATTTCTCCAAGGCTGCTCAGCAACAGCATCATTCAAAGCCACTCTGGTGGCAAAAAAGAGCTGCTATCATAAAAGATAGCAGCTACCCATGATTCAAGAGCTGCAGCCTAAGACTGGGCACTTTTGTGAGAAACTGCACTTAAGACACACACTTTAGTAGAACTTCCATTCCATTATGATCTTTACTGGTCCCATGATGCAGTGAAACTTTAAATATGCAACAAGTGTTTATGGGACAATAACAGACCCATTAAAAACCAGCATAGGCACCATCTCGGGGGGGGGGGTGGTGACGGACATGGGTGCCAACAATTTTTACTGCAGGTGCCTGGCCGTTGTGCCCTCCCTTTGTAGTGGCGATGTGTCTTGTCACACGTGTGCGCTGGGCAGCCACAATGTTGGGTGGAACACAGCGTGTCTGAATACCAGTATGGATCCAAACATTTCTAACAATATTTATTCTTTGGTTTTAGTTCAGGTTCCCTTCCCCCCCAATCCTGCCCCACCTGGGAGTTTTTCAGGTCACACAACTTGGCACTGGAAAAGAAGAAGAGGAGAACTGAACCAATCTAATAAGCCCTTGCAATTATCAGTACAGTGGTACCTCAGGTTACAGACACTTCAGGTTACAGACTCCGCTAACACAGAAACAGTACCTTGGGTTAAGAACTTTGCTTCAGGATGAGAACAGAAATCATGCAGCGGCCATGGCAGCGCAGCAGCAGCAGCAGGAGGCCTCATTAGCTAACGTGGTATCTCAGGTTAAGAACAGTTTCAGGTTAAGAACGGATCTGCAGAACGAATTACTGTATTTTTCACTCTATAAGACGCGCCAGACCACAAGACGCAGCTAGTTTTTGGAGGAGGAAAACAAGAAAAAAATATTCTGAATCTCAGAAGCCAGAACAGCAAGAGGGATTACTGCACAGTGAAAGCAGCAATCCCTCTTGCTGTTCTGGCTTCTGGGATAGCTGCGCAGTCTGCATTCGCTCCCTAAGACGCACACACATTTCCCCTTATCTTTTAGGAGGGAAAAAGTGAGGCTTATAGAGCAAAAAATACGGTAAGTTCTTAACCGAGGTACTACTGTATTGTTAGTTTTGCATTGAGTTTATTTGTGTGAAGCTCTGGCCTCAGACTAAAGTACAGACAAGGGCAATGCTGCATAATGTGTATCACTACTGCATGAAATTCTGCTTTTTTAAAAAAAAATATGACGGGAGATTCTGAGCTAGAGGTGGAGGAAATATAAGCTTACTGCAAACTTTGTGGAGGGGTATGAAGAAGCAACAGGCAAAATGACAAGGACCTTCCAAAACAATGAAAACCATGCATACAAATGACTTATGAAATAGCATGACAGAACTACCTGTGTAATAAACATATATATGTTTAAGGTGGCCAATGGCGTGCAACAATGGCAACAATTTCTCCAGACACTTCAAATTGTTATGACAAGATCTCCTGACTTGCATCCTGTTTCATGCTCCATCAGAACAAATGGATAATTTCTCACAGATGGCAGCTGTAGACCCGTTTTTGGGGTGTCCCTGTCATTTTGTTAGTTGCTTTCATATATTTTGTGGACCCTCTCCTCTGCTTTCGATTGGGTCTATAAAGAAGGCAGCCAAAATGAACACACACCATGTAACACTGATATACTTCGCGGCGCTGATTTCACATAATAACTGTCATGTGAAGTGTTCCTGCCAATGAAGATTTGCATATCCCAATTGACTAGAAGATGTATTAAGTCTGATTTAGTTAATTCTCGAAGATAACAGCAATCCCTTCAAACATCCCACAGGAATCTGTGATGAATTGCCACTTCTGCATTGGGATTAACTATTTCTGCCCTACTTGAGAGCAATATTCTTTCACAGCACATTTTCTCACCAGTAATGAAGCATTTGGGAAAGGGCCGCAGGTCAGTGGAGCAGAATCTCCTTTACACGGAGGCTCAATCCCTGATATCTCTAGTCAAAGAGGATCAGGAGCGGATGATGCAAAAGATCTGTGCCCAATAACCTGGAAAGATACTGCCAATCAGAGTAGACAATAATGGCTAAATGGACCAATCGTCTGGGCTGGCACAAGATAACTGACCGCAACAAATTCACAATGCAGTCACTGTAGGTTGTGAGTTGTGCCTAAGTTTAGCATGTGTGAAGTGTTTGTGTGTGTAAATGAAGGAATGGGTTTCTGTGCAGTCAGTCTGAAACGGGCCCCAAAATCCCCATTTTTCCTTCTCTAAGGGAGCATTTCTAAAATGCATTAACCTGAGCTCTTGAGCCAATGTATAAACAGAAACCCAGCTGTATAAACAAGTGCTCAAAGCCCTCTCCTTTATCAGTCCGTGATGGCAATGGATGACCTTGTCAGTTCCGAGTGGAGCAGGGATGGCACATCTGGGTCTTATCTTACATCCTGACCACACTGACGCACAGACCTTGTCAGCCCGGGAACGGCGCCAGGAGTGCTCTTAGAGTTGGTGCCCTTCTTACCCCAAGATAAGGAATACAGGAAAAGGAACACCCTTTTATGGTCAAGAGTGCAGGAACAGGAATATCTGTTTATGTTCATGGATGTCAACTTACGTGTATAAGCTGACGTGGCTGGATTCCTGGGGAAGGGGGGAGAGGGTGCCTGGAGGATATATATACTGCATGAAATTTCTCATTTCTTTGGACTTGCTGTGGACTGACCACACAAGTGCCTTTCTGCTGCTCCGGAGAGCAGAAATAAAGAACTCTTTCTCTGAACCAAACCTCAGTGTCATTTGACTTCCTTCCTCCCGTCCGGGAGCAACGCAGACCCCACCAATTGGTAAAGTCTAATAAGGCTACATAAACAGCACCATTCACCTACATTTCCCAACCATTCTTTAATTTTATTTGACTCACACATAGTGTTCTCTTGCAGATATACCATGCAGTGTGCATCGTTTCAATTCACATTGACTAAAAAACCCCCAGATGAGTCCTGTTTCTGTAGTAGGGTGGGTGTTTCACTTTGCAAAATCCAATGAAATGGGTCACTCGTTTGCTTGATGGTAAAAGTTGTTGATAGGCCAGCTAACTGACTGAGGGAAGGAGGTTAGCAGCTCTCTAAGTTTCCACCAGCTCTAAATTGTCGAAAGAAATATAAACAATAATGTCATTTTCTAAGTGCTAAAGGACCAGATTGGGAATGCTGTTTCTCCAGCCCATTGCCATTTATTCCTTCCACACAGTGCACTTTTGTTTTGGGATCTCCAAATAATGGGCTATTGCAAAAAACTCTATCCAAGTGTCAGAATTTAGGGTGGTTCCATTAGCACTAGTTCTGGGTGCAATCGGCTGGGATTACCCAACATGTTTCGCTTGACCAGTGGGGCTTCCCCCCCTCTCCTCCCCCACATACCCTGCAAACTGGCTTGGGGAGGGCGTCGGGAGACCCTTTAGAACAATGCACAGGGAGAAGAGCTGGGGGATTGTTCAATCTGGAGTTCAAGACCACCCCCAGAAACATCATCCATACACCACAGAAGGGGCATAGCTCAAGACCACCCCCCAGACACATCATACCTACATCACAGAAAGGGCGGTCTACAACAGAAATCTGAGTGTGTTGTTTATCTCCTGTCTGGCAAGTTACCTGTTAATGCTTACTTGACTGGATACCCTGAGGAGCCTGGCCAGTCTTTTGTAATGATAAATACTTAGTTTCAGGTCACAGCCTCACACCCTATTCATATCTTAAATGTGCCCTTAAGACAGGATTTGTGAAGGAAAAGACAATGGGAAGGCTTTTCCATTTTCCTTTGACCTTGCAGAGAAAACATTTGGTCAGTTTGGGAATCAAAAATGGTTTCAGGTCGGTCTTCCTGTGCTGATGTATGTGCTTGGTTGGTACGTTTATGAACATTTAATATATATCTAAGATCTTAAAATTCTTATCACAATGACAACCTTAGTGCTTGTACGGATGGCACAACTGGAAGATTATGACGTTGAATTGCACTCAATGTATCATACGGCTTGTATAAACACAGCTTCATCAAATATGTTTGCCTGCTGCACCTGAATTGTAGAATTTGGTGAGATAAAAGAGTTGGTAGGCATAAAAGGTCAAAACATCACAGGAATGCTGCTGTTCTGGCACACACACATTACAATGTCATTAGAAAGCACAAAACTTTATTACCCTACTGCTGATTTTCTCAATATATTACATACTGGATGATGGTTGCGTTATTGCATTTACTTTTGGCACTGATACATTGTCCTTAAGGATTTGCTAATGTCTGCGAGCTGCTAATGTGCTTTATTGTGTTATATCTTCACTTGTAAATGGGAAATTATAAATGAATTTACCAGACTTTGATTAAAATTTGATAAGACCACAGGGAAGCAAGTTATCAAAAGAAGAAAAGGATGCCTGTTACTTTATTATCTACTGTAGATAGATGGATTGTGTTTTTGATTGTGATTGTGTGATTGTATTTATTTTTTTCCTGAAACTTGAGGTCAATGAAGAGACACCTGAAGGAATGGGTTTCCCAAATCTAAAAACCTGACTGTACAGTCAGGCTGGAACGGGCCCCAAAATCCGCATTTTTCCTTCTCCAAGGGAGCATTTCTAAAATTCTTTAACTTGAGCTGTTGAGCAAATGCATAACAGGAACCCAGCTGTATAAACAAAGCGCTCTCCTTTATCAGTCCGTGAAGGCAATGGATGGCCTTGGCTGTTCCAGTGGAGCAGGGATGGCACTCTGTCTATCTTATCTTACATCCTGACCACACTCTGACACACAGACCTAGTCCAGGAACGGCGCCAGGAGTTGGTGACCTCTTGCTCCAAGATAAGAGTATAGGAACAGGAACAGGAACACCCTTTTATGGTCAAGAGTATAGGAAGAGGAAAACCCTTTTATGGTTAAGAGTAAGGAGCAGGAACATCTGTGATGTCAACTTGCGTGTATAAGCTGACGTGGCTGGATTCCTAGGGAAGGGAGAGGGTGCCTGGAGGATATATATACTGCACGAAATCTCTCATTTCTTTGGACTTGCTGTGGACTGAACCACGCAAGTGCCTTCTGCTATCCGGAGAGCAGAATAAACTCTTTCTCTGAATCAACCTTGGTGTCATTTGACTTCATTCCTCCCTCCCAGGAGCAACGCAGACCCCACCAGTCGGTAAAGTCTAATAAGGCTACACACCTAGATCAGTATGGTTGTTCAAATGGTTTGTCAGAGTCATGGCAAATTTTGAAAGGTTTCCAGACCTATTGTCATGGACTAGCTGGATGTTGTGAGAGGCACCATCTGGGGAACACCCCCAAGGCAACCCCCAGAGTAAGAAGGCTCAGAGCCAGGGGATTGGTGGTGGGACAGCCGGAAGTGGTCAGAGGGAGAAGAGAGGGCAGACTGGGAATGGATTCATCCCCCGCCAGAGGTACTACTCCTCCCCTAACACCCCAGACGCCAGAGACATCTGCATAGGTACTTCCAACCCAATGCTCCAATCCAAATAAAATAGTAATACAGCTAAAAAACAAAACAAAGACCCACAAATTGTGCATTGATGCTTTGCAGTTTTGCTTCATCTTCCAACAAGCACTAAAGATCCTTCCTGGTCAAATCAATAATCAATAATAAGGAGAGTGAGAGAGAAAGGGAGGGAGGGAGGAAGCGGCTTTGACCACTTGCTGGCTAGGCTCTCAGTAAAATATGTTTTTTTTTCTACAGTTCAGGAGGCTGCTTTGTACAGAAATAAATCTGGGAATACTCAGAACAGAAGAAAAATTCTACTTGGCTTGCTAAATTGCCAGGGCTTCAGAGTCAAAAGCCCAGGCTATTTGGGAGCGTCTTTTTGAGCTGCCTGCTAACTCCTGTGCTCCAACTGGCTGGATTGCCTTTAAGGACGCAGATAAAGATTAAGACAGGAAGCTTCCTCAAACTTGGCCCTCCAGATGTTTTTGGCCTACAACTCCCATGATCCTAGCTAGCAGGACCAGTGGTCAGAGATGATGGGAATTGTAGTCTCAAAACATCTGAAGGGCTGAGTTTGAGGAAGCCTGGATTAAGAAATCAGAAGCCCTACCAGGTTGCTCTACCAGTTGCTATGTGACGGTATTTTTTCTGCCTGGAGATGGGAGGGGGACACCTCGAGACTATAGCGATTGTTTTGGCTGGGCCAATAGGATTGCCAGAGAATGTGAGATTGGCAGAAATGGTTGCAGCAGTAGAAATGAAAGACTAAGGAGTAGGCAGGAAACAGAAGACAGAGTGGTTTTTAATTTGGAGGTAAAGTTTTAATTCCTCTTTTAAACTCCCATGTGATGGGACAGTGCCCTTGGTGCCCTAGTTGGCCAGCCTGTGATTATGTGGTGAGAGATTTGCGTGTCAAAGTCCCCAGGGCCACCCCAATAACTCACACATCACACGGAATTTTGTTTAAGATTTTTGGCATAATTTTGGCCACAACTTTATTAAAATACAAACAAGTGAGTGGTTGCTCAGGCATTGGTTGCGACTAGCTGCCCCCACCGTGGGGGACAGTCTGACATTCTGCATGCCTGCGAAAGTCAGAAAAGGGGAATACACTTGGGGCTAGCGACGGAGCAGGGAACCTGCCCTCAGTCCTCCCCATATGCAACCAGAAGCTCATTGCTATGGCCCGAGCCCCCTTGACAGGGTGGACAAGCAATAGTTAGCCCCCGATTCCTTTAACGGAATCCCTTGCAGCAACAGCATTAGAGGGGTAGGCATAGCCAATCCATGCCCCTCAACCAACCAAACCATAAACCAATGCCTAACCACAACCTTACAAGTTGTGCCGATTTGCTACGCAGTAGGCAAAAACCAAATGGCCCCAGCCAATCAGCCAGATGGACAAAATTCCTACCGGGCCCCTGCCCCAATAGCAGACGGCCCCATGACAGGTATTGCAAGGTCAACGCGAACAATCCTAATTCTAGGGGGGGGGGCGGGCAATCCGATGCACGGGGCGAAAAGAGGAAGCTCCATACCTCGTGCAGAGAGTTTTAGCATTTCTGGCTGTCAATCAACAAATGGCAACATTAACTTCTTCCCAACAACAAGGGAAGCCCAATCGTATCAGTGGCCAACGGCCAATTAGCCCGCCCCACAACTTTGGAGTGTCCTGGTGGCCCCCACTGCAACACGGGCTCTCCATGAAGGAGAACACGCTTTAGCAAATAGCTGTCAGGGACTGGGCAGAGGAGGAATGGTGGAAACCGCCTCCCCATCCTGACCCTTCCAGGGAGCAGGAAGAGGAAGACAGTATAGATTTACAACTGGGGTTTGAGGGAGGTCGCAGCTCAGAGGCAGATGAGGGGAAAAGTTGGGAAATCATGGGAGAGAAGGAGCAGGCAGAGGCGGAGCAGCAGCTGGCTGATAATAATAATAATAATAATAATAATAATAATAATAATAATAATAATAATAATATCATCTTTATTGTCATTGCCCCCTCTCGGGGACAACGAAATTACTTGGCTGCTCCATCCACCCAGGTAGGGCACTCCACACAAAATCAAAACAACTATAAAAACACTAATTAAAACAATACAGTATAATACAGCAAGGAAGATTAGATGACTTTCAAAGTCCAGGCTTCCCATTCAGGGCCGAGATCGCTCTGGAGAAGAAGCTGTTCTTAAGATGGCTCGTTCTTGTCTTCATCGTCCTGTATCTCCGTCCCGACGGCAGGAGCTCGAAGAGACAGTGACCAGGATGCGATGGATCTTTTACTATGTCCAGTGCCTTCCTATGGCACCTTGTGGCATAAATCTGCTCTAAGGTGGAGAGTGGGCAGCCAACAATGCTCTCTGCTGCCTTAACAACTCTGCACAACCCCAACCTGTCCTGGGTAGTACAGCTTCCGTACCACACACATAAGCCATAAGTGAGCACGCTCTCAATGGCACAGTGATAGAAGGCAAGCAGCAGTTTCTGCGGAAGATGGTTTTTCCTTAGAATTCTCAAAAAGTACAGTCTCTGCTGCGCCTTCTTCACAAGCCCCCTTGTGTTGACACTCCAGGACAGATCCTCTTGTAATTCAATGCCCAAAAATCTGAACGTTGTTACCCTCTCCACACATTGTCAGTAGAAAGCATTCCAGACCCTCCATCTCGGTGAGCCTTAAAAGTAGGAGGGCAAAGAGCCTAGGACCCATGTACCTACAGGACCGCCTCTCCTGGTATGCCCCACGGAGGACCTTGAAGTTCACAAACGACAACACTTTGGAGGTCCCAAGTCGCAAGGTGGTTAGATTGGTCTCAACTAGGGCCAGGGCCTTTTCGGTACTGGCCCCGACTTGGTGGAACGCTCTGTCACAAGAGACTAGGGCCCTGCGGGACTTGACATCTTTCCGCAGGGCCTGCAAGACAGAGCTGTTCCGCCTGGCCTTTGGTTTGGACTCAGTCTGACCCTTATGTTTCCCTCCCCTTTTGGTTTTGATCTATGGGCTACTATTAAAATGAGGCTGCATTTCAAATTGCATTTTTAACCTGTACAGTGGTACCTCGGGTTAAGTACTTAATTCGTTCCAGAGGTCTGTTCTTAACCTGAAACTGTTCTTAACCTGAAGCACCACTTTAGCTAATGGGTTAATTTAACTATACCCATATCTGCTATGGTCACTGGTGGAAACAAACTTCTCAGGTAACAATATACAGTGGTACCTCGGGTTAAGTACTTAATTCGTTCCGGAGGTCCATACTTAACCTGAAACTGTTCTTAACCTGAAGCACCACTTTAGCTAATGGGGCCTCCTGCTGCTGCTGTGCTGCCGGAGCATGATTTCTGTTCTCATCCTGAAGCAAAGTTCTTAACCCGAGGTACTATTTCTGGGTTAGCAGAGTCTGTAACCTGAAGCGTATGTAACCTGAAGGGTATGTAACCCGAAGCACCACTGTATTTTAAATTGGTTCCCTCCCCACTATTATGTTTTTATTGTAATTTTCCTGGTGTTAGCCGCCCTGAGCCTGGCTCTGGCTGGGCAGGGTGGGGTATAAATAAAAATTTATTATTATTTATTTTTATTATTAAAGACAGAGGGCACTTAGCAGCACCTGTAGAAGTGACAAATGAGGAAGTGGGAGAGACGAGGTGATGGAGATTCACTCGGGACAATGCCATTATCCAAGAAGCTGGTTTCTAAAGCCTCTCTCTGTAAAGATTGAATTCAAAAAGGACTGTAAGAAACTTTCCCCTGTCTTTATACTTTCCTGAGCAACCAGCCGGGAGCTGCTGACAGCATCCTGACAATAGCGGGAGAATTCACATAATGTTTGCATGCCCAACATCTTATGCTCCAAGAAGCTATGCACATCCTGCTACTCTCATATATTGTCATGGGCCTCAAACAGTCTTGACAAAGAAGAGAATTCATCTTTGAGAGATGGAATATTCTGACATTCTCATTCTATGCCAGGGAAAATCCATCATTGGAATTACCGTATTTTTTGCACCATAACACACACTTTTTTCCTCCTAGAAAGTAAGGGGAAATGTCTGTGCGTGTTATGGAGTGAATGCCTACGGATGGCGGGGGATCTGGTGCAATCGTGAGCAGAGGATCCATGGTTCCCCTTCCTTCCCTCCTCCGTGGCTCGCTTTGAAACAGCAAAGCGGGAGAAGAGCCGCTGAGTGGGGAGGAGAGAGGGACAGAGAGCCTGATTGCTTTAAAGGAGCAAAGCAGTGTAAGCGGCTCCTGTCTGGTTGGCTCCTTTAAAACAAGCAGGCTCTCTGTCCCTCTCAGCTGACTAAACAGCAGCAAAGTTTTCCAGTGAGCCGGGGAGGAGGGAGAAAAGCATCTTCTGCATTATTAACAGCATCCTTCTCCACCCACCCCACGCGTGCTCCTTGTCCCTTGAGTGCTTTTCCTTCCCTCCCCACCAGTGGCGTAGCGTGGGGGGTGCAGGGGGGGGCCGGCCGCACCGGGCGCAACATCTGGGGGTTAGGGTTAGGGGGCGCAAATCCACGGGTTAGGGGGCGCAAATTACTTGCCTTGCCCCGGGTGCTGACAACCCACGCTATGCCACTGCTCCCCACTTAAAACGTGGTTTCAAAGCACGGATCCACATGGATCCTCAGGATTTTTGCATTGGGTCACCCCAAATTCACCATCAGATCACATGTCTGTGGCCACAGCATGAACCACAAAAATCATACATCCACTGTTTCGTTTAGAATATTTTTTTTCTTGTTTTCCTCCTCTAAAAACTATGTGCGTGTTATGGTCGGGTGCGTGTTATAGAGCGAAAAATATATGTGTTCTGTTTGGAATAATTTGGCTGTTTCTTGGTGCAGACCAAGGTCATTGAGCCTGAGCTTCCATAATCACTGCCCGCCATGAAGTACCATGGACAGGATTGGCAGTAACAGCAGCAAATATGTTCTGTGCTTATGATAATACTTTATTCTCTTGCCAATTGTGCTGCTTTAAATGTGCATTTTAAATTTGACTTCCTTTAGTAATGTTTTCTTTTCAAATGTTTATTTTTTATTGTTTTGCTAACGTTGCTGCATTAAATGTGCATTCTGTAGTTGACTTCCTTTGTAATGTTTTTATTTTGAAATCTTGAAGATAACATTTTTGTTAATTATGTTGCTTTGAATGGATACTTTATATTTGACTTTCTTCTGTAATGTTTTATTCTAGATAGTTTTATTTGATGTTTTAATGTAGGTTGAGATTGTTTTCTTAAAATATGTAAAGTAATAAAATTATCATAATGAATCATCATCATCATCAAAATAGTGAAAGTCAGCAGAGAACTTTAAGACATATTTTTTAATGTGGGGAATTTTTATTCCATATAATGTCATTTTTATGTGTTTAAATTGTTATGCCCAGCCTTTAAAATGAGTATATAGGCTATAAATCTAAAAAAACAAGTAAACAAAATTCATTTTAAAAATCCAGCCACATTTAGAATTTATACAGCCACTGATTCCACTATTTGTCACCCAGATGCCAAAAATATTATAGTGCATCCTATATTTCAGTACTTACAATTATCAAAATAGAACCAAAACAATTTATTTTGTTTTATTTAAATGCTAGTCATTTTTTCGACTTTGGATTTTGAAAATTGTAAGCTTTAATACTTTCCTAATTTAAATGCAGGTTATAAAGCTCTGGCCTAACTAATCTCTAGAAATCTGATCACCCTCCTTAATAGCAATTCTCTAATGCAAACACTCTCATCTTTTTGTCAATAAATCCTTCTCAATTTATTTAGATCTACTGGCTGAGCATAACCACTGGCATATTCCCTGTAGTTACATCCCACTGTATCAGAGAAGATGGATAAAAGGTCAACAAATTCAACTCCTGAAGGGCCATTGGGAAATGCAAATTCTACTTTGAGCACACATACAGAAGTTTGGGTGGAAGGAAAGACCACCTGCTCAGTTACCTTCCTGGTCAGTGATGTCATGAGATTTTAGTTTGTCGAACTCAACCTGGGACAGCTGCCACCAGAAATCGAGCTGTCTCCCTATATGCTTCATTTAGCAGAGGCCATCTGTATATCAGAACTACCTCTGAGGCTAAAAGACAGGAAGAGAGCATCAGGAAGAAGCTGGAGTGCTAATCAAAGTCAGAAGATGACTATCGGGCTTCTGTGAAAATGGTCTGTTAGCTTTTTATTGGAGCTGTACAAGACAAATCTGAGTCTATTGGCTTTATTTTCTGGGGGAACTGCTACAGTATTATCTCCACTCTTAACATCTACCTCTCAAACATTTTAGAGAAGGGGAGGAGAGGGACAACAGTTGTCTTCAGGTGCACACAAGGAGGGGGTTACATCAACATTATTATTTTTTGAATGTACTAATTGCAAAGAGAAGTACGTGGACCTTGACTGAACATTTAGCCTTCAGGCCTCTTAATGATCTTCTTCTTCTTCTTCTTCTTCTTCTTCTTCTTCTTCTTCTTCTTCTTCTTCTTCTTCTTCTCTTGCTACATTTTCCTCCAAACAAAGCCCAAAGTTATAAAATCACCAGGCTTAATCTTCACTTCAAGAACCAAAAGCCACCTGTGTCTCACTGGAGATGTCCTAACCTGAAAGTTGTGCCGTGTACTAAGTTGTGCAGTTAGGTTATTAGACTCTGTGCTTAATGGTTTTATGAGTGCCCAGGACCTTAGATGGTAGATGGTATTGTTGGTTGGTTGGTTGGATGGTTAGATGGTATTGTGTATTAGCTACCCCTACTGCATTTGGGGGTCTTCCCACTCATTCTGCTGAGTGGGGCCCTGGACTTCTGCTCTAAAGTCCTAACCTAATGGTGCAGTAGCATTCTCCAGTTCTTGGCAACGTGAATTACATACTCATTAACCACTGACTGATCACACAATACTAGACCTCACTCTATATAAACCTTTGACCATATTTCTTATCTCCAGAATAACTCATCCTCACCCCAAGGCTTTTTGAACTCTGCCTGCTTCCGTGACAGCAGTACCACACACTCCTCCTGCTATGGGCTGGCTTCAGAACAGGTGTGGTTCCATTATCCCTGGCCATTGGACGTTCTTTCTGGGACTGATGGGAGTTGTCCTTCAGCAATATCTGGAAGGTCACCTCCTTTAGAGATAAACAAGAATATTCTTCTTTTCTGATTCATTAGGGGAAAGATACTAAATTAGTCTCCTAAATGTACACCTTGGGAGTCCAAACAGGGCGAAGGGGAGTTCTAGTGGAAGGAACCCCTAACTTCACAGGATAATAGTGGGTCAAAACAACTCCTCTAGCCCCGCTTCCAAATCTTGCTTCCGCTATGGATGTATTCACATGTCCCCTTTCCAGTAAGGAATACTGGGTTGGATTCAACAAAGCGGTCCACTTCACACAATGACTTCTGTTTGTATAACATAGCTTATTCTCATGCCCCTCCCCTGAGGATTGGGGTGGACTCCAAGAACAGCCTGGGTGGGTGTGTGGTAGAGAAGGAAGAGAAGGAAAATTATATTATTGCCTTGCCCATTTCTCTGTTTGTGCTGCCAGGAAATTATGACCCAAATTTATAGCTCAACTCTGCATGCCTTTCCCCCCTTTGCTATGGCACATAACTAAGTAAATAAAGTTGTTACTGTTACTCAGGGCCGGCCCAATGATAAAGCAAAGTGAGGCAGCTGCCTCACACAGCAGGTGCTGAGGTGCAGGGAGTGGACAGTGTTGGGGGTGCCACATGGCCTGCCCTGTCCCCATACGCTAGCCTTCTGTCCTCAACTGCGGTCCTTTAACCAGTATTGGACCAGTATTCAACTACCAGTCCAGTTGGCCCCTGTATATTCCCTGAGAGAGAACGCCATTGTGCCTCAGGCAGCAAAATATATTGAGCCGGCTTTGCTGTTAGTGTTACCCTGTGTGTTCCTTCCCAGTGTGGTGTAGCGGTTAAGAGCGGTAGTCTCGTAATCTGGGGAACCGGGTTCGTGTCTCCGCTCCTCCACATGCAGCTGCTGGGTGACCTTGGGCTAGTCACACTTCTCTGAAGTCTCTCAGCCCCACTCACCTCACAGAGTATTTGTTGTGGGGGAGGAAGGGAAAGGAGAATGTTAGCTGCTTTGAGACTCCTTCAGGTAGTGATAAAGCGGGATATCAAATCCAAACTCTTCTTCTTATTATTATTATTATCTGCCTGCTTGCCTCTAGAAAGGCAAGCCAAGAGGAGGTCGAAGAAATTTGGAGGCAATGCTTTGTGTACATTAGCATTGGTTTCCTCTTCTCTTGCTAAGTCTAGGCCAGGCTTCCAGGGTGTGCGTGTCCCCTGCAGGACAGGAGGCTGCAGGACAACTTCAACCCATTGTGACATAGGGATCATTGCTGGAAATGGATACATATTTTATATATATCCAGTGACAGTCTTTTCAAGAATCTGCAGACTGTCTAAGCTTTTTGTTGCACTGACATAAATCCAGAGCGGAAAGTCAGTGCCTTAATACATGGCCATTGAGATGAGCATTTATGGAATGCTTTCTGCTGTAGCCAAACATTTCAATGTGAGCATTTCAAGTCATTCTATTTTGAAATGCTTCAAGATAATGTGACATGCCAAAATAGCTTAAGCAAAAATAGTTTTATCCTAAGCATGGCAGAACAATAAAACATTCTGTTTCTTGACATACAGCCTAAATTATACTTTCAGAAAAGCATTATTGCTTCTGAAGTGGCGAATTTCGAAAGTTTGATTATTTTTTGTCCCAGACTACTTCATTGTGAGTTTTTCTTTTTAATTAAAATGAATATAGTCTTATCATTGCCAGCTTAAAAAAAACCAAACAAACCCAAAGGTGTTACATCTTTCAAGGGTTTTCATGCTAAATCCATGTTAACAAAACAAATTCTGTGTCCTACGTTTCTAAGGCATATGAGGTGTCACTTTCCTATTTAAGATTTGTATGCTAACACGCTCCCCCCAACTCTCAGTTAAATTCTGTGTGTTGCTGCTCCAACTAAACCTTCATAATTGCACATTGAGAAATCTGTTCTTTGCTTTCTTGGGATGCGGCACTAGCATCAACCTGACTGAGGAATACTCCAATATAAAGGGGAAGAGAAAGAAATGCAGGCAACATGTCAATCTATAAGACTCGGAGCTGCAGAATCTAACCCATTTTGAAGGGATTAGGAAGTAATGCTAAATGTTCTCCAGGGTCAATTTTTGCCTCAAGAGTATCTATTTCAGGGGACTGAAATTCTCTCCACATGCCCAATGCGATGACATCAGAGCACAACGTACCTAATCTGATTTAGCTGTATCTGACAATCGACAGTGGATAATTACATTCCAGACCACCCTTTCCTCCAATGAATTGTACGTTTCTGAAACATTGTGATTAGGGCAGCCAAAGCACCTGCTCTCCCTTGGCCATCCCAGGGCAAGTGAGAGCTGACAATGACCTTTTGCAGGGATTCCTCGGGGTTTCAGGGAAACAGCTGTGCAATCTCACACCTTTTTTGGTCTTTTTACGACTTGCATGGCTCAGGTGTGTTCATTGTGCCCTATTTGCTGCAGTGCATAAAATGCCTAGGGTTTTTTTTTACTGAATATAGGCAGATGCTTAGAAAGGCCAAATAAGAACCCACAGGCAGACTGGCTTCTTATTTTGTTTTTGGAGAGATTACACCCTGTCTGAGGTCGCCTCCACTGTCAGTATTTTGCAGGAGGGGTTCTCTCTCTCTCTCTCTCTCTCTCTCTCTCTCTCTCTCTCTCACACACACACACACACACACACACACACACACACACACACTGAGGATTTAACTTTGCACAATTAAAGTGGATTAGAGAACTCTGTTGCCCTAGCACAACAAATCCACTTTAAAAAGTAAGAGATGGACTTCTTGCAGCTAGGAAAGTTTCAGGGAAATGAATGGGAAAGTGTGGGATGAATGAATAATTAATTAATTAAATAGGAAGACAGAGAAATGCTCCACAATCAAATCAGGAAGAAAACTCATTTCAGTATTAAATAACAGGCTGCAGTTGTTGGCATTCATCTGTCTCAGGAGGCAATGGATGAGTTTGTCTTGGGGGGTGAAGTCAAACCATTGGACGGTTATAGCACCTACTGTGGTTCCAGAGATCAATACGGGAGAGACATGTTTTATTGCAGCTGGGGCAGATGAAAGTATCTGGTTGCAGGTGTACCATGGCGTTTCTTCTTTCGGTGCTCATCCCAATGGTCATGCCTCCTCTGGTCAGTGCTGTGGACGCATGACCTGACTGTCTGTCTCTGGGCACTGTGGTCATCTGCAAGGGATTCCAACACAATGAGGTTGATGCTGCCAGCCATCATGTCATGTTTGTGGGCATCTTTGAAACTCAGAGTTGGTCTGTCAACGAGCCTGGTTCCTGTAGAGCACACCCTTGTGAATCTTGCCGTTTTCCGTTCTGTGTACATGACCAAGCCAGTGTATATGTCTCTGAGACAGGAGTGCAAACATACTGGGAATGTGGGCTTGGGAGAACTCTTCTTCGAGACTCTGTCCTGCCATGTGGTGCCCAAAATCTTCCAGATGCAATGCATGTGGAAGGCATTGAGGCATCGCTCCTGGGAGTTGTAAGTTGCCCATGACTCACTACCATAATGCAGTGTGCTCAACTTGCCAGCCTAGCAGACTTGATATCTTGGTATTGGATATTAGCATCACTATCTCCCATACCTTTCTGGAGAGGCGGGCAGTAGCAATTCTGTTTCCCAGTGTGTTAGAGTGGGCCTCTTGCTAGGCAGAATTTACTTGTTATAGCTGTCACTGCATGTTGGTACTGCAAGCCATTGTAGGGAAAGGTAATATATGAGATGCATTAGCTGTGGAAGGGCCACAGAGGGTCAGAGTACTTGATGTACTCTTAAGAGAGGAATATATCCTAAAATAGATAATGGTGTGCATGTTAATGGAGAATTTGAAAAAGGTGTTTTCCCCTCCCAGAAGCTGAATTAAAATACCATTTTACATGTTTAATATTTGAAATGTACTCTCAGGGAAGAAATCTTGATTTTAGATATTTGATCCAGCCTCTCTTTATGAGCTGCCACAACCCTTTATAACCATTCTTCCTTTACCCTGAGATTCCCTTCTAATCAAACTGATCCGTTGAACAAAGAAGAGAGGCTTAGCCAACATGTCACCTGGCTTACCCCAGTCATAGAATTCAGCCCAGTGAGAGCAAGATCTGAAACGATGTACATAAAGAAACCGTCAAAGGAAGACGCCTGCTTTTGCTCTCAACTACCTGAATATTGTGAAAATCTTTGGCTTTTTCCACAACGAAAAAAGAGCAGGAAGATGTGGAGAGAGGAAAGTCACTGGGTGAGAGAACAAAGGCACTGCTTCTGGTCTGTTGCTCACTTTTCAGAGTCTGATGTCGGAAGGGCAACCAGATAATCTTGTCCAAACCAGCGACAGCTCACACCTACTGTTCCCATTAAAAAAACAGAACAAAAACCATCTGATTAAAGTAGCACAGTCTTTAGTAATCAGGTGCTACACAGCTCACCTAAAAATGTCAAGTTAGAAATGGTGACTACGATGGTTGAACTCAATGGGCCTTACTTTTAGGTAAGTAGGTATGGAGTTGCAGCCTTAGAAACATTTGTGCACATTTTCCTGGGAGTAAAGGTAAAGGGCCCCTGGACAATTAAGTCCAGTCGAATTCGACTTTGGGGTGCATCTCCACTTTCAGGCTGAGGGAACCGGCGTTTGTCCTCAGACAGCTTTCCGTGGTCATGTGGCTAGTATGACTAAACCACTTCTGGTGCAATGGAACACCATGACAGAAGCCAGAGTGCACGGAAATGTCGTATACCTTCCCGCTGCAGCAGTACCTATTTATCTACTCGTGCTGGTATGCTTTCAAACTGCTAGGTTGGCAGGAGCTGGGACAGAGCAACAGGAGCTCACTCTGTCGTGGGGCTTCGAACCGCTAACCTTCCAATTGGCAAGCCCAAGTGGCTCAGTGGTTTAGACCACAGCGCCACCCATGTCCTTGTAGTAAAACCCATTGAACACAGTGAAATGAGTGAGTATGCATAGGACTGGGCTGTAAAGATGTGAAGGACAACAAATGTTTCCAGATGTGGTAAACAGCAGTCAGCAATCAGATATTTTGTGGCCATCATTCACACACCAGCTGACTGTTCACTAGTTTGGGTGGATACCGAGCACAAAATGTGCTTCAGAGTGGCGATGGAATGTGGCTTGGGATGCCAACTTGGCCTACCAGAGCATGTCAGAGTTTCCTGGATATTGATGCACGGTATGTGCAATGAAGAGTTTTTTGCCGATTGTGAAGGCCAGGGGGTCTCCCTCCGCATTGATTGTGCAGCTGGGAGTGAACGAGTTGCCCTTGCAGAAGGGTGTAAACTTGAGATCAAGCATTGAAAAGGACTTGGAGGAGTTGTCAACAACGTTCCCCAAAAATGACACTTTTGTGGTCACAACTCCTGGAAAGACGCGTTTAGCACAACCGTCTTTGCCCAGCTGCCACTAACAAAGCCAGGAAACTCTTGCATCGAGCTGTGATGTGCAAGGTGTTGGCACTGGGTGGCCAGGTGATGTGCCACCCAGGACTTGCGTACCACAATGAGGTGCTTTACCGTGCAGATGGCGTTCATCTTTCTGACTCCAGAAATGATGTGTGATTGGCCAATATTATCAAATGCATAAGAGGCTGGTTGCAGGTGTGAGAGTATTGGCGGCGAGCTTTGGGCTCGTGTGGTGGTTAGGCATTGGAATAGCGATGTGTGGGGGAGGTGCAGCCATCTCCTGCCCCTCCGTGCTCAAGGGTATTCCAATAAAGGAATCCCGGGGTGTGGATCTTGTCCGAAGCCAGGGGAGGGGCTAGGGCCATGCCACGACCCCAGCGGGAACCCAGAGGATGCTCAAGTCGATCCACATTGGCGGGACTCCCCCTACTGGTGGTTTACCCTTACCAGACTCCCTGCAAGGCGGGCAGGAGTCAGATATAGTCTGTTGATGCCAATGCCTAAGCCAATACCACTCACATTCTGTAACCAATAAAGTTTTGGCCTAAATTTTGCCCATTAACATTAACCTAAAATTCTTGTGTCTTTATTCTCATGGGGGTGGCTTAGAACTGTGGCATGCAAACAGCAGTCAGCAACAGATATTTTGTGGCCATCATTCACACACCAGCTGACTGTTCACTAGCTTGGGTGGATACTGAGCACAAAATGTGCTTTAGAGTGGCCCATATAATTTTTAAGTTACGTAGAAGTACCTCTGAAAAAAACATCTAGGCATAGCTCTAGGAAAGATAAATCTATCAACATATTTTTTTTATAGACTTTTGAAAGACACTGATAAAATCAATGAATAAATCAAATGGTAGTCAAGTTTTTTTTTAATACAAAAAAATCAAACGTGGAACCAAAATATTAGAATAGCAGGTGGTGAAAAATGATTGTAGAATATATATGGGGAAATGGGCAGAATACAGTCATCCTAACAGTGATAGGCTGGAGAGAGAACTGTCTTCTTACAGTCCCAAATCATGTAAATGAAAAACAGAAATCATTACACACTTGGATCCCCAGGAGTAACTGAGAGAAGAGAATGGATTTCAGAATAGCTTTCCCCGTGAGATGAAACTGTGTAATACAATTGGAAATTGATTTGGAGGCATCTGCACACATATATAGGGCAGTTTAAAACTCATGTATACACTTCACCTGCTTTTCCATTCTCTATTTTTGCTATTCAGGAATGGAAGGATATCTGATAGTATGTATTTTTGAGTGAGTAAAAATATGAGTTATAACACACCTCTCAGTTTGGATTTGGTGTTCTGATGCAGAGAGCTTCCTAGCTGTCAGTCAACAAATGTCATCTGAAAGGAAAATCCTGCTTCCACATTCTTCCCCATCTCTGGTTTCTATGACCACACACACACACACACACACACACACACACACATATATATATATATATATATATATGAAAATAACAAGTTACAGTGACTTTTTTGTTCAGTACAGGAATGACACACAGAGTTACAAAATCCATATTAATAGGACAAAAAAAAATCAGGTTAACTTGCTGGTGAACTAAGAAAAGCAAAACATGAAATAGCAGTAGGGTAATACCATTATATAAAAAGAGGCATGAAATTTAACAAATGTATAAACAAAGCTAGTTTTTTCCATCAGCCAAATTGGTACTGGTGATAGTATAGTACCAGAGACTGCTAATGGGGTAGCTCAGGGTAGCTCAGGCCCAGGGGGCATATGTGGACCTCCAGACTTCCCTATCTGGCCCTCACGACTCTCTACAGTCCACACAACCTCCCAGCCAAGCCCCTCACCAGGTATGCTTGAATGTATTTGGCTGGATGGAATGTGTCTTGGACTCTGATAATGCTTCTTGCTTGCCTGAATGGAGGATAGAAAGGGATGTAGTAATTGCGAAGAAGCTCTAGCTTCCATTGTTGAACTTAAATGTGGAGTCCCACCTCCATAGCTGTGTGATCTGTAATTTAACTACACCCATATCTGCTATGGGACGCGGGTGGCGCTGTGGGTAAAACCTCAGTGCCTAGGACTTGCCGATCGTATGGTCGGTGGTTCGAATCCCCACGGCGGGGTGAGCTCCCGTCTTTCGGCCCCAGCTCCTGCCCACCTAGCAGTTCGAAAGCACTCCTAAGTGCAAGTAGATAAATGGGTACCGCTTTATAGCGGGAAGGTAAACGGCGTTTCCGTGTGCTGCGCTGGTCTGGCTTGCCAGAGCAGCTTCGTCACGCTGGCCACGTGACCCGGAAGTGTCTGCGGACAGCGCTGGCTCCCGGCCTCTTGAGATGAGCGCACAACCCTAGAGTCGGACACGACTGGCCCGTACGGGCAAGGGTACCTTTACCTTTACCTTTATATCTGCTATGGTCACTGGTGGAAACAAACTTCTCAGGTAACAATATAGCCAGATCATGGAATGATTCCAATCCTTCTCTGTAAGGTTAGTCAATCAAGTTAAAGCTCAAAAGACGGGACTCTTGTGATAGGTTGTGGAACTGAGCATTTAAGTTGCATATCTATGGATTGTTTTAATGTATTCTCTCTTGTATACACCAATATTGATCACATCAGCTTCACCCTCCAGATTC